>NC_142885.1:35407500-36082500 GCF_051225735.1 Oryctolagus cuniculus | reverse complement strand
AACCGCTAACCCTAACTCTAACTCCAACACTGACCATAACCTTAAACTTAACCCTAAACGTATCCCTAGCCGTAGCCCAAACCCATACCCTAAACCTAACACTAACCCTAAACATAGCCCTAGCCTAACCCTAAACCTAACCCTAACCCAAGCCCTAGCCTTAGACTTAGCCTTAACCCCAAACCTAACCCTAATCATAACCCTAACCTTAACCCTAACACCAGCCCTACCCTAACCCTAACCCCAAAACAAACCCTAGCCTGAACCCTAAACATAAACCCAGCCTTAACCCTAACCCTAACCCTAACCCCAGCCATAACCCTAACCCTAGCCCTGGCCCTAACCCTAACCCTAGCCCTAACCCTAACCCTAAACATAGCCATAGCCCTAACCCTAACCCCAAAACTAACCCTAGCACTAGCCGTAACCCTAACCCTAACCAAAACCCTAAATCTAACCCTAACTCTAACCCTAAACAAAACCCTAAACCTAGCACTAGTCCAAGCCCTAAACCTAGCCCTAACCGTAACCCTAACCCTAGCACTAACCCTAACCCTTACCCTAACCCTAACCCTAACCATAACCCTAAACCTTACCCTAGCCCTAGCACTAGCCCTAGCCCTAGCCCTAACCCTAACCCTAACCCTAAACTTAACCCTCACCCTAGCCCTAGCCCTAACCCTAAACCTAACCCTAGACCTAACCCTAACCTGACCGTAAACCTTACCCTAACCACTATCCCTAACCCTAACCATAAACCCAACCCTAACCCTAAACTTAGCCCTAACTCTAAACATAACACAAGCCCTAACACTAACCAGAACCCTAGCCCTAACCCTAACCCTAACCCTAAACCTATCCCCTAACCCTAACCCTAACATTAACCACAACAATAACCCTAACCCTAATCCTAATTCTGAAACTAACCCTATCCCTAACACTTACCTTAAACCTGGCCCTAACGCTAAACCTGCAAACTGTGTCTCTCTACAGGACTTCGTAAACTATTTCTCCTACACTCAAGCTACAATACGCATTGTACGTATGCCTACTGACAATCTATAGAACTCCTGTAAACTGAGTCTGCTACACTCAGGATGCAGAACTCCTATAAATGCCTAGGTCTACATCCAGCTTACAGAAATCCTGTAAGCTGCATCTCCTACATTCAGGCTAAGAAATCCTGCATAGTGTGTAAAGCTACTCCCATGGTAAGATCTCCCGTAAAATGAGTCTACTACACACAGGATGCAGAACTCCAGTAAACTGCCTCTCTCTACATCCAGCTTGCAGAAATCCTGTAAGCTGCATCTCCTACACTCAGGCTACAGAAATCCTGCAAACTGCGTCTCTCTGCATCCATGTTTAGAACTCCAGTGAGCTGTTTCTCCTACACACATGCTAAAGAAATCCTGCATACTGCGTATGCCTACTCAGAAGCTACAGAACTCCAGTAAACAGAGTCTCCTATGCTCAGGCTGCAGAACTCCTGTAAACTGCCTCTCTCTACAGCCAGCTTACAGAAATTCTGTAAACTGAGTCTCCTACACTCGGACTACATAAAACCCGCATACTGCGTATGACTACTTCCAAGCTACAGAACTCCCATAAACTCTGTCTCCTACATTCAGGTTGCAAAACTCTTGTAAACTGCCTCTCTGTACACCCAGCTTACAGAACTCCAGTAAGCTACATCTCCTACACTCAGCCTACAGAAAACCCACATACTGCATATGCCTACTCCCAAGCTACAGAACTCCCGTAAACTGAGTCTCCTACACTCAGGATGCAGACTACCGTAAACTGCCTCTATCTACATCCAGCTTACAGAATTCCAGTAAGCTGCGTCTCCTACAAACAAGCTACAGAAATCCCGCATACTACGTATGCCTCCTCCCAAGCTACAGAACTCCCATAACCTGTGTCTACTACACTCAGGCTGCAGAACTCCTGCAAACTGCGTCTCCCTATCCATGTTTTAGAATTCCAGTATACTGTTCCTCCTACATTCATGCTACAAGAAGCTCGCATTGTCTGTATGACTACTGACAATCTATAGAACACCTGTAAACTGAGTCTGCTACACTCAGGGTGCAGAACTCCTGTAAACTGCCTAGCTCTACATCCAGCTTACAGAAATCCTGTAAGCTGCATCTCCTACACACAGGCTACAGAAATCCCGCATAGTGTGTAAAGCTAATCCCATGCTAAGATGTTCCGTAAAATGAGTCTCCTACACTCAGGCTGCAGAACTCCAGTAAATGCCTGTCTGTACATCCAGCTAGCATAAATCCTGTAAGCTGCATCTCCTACACTCAGGCTACACAAACCCCGCATACTGCGTATGGCTGTTCCCATGCTACAGAACTCCTGTAAATTGTCTCCTACACTCAGGAGGCAGAACTACTGTAAACTGCCTATCTCTACAACCAGCTTACAGAAATGCTGTAAGCTGCATCTCCTACATACAGGCTACAGAAATCTCACATAGTGCATATGGTTTTCCAATGCTACAGAATTCCTGTAAACTGTTTCCAACATTCAGGCTGCAGAACTCCTGTAAACTGCCTCTCTCTACATCCAGTGTACAGAAATCCTGTAAGCTGCTTATCTTAACTCAGGCTAAAGAAATCCCGCATACTGCGTAAGGCTGATCCCATGCTACGGAACTCCTGTAAACTCTATCCGACACTCAGGATGCAGAACTCCTGTAAAGTGCCTCTCTCTACATCCAGCTTACAGAAATCCTGCATCAGCATCACCTACACGCAGGCTACAGAAAACCCACATAGTGCGTATGGCTACAGCCATGCTACAGAACTCCCGTAAACTGTCTCAAACACTCAGTCTGCAGAACTCCTGCATACTGCCTCTCTGTAAACCCAGATTACAGAATGCCAGTAAGTTGCATCTCCTACACGCAGGCTACAGAAATCCCGCATATTGCGTATGGCTATTCCCATGCTACAGAACTCCTGTAAACTGTCTCCTACCAGCGGCTGCAGAACTCCTGTAACTGCCTCTCTCTACATCTAGCTTACAGAAATCCAGTAAGCTGCTTCTCTTTCACTCAGGCTACCGAAAACTCGTATAGTGCGTATGGCAACTCCCATGCTACAGAACTCCCGTAAACTGTTTCCTACACTCAGGCTGCAGAACTCCAGTAAACTGCCTCACTCTACATCCAGCTTACAGAAATCCTGTAAGCTGCATATCCTACACGCAGGTTACAGAAATCCCGCATCTGCATATGGCTGTTCCCATGCTACAAAACTCCTGTAAACTGTTTCCAACATTCAGGCTGCAGAATTCCTAAAAACTGCCTCTCTGTAGACCCAGATTACAGAACACCAGTCAGCAGCATCTCCTTCACTCAGGCTACAGAAAACCCACGTAGTGCATATGGGTACAGCCATGCTGCAGAATTCCCGTAAAGTGTTTCCTACACTCAGGCTGCAGAACTCCTGTAAACTGCCTCTCTCTACACCCAGCTAACAGAATTCCAGTATGTTCCATCTCCTTCTCTCAGGCTACAATAATCCTGCATACTGCGTGTGCCTATTCCCAAGCTACAGAACTCCTATAAACTGTGTCTACTACACTCCTGTAAACTGAGTCTGCTTCACTCAGGTTGCAGAAGTCCTGCGTACAACGTCTCTCTACATCCATGTTATAGAACTCCAGTAAGCTGTTTCTCCTACACTCATGCTAAAGAAATCCCGCATATTACGTATGCCTACTCAGAAGCCACAGAACTCCCATAAACTGAGTCTCATACACTCAGGCTGCAGAACTCCTGTAAACTGCCTCTCTCTACATCCAGCTTATGGAACTACAGTAAGCTGCGTCTCTTACACTCGGCCTACAGAAAACCCACATGCTGTTTATGCCTACTCCAAAGCTACAGAACTCCCATAAACTCTGTGTACTACAATAAGGCAGCAGAACTCCTGTAAACTGCCTCTCTGTACACCCAGCATACAGAACTCCTGTAAGCTGCATCTCCTACACTCAGCCTACAGAAAACCCACATACTGTGTATGCCTACTCCCAAACTACAGAACTCCCGTTAACTGTGTCTTTCACACTCCGGCTGCAGAACTGCGAACTGCGTCTCTCTGCATCCATGTTACAGAACTCCAGTAAGCTGTTTCTCCTACACTCATGCTAAAGAAATCACGCATAGTGCATATACCCACTCAGAAGCCACAGAACTCTCGTAAACTGAGTCTCCTACACACATGCTGCAGAACTCCTGTAACCTGCTTCTCTCTACATCCAGATGACGGAACTACAGTAAGCTGTGTCTCCTACACTCATGGTACAGAAATCCCGCATATTGCGTATGTCTACTCCCAAGCTACTGAACTCCCATAAACAGTGTCAACTTAACTCAGGCTGCAGAACTCCCGTAAACTCTCTCCTACATTCAGGCTGCAAAACTCCTGTAAACTGCCTCTCTCAAAACCAGCTTACAGAAATCCAGAATGTTCCTTCTCCTACAGTCTGGCTACAGAAAACCCGCATAGTGCGTATGCCTACTCCCAATCTACAGAACTCCCATAACCTGTGTCTACTACACTCAGGCTGCAGAAATCCTGCAAACTGCGTCTCTCTATATCCATGTTACAGAACTCCCGTAAACTGTTTCTCCTACACTCACGCTATAATAACCTCGCATAGTCTGTAAGCCTACTGATTATCTATAGAACTCCTGTAAACTGAGTCTGCTTCACTCAGCTTGCAGAAGTCCTGCGAACTGCATCTCTCTACATCCATGTTACAGAATTCCAGTAAGCTGTTTCTCCTACACTCATGCGAAAGAAATCCCGCATACTGAGTATGCCTACTCAGAAGCTACAGAACTCCCATATAGTGAGTCTCCTACAGTCAGGCTGCAGAACTCCTATAAGCTGCATCTCCTACACTCATGCTACAGAAATCCTGCATATTGCGTATGCCTACTCCGAAGCTACAGAACTCCCATAAACTCTGTGTACTACAATAAGGCAGCAGAACTCCTGTAAACTGCCTCTCTCACATCCAGCTTACAGAAATCCAGAAAGTTCCTTCTCCTACAGTCAGGCTACAGAATACCCGCATAATGCGAATGCCTACTCCCAAGCTACAAAACTCCCATAACCTGTGTCTACTACACTCAGGCTGCAGAACTCTTGCAAACTGCATCTCTCTACATCCATGTTACAGAAATCCCAAAAACTGTTTCTCCTACACTCATGCTAGAGAAACCTCTCATTGTACGTATGCCTACTGAAAATCTACAGACACCCGTAAACTGTCTCCTACACTCAGGCTGCAGAACTCCTGGAAACTACCTCTCTCTACATGCAGCTTATGGAACTCCACTAAGCTGCATCTCCTACACTCAGGCTACAGAAAACCCGTAAACTTCGTATGCCTACTCCCAAGCTACAGAATTCCATTAATGGTGTCTTCCACACTCAGGCCACAGAACTTCTGTGAACTGTGTCTCTCTACATCCATGTTACAGAACTCCTGTAAACTGTTTTTCCTAAACTCACGCTACAGAAACATCGCATTGTATATATGCCTACTCAGAATCTACAGAACTCCCGTAAACAGATTCTCCTACACTCAGGCTGCAGAACTCCTAAAAACTGCCTCTCTCTACATCCAGCTTACAGAAATACTAACCCTAACCCTAAGCCTAGTCCTAGCCCTAGCCCTAACCCTAAACCTAACCATATCTGTAACCCTAACAATAACCCTAACCCTAAGCATAACCTTAATCCTAACTGTAATCCTAACCCTAACCCAACCCAAACCCTAAACTCCGCCCTAACCCTAACCATAACACTACCCTTAGCACTAACCCTAACCCTGGTTCTAACCCTAACCCTAACTTTATCCCTAACCCTAACCCTAACCTTAACCCAGTCTAGACCTAAATCTAAACTTAACCCCAACACTAACCCTAGACTTAGCTCCAGCCCTAACCCCAACCCTAAACCTAACCCTAGCCCTAGCCCTATCCTTTTTTTTTTTTTTTTTTTTTGACAGGCAGAGTGGACAGTGAGAGAGAGAGACAGAGAGAGAAAGGTCTTCCTTTGCCGTTGGTTCACCCTCCAATGGCCGCCGCTGCAGCCGGCGCACCGCGCTGATCCTGGCAGGAGCCAGGAGCCAGGTGCTTTTCCTGGTCTCCCATGGGGTGCAGGGCCCAAGCACCTGGGCCATCCTCCACTGCACTCCCTGGCCATAGCAGAGAGCTGGCCTGGAAGAGGGGCAACCGGGACAGAATCCGGCACCCCAACCGGGACTAGAACCCGGTGTGCCGGCGCCGCAAGGTGGAGGATTAGCCTATTGAGCCACGGCGCCGGCTCCTAGCCCTATCCTAACCCTAACCCTGAACCTTGACCTAACCCTAACCCTAACCGTAACCTTAACAAAAACCCTAGCCCTAGCACTAACCCTAACCCTCACCCTAGCTCTAGCCCTAACTCCAAACCTAAACCTAACCTTAGCCTTAACCCTAATCTTAACACTAGCCCTAGCACTAACCCTAACCCTGGCTATAACCCTAACCCTAACTCTAGCCCTAACCCTAACCCTAGCCATAAACCTAACCCTAACCGAAACCCTAACCCCTAAACCTAACTCTAATCATAACCGCAAACCTAACCCTAACCTTAACACTAACACTAACACAAGCCCTAATCCTAACCCTAACCCTAACCCTGGCACTAACCCTTACCATAACCCTTACCCTAGCCCTAGCCCTAACGCTAACCCTAACCCTAGCACTAGCCCTATGCCTAATGCTAATCCTAACCCTAGCCATAGCCCTAGCCCTAACCCTAAACCTAACCCTAGCCTAAACCTAATTCTAACCGTAACCCTAACCCTAACCCTAAACCTAACCCCAACCCTAAGCCTAACCTTAGCCCTAACCCTAAAAATAACACTAGCCCTAGCACCAAACCTAACAGTTGCTCTAACCCTAACCCTAACCCTAGCCCTAAACATAACATCAACCCTAACTCCAGCCCTAGCACTAGCTGTATCCATAACACTAACACTAGCCTTAACCCGAACCCTAACCCTAGTCTAGACATAAACCTAACCCTAAAACTAACCATAATACTAATACTTACACTAACACTAGACTTAGCTTTAGCCCTAACCACAACCCTAACCCTAACCCTAGTCTTAAACTAACACTGACCCTAGCCCTAGCTCTAACAGTAAACCTAACATTAACCCTAGCCCTAACCCTAACCCTAACATTATACAAGCACTAGACCAAACCCTAACCCTAGCCCTAACCCTAACCCAGCCCTAACCCTAATCCTAACCATAACCCTAACCCTAGCTCTAACACTAACCCTAAAAATAACCATAAACCTAACCCTAGCGCTAACCCTAAAACTAATCCTGGGCCTAACCTTAAACCTATCCCTTACATTAGCACTAACCCTAATCTTTACCCTTGCACTAACCCTAACCCTAACCCTAGCCCTAGCCCTAACACCTAGCCCTATTCCCAACCCTAACAGTAACCCTAACCCGAACCTCTACCCTAACCCAAACCCTAACCCAAACCTAACCCTAACCGTAGCCCTAACCATAACCATAACACAAGCCTAGAACTAACCTTAACCCTGGCTCTAACCTTAACCCTAACCCTAACCCTAGCCTAGACCTAGCCCTAACCCTAACCGTAATCCTAGCCCTAAACATAACCCTAACCGAAACATTAACCCTAAAACTTAACCCTAACCCTAACCACAATGCTAACCCTAACCTTAGCCCTAACAATAACCCTAACACTAACCCTAGAAATAACATTAACCCTAGCCCTAACCCTAGCCCTAGCCCTAACCCTAAACCTAGCCCTCACCCTAACACTAACCCTGGCCCTAGCCCTAACCCTATCCCTTACCATAAACCTAAACCTAACCCTAATCCTCGCACTTGCCCTACAACTAACCCCAACCCTAACCCTAAATCTTCAACTAACACTAGCCCTAGACCTGACCCTAACCCTAGCACTAGCCCTAGCCCTAACCATAACACTAACCCTTGCCCTAGGCCTATCACTAACCCTAACCCTAGCCCTAGTCCTAGCCCTAACCCGAGCCCTAGCCCTAGCCCTAACCATAACACTAACCCTTGCCCTAACCCTAACTATAGTCCTAACTCTAAAACTAGTCCTAGCCTTAAGCAAACTGTAACTGTAGCCCTATGCATAGCCCTAACCATAACACTAACCCTAACCATAAACTAAACCTAACCCCTAACCCTAAACCTGACATTAACCACAACCCCAATCCTAATCTTAGCCCTAACCCTAACCCTACCGCTAACCCTAACACTAGCCCTAGCTCTAACCCTAACCCTAGCCCTAGCCCTAGGCCTAACCCTAACCCTAACCCTAACCCTAACCCTAACATAGCCCTATCCCTATCCCAAAACCAAACCCCAGTACTAGCCCTAGCCCTAGACCGAACCCTACCCTAGACCTAGCCCTAAGCCTAAACCTAAACATAGCCATAGGCCAAAACTGAACCCTAAACATAGCCCTAGCCATAGCACTAACCCTAACCCTAACCCTACTCCTATACCTAACCACAACCCTAACCCTAGACTTAGCCCTAACCCTAACCCTAATCCTAGCCCTAACCATAACCCTAAACATAGCCATAGTCCCAACATAACCCTAAACCTAGCCTTAGCTCTAACCCTAACCATAGACCTAGGCCTAACCCTAACACTAACCCTAGCCCTAGCCCTAACCCTAACCCTAACCCTGACCCTAATACAAGCACAAGCACAAGCCCAAACCCTAACCCTAGCCCTAACCCTAACCCAGCCTTAACCCTAATCCTAACCATAACCCTAACCCTAGCTCTAACACTAACCCTAAAAAGAACCATAACCTAACCCTAGTGCTAACCCTAAAACTAATCCTGAGCCTAACCTTAAACCTATCCCTTACCCTAGCCCTAACCATAACCATTACCCTTGCACTAACCCTAACCCTAGCCCTAACACCTAGCCCTATTTCCAACCCTAACAGTAACCCTAACCCGAACCTCTACCCGAACCCAAACCCTAACCCAAACCTAACCCTAACCGTAGCCCTAACCCTAACATAACATGGACCTAGCACTAACCTTAACCCTGGCTCTAACCTTAACCCTAAACCTAACCCTAGCCCTAGCCTAGACCTAGCCCTAACCCTAACCATAATCCTAGCCCTAAACATAACCCTAACTGAAACATTAACCCTAAACCTTAACCCTAACCCTAACCACAACGCTAACCCTAACCTTAGCCCTAACACTAACCCTAACCCTAATACTAACCCTAAGACTACCGCTAACCCTAACACTAGCCTTAGCTCTTACCCTAACCCTAGTCCTAGCCCTAGGCCTAACCCTAACTCTAAACCTAACCCTAACCCTAACCCTAACCCTAAACATAGCCCTAGCCCTATCCCGAAACCAAACCCCAGTACTAGCCCTAGCCCTAGACCGAACCCTACCCTAGACCTAGCCCTAAGCCTAAACCTAAACATAGCCATAGGCCAAAACCGAACCCTAAACATAGCCCTAGCCATAGCACTAACCCTAACCCTAACCCTACTCCTATACCTAACCACAACCCTAACCCTAGACTTAGCCCTAACCCTAACCCTAACCCTAGCCCTAACCATAACCCTAAACATAGCCATAGTCCTAACCTAACCCTAAACCTAGCCTTAGCTCTAACCCTAACCATAGACCTAGGCCTAACCCTAACACTAACCCTAGCCCTAGCCCTAACCCTAACCCTAACCCTAATCCTAATCCTAATCCTAACCCTAACCATAGCACTAGCCCTACCCTAAGCCTAACACTAACCCTAACCCTAACGAAAACCCTAGTCCTAGTCCTAGCACTAGTCCTAGCCCTAAACCTAACCCTAGCCCTAGCCCTAGCCCTAACCCTAACCCTAGCCCTAACCCTAACCGTAACCTTAACCCCTACGCCTACCCCTAACCCTAACCCTATCCACAACCCTAACTCTAAACTTAGCCCTAACCCTAAACCTAACCCTAACCATAACATTAGCCCTAGTTCTAAACCTAAACCTAGCCCTAGCCCTAGCCCTAAACCGAACACTAAACCTAAGCCTAAACCTAACCCTAGCCCTAACCTCAACCCTAACCCGGCCCTAACTCTAAACCTAACCCTAGCCATAGCCCTAGCCCTAATCCCTAGCCTTAACAAAAGCACGAAAACTTAACCCTAGCCATAATCCCTAATCCTAACCATAGCCATAGCACTAGCCCTAGCCCTAACCCTAACTCTATCCCTAATCCTAACCCTAACCATAACATTAACTCTAACCCCTAACCCTAAACCTAACCTAACCACAACCCTAACCCTAACCTTAGACCTAACCATAACCCTAACCCTACACATAACACTAACCCTAACCCTAGCCCTTACCCTAACCCTAAGCCTCGCCTTTACCCTAACCTCAACACTGGCCCTAATCCTAACCCTAGCCCTAGCCGTACCCCTAACTCTAACAGTAACCCTAACCCTAACCCTAACCCTACACATAGCACTAGCCCTTACCCTAACCCTAACCCTAACGGTAGCACTAGCCATAACCCTAACCCTAACCCTAACCCTAACACTAGCGTTAGCCCTAACATTAACCCTAACCCTAACCCTAGCAATAGCCCTAAACCTAACCCTAAGCCTAACCCTAAACCCAACCCTAACCCTTACACAAACACTAACCCTAGCACTAACACTAACCCTAATACTATCCCTAGCTCTAAACTAACCCTAGCCGTAGCCATAGCCCTAACCATAACCCTAACCCTAATATTAAACATAGCCCTAACAAACCCTAACCCTAACCATAACCTTAGACCTAGCCCTAACCCTAACACTAACCCTAGGAATAGCCCTAACCCTAACCCTAAACTTAACCTGAACCCTAACCCTAACACTAGCCCTAGCTCTAACCCTAACCCTAGCCCTAGCCCTAGCCCTAACCCTATCCCTAAACCTAACACTAAATATAGACCTAGCCAATCCTTTCCCTAACCATTACCTTAGACCTAGCCCTAGGCCTAACTGCAACCCTTACCCTGGCCCTAAGACTAACCCTAACATTAACCCTAAACTTGCACTAACCATAATCATAACAATAAACCTACCACTAAGACTAACCCCTAGTTCTAGATCTAACCCTAACCCAAGCCTTAGCCCTAGCCCTAACCCTATCCCTAAACTAACCCTAACGCTAACCATAAACATAGCCTTAGTCCTAACCCTAACCCTAAGCTTAGACCTAACCTTAGCCCTAACCCCAACCCTAACCCTAACCTGAGCCCTAACCCTACCCTAACACTAACCCTAGCCCAGCCCTAACCTTAATCATAACCCTAACCCTAAACTTGCCCTACCCTAACCCCAATCATAGACCTAGCCCTATACCTAACCCTAACCCTAGCCCCAGCACTAACCCCAACCCTAACCCTAAACCTAACCCTAGCTCTAGCCCTAGCCCTAACCCTAACACTAGCCCTAACCCTAGCCCTAACCGTAGCTTAACCCTAACCACTAAACCTAACCCTAACCACACACTAAAGCTAACATTAGCCCTAGCTCTAACCCTAAACCTTGCTCTAGCCCTAGCCCTAACCCTAACCCTAAACCTAACCCTAACCCTAATCATAGCCCTAGCCCTAACCCTAACACTATCCCTCGACCTAGCACTAGCCCTAACCCAAATTCTAACCCTGACCCTAGACCTAACCCTCACCCTAACCCTAGACAAGCCCTAACCTTAACCCTAACCCTAATCCTAAACTTGCCCTAACCCTAACTCTAAACATAGACCAAGCCCAAACCCGAACCCTAACCCTAGCCCTAGCCCTAACCCCAAAATTAACACTAACCCTAACCCTAGCTCTAGGCCTAGCCCTAACCCTAAACGTAGCCCCAAACCTGGCCCTAACCGTATCCTTAACCCTAACCACTAACCGTAACCCTAACCCTAATCCTAACCACAACCCTAACCCTAACCCTAGCCTAGCACTAGCAGTAGTCCTAACCCTAAACCTAGCCCTAACCCTAACCCTACCCCTAATCCATAACCCTAGCCCTAGCACTAACCTTAACCATAAACCTAGCCCTAACCCTAACCCTAACTGTAACCTTAAACCTAAACCCTAACCCTAACCCTAACCCTAAACAAAACCCTACCACTAGCCATAGCACTAATTTAACCCTAGACCTAATCAATAACCCTAACCCAAACCCTATGCATAACCCTAACCATAGCCCTAAACATAACCTTAGCCTTTACCCTAACCCTAACCCTAGCTTTTACACTAAACCTAACCCTGGACCTAACACTAACCCTAATCCTTGCCCTAACCCTAGCAATAACCCTAACCCTAACCCTTGCCCTAACACTAACCCTAGCCCAAGACCTAGCCCTAGCCCTTACCCTAGCCCTAAACCTAACCCTAACCATAGCCCTAACCTTAATCCTAACACTAACCCTATTTCTAACCCTAACCCAAACCCTAACCCTAAATCTCACCCTAACCCTACCATAGCCCTAGCCCTAAACCTAACACTAACCACAACACTAGCCTAGCTCTAACCCAAAACCTAGCCCTAGACTTAGCCCTAAACCTACCCTGAAACTAAACTAAACCTAAACATAGCCCTAGCCCTAACTATAACCCTAACCCTAACACTAGGCCTAGACCTAGACCTAGACCTAGCCCTAACCCCAACCGTAAACCTAAACTTAGCCCTAACACTAACCCTAATCCTAGCCCTAACCCTAACACTAACCCTAACCCTGACCCTAGCTCTAGTCCAAACCCTAACCCTAGCTCTAATCCTAACCTGAGCCCTAAACCTAACCCTAACCCTAACCATAAACATAAACCTAACTATAACTTTAACCCTAACCCAAACCCTTACCTTTACCCTAACCCTAACCCTAACCTTGGACCTACCCTAACCCTAACACATCCCCTAGCCCTAACCCAAACCCTTACCTTTACCCTAACCCTAACACTAACCTTAGCCCTAACCATAGCCCTAACACTAACACTAACATTAGTCCTAGCTATAACCCAAACCCTAACACTAACCCTAGCCCTAGCCCTACCCTACCTTAACCCCAACCCAAACCCTAACCCTAGCCCTAACCCCAACCCTAACACTAACCCTAGACTTAACCGTATGCCTCACCCTAGACGTAGGCCTAACCATAACCCAAACCCTAACCCTAGCCCTTACCCTAACACTAACCCTAACCCTAGCCTTAACCCTAACCCTACCCTGGCCCTAACCTTAACACTAGCCCTAACCCTAGCCCTAGCCCTAACCCTAACCCTCGCCCTAGCCCTAACCTAAGCATTAACACAACCTGAACCATAGCCCTAAACCTAACCCTAACCCTACCCCTAGCCCAAGGCCTAAACCCAAACCTAACCCTCACCCTAGCTCTAGCCATAACCCTAACCCTAGCCCTAGCACTAACACTACGCCTAGCCCTAACCCTAACCCTAAATCAAACCCTAACCCTATCTCTAAACCTAACCATAGCCCTAACACTATCCCTAATCATAGCTCCAGCTGTAACCCTAACCCAAGCCCTAACCCTAACCCTAGCCCTAACCCTAACCTTAACCCAAGCCCTAGCACAAGCTCTATCCATAATCCCAAACCCTAACCCAAGCCCTACCCTTAGCCTTACCCCAACCCTAACACTAACCCTATCCCTAACCCTAACCCTAAAACTAGATGTAACTTTAACCCTAACCCTAAACCCAACCCTAACACTAACCCTAGCTCTAATGCCAAACATAAAAGTAGCCCCAGCCCTAGCCCTAACTCTAACCCTACCCTAACCCTTACCCTAAGCCTAATTTTAACATTAACTGTAACCCTAAATCTAACTTCAACCATAACATTACCCTAGCCATATCCATAATCCTAACCCGAACCCCAACACTAGCCCAAGCTCTAACCCTAACACTAGCCCTAAACATAGCTCTAGCCCTAGACCTAGCCCTAGCCCTAACCCTAGCCCTAACCGTAGCTTAACCCTAACACTAACCCTAACCCTAACCCAAGCCCTAACCCTAACCCTAGACCTAGCCCTAACCAAAACCCTAACACTAGCCCTAACCCTAACCATACTAGCCCTAAACCTAACCCTTACACTAGCCCTAGCCCTAGCCCTAAACCTAACCCTAGATCTAGACCTAACCCTAACCCTAGCCATAACCCTAACGCTAGCCCTAGTCCTAAAGCTAAACCTAATTCTAAACCTAGAACTAACCATAACCAAACCGTAACCCTAACCCCAACCCTAACCATAACCATAACCATAACCCTGGCCCTAGCCCTAACCCTAACCCTAGCCCTAACCCCTAACCTAAACATAGCCCTATCCCTATACCTAACCCTTAACCTAGCCCTGACCCTAACAATAATCCTAGCTCTCACACTTACCCTAACCCTAACCTGAACCCTAACACTAAACATAGCCATAGCCCCAAACCTAACCCTAACTCTAGCCCTATCCCTAGCCCCAGCCCTAACCCTAACCTGAATCCTAGCCCTAACCCTAACCCTAACCCTGGCCCTAACCCAAACCCTAACCCTAGCCCTAGCCCTGACCCTAACCCTTACCCTAACCCTACCTCTAGACCTAACCCTAACCCTAACACTAACCCTAGCCCTAGCCCTAGCTTTAACCCTAACCTCTAACCCTAACCCAACCACAACTGTAATCCTAACCTTAGCCCTAACCCTAACCCTAACATTCACCCTAGATCTAACCCTAACCATAAATCTATGCAAAACCCTTGCTCTAACTCTATCCCTAACCCTAACCCAAATCCTAACCATAACACTAGCCCTACCTCTAACCCTAATCATAGAACTAGCCCTAGCCCTTGCCCTAGGCCTAACCCTAACCCAAGCCCTAGCCATAACCCTAACCCTAACCCTAGCCCTAACAATAACCATAGACCTAGCCCTTAAACTAACACTACCCTAGACCTAACCCTAACCCTAACACTGGCCCTAACCCTAACCCTAACCTAGCCCTAACACTATACCTAACCCTAACCCTAACACTCGCCCTCACCCTCGTCCTAACACTAGCACTAACCATAACCCTAACCTTAGCCCTAACCCTAACCCTAGCCCTAGCCCTTACCATAACCCTAAACCTAGCCCTAGTCCTAACCTTAACCCTAACCCTAACACTAGTTCTTGCCATAACTCTAACCCTAACACTAAACCTAACCCTAACACTAACCCTAACACTAACCCAAGCTCTAACCCTAAGCCTAACTGTAACCCTAGCCCTAACCCAAACCCTAAACCTAACCCTAACTAGCCCTAAACTTAACCCTAACCCCAGCCCTCACCCTAATCCTAACATAGACCTAGCCCTAATCCTAACACTAACCCTAGTCCTAGACCTAACCATAAACCTAACCCTAATCCTAGATCTAGCCGTAACCCTAACCCTAGCCCTAAACCTATCCGTAGCCCTAGCCCTAACCCTATGCCTGACCCTAACCCTACCCCTAACCCTAACCCTTAGCTAGGCCTAACACTAACCCTAATCCTAGCCTTGCACAAGCCCTAGCCCTAACCGTAACCCTAAACCTAGCCATAGCCCAAGCACTAAACTTAACACTAACTGTAACCCTAACCTTAACACCTAACCCTAACCCTCACTCTAACCCCAAACCTAACACTAACCCTAGCCCTAACCTTGCTAAAGAGCTAAACCTAGCCCCAACCCTAACCTTACACTAACCCTAGCACTAGCCTTAACCAAACAAAACCCTAGCCCTAACACTAGCCCTAGCTCTAACCTAATCCTAGCCATAGCCCTAGCGCTAACCCTAACCCTAAACCTTACCGTAATCCTAAACAATCCCTAGCCCTAACCCTAAACCTAACCCTAAACCTAGCCCTAGAATTAGCACTAGCACAAACGCCAACCCTAACCCTAACCCTAGCCCTAACAATAACCAAAGACCTAGACCTAACACTAACCCAAACAGTAGCCCTAACCCTAACCCTAACCCTATCGCTAGATCATGTCAAATCCTAACCCTAGCCCTAACCCTAAACCTAGCAATAACCACAACCCTAACCCTAACCCTAACCCTACCCATAGCCCTAGCCCTAACCCTAACCCTAACCCTAACCCTAACGCTAACCCTAGCCCTAGCCCTAACCCTAACCCTAAACCTTACCCTAACCCTAACCCTAACACTAACATTAGCCCAAGTTCTAACCCTAACACTGGCCCTAGCCATAGACTGAGCCCTAACACTAACCCAAAACATAATCATAGCCCTAGCCCTAACCCTTACCCTAGCCCTAGACATAGCCCTAGCCCTAGCCCTAACCCTAACCCTAACCCTAACCCTAACCCAAGCCCTAACCATACCCTAACCCTAGCCCTCGCCCTAACCCTAATACTAACAAGCCCTAACCCTAATAATAGACCTAACCCTAACCCTCACCCTAGTCCCTAACACTAACCTAACCCTAACACTAGCTCTAGACCTAACCCTAACACTAGCCCTAGCCCTAGCCCTAAACCTAACCCCTAACACTAACCCTAACCCTAACCACAAACCTTATCCTAACCTTAGCCCTAACCTAACCCTAACCCTCACCCTGGAACTAACCCTAACCCTAACTCTACCCATAACCCTAACCATAGCCCTAACCCTAATCCTAAACCAAATCCTAACACTAAACTAGCCCTAGTTCTAACCCTAATCATAGAACTAGCCCTAGCCCTAGCCCTAGGCCTAACCTAATCCAAGCCCTAGCTATAACCCTAACCCTAACCCTAACCCTAGCCCTAATAATAATATAGACCTAGCCCTTACCCTAACCCTAGGCCTAACCCTAACTGTAACCCTGGCCCTAAGCCTAACATTAACCCTAGCCCTAATCCTAAACCAAAGCCTAATCCTGACACTTGCCCTCTCCCTACCCCTAACCCTAGCACTAACCCTACCCCTATCCCTAGCCCTAACACTAACCCTAATCCTATACTTAACTCTAGCCCTAGCTCTTACCCTAACCAAACCCTAGCCCTAGTCCTAACATTAACCATAACCCTAACACTAGTTCTTGCCATAACCCTAACCCTAACCCTAGCACTAGCCCTAACCCTAACCCTAACTCTAACCCTGACCCTAACCCTAACACTAGCCTAGGTCTAATCCTAAACCTAGCCCTTTCCCAAGCCCTAATACTTGCTGTAACCATAACCCTAACAAAAACATAACCTGACCTAAACATTCACCCTAACACTAACCCTAGTTCTAGCACTAACCCTAACACAAACTAAAACCATAACCCAAGCACTAGCCCGAGCCCTAGCCCTAACCCTAACCCTAACACAACCCAAAACATAGCCATGGCCCTAACCCTAACACTAACCCTAGCCCTAGACTTAGCCCTAGCACCAACCCCAACTCTAAACCTAACCCTAGCCCTACAACAAACCCTACCCTAGCCCTATCCCTAACCCTAACCCTAGCCCTAACCCTAACCATAGACCTAGACCTAATCCTAACCCTAAACCTAGCCCTAGCCCTAACCCCAACCCTAACGCTAGCTCTAACTCTAGAACTAACCCTAACCCTAGCACTAACCCTAACCCAAGCCCTAACATTAAACCTAAACCTAACCCTGACCCTAACACCAACCATAACCCTAACCGTAACCCTAACCCGAACCCTAGCCCTAGCCCTAACCCTAAACCTAACCATGGCCCTAGCGCTAACACTAAACCTGGCCTTAACCATAACCCTAACCCTAGACCTGGCCCTAAACCTAAACCTTACCCTAGCCATAACCCTAATCCTAACCCTAGTCCTAACAATATTCATAGACCTAGCCCAAACCCTAAACCTAACCCTATCCATAGCCCTAACCCTAACCCTAACCCTAACCCTAGCTCTAGTAAAAACCATAACACTAGCCCTAACCCTAAACCTAGCCCTAACTCTAGCCCTAACCCTAACCCTAACTCGAGACCTAACCCTAACCCTAGCACTAACCCTAACCCTAACCTAATACTAACCATAGACATAGCCCTAACCCTAACCCTAGCCCCAGCCCTATCCCTTACCCTAAACCTAACCATAGAACTAACCCTAACCCATACCGTACCTATAATAGTAAGCCTAGACCTAGACTTTACCGTAACCCTAGCCTTTACCCTAAAATTAAACCTAGCACTAAACTGTAACCCTAACCCTGGCCCTCGTCCTCACCCTAACTCTAGCACTAACCCTAACCCTACCCAAGCACTAACCCGAGCCCTCCCCGTAACCCTTGCCCTAGCCCTTACCATAAACCTAACCCTAACCCAGGCCCTAACCCTATCCCTAGACCTAGCCATAAACCTAACCAAAACCATGACCTTAACCCTAACCCTAACCCTGACCTTACGCCTAACCCTAATCCTAAACCTAGCCTTGCACAAGCCCTAGCCCTAAACCTAACCATAGCCCTAGCCCTAGCACTAAACTTAACCCTAACTGTAAACCTAACACTAAACCCTAACCCTAAACCTCACCCAAACCCCAAACCTAACACTAACATTAGCCCAAATCTAACACTAATCCGAACCCTAGCCCTATTAATAACCATAGAACTAGCCCTTACCATAACCCTTACCCTAGCCCTAAACCTAACCATAACCCTGGCCATAACCCTAACCCTAACGCTAGCCCTAACCCTAAACCAAATCCTCACCCTCTGTTGCCCTAAAAATAGCACTAAACCTAACCCTAAAACTAGCCCAAACCCTAACCCTAACCCTAGCCCTAGCCCTAGCCCTTACCCTAACCCTAACATAACCCTAACCCTTCATCTAACACTAGCCCAACCAGAACCATAGCCCTCGAGCTAGCCATAGCCCTAACCCCAAACCTAACCCTAAACCTAGCCCTAACCATAACCCTAATCCTAGCCCTAGCCCTAACCCTAACCCTAATCCTAATGTAACCTTAGCCCTAAACACTAACCCTAACCCTATCCCTAACCTCAACCCTAAGCCTAAACTTAGCCCTAACCCTAACCCTAAACCTAACCCTAGAACTAACCCTAACCCTAACCCTTGCCCTAACCCTAAACCTACCCTAGCCTAAAACTAAACCTAACCCTAACCCATACCCTCGCCCTTGCCCAAAACCTAGCACTAACCCTAATCCCAACCCTCACCCTAACCATAACCCTAACCCTAACCCTAACCGTAGCCCTAGCCCTAATCTTAAACCTAACCTTAACCCTAGTTCTAGCCCTAACCCTAACCCTAAACCTAACCGTAACCCTAACCCTAAAACTAACACTAACCCTAGACCTAGCCCTAACCCTATATCTAACCCTAACTCTAAAACTAGCCCTAGCTCTAAACCTAGCACTCACACTAGGCCTAGCCGTAGCCCTAACCCTAACCCTAATCTTAAACCTAATCCTAAAATTAGCCCTAGCCCTAACCCTAACCCTAACACCATCCCTAGACCCTAGCCCTAGCTCTAACCCCAACCTAACCCTAACCCTAGCCCTATCCCTAACCCTAACCCTTGCCCTAGCCCTATTCCTAACCCTCATCCTAAACCTAGCCCTAACCCTAACCATAGACCTGGCCCTAACCCTAACCCTAACACTAGACCTAGCACTAACCCTAACACCAACCCTAGCTGTAGACGTAACCCTAATGGCAGCCTTAACCCTACCCCTAGCACTAGCCCTAACCCTAAACCTAACCATAACCCTGACCCTAACACTAACCCTTACTCTAGCCCTAACCCTAACCCTAACTCAACCCCTAGCTCTAGAGCTATCCCTAACCATAACACTAGCCCCAACACTAACCCTAGCCCTATCCCTAACCCTAACCAATCCCTAACCCTAACAGTAGCCCTAGTTCTAACACTAATCCTAGTACTAGTCCTAGCCCTATCCCTAATCCTATCCCTAAAACTAACCATAAACATAAACATAGCCCTAGCCATAACCCTAACCCCAACCCTAACCCTACCCCTAGACCTAGCCCTAGCCCTAACCCCAACCCAAGCCCTACCCTAAACATAACCATAGCCCTAGCCCTAGCCCTAAACCTAATGTTAGCCCTATTCCTAGCCCTAACCGCAACCCTAATTCTAACCCTAGCACTAACCCTAACACTAACCCTGCCGTAACCCTAAACATAGCCATAGCCCTAACCCTAAACCTAACACTAGCCCTAGCCATAGCCGTAATCTCAACCCTAACCATAACCATAATGCTAGCGCTAACCATAACCCTAAACATAATCATAATGCTAGCCATAACCCTAACCATAACCCTAACCAAAGCACTACCCCTAAACCAACACTAACCCTAATGCCAAACCTAAACCTAACCATAACCCTAACCCTAGCCCTTACCCTAATCTGAAGCCTTACCCTAGCGCTAACCCTAACCTTTACCCTTGTCTTAACCCTAACCCTAACCATAGCCCTAGCCCTACCTATAGTCCTAGCCCTAACCCAAACCCTAAACCTAACCCTAGCCCTAGCCCTAATCCTAGCCCTAGCCCTAACCCTAAACCTAACCCTGCCCTATCCCTAACTTAATCCTAAACATAGCCATAGCCCTAACCATAACCCTAAACATAGCCCTAGCTCTAGCCCTAATCCTAAATCTAAACCTATTCCTAGCCCTAATCCCAAACATAACCCTAACCCTAGCCCTAGCTATAACACTAACACTAACCCTAAGAGTAGCCCTAACCTAACCCTATGCATTGCCCCATCCCTAACCCTAGACATAACCCTAACCCTAACCCTAACACTAACCCTAAGTGTAGTCCTAGCTCTAACCCTAACCCAGGCCTAGCCCTAGCACTAACCCTAAGCCTAACACTAACCCTAAGTCTAACCCTAACCCTAAACACAACCCTAGCCCTAGCCCTAACACTAGCCCTAGACATAGCCCTAGCCCTAACCACAACCCTAACCCTAACCCTAACCCTAACCTTAACCCTAAGCCTAACGCTAACCCTTGCCATAGCCCTAAGCCTAACCCTAACCCTAAACCAAAACTAGCAATAGACCTAGCCCTAGCCCTAACCCCAACCCTAAAAAAAGTCTAGGACTAACCCTAACCCTAGCCCTAGCCCCTAACTCTAACCCTCACCCTAAGTCAAATCTAAAACTAACCCTAGCCCCAACACTTGCTCTAGAGCTAACCCTAACCCTAACTAACATAATCCTAGCCCTAGCACTAACCCTAACCCTAACCCTAGCACTAGCCCTAACCCTAACCCTTTACTACACCTAACCCTAACCCTAGCCCTAGTACTACTCCCAGCCCTAACCCTAACCTTAACTGTAGCCCTAGCCCTAAACCCAACATAACCCTAGCCCTAACCCTAACCCTAATGTAAGCTTAACCCTAACCCTATCCCTAACCTCAACCCTAACCATGACCTTAGCCCTAACCCTAACCCTAAACCTAACCGTAGAACTAAATATAACACTAACCCTACCCATAACCCTAACCCCAGCCCTAATCCTAACCCTACTCTAACCCATGTCTGAACACTAACCGTAACCCTAGCCGAACCCTAAACTTAAACCTAACCGTAACCCTTGCATAATCCTCGCCCTAACCATATCGCTAACCCTAACCCTACCCAAGCCAGAACCCTAAACCTAACCCTAACCCTAAACCTAACCCTAGTCCTAGCCCTAACCCGAACCCTAACCCTAACCCTAAACCTAACCCTTAACATAGCTATAGCCCTAACCCTAACCCTAGCCCTAGAACTAGAACTTCCCTAACCCTAAACCTAACCCTGTCCATAAACCTAACCCTAACCCTAACCATAACCCTAACAGTAACACTAGCCCTAACCCTAACCCTACCCTAACACTTACCATAGCCCTAACCCTAACCCTAACCAGAGCCCTAGCACTAGACCTAGCCCTAACCCTAACCCTAACCATAGCCCTAGCCCTAGCACTAGCCTTAACCCTAATCCTAAACCTAGCACTAACACCAACCCTAAACATAACTCTAACCTTAGCCATAGCGCTAGCCCTAACCCTAACCCAAACCCTAGCCCTAGCACTAACCCTACCCTAGCCCTAAACATAACCCTAACTCTAGCCCTACCACTAGTCCTATCCCTAATCCTAACCCTAACCCAAATACTAGCACTACCCTAGCCCTAACCCTAACCCTAATCCTAGCCCTAACCTTAACCCTAATGTAATCTTAACCCTAAACCCTAACCCTAACCCTATCCCTAACTTCAACCCTAAGCTTAATCTTAGCCCTAACCCTAACCCTAAACCTAACCCTAGAACTAACCCTAACCCTAATTCGACCCATAAACCTTACCCTAGCCCTAACCCTAACCCTAACCATGGCCCTAAACCTAACTATAGCGTAGCCCAAACCTTAACATAACCCTAAACCTAACCCTCGCCCTTGTCCTCGCCCTAACCCTAGCACTAACCCTAACCCTAAACATAGCCATAGCACTAACCCTAAACCAAACCATAGCCCAAGCCCAAGCCGTAACCACAACGCTAACCATAACCAATAACCTAGCCCTAACCCTAACCCTAACCCAAGCCGTAGCCCTAACGCTAATCCTAATCCTAGACCTAAACCTAAACCTACCCATTGCCCCAGCCCTAACCCTAACCCTAACACTAGCACTACCCCTAACCCTAAACCTAAACCTAACCCGAACCCTAAGCCTAGCCCTTACCATAATTCTCAAACTTACCCTAGTGCTAACCCTATCACTTACCATTGCCTTAACTCTGTCCCTAAGCATAGCACTAGCCCTAGCCCTAGCCCTAAACTTAGTCCTAGCCCTAACCCAAACTCTAACCCAAATCCTAGCCCTAACCCTTACCCTTACACTAGCCCTAATCATAACACTAACCCTAGCCCTAGCACTAGTCCTAGCCTTAAACCTAACCCTAACCCTAATCCTAGCCCGAGCACTAAACCTAACCCTAACTCTAGACCTAACTCTAACCATAGAGCTAGCCCTAACCCTAACCCTAAATCCAGCAATAGCCCCAGCCCTAAACCTAACCCTAAACCTAAACCCAGCAATAGCCCTAGCCCTAACCCTAACCCTAGCTTTAGACCTAACCCTAACCCTAACCCTAGCCCTAACCCTAAGCCTAGCCCTAACCCTAAACCTAACCCTAACCCTAACCCTAGCACTAACCATACCCTAACTGCAACCCTAACCTTAACCCTAACCCTAGTTCTAACCCAAACACTAACCCTAAACCTGGCCCTAGCTCTAACCTTATCCCTAGCCCTAACACTAACCCTAACCCTAGCCCTAACCCTAACCCTAACACTTACCCTAGCCCAAACCCTAACACTAACCCTAGCCAGAGCACTAGCCCTAGCCCTAACAAAAACCGTAACCCTGGCCCTAGCCTAACCTTAACCCTAACCCTAACTGTAACCTTAACCCTAACCCTAACTCTAACCACAACCCTAATCCTAAACTTAGCCCTAACCCTAACCCTAACACTCACCCTAGAAATAAACCTAACCCTAACTCTACCCATAACCCTAAACCTAGCCCTAACCATAACACTAACCCTAGCCTTGCACAACACCTAGCAATAACTCTATCCCTAACCCTAGCCCTAGCCCTAGCACTAACCTTAACCCTAACCGTAACCCTATCCATAACCTCTAACCCTAACCCTCACCCTAACCCCACCTAACACTAACCCTAGACCTAACCCTTGCTCTAGAGCTAAAGCTAACCATAACCCTAACTGTAAACATAACCCAAACCCTAGCACTAGCCCTAACCCTAACCCTAATATTAGCCCTAGCCCTAACCCTAACCCTTACCTTAGCCCTAACCCTAACCCTAACCCTAACCCTAACCCTAACAGTAACCATAACCCTAATGTAAGCTTAACCCAAAACCCTAACCTTAACCCTATCCCTAACCTAAACCCCAACCCTGACCTTAGACCTAACCCTAAACCTAAACCTAAACCTAGAACTAACCCTAAATCGAACACTACACATATCCCTAACTCTAGTCCTAATCCTAACACTAACCGTAGCCCTTACACAAAAACAAACACTAGCACTAATCATAACGCTAACTCTTGCCCTAACTATAACCGTAACCATAGCCCAAACCTAAACGTAACCCTAACCCTAACCCTAACCCTTGACCTCGTCCACGCCCAAACCATAGAACTAACCATAACCCTACCCAAAACTTAACCTTAACCCAAACTCTAAACTTTGCCCTTGCCATCACCCTAACCCTAACCCTAACCAAAACCTAACACTAACACTAATCCTAACCCTAACCCTAGCCCTAGCCCTAGCCCTAACCCTAAACCTAACCCTAGCTCTAGCCCTAACACTAACCCAAAGCCTAACACTAAACCTAACACTAACACTAACACTAACCCTAGGCATAGAACTAACCCTAAAACTAACCCTAACCCTAACACTAGCCCTAGCCCTAACACTAACATTAACCCTAGCACTAGCTCTAGAGATAACCCTAATGCTAGCCCTAACCCTAGCCCTAACACTAACCCTAGCCCTAGCCCTAACCCTAACCCAAACCCTAACCCTAACACTAGCACTAGCTCTAACCCTAATCCTATCCCTAGCACTAACCCTAACCCTAACACTAACCCAAAACATAGCTATAGCCCTAACCCTAAACCTAACCATAACCATAAACAAGGCCCTAACCCTAACCCGAACCCAAGCACTAGCCAAAAACCTAACTCTAATCCTAGACCTAAACCTAACCCTACCCATTGCCCCAGCCCTAAACCTAAACCTAAACCTAACCCTACCCATTGCCCCAGCCCTAAACCTAAACCTAAACCTAACCATAGCCCTAGCCCAAAACATAACCCTAACCCTAACATTACCCCTAACCATAACACTAACACAACCCTAAACCTAAACCCAACCCTAAACCTAACCCTAGCCCTTACCCCTATGCAAATCCTTAAACTAGCGCTAACCCTAACCCTTACCCTTGTCTTAACGCTAACCCTAACCATAGCCCTAGCCCTAGCCCTAACCCAAACCCTAACACTAAACCTAGCCCTAGCCCCAGCCCTAATCCTAGCCCTAGCCCTAAACATAATCCTAACCCTAGCCCTAGCCCTAACCTTAAACCTAAACATAGCCATAGCCTTAACTCAAACACAAACCATAGACCTAGCCCTAGCCCTAACCCTAAACCTATTGCTAGCCCTAACCCCAAACCTAACCCTAAACCTAGCCGTAGCCCTACCCTAACCAAAACCTAACCCTAATCCTAACCATAACACTATCGATTGCCCCAGCACTAACACTAACCATAACATTAGCCCCAGCCCTAACCCTAATCCTAACCCTAACCATAACCCTACCACTAGCCCTAACCCTAACCCTAAATCTAAACCTAACCCTAATCCTAAATCAAACTCTACCCTTAACACTAAACCTAACCCTAACACTAACACTAACCCTAATCCTAGCCCTAGCCACAGCCCTAGACCTAACCCTAACTCTAACCCGAAGCATAACCCTAAATTCAGTCCCAGCCCTAAGCCTAACCCTAGCCCTTGATTGGCCATAGCCCTAACCCCAAACCTAACAATAACCCTAGCCCTAACCCTAACGCTAACCCTAGACAAAGCCCTAACTCTAACCCTAACCCTAACCAAAACTTAGCCCTAGCCCTAACACCAACCCTAAACCCAAGTCTAGCCCTAACCCTAACCCTAGCACTAGCCCTAACCCTAATCCTAATCTTAACCCTAGCCCTAACCCTAACAATAGACCTAGCTGTAACCCTAACCCTAACTCTAGCCCTAGCCCTAAACCTAAAGCAAACCCTAACCATAACCCTAGCTCTAACCTTAACACTAACCCTAGCCCTAACCGAAACCTAACCCTACCCCAACCCTAAACCTAACCCTAACCCTAACCATAATCCAAACCGTAAACCTAACACTAGCCCTAGCCCTAACCCTAACACTAACTGTAACCCAAACCCTAGCCATAGCCCCAACCCTAACCCTAATCCTTACCTTAGCCCTAGCACTAACCCTAACCCTTACCCTAGCCCTAACCCTAAGCCCAACCCTAGACCTAGTACTTCCTAGCCCTAACCCTAGCCCTAGCCCTAACCCAAACCCTAACCGTAACCCTAGCCCTAACTCTAGCCATAGACTTAGACCTAACCCTAACCCTAACCCTAACCATATAAATAGCCCTAGCCCTACACCTAACTCTAGCTCTAACCCTAACTATACACCCAGCCCTTACTTTAGCCCTAACACTAACCCTAAACCTAAACCTAAGCCTAGCACTAACCATAACCCTAACTCTAAACCTAACCTGAAAACTAGACCTAACCCTAACCCAAACCCTGGCCCTAGCCCTAAACCTAACCCTAGCCTTAACCATAACCATAACCATAGCTCTAGCCCTAAACCTAAACCTTAAACTAGCCCAAACCCTAAACCTAACCCTAGCGCTAGCACTAGTCTTAGCAAAACACTAATCCTAAACCTAGCCATAGCTGCAGCCCTAACCCTAACCCTAACCCTATCTGTAACTTTATGCTTAACCCATAATCCTAACCCTAACCATAACCCTAATCCTAAACTTAGCCCTAACCCTAACCCTAAACCTCACCCTAGAACTAACCCTAACCTAACTCTACCCATAACCCTAATCTTAACCATAACCCTAACTCTAACCATAACCCTATCCATAACCCTAACCCTAACCCTAAACCTAACCCTAACTTTAGCCCTAGTTCTAACCCTAACCCTAGCCCTAGACCTAGCCCTAACCCCAACACAAACCCTAACCCTAACCCTAGCCATAACCCTAACCCAAACCTTATCACTAGCCCTAACCTTAACCCTAACCCTAACCCTAGCCCTCACCCTATCCCTAACCATAGACCTAGCCCTAACCCTAAACCTAACCCTAGCCCTAGCCCTAACCCTAACCCTAACCCTAACCCTACCTCTAACCCTATCCCTATCCCTAGTCCTAACCCTAACAAAAATCCTGACCCTAACCCTAACCCTAACCCTAGCCTTGCACAAGCCCTAGCCCTAACCCTAAGACTAACACTAACCCTAGCCCTAGCCCAGGCACTAACCTTAACTCTAACCGTAGCCCTAACCCTAACCTTTAACCCTAACCCTCACCCTAACCTAAAACCTAACACTAACCCTAGCCTTAACCCTACCTGTGACGCTATAACTAACCCTAAACCTAACCCTAATGCTAACCATAGCCCTAATGCTAGCCCTAACACTAACCTAAAACTATAGCTAGCCCTAACCCCAACCCTAACCCTAAAACTAACCCTAACCCTAACCCTAGCCCTAGACCTAACAAAACCCTAACTCTAACACTAGCCCTAGCGCTAGCCATAACCATAATCCTAACCCCAAACATAACTCTAGCGCAAACCCTAACCTAAACCTAGTCCTAGCCCTAAAACTAACTCTAACCCTAATCATAGCCCTACCCTACCTTATCCATAGCCCTAAACCTAAACCTAACCCTAAACCGATCCCTACCCCTAAACCTAACTCTACTCCTAACACTAGCACTAGCCCTAACACTAACCCTAACCCTAAACCTAACCCTAACCCTGAAACTAACCTTAGCCCTTGCCCTAACCCTAAATCTAACCATAAATCTAATGCTAACACTTGTCCTAGCTCTAACCCTAACACTAACCCTACCCTAGCCCTAGTCCTAACCCTAACCCTAACCAAAATCCTAAACATAGCCCTAGCCCTAACCCTAACCCTAGCTCTAGCCCTAACCCTAATCCTAGCTATAACCCTAACACTAGCCCTAACCTAACCGTAACCGTAACCTTAGTCCTAGCCCTAGCACTAGTCCTAACCCTAACCCTAACCCTAACTCTAGCCCTAGCTCTAACCCTAACCATAGCCCTAGGCCGAGCCCTAAACCTAAACCTAAACCTAACCCTAACTCTAAACATAGCATCGCCCTAACCTGAAAACTAACCCTAGCCTTTGACCTAGCCCTAGCACTAACCCTAACCCTACTTCTAGCACTAAGCCTAAACCTAAACATACCCATAACCCTAACCCTAACACTAACCATAGCTCTAACCCTAACCCTAACATTAACCCTACTCCTAGCCCTAACCCCAACCCTAACACTAACCCTAGCCCTAACCCTAACCCTAACCCTAACCTAACCCTAACCCAAACACTAACCCTAGCCCTAGCCCTAACCCAAACCCTAACCCTAACACTAGCCCTAGCTCTAACCCTAACAGTAGCCCTAGCCCTAGGCCTAGCCCTAACCCTAACCCTAAACCTAACCCTAAACATAGCCCTAGCCCTATGCCTAACCGAAAGCTTAACCCTAAACCCTAACCCTAACCCTAACTACAACCCTAACCCTAAACTTAGCCCTAACCCTAACTACAACCCTAACCCTAAACTTAGCCCTAACCCTAACCCTAACACTAGACTTAGCTCTAACCCTAAACCTAGCCCTAGAACTAGCCCTAGCCCTAACCCTAACCTTAGCCCTAACCCTAAACCTAAACCTAGCCATAGCGCTAACCCTAATCCTAAACCTAGCCCTAGCTCTAGAAGTAACCCCAACCCTAAACCTAACCATGAAACTAGCCCTAACCCTATCCCTAACCCTAGTCCTAGCTCTAACCCTAACTCTAACCCTAATCCTAGCCCTAACCATAACCCTAACCCTACCCATAGCCCTAGCCTTAACCCTAACCCTAAAACTATCCCTAACAATAACCATAGACCGAGAACTAGCCCTAACCCTAACACTAACACTAACCGTAAACCTAACTCTAGCTCCAGCCCAAAACCTAACCCTAGCCGTAAGCCTAACCCTAGCAATAGCCCTAAAGCCAACTCTAACCCTAACCCTAGTCCTAGCCCTAAACCTAACCATAAACACAGCCCTATCCTTAAGCCTAACCCTAACCCTATTCCTAGCCATAGTCCTAACCCTAACACTAAACATAGCCTTAGGATTGGCCCTAGCCCTAACCCCAACACTAACCCTAACCCTAGACCAAACCTAACCCTAACCCTAAGCCTAGCCCTAGCCCTAGCCCTAATCCTAGCCCTAGCCCTAACACTAACCCTAGTCCTAGCCCTAAGCCTAATGACAACCAAAGCCCTAGCCTTAACCCTAACTCTAAACCTATTCCTAGCCCTAACCCCAACACTAACCCTAAACCTAGCCCTAACCCTAACCCTAACCCTAGCCTTTGCCCTAAATCTACATGTAAACCTTGACCTAACCCGAACACTAACCTTAAACATAGAATAGCCCTAACCCTAACCCTAACCCTAGCCTTAGACCTAGCCGTAACCCCAACCCTAAACCTAACCATAACCCTAGCCCTTACTCTAGCAGTAACCCTAGCCCTAACCTAACCCTAACCCTACCCCTAAACCTAACCCTAACCCTAGCTCTAACCCTAACCCTAAATGTAACCCTAGCCCTAGCTCTAACCCTAACCCTAGCCCTAGCCATAATCCTAGCCCTAACCCTAACCCTCAACCTAACCCTAACCCGTCACATAGACCTAGCCCTATCCCGAAACCTAACCCAAGAGCAAGACCTGGCTCTAGCCCTAAACCAAACACTAGCCCTAGCCCTAAGCATAAACCTAAACATAGACATAGCCCTAACCTGAATCCTAACCATAGACCTAGCCATAGCTCTAACCCTAACCCTAGATCTAGCCCTAAACCAAAGCCTAACCCTAGCACTAACCCTACTCCCTAAACATAGCCATAGCCCCAACCCTAACCCTAAACCAGCCCTAGCACTAGCTGTAACCCCAACTCTAAACCTAACCATACCCTAGCCCTAACCCTAACCATAACCTTAGCCCTAGCCCTCATCCTCAATCTAACCCTAATCCTAGCCCTAACCCTAACCCTACCCATAATCCTAGCCTTAACACTAACACTAACGCTAGCCAAGCCCTAACCCTAACCGTAACCCTAACCCTAACCCTAAGCCTAGCACCAGCCCTAACCCTAACCCTAAAACTAACCCTAACCCTAAACCTAACCCTAACGCTAACACTAACCCTAGCCCTAGCTCTAAATCTAACCCTAACCCTAACACAGCCCTAGCTCTAACCCTAAACCTAGCCAAAGCCATGACCCTAGCCCTAAACTAACCCTAACCCTAACCCTAGTCCTAGTCCTACAAGAGTCCTAGCCCTAAACCTAACCATAAACCTTACCCTAGCCCTAGAGCTAGCCCTAACCTTAAACCTAGCCCTAACCCTAACCATAACCTTAGCCCCAACACTAACCCTAACCCTAACCTTAACCCTAACCCCTAACCCTAACCACAATACTAACCCTAACCTTAGCCCTAACCCTAAACATAACATTACCCCTAGCTCTAACCCTAACCCTAGCCCTAGCCATAGCCCTAGCCCTAAACCTAACACTAAACCTTATCCTAACCTTAAACACAGCCCTATAACTAACCCCAACACTAACCCTATCCCTGGACCTAGCCCTAGCCCTAAACCAAACCCTAACCCTATCGCTAGCACTAACAATAACCCTAACACTAGCCCTAGCCCTATCCATAACCCTAACCCTAAACCTAGCCCTAACCCTAACCATAGACCTACCCCTAGACCTAACCCTAGACCTAGCACTAACCCTAAACATAGACCTAGCCCTAACCCCAACACTAACCCTAACCCTAACCCTAACCCTAGGCCTAACCCTAACACTAACCCTAACCCTAACCCTGGCCCTAACCCCTAATGCTAACCCTAACCCTAGTCCTATCCCTAACACTAACCCTAGCCCCAACCCTAACTCTAACCCAACATTAACCCTAAACCCTAACCATAACCCTAACCACAACCCTAACCCTAACTTTAGTTCTAATGCTAACCCTAATAGTAGAACCAACCCTAAACGTAACCCTATGCATAAACCTAACCCTAGCCATTACCTAACCCTAATGCTCGCCTTTACCCTAACCCTAACCCAAGCCCTTGCACTAGTCCTAGCCCTAACCCTAACCCTAAACCTAACCCTAAACCTAGCCCTAGCCCTAATGCCTACCCTAACCCTAACCCTAGCACTAGCCCTAACACTAAACATAAACCTAAACCTAACACTAACCCTAACACTAAACCTAGCCCTAGCCCTAAACCTAACCCTAACACTAGCCCTAGCACTAACCCTAACCCTAGCCCTAGCCCTAGCCCTAAACCTAACACTAACACTAACCCTAAATATAACACTAGACGTAACCATAACCCTAACCATAAGCTTAGACCTAGACCTAGCCCTAACCCCAACTCTAACCCTAACCCTAGCCCTAAATCTAACATTAACCCTGGCCCTATCCCTAACCCTAGCAATAACTCTAAACTTGCACTAACATAACCCTAACAATAGACCTACCCCTAAGCCTAACCCATAGCCCTAACCCTAACATTGGACTTAGCCCTAGCCCTAGTCCTAACCCTAACCCTAACCCAAATCCTAACGCTAACAGATACCCTAAACATCGCCCTAGCACTAGCCCTAACCCTAACTATAACCCTAGCCCTAGCCCTAGCCCTAACCCTAACCCTAGCCCCAATCTTAACCCTAACAGTAATATTAACCCTAACCCCTAACCCTAACCACATCCCTAACCCTAAACATCAACATAACACTAACCGTAACACTAATGGTAGCCCTAGCCCTAACCCGAACCCTAACACTAGCACTAGCTCTAACGCTAACCCTAGCCCTAACCCTAGCCCTAACTGTAACATTAACCCTAACCCCTTAACCCTAACCATAGCCCTAACCACAACCCTAACCCTAACACTAGTCCTAGCCCTAGCCCTAGTCCTAGCCCTAAACCTAGTCTTAACCCTATCCCTAGCCCTAGTCGCTAATACGAAACCTAACCCTATCCCTAGAACTAGTCCTAGCTCTAAACCTAACCCTAACAATAACCTTAACCCTAACCCTAACACGTACCTTAGACCAAACCCTAATCCTAACCCTAGAACTAACCATAACCCTACCTATGTATAACCTTAACCCTAGCCCTAACCCTAACCATAGCCTATAACCTAAACCTAACCCTAGCCTTTACCCTAATCCTAAAACTGGCCCTAACCCTAACCCTAATCCTAGGTGTAACCCTAAACTAACCCTAACCTAACCCTAAACCTAACCCTCAACCTCAGCCTCGCCCTAACCCTAGCACTAACCCTAACCCTAACCCTAGCCCTAACCGTAACACTAGCCCAAGCCCTAGCCCTTACCCTAACCCTAAACCTAACCCTAACCCTAGCCCTAACTTGAACCCTAACCCTAATCCTAGTTCTAGCCCTAATCCCAACCGTACCCAAACCCTTACCCTAACAATAACCATAGACCTCGCCCTAACCCTAAACCTAACCATAGCCCTAGCCCTAACCCTAAACCTAACCCTAACCCTACCCCTAGCTCTGGCACAAATCATAACCCTAGCCCCAACCCTAGCCATAACCCTAACCCTAACCCTAACTTTAACCTACACTAGCCCTAAACCTAACTCTAACCCTTACCGTAACCCTAACCCTAACCATAGCCCTAAACCTAACCCTAACCTTGGCCCTAAACCTTACCCTAATGGTTACCCTAGCCCTAACCCTAACCATAGCCCTAGCCATAGCCCTAACCCTAACCCTAAACATAGCCATAGCCCTACTCTAACCCTAATCATAGCCATAGTCCTAGCACAATCCGAAACCCTAACCGTAAACCTAGCCTTAACACTTATCCTAGCCCTAGCCCTAAACCTAACCCTACCCTAGCCTTAGCCCTAACCCGAACCCTAAACATAGCCATAGCCCTACTCTAACCCTAATCATAGCCCTAGCCCTAGCCCTAACCCTAGCCCTTGCCTAAACCTAACCCTACCCATAACCCTATCCCTAACCCTAACCATAACCCTAAACGTAACCCTAGCCCTAGCCCTAACCCCAACGTTAGCCCTAGCCCTAACCCTAACCCTAAACCTAGATCTAGACATAACCCTAACACTAACCCTAGCCCTAACCCTAAACCTAAACCTAGCCTAAGCCTAACCCTAGCACTAACCATAAACCTATCTGTAAACCTAACACGAAGCCTAGCCCTAACCATAACACAAACCCTGGCCCTAGCCCTAATCCTAACCCTAGCCATAACCCTAACCCTAACCCTAGTCCTAGCACTACTCCTAGCCCTAACCCTAACCCTAACCCTAGCCCTAGCCCTAGTCTAACCCTAGCCCTAGCCCTAACCCAAATCCTAACCGTAACATTAACCCTAACCCCTAAGCCTAACCCTAAACCTAATCACAACCCTAATCCTAACCTTAGCCCTAATCCGAACCCTAAACCTCACGCTAGAGCTAACCCTAACCCTAATTCTACCCATAACACTAACCCTAGCCCTAGCCGTAATCCTAAACCAAATCCTAACACTAACACTAGCCTGCTCTAACACTAATCATAGAACTAGCCCTAACCCTAACCAAGCCCTAGCCATAACCCTAACCCTAACCATAACCCTAACGCTAACCCTAGCCCTAACCCTAACCCTAACCCTATACCTGGCCCTAAACCTAACCCTAACCCTAGCCCTAACCCTAAACCTATCCCTAACCCTAACCCACGCCACCTCCCTCGCGCTAACACTAGCACTAACCCTAACGCTAGCCCTGGCCCTCACCTTAACCCTAACCCTAAACCTAGTTCTCTCCCTCACCCTAACCCTAACCATAAAACTACCCTAATTCTAACCCTAACACTACCCCAAGCTCTAACCCTAACCCTAACCATAAACTAAGCCTAGCTCTAGCCCTAACACTAACCATAACGCTAAAAAAAACCCTAAATATAGCCCTAGCCCTAACCCTAAACTTAGCCCTAGACCTAGCCCTAGCCCTAACACCAAACCAAAGCCTAACCCTAACCCTAGCCCTAACCCAAACCCTATAACTAGCCCTAAACTTAACCCTCAACCTAACCCTTACCCTAGGGAGAATCCTAACACTAACCCTAGCCTTGCACAAGCCATAACCCTAACCCTAACACTAACCCTAATGATCAGCCTAACCTCAAACCTAACACTAACCCTAGCATTAACCCTAACCCTAACCCTAACTGTTGCTCTAGAGCGAACCCTAACACTATCCACTAAACCTAGCCCTAACCCTAACACTAACCCTAACCCTAAACCTAACCCTAACGCTAACACTAAACCTAGCCCTAACCCTAACCCTAACACTAGCCCTAACTCTAACCCTTAACCTAGCCCTAGCCCTAAGTCTAACACTAATCCTAAACATAGCCCTAGCCCTAACCCTAACGCTAACCCTACCGTAAACTTAGACTTAGCCCTAGCCCTAACCCCAACCCTAACCCTAACCCAGGCCATAAAACTAACGATAATTCTACCCCTAGCCCTGACCCTTACACTAACTCTAAACTTGCCCTAACCATTACCAAATAAAAGACCTACCCCAAGCCTAACAATAACCCTAACCCTAGCCATAACCCTAACCCTAAACCTAAACCTAGCTCTAGCCCTAACACTAATCCTAGCCCTAACCCTAACCTTAGACCTAACCTAACCCTAAACCTAACCCTAGTCCTAGCACTAGGCCTAGCCCTAGCCGTAACCCTAACCCTAAACCTAACCCTAACCTAAAACCTAACCCCAAACCCTAACCCTAACCACAACCCTAACCCAAACCTTAGCCCTAACCCTAGGCCTAACCGTATCCTTAACCCTAACCCTACCTTAACCCTATCCCTAAAGACAATGCTAACCCTACACCTAGTCCTAGCGCTAGCACTAGTCCTAACCCCAAACCTAGCCCGAACACTAACCCTAGCCCTAGCCCTAACCTTAACCCTAACCCTAACACTAGCCCTAGTCCTAGTCCTAGACTTAGTCCTAACCCTAACCCTAAGCCTAGCCCTAGCCCTAACCCTAACCCTAAACCTAGTCCTAGCCCTTAACCAAACCCTAACCCTAACCCTGACCCTAACTCTAGTCCAAACCTTAACCCTAGCCCTAATCCTAACCTTAGCCCTAACTTAACCCTAACCCTAGCCCTAGCCCTATCCTAACCCCAACCCTAACCCTAAACCTAGCCCTAACCCCAATCCTAACCCTAACCCTAGCCCTAGCCCTAACCCTAAACCAAACCCTAGCACAAGTCCTAGCCCTAATCCTAGCACTAACCCTAACATTACACCCAGCCCTAACCCTAACCCTACCAATAGACCTATCCTTTACCCTAACCCTAAACCTAGCCCTACCCCATCCCTAGCCCTAACCCTAGACCTATCCCCAACCCTAACCCTAGCCCTATCCTGAACACTAACCCTAACTCTAACGCTAACCATAGCCTTAGTCCTAACCCTAACCCTAGACCTAACCTTTGCCCTAGCACTAACCCTAACCCTAAACATAGCCTTAGCCCTAACCCTAACCCTAGCCCTAACACTTGCCCTAGCCCTAACCCTAACCCTTACCCTAGCCCTAACCCTAGCCCTAACCCTAACCATAACAGTAACCTTAACTCTAACCATGAACCATAACCTTAACCACAACCCTAAACATAAAATTAGCCCTAACCCTAACCCTTACCCTAGAACTAACCGTAATCCTAACTCTACACATAACCCTAAACCTAGCCCTAACCCTAACCCAAGCCCATAACCTAACTCTAACCCTAACCCTATACTTAACCCTAACCCTAACCCTGACCCTAAACCTAATCCTAACCTTAGCCCTAACCCTAAACATAACCCTAACCCTAACCCTGGCCCTTGGCCTGGGCCTAACCCTAGCACTAACCCAACCCAAAACCTAGCCCTAACCATAACATTAACCCTAGCCCTAGTCCTAGCCCTAACCCTAACCCTAACCCTAGCTCTAAGCATAACACTAACCCCAGCCCTAGCCTTAACCCTAACCTAGCCCTAACCTTAGCCTAGCTCTAGCCATAACTCTAACCATAGCCTTAACCCTAACACTATACCTAACACTAACCTTAACCCAAGCCCTAGTTCAAGCTCTAGCCCTAACCCTAACCCTAACTATAACCCTATTCCTAACCTCTACCCCTAACCTAATGCTAACCCCAACCCTAACACTAACACTAGCGTTAACCCTAACCCTAAACCTAGATCTAGACCTAACTCTAACCCTAACCCTAAACCAAACCCTTACCACTAACCTTAGCCCTAGCCCTAATCTTAACCGAAATCCTAACACTAACACTAGCCCTAGCTCTAACCCTAATCATAGAACTAGCCCTAGCCACAGCCCTATCCCTAACCCAAGTCCTAGCCCTAACCTTAAACCTAACCCTAACCCTAGCCTGAACAATAACCATAGACCTAACCCTAATCCTAACCATAACCCTATCCATAACAATATCCCTAACCCTAACCATAACCCTAGCCCTAACTCTAAACCTAAACCTAACCCTAACCCTAGCACTAACCCTAACCCTAACCCAAATCTAACACTAACGCTAACCCTAAACCTAACAGTTACCCTACCCTCACCCTAACCCTTACCCTTGCATTAAACCTAACCCTAACCACAGCCCTAGCCATAGCCCTAACCCTAACCTAACACCTGTCCTAAAACTAACCCAAACACAAACCCTAATCCTAACCCTAACCCTAATCCTAGACCTACACCTAACCCTAACCCTAGCCCTAGCCCTAACCCTAACCCTAACCCTAAACATAGCTACAGCCCTACTATAACCCTAAACATAGCCCTAGGCATAGCCGTAACCCTAGCCCTAGCCGTAAAACTAATCCTACCCATAGACCTAACCCTAACCCTAACACTAACCCTAGCCCTAGACCAAACCCTAATCCTAAAACTAGCACTAGACCTAACCTTAACCATAACCCAAACCCTAACCCTAAGCCTAATCCTAGCCCTTAAACATAAACCTACCAAGAGCACTAGCCCTGACCCTAACACTAACCCTAACCTTAACCTTGGAAATAGCCCTAATACTAACCCTAACCCTTACCGTAGCCCTAATCCTAACACTAACCCTAACACTAAACCTAACTTTAAACCTAACAATAACCCTAGCCGTAGCCCTAACCCTAACCCTAACACTAGCCCAAGTTCTAAACCTAACCCTAACCCTAGACTTAGCCCTAGCCCTAACCCTAACGCTAACTCTAACCCTAATCATAGCACTAGCCCTAAACCTAACACTAACTCTAGCCCTAGACCTAGCACTAGCCCTAACCCCAAACCTAACCCTAACCCAAGCCCTAACCATAACCCTAACCCTAACCCTAGTCCTAGCTCTAAACCTAAAACTAACCCTAACACTGACCCTAGCTCTAGTCCAAACCCTAACCCTAGCCCTAATCCTAACATTAGCCCTAAACCTAACCCTAACCCTAGCACTAACCATAATCCTAACTGTAACCCTAACCCTAACCTTAACCCTAAACCTAACCTTGGCACTACCCTAACCCTGACACTTACCCTAGACCTAACCCAAACCCTAACCCAAACCCTTACCTTTGTCCTAACCTTGATCCTAACCATAGACTTAGCCATAGCCCTAACACTAACCCTAACACTAGTACTAGCCCTAACCCCAACCCTAACCCTAACCCTAACCCTAGTCTTAACCCTAACCCTAGTCCTAGCCCTAAACATAACCCTAACCATAACCCTGACCCTAACTCTAGTCCAAACCCTAACCCTAGCTCTAATCCTAACCTTAGCCCTAAACCACCCTAACCATACCCCTAGCCCTACCCTAACCCCAACCCTAACCCTAAACCTAGCCCTAACCCCAACCCTAACCCTAACCCTAGCCCTAACCGTAACCCTAACACTAGCCCTAGCCCTAACCCTAAACCAAAGCCTAGCACATGTCTGAGCCCTAATCTTAGCCCTAACCCTAATGTTAGTCCCTCCCTAACCCTAATCCCACCCATAGACCTATACTTAGCCCTAACCCTAACCCTAGCCCTAACACCAACCCTAGACCTAACCCTAGACCTATCTCCAACCAAAAACCTAGTCCTAGCCCTAACCATAACCCAAACCCTAATGCTAACCATAGCCTTATCCCTAACCCTAACCCTAGACCTAAAACTTGACCTAGCCCTAACCCTAATCCTAATCATAGCCTTAGCCCTAACCCTAACCCTAACCCTAGCCCTAACACTAACACTTACCATAGCCCTAACCCTAGACCTAACCCTAACCCTAACCATAACAGTAACCTTAACTCTAACCATGAACACTAACCTTAACCACAACCCTAACCATAAACTTAACCCTAACCCTAACCCTAGAACTAACCCTAACCCTAACTCTACAGATAACCCTGACCCTAGACCTAACCCTAAACCAAGCCCTTACCCTAACCCTAACCCTAACACTATCCTTAACCCTAACCCTAACCTTGGGCCTAAACGTAATCCTAACCATAACCCTAACCCTAAACATAATTCTAACCCTAATTCTGTCCCTTGGCAAGGGCACTAACCCAACCCAAAACCTAGCCCTAACCCTAACCCTAACCCTAGCCCTGGCCTTAGCCCTAACCCTAAACCTAGCTCTAAGCATAACACTAACCCTAGCCCTAACCTTAACCCTAACCAAAGCCCTAACACTAACCTTAACCCTAGCTCTAGCCGTAACTCTAACCCTAGCCCTAACCCTAACACTATACCTAACACTAACCTTAACCCAAGCCCTAGTTCAAGCTCTAGCCCTAACCCTAACCCTAACTGTAACCCTATTCCTAACCCCTAACCCTAACCCTAACACTAACCCCAACCCTAACATTAACACTAGCGCTAACCCTAACCCTAAACCTAGATCTAGACCTAACTCTAACCCTAACCCTAAACCGAACCCTTACACAAACTAGCCCTAGCCCTAATCCTAACCAAAATCCTAACACTGACACTAGCCCTAGCTCTAACCCTAATCATAGAACTAGCCCTAGCCCTAGCCCTAACCCTAACCCAAGCCCTAGCCCTAACCTTAAACCTAACCCTAACCCTAGCCTGAACAATAACCATAGACCTAGCCCTAATCCTAACCATAACCCTATCCCTAACCCTAGCCCTAACCCTAACCCTAACCCTAGCCCTAACTCTAAACCTAAACCTAACCCTAACCCTAGCACTAACCCTAACCCTAACCCAAATCTAACACTAACGCTAACCCTAACCCTAACCTTGGCCCTAACCCTAAACCTAACAGTTACATTAGCCCTCACCCTAACCCTTACCCTTGCCCTAAACCTAACCCTAAACACAGCCCTAGCCATAGCCCTAACCCTAACCCTAACACTAGTTCTAGCACTAACCCAAACCCTAACTCTAATCCTAGCCCTAACCCTAATAATAGACCTAGCCCTAACCCTAACCCTAACCCTAGCCCTAGCCCTAGCCCTAGCCCTAACCCTAACCCTAAACATAGCCCTAGGCCTAGCCCTAACGGTAGCCCTAACCCTAACCCTAACCCTACCCATAGACCTAGCCCTAACCCTAACACTAACCCTAGCCCTAGACCAAACCCTAACCCTAAAACTAGCACTAGACCTAACCTTAACCCTATCCCAAACCCTAACACTAACCCTAACCCTAAGCCTAATACTAGCCCTAAACCTAAACCCACAAAGAGCCCTAGCCCTGACCATTACCCTAACCCAAATGCAGGCTGAAACCTAAATCTAACCCTTACCCTAGCCCTAATCTTAAACCTAATCCTAACCATAAAGCTAACTTTAAACCTAACACTAACCCTAGCCGTAGCCGTGACCTTCACCCTAACCCTAACACTAGCTCAAGCTCTAACCGTAACCCTAGCCTTAGCCCTAGGCCTAACTCTAAGGCTAACTATAACCCAAATCATAGCCCTAGCCCTAACCCTAACACTAAACTAGCCCTAGACCTAGCCCTAGCCCTAACCCCAACCCTAACCCTAACCCAAGCCCTAACCTTAACCCTAACCCTAGACCTAGCCCTAACCCTAACCCTAACCCTAACCCTAACACTAGCCCTAACACTAACCATAGACCGAGCCCTAACCCTAACCCTTACCCTAGCCCTAACGCTAACCCTAACCATAACCCTAACCCTAGCCCTAACCCTAACCCTAATACTAAGCCTAAACCTACCCCTAAACTTAGCACTAACCATAACCCTAACCGTAACCCTAACCTGAAACCTAGCCCTAAGCCTAACACTAACCCTGGCCCTATCCCTAGCCCTAGCCCTAGCCCTAACACCAACATTAACCCTAGCGCTAACCCTAAACCTAACACTAATGCTAACCCTAGGCCTAGTTCTAACCCTAAACCTAACCCTAACACTAACCTAGCGCTAACCCTAAACCTAACCCTAACCATAACCTTAGACCTAGTCCTAACCCTAACACTTACCATAGCCCTAACCATAAACCTAACCCTAGACCTAGCACTAGACCTAGCCCTAAACCTAAACTTAGCTCTATCCCTAGCCCTAACACTAATCCTAACCCTAGCCTAACCCCTAACCCTAATTGTAAATCTAACACTAGCCCTAACCCTAACCCTAACCCTACACTAACCCTACCCCTAGCCCTAGCCCTAACCCTAACCCTAGCCCTAATCCAACCCTAAACCTAACCCTAAACCAAGCTCTATTCCAAACCATAACCCTAGCCCTAACTTTAAACCTAGCGCTAACCTTAACCATAACCCCAGCCCTAACCATAACCCTAACCTAAACCCTAACCCTAACCCAAAGCCTAGTTCTAACCCTAAACCTAACCCTAGCCCTAACCCTGACCCTAACCCTAGCCCTAGTCTAACGCTAACCCTAACTGTAGCCCTACCACTAACCCTAACCATAGAACTAGCCCTAACAAAATCTCTAGTCCCAACCATAACCCTAGCCTTAACCCTAACCCTAGCACTAACCCTAAACACAATCTAACCCTAACCCTAGTCCTAGCCCTAACCCTAACCCTAACCCTAGCTCTAGCTCTAATAAACCCAAACCCTAGCTCTAGCCCTAACCCAAACAGTAGCCCTAACACTAACCCTAGCCCTAAACGTAACCTGAACCCTAAACATAGCCCTAAGCCTAGCCCTAACCCTAACCATAACCCTGGTCCTAAGCCTAACCCTAACACATACCCTAGCCCTAACCCTAAACCTAACCCTAGTCCTAGCACTAGACCTAGCCCTAACCCTAAACCTAACCCTAAACTTAGCTCTATCCTTAGCCATAACACTAATCCTAACCCTAGCCCTACCCCTAACACTAATCGAAAACCTAACACTAGCCCTAGCCCTAACCCTAACTCTAACCCTACCCAGAGCCCTAGCCCTAACCCTAACCCTAGCCCTAGACCTAGCCCTAGCCCTAACACTAAACCAAGCTCTAGTCCAAACAATAACCCTAGCCCTAACCCTAACCCTAGAGCTAACCCTAAACCTAACCCTAACCCTAACCCTAGTCCTCGCACTAACCCTAACCCTAACCCTAACACTAGCTCAAGCTCTAACCATAATCCTAACCCTAGCTCTAGCCCTAACCAAAACCATAGCCCTAACCCGAACCCTAGCCCTAACCCTAAACTGAACCCTAACCCTAGCCCTAAGTCTAGCCCTAAACCTAACCCTAACCCTGTCCCTAAGCCTAACTCTAATACTTACCCTAGCCCTAACACTAAACCTAACTCCAGCTCTAGCATTAGACCTAGCCCTAACCCTAAACCTAACTCTAAACTTAGCTCTATCCCTAGCCCTAACAATAATCCTAACCCTACCACTAACCCTAACCCTAATCGTAACCATAACACTAGCCCTAACCCTAACACTAATATAAGGTTAATCCTAACCCTAACCCTAACCCTCTCCCTAAACTCAACCCTAACCCTGAAATTAGCCCTAATCCGAACACTAAACTAACCCTAGAACTAACCATAATCCTAATCCTACCCATAAACCTAACTTTAGCCCTAACCCTAACCGTAACGCTAGCCCAACCCTAAACCTAACCCTAAACCTTGCTCTCATCCTCGTCCTAACCTTAGCACTAAACCTAACCCTACCCAAACCAAAACCCTAACTCTAACCAAGGCCCTCGCCCTCACCCTAACGCTAACCCTAACCCTAGCCATAGCACTAGCCCTAGCCCTTAAAGTAACCCTAACCCTAACCCTAAACCTAACATACCCCTAACCTTAACCCTAACCTTAACTCTAACACTAGTTCTAGCCCTAAACGTAACCCTAAACATAAACCTAACCCTAAAACTAAACCTAACCCTAACCTTAACACTAAACCTAGCCTTAGAACTAACCTTAACCCTAACCCTAACCCTAAACATAGCCATTGCCCTAACCCTAACAATAACCCTAGCCCTAGCCCTAACACTATTCCTAATCCTAACCCTAGCCCTAAACCTAACCCTAACTCTAGACCTAGCCCTAATCTAAACCTAAACCTAGCCATAACCTTAGCCCTAACCTTAACCCTAACCCTAACCGTAGCCCTAGCAATAACCCTAACCCTAACCCTAGCCCTAGCACTAACCCTAACCATTACCTTAGCCCTAACCCTAACCCTAACCTAGCCCAGAACAAGTCTTAGCCATAATTCTAACTCTAACCATAATCCTAGCCCTAGCCCTAGTCCTAATGCTAACCCTAACCCTAGCCCTAACCCTAACCTTAATGTAACCTTAACCCTAACCCCTAACCCTAACCCTATCCGTAACCTCAACCCTAACCCTAACCTTAGCCCTAACCATAAACCTAAATCTATAATAGAACTAACCCTAACCCTAACACTACACAGAACCATAACCATAGACCTAACTCTAACCCTAACAATAACCCTAACTGTAACCCAAACCCTAGCCCTTACCCTAACCCTAACGCTAGTCCTAACCAAAACGCTCACCCCACCATTGCCCCAGTCCTACTCTAACCCTAACACTAGTCCTAGCCCTAACCCTAAACCTAGCCCTAGCACTTACCCTAACCCTAACCCTAGCCCTACCCATTGCCCCAGCCCTAACAACAACCCTAACACTAGCCCTAAGCCTAACCCTAAACCTAGCACTAGCCCTAACCCTAACCCTAAGCCTAAGCCTAACCCTAACCCTAACACCAACCCTAGCCCTAGACCTAAACCTAACCCTAACACTAACCCTGACATTAGCCCTAACACTAACCCTAACCCTAGTCCTAGCCCGAGCCCTAGCCCTAACCCTAACCCTAACCATAAACATAGCACTAGCCCTAACACTAACCCTAACCCTAACCATAAACATAGCCCTAGCCCTAACACTAACCCTAACCCTAGTCCTAGACCTAGCCATAGCTCTAAGCCAAACCCTACCACTAACCCAAGCCCTAACCCTAACCCTAACTCTAGCCATAGCCCTTACCCTAACCCTATCCCTAACTCTAAGCCTAACCCTAGCCCAAGTCCTAACGCTAACCCTAACCCTAACTGTAACCCCAGCTCTAGCCTTCATCCTAACCATAACCCTAACCCTAACCCGAACCCTAAACTAACCCTAACACTTACCCTAGCCCTAGTGCTAAGCCTAACACTAACCCTAACCGTTACCCTAACCCTAACACTAGCCCAAGCTATAACCCTAAGCCTAGCACTAGCCCTAGCACTAGACCTAATGCTAACCCTAACCCTAAACATAGCCATTGCCCTAACCCTAACCCTAGCCCTAGACCTAGCCCTAGCCATAACCCTAACCCTAACCCTAACCCTATACCTGAACCTAATCCTAGCCCTACCATAACCCTAACCTTAACCCTAAAAGTAACAATAGCCCTAATCCTAACCTTAACCCTACCACTAAACCTACCCTAACACTTACCATAGACCTAACCCTAAACCTAACCCTAGCCCTAGCACTAGTCTTATCCCTAATCCTAACCCTAACCTTAAACCTAGCCCTAGCACTAGCCCTAACCCTAACTCTAACCCTAGCCCTAAACATAACCCTAACCCTAATGTAACCTAAACACTAACCCCTAACCCTAACCCTTTCAATAAACTCAACCCTAAGGCTAGCCTTAGCCCTAACCCTAACCCTAAACCTACCCTAACACTATCCTCGCTCTAACCCTAACAATAGAAATAACCCTAGCCCTAGCCCTTACCATAATCCTAACCATAACCCTAAACCTAAACCTAACCCTCACCTTAGCCCTAACTCCTACCCTAGATCTAGCCCTAACTGTAACACTAACCATAACCCTAACTCAAAACCTAAACCTAACCCTAACCCTTGCACTAACACTAGACTTAGCACTAACCCTAACCCTAACCCTGAACATAGCCCTAGCTCTAACCCAAACCATAGTCCTAGATATAGCCCTAGCCCTAACCAGAAACCTAACACTAACCCTAAGCCTAACCCTAGCCATAGCCCTTACCCTAACCCTAAGCCTAGCCCTAACATTAAGCCTACCATAGACCTAGACTAACCCTAACCCTAGACCTAGCCCTAACCCTAAACCAAACCCTAGACCTAGCACTAGTCCTATTCCTAACCCTAATCCTAACCCTAACCCTAAACCTAAGCCTAATGTAACCTTAACCCTAACCCCTAACCCTAACCCTATACCTAACCTCAACCCTATGCCTAACTTTAGCCCTAACCCTAACCTTAAACCTAAACATAAAACTAACCCTAACCCTAACCCTAATCCTCACCATAACACTTACCCTAGCCCTAACCCTAACCGTAACCCTAGCACTTACAGTAATCCTAACCATAGCCTTAACCCTAACCCTATGCTAGCCAACACCTAACCTAACCCTAACCCTCACCGTAGTCCTCACACTAACCCTAGCACTAACCCTAACCCTAGCCCTAACTATAACCCTAACCCTAGCCCTAGCACTAGTCCTAGCCCTAACACTAACCCTAACACTAGCCCTAGCCCTAATACTAACCCTAACTGTAACCTTAACCGTAACCCCTAACCCTAACCCTAACCACAACCCTAATCCTAAATTAGCCCTAAGACTCACCCTAGAACTAAACCTAACCCTAACTCTACTCATAACCCTAACCCTAGCCATAACCCTAACACTTAGCCTAAACCTAACCCTATCCCTAGCCCTAACACTTACCCTAAACCTAACCATAACCTTAGCCATAGCCCTAACACTAACCCTAGCTCTGGACCTAGCCCTAGCCCGAAACCCATCACAAACCCTAACCCTCACAATGGCCAGAACCCTAAACCTAACCCTAAAACTATCACTAGCCCTAACCTTAACCCTAAACTTAACTCTAGCCCTCACCCTAACACTAAACATAGACCTAGCCCTAACCCTAACCCTAACCCTAGCGGTAGCCCTAACCCTAACCCTAACCCTAACCCTAACCCTAGCTTTAGCCATAACCCTGACCATAGCCCTAACGTTATCCCTAGCCCTAGCCTTAACCCTAACCAAAACCCTGACCCTAACACTAAACCTAACCCTTACCCTAGGCCTAACCCTAACACTAACCCTAGCCTTGCACAAGCCCTAGCACTAATCTTAACCCTAACTGTAACCCAAACCCTAACCCCTAACCCTCACCCTACCCCAAACCTAACACTAAACCTAGACCTAACACTAACCCAAACAGTATCACTAGACCTAACCTTAACGCTAACCCTAACCCTTGCCCTAGACCGATCCCTAGCCCTAACCCTAACCCTAAACATAGCCCTAGAACTAACCCTAAGCTAGTCCTAGACCTAACCCTAGCCCTAAATTGAACCCTAACACTAACCCTAGCGCTAACCCTAACCCTACCCTTAGCCATAGCCTTTACCCTAAAGCTAACCCTAGCCATAACCCTAAGCGTAAATATAGACCTAGCCCTAACCCTAACCCTAGACCTAGGCCAAACCCTCACCCTAACAGTATCCCTAGCTCTAGCCATAACCCTAACCCTAGCTCTAGCCATAAACCTAACCCTAACACTAAATCTAACCCTAGCCCTAAACTTAACCTTAACCCTAACCCTAACCCTAACCCTAGCCCTACTATAACCCTAACCATAAACCTAACCATAACCCTACCCCTACCCCGAACCCTAACCCTGGCCCCAACCCTAACCCTAACACTTACCCTAGCCTTAAACCTAAACCTAACCCTAGACCTAGCACTAGACCTAGCCCTAACCCTAGCCCTAACCCTAGCCCTAGCACTAGACCTAGCCCTAACCCTAACCTTAGCCCTAGCCAAATCCCTAAAACTAACACTAACCCTTGCACTAACCCTAACACTATCCCTAACCCTAACCCTAACCCTAGCTCTACTATAACCCTAACCTTAAACCCTAACCCTAACCCTCCTCTAACCCTATCCCTAACACTGGCCACAACCCTAACCCTAACACTTACCCTAGCCCTAAACCTAACACTAAACCGAGCCCTAGCACTAGACCTAGAACTAACCCTAACCCTAACCCTAGCCCTAGCCCTATCCATAACACTAACACTAACCCTAGCACTAACCCTAACCCTAGTCCTAACCCTAACCATAACCATGGTCCTAACCCCACCCTAACACTTAACATAGCCTTAACCCTAACCCTAACACTAGCCCTAGCACTAGACCTAGCCCAAACCCTAAACCTACCGTAACACAGGCCTAACCCTAACCTTAAACCTAAACCTAAACTTAGCTGTAACACTAACCCTAACCATAAACCTAACACTAAACCTAGCACTAACCCTAACCATAACCCTAACCCTAGCCCTAGCACTAGTCCTAGCCCTAACAAAACCATAAACCTAGCTCTAAACTAATCATAACCCTAACTGTAACATTAACCCTACCATTAACCCTAACCCTAACCACAACCCTAATCCTAAACTTAGTCCTAACACTCATCCTAGAACTAAACTTAACCCTAAATCTACCCATAACACTAACCCTAGCCCTAACCCTAAGCCTAACCCTAACCATATCCCTAGTCCTAACCCTAACACTAAACCTAAATCTAACCCTAAACTTAGTGCTAGCCCTAAACCTAACCCTAGCCCTAGACCTACCCCTAGCATTAACCCCAACACAAAAAATAACCATAACCCTAGCCATAAACCCTAACCTAACCCTATCACTAGCCCTAACCTTAACCCTAACACTAACTCTAGCCATCAACCTAACCCTAACCATAGACCTAGCCCTAACCCTAAACCTAACCCTAGCCCTAACCTAACCCTAAACCTAACCCTAACCCTAGCTCTAGCCATAATCCTAACCCTAGCCCTAACCCTATACCAAGCCCTAGCCCTAACCCTAACCAAAGGCCTGACGCTAACCCTCCTAACACTTACCCTAGGCCTAAACGTAACCCTAACCCTAAGCTTGTACAAGCCCTAGCACTAACCCTACCACTAACCGGAGCCCTAGCCCTAGCACTAACCTTAACCCTAACTGTAACCCAAACTCTACACCTAACCCTAACCCTCACCCTAACCCCAAACCTAACACTAACCCTAACCCTATCACTAGTCCTAACCTTAACGCTAACCCTAAACCTAGCACTGGACTGAGCCCTAGGCCTAACCCTAACCATAACCCTAAACATAGCCCTAGCCCTAACCCTAACCCTAGTCCTGGACTTAGCCCTAGCACAAAGCTGAACCCTAACACTAACACTAACCCTAGGCCTAAACCTAACCCTAACCCAAGCAGTAGCCCTAACCCTAACCCTAATCCTAGCCCTAAACTTAACCCTAACCCTAAACATAGCCATAGCCCTAAACATAACCCTAAAATAGCCCTACCCCTAACCCTAATAATAGAACTAACCCTAACCCTAACCCTAAAACTAAACGTAACCCTAACCCTAACACCAACCCTAGCCCTAGACCAAAACCTAACCCTAACACTAACCCTGACATTAGACCTAACTCAAACCCTAACCCTAGTGCTAGACCGAGCCCTAGCACTAACCATAACCCTAACCCTAAACATAGCCCTAGCCCTAACCCTAACCTAATCCTAGACCTAGCCCTAGCCCTAACCCTAACCCAAACCCTAGCCATAGCCCTTACCCTAACCCAAACCCCATCCCTAACTCCAAGACTAACCATAGACCAAGCCCTAACCCTAACCCTATCCCTAAACTTAACCCTTACTCTAACCCTAGCTCTAGCCCTAACCCTAACAATAGCCCTAACCCTAGCCCTAACCCTATCCCTATCCCTAGCCCTGACCTAACCAAAACCTGACCCTAACGCTAAAGCTAACCCTAACCGTTACACTAGGTCTAACCCTAACCATAGCCCTAGCACTAGACCTAGCCCTAAAGCTAACCATAACCCTAACCCTAAGCCTAACAACAGACCTAGCCCTAACCCTAACCCTAGCCCTAGTCCTAACCCTAATCCTAAACCTAATCCTAGCCTTAATACTAACCCTACCCATTGCCCCAGCCATAACCCAAACCCTACCCATTTACCCAACCCTAACCCTAACCCCAGCCCTAGACCTAGCACTAAACCTAACCATAAACCTAACCCAAGCAGTAGCCCTAACCCTAACCCTAATCCTAGCCCTAAACTTAACTCTAACCCTAAACATAGCCATAGCCCTAACCCTAACCCTAGCCCTAGCCCTAACCCTAACCCTAATCCTAGCCATAACCCTAACCTTAAAATTAAACCTAACCCTAACCCTAACACCAACCCTAGCCCTAGACCTAACCCTAACCCTGACACTAGCCCTAGCTCTAACCTTAACCCTAGCCCTAGACCGAGCCCTAGCCCTAACCTTAACCCTAATCCTAACCCTACCCCTGAACATAGCCCTAGCCCTAACCCTAACCCTAGCCCTAGTCCTAACCCTAATCCTAACCCTAATCCTAGCCTTAATACTAACCCTACCAATTGCCCCAGCCATAACCCAAACCCTACCCATTTACCCAACCCTAACCCTAACCATAGCCCTAGACCTAGCCCTAAACCTAACCCTAACCCTAACCCAAGCAGTAGCCCTAACCCTAACCCTAATCCTAGCCCTAAACTTAACCCTAACCCTAAACATAGCCATAGCCCTAACCCTAACCCTAATCCTAGCCCTAGCCCTAACCCTAACCCTAATCCTAGCCCTAACCCTAACCTTAAAATTAAACCTAACCCTAACCCTAACACCAACCCTAGCTCTAGACCTAACCCTAACCCTGACACTAGCCCTAGCTCTAACCTTAACCCTAGCCCTAGACCGAGCCCTAGCTCTAACCTTAACCCTAATCCTAACCCTACCCCTGAACATAGCCCTAGCCCTAACCCTAACCCTAGTCCTAGACCTAGTCCTACCCCTAACCCTAACCCTAAACGTAGCAACAGCCCTTACCCTAACCCTAACCCCAGCCCTAACTCTAAGCCTAACCATAGACCTAGCCATAATAATAACCCTAACCCTAGCCCTAGCCCTAACCCTAACCCTAACTCTAACCCTAGCCCTAACCCTAACCCTAACTCTAACCCTAGCTCTAGCCCTACCCCTAAACCTAGCCAAACACTATCCCTAACCCTAGCCCTCAACCTAACCAAAACCCTGACCCTAACCCTACCCCTAACTCTTACTTTATTTTTTTTATCTTTTATTTAATGAATATAAATTTCCAAAGTACGACTCATGGATTACAATGGCTTGCCCCCCCGCATACCGTCCCTCCCACCCACAACCCTCCCCTTTCCCACTCCCTCTCCCCTTCCATTCACATCAAGATTCATTTTAAATTATCTTAATATACAGAAGATCAGCTTAGTATACATTAAGTATGGATTTCAACAGTTTGCTCCCACACAGAAACATAAAGTGAAAAATAATAGATGATTTTTTTAAATGATGATGAAATCAGATCAGACCTATTGTCATGTTTAATCCCAGTGAGAGTCAAGTTGGGAATTGATAATTTCTTTTTTTTTTTTTTACAGAAGATCAGTTTAGTGTACATTAAGTAAAGATTTCAACCTTTTGCACCCCCATAGAAACACAAAGTGAAATATACTGTTTGAGTACTCGTTATAGCATTAAGCCTCAATGTACAGCACATTAAGGACAGAGATCCTACATGAGGAGTAAGTGCACAGTGACTCCTGTTGTTGACTTTACAAATTGACACTCCTGTTTATGGCATCAGTAATCTCCCTATGCACCAGTCATGAGTTTCCAAGGCTATGGAAGCCCCTTGAGTTCTCTGACTCTTATCTTGTTTAGACACGGTCATAGTCAAAGTGGAGGTTCTCTCCTCCCTTCAGAGAAAGGCACCTCCCTCTTTGAAGACCTGTTCTTTCCACTGGGATCTCACTCACAGAGATCTTTTTGCCAGAGTGTCTTGGCTTTCCATGCCTGAAATACTCTCATGGGCTTTTCAGCCAAATCCGTGACTCTTACTTTAAACCTAGCCATAGACCTAACTCTAAACTTAACCCTAGCCCTGACCCTAAGCCTACCATAGACCTAGCCCTAACCCTAACCCTAGCTTTAGTCCTAACCCTAACCCTAACCCTAACCCTAATCCTAGCCCTAACACAAACCCTACCCAATGACCCAGCCCTAACCTTAACACTAGCCATAGGCCTAACCCTAACCCTAACCCTAGCCCTAGACCTAACCCTAACCCTAACCCTAAACCCAAACCTAAACCTAAACCTAAACCTAACCTTAACCCAAACACCAACCCTAGCACTAGACCTAACCCTAACCCTAACCCTAACACTAACCCTGACACTAGCCCTAGCTCTAACACTAACACTAGCCATAGACCGAGACCTAACACTAACCCTAACCCTAAACATAGCCCTAGAACTAACCCTAACCCTAGTCCAAGACCTAGCCACAGCCCTCACTTGAACCCTAAAACTAACCCTAGCCGTAACCCTAAACCTAACCCTAGCCCTTACCATAAGTGTAACAGCTAGCCCTAACCATAAGCCTAACCATAGACCGAGCCCTAACCCTAAACCTAGCCCTAGCCCTAACTGTAACCCTAGCTGTAGCTCTAAAAATAACACTAACCTAGCTGTAGCCCTAACCCTAACTCTAACCCTAGCCCTAACCCTAACCCTAAACCTAACCCTAACACTAGCCCTAACCCTAACACTAGCCCTAACCCTAATCCTAACCCCGGCCCAAACCCTAACCCTAACATTTACCCTAGCCCAAAGCTAACCCTAACCCTAGCCCTAGCCCTAGACCTAGCCCTAATCCTAACCCTAACACTAACCCTAGCCCTAGCCCTAACACTAACCCTAACCCTAGCAATAACCCTAACTCTAACCCGAACCATAAACATAGCCCTAGCCCTAGTCTAGCCCTAACCGTAACCCTAGCCCTAGACCTAGCACTAGACCTAGCCCTAACCCCAACCCTAACCGTGACCCTAGCCCTAGCCCTAATACTAACCCTAACCGTAGCCATAACCCTAACTGTAACTCTAACCATAAACATAAACATAAACCTAGCCCTAGTTTAGCCCTAACTGTAACCCTAACCCTAGCCCTAGCCCTAACCCTAACCCTAACCCTTACCCTAGACCTAACCCTAACCCTAACCCTAGTGCTAGCACTAATCATAGCCCTAACCCTAACCATAACCCTAGCCCTAGCCTTAACCCTGATGTATCCTAGCCCTAACCCTAACCATAATGTAAGCTTAACCCTAACCCCTTTCAATAACCCTATCCCTAAACTCAACCCTAACCCTAAATTTAGCCCTAACCCTAACTCTAAAACTAAACCTAGAACTAACCCTAACCCTAACCCTACACATAATCCTAGCCCTAGCCCTAACCCTCACCCTAACCGTAGTACTTACACTAAACCTAACCCTAGTCCTAACCATAACCCTAACCCTGGCCCTAACCCTAATCGTAACCCTGGCCCACCCCTAAACCTAACTCACACCCTAACCTTTGCATTCGTCCTCGCCCTAACCCTAGCACTAACCCTAATCCTACCCAAGCACCAACCCTAACCCTAACCCTATCCCTAGCCTTTACCCTAAACCTAAACCTAACCCTAACCCTAACTCTAGCCCTAGCCGTAAACCTAACACTAAACCTAGCTCTAGCCCTAACCCTAACCCTAACCCTAACCCTAACCCTAACCCTAACCCTAAACCTAACACTAACCTTAGGCCTAGGCCTATCCCTATCCCTATCCCTAACCCTAACCCTAACCCTAACCCTAGCCCTAGCCCTAGCCCTAGCCATAGCCCTTACCCTATCCCTAACCCTAATCCTAACCCTAGCCCTAATTTTGACCCTACCCCTAACCCTAGTTCTAACCCTAACTCCAAACCTAACCATAACCCGAAACCTAACCCTAACCTAACACCCTAGCCCTAGCACTAACCCTAACAAGAACCCTAACCCTAACACTAGCCCAAGTTATAACCCTAACCCTAGCTCTACCTTAGCCCTAGCCCTAACCATAACACTAACCCTAACCCTAAACATAGCCATTGCCCTAATTCTAAACCTACCCTTAGCCCTAGACCTAGCCCTAGCCCTAACCTTAACCCTATCCCTAAACCTAACCCTAGCCCTAACCATAACCATAACCTTAACCATAACAGTAACCCTAGCCCTAACCCTAACCCTAAACCTGGCCCTAAGCCTACCATAACACTTACCATAGCCTTAACCCTAACCCTAACCCTAGATCTAGCACTAGACCTAGCCCTAGCCCTAACCCTAACCCTAACCCAGGCCTAGCCCAGCCCTAACCATAACCCTTAACCTAGCTGTAACCCTAACCCTAACCGTAACTCTAACCCTAGCCGTAGCCGTAAACCTAACCCTAAAACAACCCCTAGCACTTGTACTAACACTAACCCTTACCCTAGCCCTAACCCGAACCCTAATCCTATAACTAATTTAACCTTAACCCTAACCCCTAAACGTAACCCTACCCCTAACCTCTACCCTAAGCCTAACATTAGCCCTAACCCTAATCCTAAACCTAACCGTAGAACTAACCCTAACCCTAATCCTAACCATAACCCTTACCTTGACTTAACCCTAACCCTAACCCTAGCCTAACCCTAACTCTAACCCTGGCCCTAACCGTAACCCTACCCTAGCCTGAACCTAACCCTAATCTTTTTTTTTATTATTTATAGTAACATCACTGTGATATTGGTATGCTGATATGTGGTCCACATTTGGATAACCATGGCATAGCATACACATATATTCATAGGATATTTTAATTTCACTTGAATGATATAATACTATTTTAGGAAACAGAGCTGCATTCATGCAGGCAGATATAGTTTGTCAAAATATCATGAATTAGGGGCAGGTGATGTGCCATAGTGGATTAAGCTGCTGCATGGTACTCCCATGTCCCATATGGAATGGACAGATCAACCTGGCTACTCTACTTCCTATCTAACTCCCTGCTAATTCAGCTGAGAAGCAGGGATTGTTGGATCAAGTGCTTAAGTTCTTGTCAACCATGTGGGAAACCTGAGTAGAGTTCCTGACCCTGGCTTCAGCCTAACTCAGTCCCAGTGGTTGTGGCAATATGGGGAATGAACCAACAGCGCTAACCCTAATCCTAACTTTAACCCTAACCCTAACCCTAACCCTCGTCCTCATCCTCGCCCTAACCCTAGCACTAACACTAACCCTAACCCTAGCCCTAACCATAACCCTAACCCTAACCCTAACTCTAGCCCTAACCCTAACCGTAACCATAGCACTAGCCCTAATCTTAACCCTAACCTTAACCCTAACACTAAACCTAGCCCTAGCCCTAAACCTTACACTAAAATTAGCCCTAGCCCTAACCCTAACCCTACCCTATACCTAACCCTAGCCAAACCTTAACCATAGACCTAACCCTAACCCTAGACCTATCCCTAAACCTAACCCTAACACTAATCCTAGCCCTAACCCTAACCCTACCAATTGCCCAGACCCTAACCATAACCTTAACACTAGCCCCAGGCTAACCCTAACCCTAACCCTAAACATAATCACAGCCCTGGCCCTAACCCTAACTCTAGCCTTGACCTAGCCCTAGCTCTAACCCCAACCCTAACCCTAACCTTAGCCCTATCCCTAACCCTAACACTAGCCCTAGCCCTAACACTAATCCTAACCCTAGCCGTAATCCTAACCCTAACCATAGACCTAGCCCTAACCATAACCCTATCCCGATCCCTAACCCTAACCCTAAACCTAGCCCTACCACTAACCCTACCATAGACCTAGCCCTATCCCTAACCCTAACCCTAAACCTAACACTAGCTAAAGCCCTCACCCGAAACCTAACCCTAACCCTAACCCTAACCCTAACCCTAACCCGAGCTCTGGCCCTAACCCTAACACTAACCCTAACCCTAAACATAACCATAGAGCTAACCCTAACCCTAACCTGAGCCCTAACCATAACCCTAACCATAACCCGAACACTTACCATGGCCCTAACCCTAACCCTAGAACTAACACTAACCCTAGCCCTAGCACTAACATTAACCCAAATCCTAACCCTAACAGTAGCCCTAGCTTTAACACTAATCCTAGCCCTAGTCCTAGCCCTAGCCCTAATCCTAACCCTAAACCTAACCCTAAGCATAAACATAGCACTAGCCCTAACCCTAAACCCAACTCTAACCCTAGCCCAAGACTACCCAAGTCCTAATACCACTCCTAACCCTAACCGTAGTCCTAACCCTAACCCTAACCATAGCCCTAGACCTAGCCTTATACCTAACCCTAACCGTATTTCGAGCCCTAACCATACCCAAACCCCAACCCTAGACTTAACCTTAACTCTAACCCTAGCCCTAACACTAACCCTAGCTCTAGCACTAAACCTAACCCTAGAACTAACCTTAACCCTAACCCCAACCCTAAACATAGCCATAGCCCTACCCTAAACCTCATCCTAGACCTAGCCCTAGCCGTAACCCCAACCCTAAGCATAATCATACCCCTAGCCCTAACCCTAACCCTAATCCTAGATCTAAACCTAACCCTACCCATTGCCCTAGCCCTAACCCTAACCCTAGCCCTAACCCTAAACATAACCCTAAACCTAAACCTAGCACTACCCCTAACCTTAAAACTAACCCTAACCCTAAAACTAAACCTAACTCTAACCCTAGCCCTTAACCTAACCCTAACTCTTACCCTAGTGCCAACCTTAAACCTTGTCCTTGCCTTAACCCTAACACCAACCATAGCCCTAGCCCTAGCCCTAGCCCTAACCATAATCCTAGCCCTAACCCAAATGCTAACCATAACCCTAGCCCTAACCATAGTCCTAATCCTAGCCCTAGCACTAACCCTAAACCTAACACTAACCATAGCCCTAAACCTAAACCTAAACCTAAACATAGCCATAGCCCTAAACCCATACCAAACCCTAACCCTATCCCAAGCCCTAGCCCTAACCCTAATCCTAGCCCTAGCCCTAACCCTACCCATTTCCCCAGCCCTAAACCTAACCCTAACACTAGCCCCAGAACTAACCCTAATCCTAACCCTAACCCTAAGCCTAGCACTAACCCTAACCCTAAACCTAAAACTATACCTAACTCTAACCCTAGCCCTAGACCTAATCCTAACCCTAACACTAACACTAAGACAAGTCCTAGCTCTAACCCTAACCCTAACTCTAAGTCTAGCCCTAGCCCTAGTCCTAATCTTAACCCTAACCATAACCCTAGTTCTAGCCCTAACCCTAACACTAACCCTAGCCCTTGCCCTAACCCTAGCCCTAACCCTAATTTAACACTAGCCCTAGCTCTAACCCTAACCCTCACGCTAGCCCTAGCCCTAGCCCTAACCATAACCCTAATCCTCAATCTAACCCTAAAATTCGCCCTAACCTAAACCTAACCCTATCCCTAGACATAGCCCTAGTACTAACCCCAACAATAAATCTAACCCTAGCCCTAACCCTAACCCTAATCCTAACACTATCCCTAGCCCTATACCTAACGCTATACCTAACCCTAGCACTAACCCTAACAATAGACCTAGCCCTAAACCTAACTGTAACCCGAGACTGAGAGCTGACCCTACCCCTATACCTAACCCTAGCTATAGCCATAAGCCTAAACCTAGCCCAAATGCTGCCACTACCCTAGCCCTAACCCTAACACTAACCCCGACCCTGACTCTAACCTTAACACTTACTCTAGCCCTAGACCTAGACCTAGCTTAACCCTAACCCCAACCCTAAACCAAACCCTAGCCCTAGCTCTAACCCTAACCCTAGCACTAGCACGAACCTTAACCCTAACCCTAACCCTAGCCTTAACACTAACTCTAACCCTATCCCTAGCCTTAACCCTAACCCTAACAGTAACCCTAACACTAACCCTAGTTCTAGCCCTAACGCTAGCCTAGCCCTAACCCTAACCCTAACGCTAACCCTATCCATAAACCTAACCCTGGCCCTAACAATAACCCTAACCGTAACCTAACCCTAACCCTAGACCTAAACCTAACCCTAACCCTTGCCCAAAACCTACCCTAACACTCACCCTAGACCTACCCTAACCCTATCCCTAGCCCTAGCACTGGTCCTAGCCTTAACCCTAACCATAACCCTAGCCCTAGCACAGGTCCTAGCCTTAACCCTAACCCTAACCCTAATACTAGCCATAGCCCTAGCCCTAGCCCTAGCCCTAACCCTAACCCTAGCCCAAACCAAAACCCTAACAATAATGTAACCTTAACCCTAACCCCTAACCCTAACCCTATCCCTAACCTCAACCCTAAGCCTAACCTTAGCCCTAACCCTAACCCTAAACCTAACCCTAGAACTAACCCTAACCCTAATACTACCCATAACCCTTACCCTAGCCCTTACCCTAACCCTAGCCCTAACGCTAACCATAACCCTGGCCCTAACCCTAACACTACCCTAGCTCAAACCTAAAGCTAACCCTAATACTAACCCTCACCCTCGTCCTCACCCTAACCCTAGCACAAACCCTAACCCTAACCCTAGCACTAACCATAACCCTAACCCTAAATCTAGCCCTAGCCCTAGCACTAAACTTAACCCTAATTGTAACTCTAACACTAACCCCTAACCCTAACCGAACCATAACCCCAAGCTTAACACTAACCCTAGCCATAACCCTAACCCTAACCCTTGCTCTAGAGCTAATGCCAACCCTAACCCTAACCCTAACCCTAACCCTAACAATAACCCTAACAGTAAACCTAGCCCTAGCTCTGACCCTAACCCAAACCCTAACACTAACACTAGCCCAAGATCTAACCCTAATCCTAGCCCTAGCCCTACCCTTACCCCTAAACCTAACATTAACCCTAAAAAATCCCTAGCCCTAACCCTAACAATAACCCGAACCCTAGACCTAGACATAGCCCTAGCGCATCCCCATCCCTAATCCTAACCCTAGCCCTAACAATAACCCTAACCCTAGCCCAAGCCCTAAACCTAACACTAAGACCTGACAATAACAATAGACATATACTTAAACCTAAACTTAAACCTAGCCCTAGCCCTAACCCTAAACCTAACCCTAACCATAAATATAAACCTAGCCCTAACTAACCCTAACCATAACCCTAAACCTAGCCCTAGCCCTAACCTAACCCTAGTCCTAGACCTAGCCCTAGGCCAAAACCGAACCCTAACCCTAGGCATAGCACTTACTCTAACCCTAACCCCATTGCTAACTGGGGAGGTTAACCATAGACCTAGCACTAACCCACCCTAACCCTAGCCCTAGCCCTATCCCTAACCCTAAATCTAAACCTAGCTCTAGCCCTAACCCTAACCATAGCCCTAACCCTATCCCTATCCCTAGCCCTGAACCTAACCAAAACCCTGACCCTAACCCTAACCCTTACACTAGGTCTAACCCTAACCCTAGACCTAGTACTAGACCTAGCCCTAAAGCTAACCCTAGCCCTAACCCTAAGCCTAACCATAGACCTAGCCCAAACCCTAACCATAGCCCTAGTTCTAACCCAAACCCTAACCCTAATCCTAGCCCTAACGCTAACCCTACCCATTGCCCCAGCCATAACCAAAACCCTACACATTTACCCAACCCTAACCCTAACCCTAACACTAGCCCTAGCCCTAAACCGATCCCTAACCCAAGCAGTAGCCCTAACCCTAACCCTAACCCTAATCATAGCCCTAACCTTAAACATAGCCATAGCCCTAACCCTAACCCTAACCGTAGCCCTAGCCCTAACCCTAACCCTAATCCTAGTCGTAACCCTAACCTTAAAATTAAACTTAACCCTAACCCTAACCATAGCTCTGGCCCTAACCCTAACCATAACCAAAGACATAGCCCTAGCACTAACCCTAATCCTAGACTTAAATCTAACCATACCCATTGCCCTAACCTTACCCTATCCTAAACCTAGCCCTAGCCCTAGCCCTAACACTAATCCTAGTCGTAACCCTAACCTTAAAATTAAACCTAACCCTAACCCTAACCATAGCTCTAGCCCTAACCCTAAGCATAACGAAAGACATAGCCCTAGCACTAACCCTAATCCTAGACCTAAACCTAACCATACCCATTGCCCTAACCTTACCCTATCCTAAACCTAGCCCTAGCCCTAACCCTAACCCTAAACCTAGCACTACCCCAACACTAAAACTAACCCTTACCCTAAACCTAAACCTAACCCTAACCCTAGCACTACCCTAAACCTAATATTTACCCTAGTGCTAACCCTAACCCTTGTCCTTGCCTTAACCCTAAAAAAAACCATTACCCCAGCCCTAATCCTGACCCAAACACTAGCCCCAGAACGAACCCTAATCCTATCCCTAACCCTAAGCCTAGCACTAGCCCTAACCCTAACCCTAACCCTAACCCTAACCCTAACCCTAACCCTAACCTTAACCCTAAACCTAAACCTAAACCTAACCCTAAACATAAACCTAACACTAACACTAACCTTAACACCAGCCCTAGACCTAACCCTAATGCTAACACTAAACACAGCCCTAGCCCTAATGCTAACTCTAGCCCTAGACCTAGCCCTAGCACTAAACCCAACCCAAACCCTAACCCAGCCCTAGCCCTAACCCTACCCAAACCCTAGCCCTAACATTAAACCTAACAATAGACCTAGCCCTAAACCTAACCCTAGGCCTAACCCTAACCCTAACCCTACCCTAACCCTAGCCCTAACCCTAAACCTAACCATAGACCTAGCCCTAACCATAACCCTAGCACTAGCCCTAACCCTAACCCAAACCCTAGCCCTCACCCTAACCATAACGATAGACCTATCTATCCCTAACTTTAACCATAACACTAGCTCTAGCCCTCACCCTATCTATAACCCTAACCCTATCTCTAGCCCTAACCCTAACACTAGCCCTAACCTAACCCTAACCATAGACTTAATCCTAACCCTAACACAAGCCATAATCATAAAGCTAACCCTGGCCCAAACCCTAACCCTAACACTTACCCTAGCTCTAACCCCAACCCTAACCCTAGCCCTAGACCTAACCCTTACCCAAACACTAACCCTAAGAGTAGCCCTAACTCTAACCCTAATCCTAACCCTAGTCCTAACCCTAGCCCTAACCCTAAACCTAAACATAGCCCTAAACCTAACCCTAACCTCAAAGCTAACCCTAGCCCTAGACATAGCCCTAGCCCTAACCACACTCCTAAACCTAACCCTAGTCCTAACCCTAACCTTAACCATAGCCCTAGCCCTAGCCAAAACATAACCCTAATCCAATTCCGAGCCCTAACCACAACCCAAACCCTAAACCTAAAACTAACCCTAGCACTAAACCAACCCTAAAAATAGCCATAGCCCTACCCCTAAACCTAACCCTAGACCTAGCCCCAGCCGTAACCCTAACTCTAACCATAATCATAACACTAGCCCTACCCCTAACCCTAACCATAACCATAACCCTAGCCCTAACCCTAAACCTAACCCAAGACCTAGCCCTCACTCTAACCCTAATCCTGGACCTGAACCTAACGCTACCATTTGCACTAGCCTTACCATAACACTAACTCTAGCCCTAGCCCTAGCACTAACCCTAACCCTAACCCTAAACATAGCACTAACCCTAACCCTAAAACTAACACTAACCCTAAATCTGAAAAACCCTAGCACTTACCCTAACCCTAACCCTTACCCTAGTGCTAACCCTAACCCTTACCCTTCCCTTAAACCTAACACTAACCATCGCCCCAACCCTAACACTAACCCAAACACTAGCCCCAGAACTAACCTTAATCCTAACCCAAATCCTAAGCTGAGCACTAGTCCTAACCCTAACCCTAAACCTAAACCTAACTCTAACCCTAAACATAAACCTAACCCTAACCTTAACACTAGCCCTAGAGCAAACCCTAACCCTAACATTAACCCTAAGACTATCCCTAGCTCTAACCCTAACCCTAACCCTAAACACAGACCTAGCCCTAACGCTAACTCTAGCCCTAGACCTAGCCCTGGCCCTAAACCCAAACCTAACCCTAATCCTAACCCTAAACCTAACCCTAACCCTAAACCTAACCATAGACCTAGCCCTAACCATAACACTAGCCCTCGCACTAACCCTAACCCAAACCCTAGTACTAACCGTAACCATAACCATAGACCTAGCCCTATACCTAACCCTAACCATAACAGCTCTAGCCCTCACCCTAACCATAACCCTAACCCTGTCCCTAACCCTAACCCTAACACTTACCCTAGCCCTAACCTTTACCCTAACCCTATCCCTATCCCTATCCCTATCCCTAACCCTAACGCTAACTCTAGCCCTAGCCCTATCCCTAACCCTAACCTTAGCCCTAGCCATAGCCCTAACGCTAACCTTAACCCAAGCACTAACCCTAACCCTAACCGTAAACCTAACCCTAGACCTAGCCCTAGCCCTAACACTAATACTAGCCCTAAAACCTACCAAAATGTAAGCTTAAACCTAAACCCTTACAATAACACTATCCCTAACATCACCCTTGTCCGTGCCCTAAAACTTGCACTAAAACTAACCCTAAAAATAGACCTAACCGTAACTCTAACCCTAACCCTAGCCCTAGCACTAAAAATAACCCTAACACTAACCCTAACCCTAGTTCTAGCCCTAATCATAACACTAACCCTAACCCTAACACTAATCCTAGCCTTAGCATAACCCTAACCCTAAGCTTAACTCTAACACTAGCCCTAGCTCAAACTCTAACCATCACGCTAGCACTAGCCCTAGCCCTAACACTAACCCTAACCCTAAACCTAACCCTAAACATGCCCTTGCACTAAACCTAATCCTAACCCTAACCCTGGCCCTAGACCTAGCCCTAGTCCTAACCCCAATACTAACCCTAACCCTAGCCCTGACCCTAACCCTAACCTATCCCTAGCCCTATCCCAAACCCTAAACTTAACCTTAACCCTAGCCATAACAATAAACCTAACCATAGACTTAGGCCTAACCCTAACCCTAATCCTAGCCCTAGCACTAACCTTAACCCTAAATCTAATTCTAGCTCTAGCCATAGCACTAACCCTAGCCCTAACCCTACCCCTAGCCATAGCCCTAACCCTGCCCCTAGCCATAGCCCTAACCCTAACCATGACCCTAACACTAACCCTAACCATTAGATTGCACTAACCCTAACCCTAAACCAAGCCATAGCACAAGCCCTAACCCTAAACCTAAACCTAACCTTAGCTCTAGCCCTAACCCTAACCCTGCCACTAGCCCTAATCCTAATCCTAACCCTGGCCCCAACCCTAAGTCTAACACTTACCCTAGCCCTAAACCTAACCCTAACCCTAGCCCTAGCACTAGACCAAGCATAACCCTAACCCTAACCCTAACCCTAGCTCTAACACTAACCCTAACCCTAGCCATTACCCTAACTCTAACCCTAACCATAAACATAACCCTGGCCCTATCTAGCCCTAACTGTAACACTAACCCTAGCACTAGCACTAGACCTAGCCCTAACCCTAACTCTAACACAGCCCTAGACCTTACACTAACCCTAACCCTAGCCATAACCCTAAATCTAACCTTAACCATAAACATAACCCTAGCCCTAGTCTAGCCCTAACCGTAACCCAAAGCCTAGCCCTAGCCCTAACCCTAACCCTTACCCTAGACCTAACCCTAACCCTAACCCTGGCGCTAGCACTAGTCCTAGCCCTAACTCTACCATAACCCTAGCCCTAGACAAAACCCTAACGTATCCTAGCCCTAACCCTAACCCTAATGTAAGTTTAACCCAAATCCCTTACCCTAACCCTATCCCTAACCTCAACCCAAACCCTAAATTTAGCCTTACCCTAATCCTAAACCTAAACCTAGAACTAACCCTAACCCTAACCCTATCCATAACCCAAGCCCTAGCCCTAACCTTAACCCTAACCTTAGTCCTTAACTAAACCTAACCCTAGTCCTAACCATAACCCAACCCTGGCCCTAACCCTAACCATAACCCTAGCCAAACCTAAACCTAACCCACAACCTAACCCTTGCCTTCATCCTCGCCCTAACCCTGGCACTAACCCTAATCCTACCCAAGACCTAAGCCTAACCCTATCCCTAACCCTAACCCTAACTCTAACCCTCGCCATCATGCTAACCCTAACCCTAACCCTAGCCCTAGCCCTAGCCCTTACCCTAAACCTAACCCTAACCCTAACCCTAACTCAAGCCCTAGCCCTAAACCTAACACTAAACCTAGCTCTAGCCCTAACACTAATGCTAACCCTAACCCTAAACCTAACACTAACCCTAGGCCTAGGCCTATCCCTACCGCTAACCCTAACCCTAGCCCTAAACCTAGACCTAGCCCTATCCCTTACCCTAACCCTAATCCTAACCATAGCCCTAACTTTGACCCTAATCCTAACCCTAGATCTAACCCTAACTCTAAACCTAACCATAACCCTAACCCTAACCCGAGACCTAACCCTAACCCTAACACTTACCCTAACGCTAGCACTAACCCTAACCCTAAACCTAACCCTAACACTAGCCCAACCTAAAAAAGTAACCATAGCCCCAGCCATAGCCCTAACACTAACTCTAACACTACTCTAACATAGCCATTGCCCTAAATCTAACCCTAACCTTAGCTGTACACCTAGCCCTAGCCCTAACCCTATCCCTAACCCTAACCCTAGCCCTAACCATAACCCTAACCTTAACCCTAACAGTAACCCTATCCCTAACCATAACCCTAACCCTGGCCCTAAACCTACACTAAAACTTACAATAGCCTTAACCCTAATCCTAACCCTAGCCTTGCACTAGACCTAGACCTAACCCTAACCCTAACCCTAACCCTAACCCAGGCCTAGCCCTAGCCCTAACCCTAACCCTTCACCTAGCTGTAACCCTAACCCTAACCGTAACACTAACCCTAGCCATTGCTGTAGCTCTAACCCTAAAACAAACCCTAGCCCTAGCACTAACCCTAACCCTTACCTAGCCCTTACCCAAACCCTAAACTAACACAAATTAAACTTAACCCTAACCCCTAAACCTAACCCTATCCCTAACCTCTACCCTAAGCCTAACCTTAGCCTTAACCCTAACCCTAAACCTAACTGTAGAATTAACCCTAACCCTAATCCTAACCATAATCCTTACCCTAGACCTAACCATAACCTAACCCTAGCACTTACCCTAACCCTAACCGTAGCCCTAACCTAACTCTAACCCTGGCCCTAATGCTAAGCCTACCCTAGCCTAAACCTAAACCTAACCCTAACCCTAACCCTAACCCTCGTCCTCGCGCTAACCCTAGCAGTAACCCTAACCCTAACCCTAGCGCTAACCATAACCCTAACCTTAACCATAGCCCTAACCCTAACCCTAACCATAGCACTACCATAATCTTAACCCTAACCCTAGCCCTAACCCTAACCCTAATCCTAAACCTAACCCTAAAATTAGCCCTAACCCTAATGCTAACCCTAGCCCTAGAACTATACCTAACCCTATCCCTAGCCCTAACCTTAACCATAGACCTAGCCCAAACCATAACCATAACTCTAGACCGAGCCCTAACCCAAAACCTAACCTTAACTCTAGCTGTAGCCGTACCCCTAACGCCATATCTAACCCAAACCCTAGACCTAACCCTAACCCTAACACTAATCCTAGCCCTAACCCGAACCCTACCAATTGCCCCAGTCCTAACCATAACCCTAACACTAGACCCAGAAATAATGCTAACCCTAAACCTAACCCTAACCCTAACCATAAACACAGCCCTAGCCCTAACCCTAACTCAAGCCTTACCGAGCCCTAGCCCTAATACCAACCCTAACCCTACCTTAGCCGTAACCCTAATCCTAACCCTATCCCTAGCCCTAACCCTAACCCTAGACCTAGCCCTACCCCTAACCCTAACCATAGACCAAGCCCTAACCCTAACCCTAGCCCTAACACTAACCATAACACTAACACTAGCTCTAGCCCTCACCCTAACCCTAAACCTAACCTTAACCCTAGCCATAACGCTAACACTAGCCCTAAACCTAACCATAACCATAGACCTAACCCTAAACCTAACCCTAATCAAGCCCTAACCCTAACCCTAACACTTAACCTGGCCCTAACTCTAAACCTAACCCTAGCCCTAACACTAACCCTAGCCCTAGCACTAACCCTAACCCTAACCCTAACAGTAGCACTAGCTCTAACTCTAATCCTAGCCCTAGTCCTAAGCCTAGCCCTAATCCTAACCCTAAACCTAACCCTAAACAAAACCCTAGCCCTAACCCTAATCCTAACCCTAACCCAAGCCCAAGACCTAGCCCTAGACCTAAGCAGACTCCTAAAACTAACCCTAGTCCTAACCTTAACCCTAACCATAGCCCTAGCCCTAGCCCTAAACCTAACCCTAACCCTATTGTGAGCACTAACCGCAACCCAACCCTAACCCTAGACCTAAACTTAACTGTAACCCTAGCCCTAACACTAAACCTAACCCTAGCACTAACCCTAACCCTAGCACTACCCTAACCCTAGCACCAACCCTAAACATAGCCATAGCCCTAACCCTAAACCTCATTCTAGCCCTAGCCATAGCCAAGCCCCAACCCTAACCATAATCATATCCCTATCCCTAACCCTAACTGTAATCCTAGACCTAAACCTAACCCTACCCATTGCCCTAGCCCTAACCCTAACACTTAATATAGTGCTAACCCTAAATCTTGCCCTTGCCTTAACCCTAACACTAACCATAGCCCTAGCCCTCACCCTAAATATAGTCCTAGACCTAACCCAAAAGTTAACCCTAACCATAGCCCTAACCCTAGTCCTAATCCTAGCCCCAGCACTAACCCTAAACCTAACCCTAGCCTGAGCCCTAAACCTAACCCTAAATATAGCCATAGCCCTAACCCTATACCTAACCCTAACCCTAGACCTAGCCCTCACCCTAACCCTAGCCCTAGCCCTAACCCTACACATTGCACCAGGCCTAACCCTAACCCTAACACTAGCCTCAGAACTAACCCTAATCCTAACCCTAACCAAAAGCCTCGCACTGACCCGAACCCAAAACCTAAACATAAACCTAACCCTAACCCTAACCCTAGCCCTAGACATAACCCTAACCTTAACCCTAAACATAAAACTAACCCTAATCCTAACCCTAACCCTAAGCCTAGCACTAGCCCTAACCCTAACCCTAGTCCTAGCTCTAACCCTAACCCTAGCCCTAGCCCTAATCTTAAACCTAACCCTAACCCTAGTTCTGGCCCTAACCCTAACCCTAACCCTAGCCCTTGCCCTCACCCTATCCCTAACCCTAATTCTAACACTAGCCCTAGCTCTAACCCTAACCCTCGAGCTAGCCCTATCTTTATCCCTAGCACTAACCCTAACCCTAAACCTCAACCTAACCCTAAAATTAGCCCTAAACCTATCCCTAGACATAGCCCTAGCACTAACCCCAACACTAAACCTAACCAAGCCCTAACCCTAACACTAATCATAATACTATCCCTAGACCTATACCTAACCCTAAACCTAACTCTATCACTAACCCTAACCATAGACCAAGCCCTAAAGCTAACCCTAACCCGAGACCGAGAGCTAACCCTAACCCTAACCCTAACCCAAACCCTAGCTGTAGATGTAAACCTAACCCTAGCCCAAACGCTACCCCTAGCCCTGGGCCTAACACTAACCATAAATCTGACACTGACCCTGACCCTAACCCTAACCCTTACTCTAGCCCTAACCCTAACCCTAACCCTAGCCATAGCACAAGCCCTAACCTTAACCCTAACCCACCCTAGCCCTAGCACTAAACCTATCCCTAACCATAACCATAACCCTAACCCCAACCTAACACTAACTCTAGCCCTAACCCTAACCCTAACCCTAGCTCTAGAGTTACCCCTAACCCTAACCCTAGCCCTAACACTAATATTAGCCCTAGCACTAACCCTAAACAAAACCCTTATCCTAACAGTAGTCCTAGCTCTAACCCTAATCCTATCCATAGTACTAGCCCTAGCCCTAACCCTAACCCTAAAGCTAACCCTAACTCTAAACATATGCCTAGCCCTAACCCCAACCCCAACCCTAACCCTAATCCTAGACCTAGCCCTAGCCCTAACCCCACTCCTAACCCTAACCATAGTCCTAACCCTAACTCTAACCATAGCCCTAGCCCTAGCCCTAGCCCTAGCCCTAAATCTAACCCTAACACTATTCCGAGCACTAACTGCAACCCAAACCCTAACAATAGACCTAACCTTAACCCTAACCCTAGTCCTAGCCCTAACACTAATCCTAAACCTAGCACTAACTCTAACCCTAAACCCAACCCTAAACATAGCCATAGCCCTAACCCTAAACCTAACCCTAGCCCTAGCCCTAACCGTAACCCCAACCCTAACAATAATCATAACCCTAGCCCTAACCCCAACCCTAAGCATAACCATAACCCTAGCCCTTGCCTTAACTCTAACACTAACCATTGCCCCAGCCCTAACCCTAACCCAAACACTAGCCCCAGAACTAACCCTAATCCTTACACTAACCCTAAGCCTAGCACTAACTCTAACCCTAACCCTAACCCTAAACCTAAACCTAAATCTAACCCTACCCTAAACATAAACCTAACCCTAACCCTAAACTTAACACTAGCCCTAGGAGGAGAGACGCCCAGGGCTCCGAGTCCACACATCGGCGCTGGAAGTGAAGGTGAGCTTAGTAACCAGAGACATTGGCGGGGAAACAGCGGACAGAATTTTAGAGGGACGTGGGTTTTGAAGCGGGAAAGTCCAATAGACTACAGGAGAGAAGGAAAAATAAATAAATAAATAAATAAATAAATAAATAAATAAAAAGGTGGGGGCATACTGGTACAGACAAGTTCCACTCTCTGCCAACCTTGCAAAGGTGAGCAAGAGACAAAGAGCTGGGATATACATAATAAAAGGGGAGAGTTAAGACTACAATTCAGTAGCCTAGGCAACCCAGTGGGAGTCCGCAGGACTCTTTGGGTAGAAGCCAGGAAGCTAAATACCATCCATTCTGCTCAGCCTTGCAGTATTACTTACCTCCTGAACAAAAAATAAAATAAAATAAAATAAAATAAAATAAAATAAAATAAATAAATAGAGATTTACCACACATAACCTGAGGGTGTCACCTTTGCACACCTGTAACCCTGAAGAACCAAGCAGAGCTCTCAGGCCACACCCATCTCAAGCCTCCAAGGCTCCTCCATCAGCAGGCAGTACACTTAACACGGACATAGTATAATAATAATAATAATAATAATAATAATAATAAACTCACAGTGAGGGAAACAGAATTAACCATGCCAAGCAATAAACACAGAAATCGAGGGAACAAGATCAACGATGACATTATGATGCCTCCAAATAAACAAAACACCCCAAGTCAAGATTATGAAGATGATGAGATAGAAGAAATGCAAGATACGGATTTCAAAAAATTTATGATAAGAACATTTAGAAGTTTTCAAAAGCAAATCCTTGAACTACAGAAATCCTTATTGGACAGGATTGAGAATCTCCCTTGTGAAAATGAAATTTTAAGGAAGAATCAAAATGAAATGCAGAAACTAGTAGAACAGGAAAGTGTTATAGTGAAGAGAAATCAAAATGAAATGAAGAGCTCAATAGATCAAATGACAAACACATTAGAGAGCCTTAAAACAGAATGGGTGAAGCAGAAGAGAGAATATCAGACTTAGAAGACAGAGAACAGGAAAGGATACAGTCAAACCAAAGAAAAGAAGAGGAAATTAGAGATCTACAAAATATTGTTGGGAATCTACAGGATACTATTAAAAAAACCAACATTCGGGTTCTAGGAGTTCCTGAAGGCATGGAGAGAGAGAAAGGATTGGAAGGCCTTTTTAGTGAGATACTAGCAGAGAACTTTCCAGGTCTGGAGAAGGACAGAGACATCCTAGTACAGGAAGCTCATAGAACCCCCAGTAAACATGACCAAAAGAGATCCTCACCACGACACGTTGTAATTAAACTCACCACAGTGAAACATAAAGAAAAGATCCTAAAATGTGCAAGAGAGAAATTTCAGATTACTCTCAGAGGATCTCCAATCAGACTCACAGCTGACTTCTCATCAGAAACACTACAGGCTAGGAGGGAATGGTGAGACATAGCACAGGTGCTAAGAGAGAAAAATTGCCAGCCCAGAATATTATATCCTGCCAAGCTCTCATTTGTGAATGAAGGTGAAATAAAGACCTTTCATAGCAAACAGAAATTGAAAGACTTTGTGGCCACTCGTCCGGCCCTGCAAAAGATACTTAAAGATGTGCTACACTCAGAAACACAGAAACACGGCCATCAATATGAAAGAAGGGAAAGGAAGAACACCTACCAGTAAAAGAGCATGGGAAGCTCAAAGCATATACTAGAAAATATCTCCAGGAAAATGGCAGGGCAAAGTCACTACGTATCAATAGTCACATTAAACGTGAATGGCCTGAACTGTCCAGTTAAAAGACACAGACTGGCTGACTGGCTTAAGGAACAACACCCAACTATTTGTTGCCTACAAGAAACACATCTCTCTAACAAAGAGGCATGCAGACTGAAAGTGAAAGGTTGGAAAAAGATATTCCATGCCAACAGAAACCAAAAAAAGCAGGTGTAGCCATATTAATATCAGACAAAATAAACTTTAATACAGGGCGGAGCCAAGATGGCGGAATAGTGAGGGCGCGCACCGATAGTCCGGGAAAATTTAGTTTAATAAAAGGGGAGTTACGGTAGCCGCAGAAAAAAGAACCAGGAAAAAATTGCACGGGAATCGTGAATCGGAGGACGTACTGGGAGAACAAGGTCGCCCACCGCGCGGAAGCCAAGTCGCGGCACCGAGCCGCAGAAGCCCCAGGGTCTGCACGCCAGTGCTCCAAGGGGAGTGCATGCCACACAGACAACAGCGGGGAGACTTGGGACGCTCAGGGCTCCGAGTCCACACATCGGCGCTGGAAGGGGAGGTGAGCTCAATAACCCAAGACATTGGTGGGGAAACGGGGGTCAGAATCTAGAGGGGGGCCGGAAAGTGCAGCAAACTCACTACCGGAAAGAAGGGAAAAAAAAGCTTCGGGGTTTCTCTTCCCCCTAACCTTGCAAAGGTTACAAGGCTGCAAGGCTTGAAGAATTCCCAAGAGACAAAGAGCAGGCCTTCTCTCTGGATTTACATATCAATGGGGGAGAGCTAAGGAACTGAGTCACTACAATTCAGTAGCCTAGGCAACCCAGTGGGAGTCCAGAGGAGCCAAAGACTGGAAGCTAAATACCATCAATTCTGCACAGCCGTGCCCTGCGGTGTTACTTACCCCCTGAATAAATAAAATAAATAAATAAATAAATAAATAAAAAGAGAGAGATTTACCACACATAACCTGAGGGTGCCACCTTTGCACACCCTTAACCAGGAAGAACCAGGCAGAGCTCTCAGGCCGCACCCATCTCAAGCCTCCAAGGCTCCTCCAACAGCAGGCAGTCCACTTAACACGGACACAGTATAAAAAAAAAGAAAGAAAAAAAAACGCACAGTGACGCAAGAAGAATTAACTATGCCGAGTAACAAACACAGAAATAGAGGGAGCAAGATCAACGATGACACTATGATGCCTCCAAATAAGCAAAACACCCCAAGCCAAGAGTATGAAGATGATGAGATAGAAGAAATGCAAGATACGGATTTCAAAAAATTTATGATAAGAACATTTAGAAGTTTTCAAAAGCAAATCCTTGAACTACAGAAATCCTTAATGGACAAGATTGAAAATCTCTCTCGTGAAAACGAAATTCTAAGGAAGAGTCAAAATGAAACTCAGAAACTAGTAGAACAGGAAAGTGTTATAGTGAAGAGAAACCAAAATGAAATGAAGAGCTCAATAGATCAAATGACAAACACATTAGAGAGCCTTAAAAACAGAATGGGTGAAGCAGAAGAGAGAATATCGGACTTAGAAGATAGAGCACAGGAAAACATAGAGTCAAACCAAAGAAAAGAAGAGGAAATTAGAAACCTAAAAAATATTGTTGGGAATCTACAGGATACTATTAAAAAAACCAACATTCGAGTTCTAGGAGTTCCTGAAGGCATGGAGAGAGAGAAAGGATTGGAAGGCCTTTTTAGTGAGATACTAGCAGAGAACTTTCCGGAGAAGGACAGAGATATCCTAGTACAGGAAGCTCATAGAACCCCCAATAAACATGACCAAAAGAGATCCTCACCACGACACGTGGTAATTAAACTTACCACAGTGAAAGATAAAGAAAAGATCCTAAAATGTGCAAGAGAGAAATGTCAGATTACTCTCAGAGGATCTCCAATCAGACTCACAGCTGACTTCTCATCAGAAACCCTACAAGCTAGGAGGGAATGGCGAGACATAGCACAGGTGCTAAGAGAGAAAAATTGCCAGCCCAGAATATTATATCCTGCCAAGCTCTCATTTGTGAATGAAGGTGAAATAAAGACCTTTCAAAGCAAACAGAAATTGAAAGACTTTGTGGCCACTCGTCCGGCCCTGCAAAAGATACTTAAAGATGTGCTACACTCAGAAACACAGAAACACGGCCATCAATATGAAAGAAGGGAAAGGAAGAACACCTACCAGTAAAAGAGCATGGGAAGCTCAAAGCATATACTAGAAAATATTTCCGGGAAAATGGCAGGGCAAAGTCACTACGTATCAATAGTCACATTGAACATTAATGGTCTGAATTCTTCAGTTAAAAGACACCGTTTGGCTAACTGGCTCACAGAACACAACCCAACTATTTGTTGCCTACAAGAAACACATCTCTCTAACAAAGAAGCATGCAGACTGAAAGCGAAAGGTTGGAAAAAGATATTCCATGCCAACAGAAACCAAAAAAAAGCAGGTGTAGCCATATTAATATCAGACAAAATAAACTTTAATACAAAAACTGTTAAGAGAGACAAAGAGGGATACTATATAATGATTAAGGGTTCATTTCAACAGGAAGATGTAACTATTATAAATGTATATGCACCTAATTACAGGGCACCGGTCTATTTAAAAGATATGTTAAGGGACTTAAAGGGAGATTTAGATTCCAATACAATAGTACTGGGGGACTTCAATACTCCACTCTCAGAAATAGACAGATCATCCGGACAGAAGATCAACAAGGAAACAGCAGATTTAATTGACACTATTGCCCAAATGGATCTAACAGATATCTACAGAACTTTCAACCCTACATCTACAGACTTCACATTCTTCTCAGCAGCACATGGAACCTTCTCTAGGATTGATCACATACTAGGCCATAAAGCAAGTCTCAGCAAATTTAAAAGAATTAGAATCATACCATGCAGCTTCTCAGACCACAGCGGGATGAAGCTGGAAATTAGCAACTCAGCAAACCCCAGAAAGTATGCAAACACATGGAGACTGAACAACATGCTCCTGAATGAACACTGGGTCATTCAAGAAATCAAAAGAGAAATCAAAAACTTTCTGGAAGTAAATGAAGACAACAACACAACATATCAAAACTTATGGGATACAGCCAAAGCAGTATTGAGAGGCAAATTTATAGCAATAGGTGCCTATACCAAGAAATTGGAAAGGTACCAAATAAATGAGCTTTCAGCGCACCTCAAGGACCTAGAAAAACTGCAGCAAACCAAACCCAAATCTAGTAGGAGAAGAGAAATAATTAAAACCAGAGAAGAAATTAACAGGATTGAATCCAAAAAGCATTACAAAAAATCAGCCAAGCGAGAAGCTGGTTTTTTGAAAAAATAAACAAAATTGACACCCCATTGGCCCAACTAACTAAAAAAAGAAGAGAAAAGACCCAAATCAATAAAATCAGAGATGAAAAAGGAAACGTAACAACAGACACCACAGAAATAAAAAGAATCATCAGAAATTACTACAAGGACCTGTATGCCAGCAAACAGGAAAACCTATCAGAAATGGATAGATTCCTGGACACATGCAATCTACCAAAATTGAACCATGAAGACATCGAAAACCTAAATAGACCCATAACTGAAACAGAAATTGAAACAGTAATAAAGGCCCTCCCAACAAAGAAAAGCCCAGGACCAGATGGATTTACTGCTGAATTCTACCAGACATTTAAAGAAGAACTAATCCCATTTCTTCTCAAACTATTCAGAACAATCGAAAAAGAGGGAATCCTCCCAAATTCTTTCTATGAAGCCAGCATCACCTTAATCCCTAAGCCAGAGAAAGATGCAGCACTGAAAGAAAATTACAGACCAATATCCCTGATGAACATAGACGCAAAAATCCTCAATAAAATTCTGGCCAATAGAATACAACAACACATCAGGAAAATCATCCACCCAGACCAAGTGGGATTCATCCCTGGTATGCAGGGATGGTTCAACATTCGCAAATCAATCAATGTGATTCACCACATTAACAGACTGCAGAAGAAAAACCATATGATTATCTCAATTGATGCAGAGAAAGCATTTGATAAAATTCAACACCCTTTCATGATGAAAACTCTAAGCAAATTGGGTATAGAAGGAACATTCCTCAATATAATCAAAGCAATTTATGAAAAGCCCACAGCCAGCATCCTATTGAATGGGGAAAAGTTGGAAGCATTTCCACTGAGATCTGGCACCAGACAGGGATGCCCACTCTCACCACTGCTATTTAACATAGTTCTGGAAGTTTTAGCCAGAGCCATCAGACAAGAAAAAGAAATTAAAGGAATACAAATTGAGAAGGAAGAAGTCAAACTATCCCTCTTTGCAGACGATATGATTCTTTACTAAGGGGATCCAAAGAATTCTACGAAGAGACTATTGGAACTCATAGAGGAGTCTGGCAAAGTGGCAGGATATAAAATCAATGCAAAAAATCAACAGCCTTTGTATACACAAGCAATGCCATGGCTGAGAAAGAACTGCTAAGATCAATCCCATTCACAATAGCTACAAAAACAAATACCTTGGAATAAACTTAACCAAGGACGTTAAAGATCTCTACGATGAAAATTACAAAACCTTAAAGAAATAGAAGAGGATACCAAAAAATGGAAAAATCTTCCATGCTCATGGATTGGAAGAATCAATATCATCAAAATGTCCATTTTCCCAAAAGCAATTTATAGATTCAATGCAATCCCAATCAAGATACCAAAGACCTTCTTCTCAGATCTGGAAAAAATGGTGCTGAAATTTATATGGAGGCACAAGAGACCTCGAATAGCTAAAGCAATCTTGTACAACAAAAACAAAGCCGGAGGCATCACAATACCAGATTTCAGGACATACTACAGGGCAGTTGTTATCAAAACAGGATAGTACTGGTACAGAAACAGATGGATAGACCAATGAAACAGAATTGAAACACCTGAAATCAACCCAAACATCTACAGCCAACTTATATTTGATCAAGGATCTAAAACCAATTCCTGGAGCAAGGACAGTCTATTCAATAAATGGTGCTGGGAAAACTGGATTTCCACATGCAGAAGCCTGAAGCAAGACCCCTACCTTACACCTTACACAAAAATCCACTCAACATGGATTAAAGACCTAAATCTACGACCTGACACCATCAAGTTATTAGAGAACATTGGAGAATGTTCCCTTCAAGATATTGCCACAGGCAAAGAGTTTCTGGAAAAGTCCTGGGAGGCACAGGCATCAAAGCCAAAATCAACTATTGGGATTGCATCAAATTGAGAAGTTTCTGTACTGCAAAAGAAACAGTCAGGAGAGTGAAGAGACAACCGACAGAATGGGAAAAAATATTTGCAAACTATGCAACAGATAAAGGGTTAATAACCAGAATCTACAAAGAGATCAAGAAACTCCACAACAACAAAACCAACAACCCACTTAAGAGATGGGCCAAGGACCTCAATAGACATTTTTCAAAAGAGGAAATCCAAATGGCCAACAGGCACATGAAAAAATGTTCAAGGTCACCAGCAATCAGGGAAATGCAAATCAAAACCACAATGAGGTTTCACCTCACCCCGGTTAGAATGGCTCACATACAGAAATCTACCAACAACAGATGCTGGCGAGGATGTGGGGAAAAAGGGACACTAACCCACTGTTGGTGGGAATGCAAACTGGTCAAGCCACTGTGGAAGTCAGTCTGGAGATTCCTCAGAAACCTGAATATAACCTTACCGTTCGACCCAGCCATCCCACTCCTTGGGATTTACCCAAAGGAATTTAAATTGGCAAACAAAAAAGTGGTCTGCACCCTAATGTTTATTGCAGCACAGTTTACAATAGCCAAGATCTGGAACCAACCTAAATGCCCATCAATGGTAGACTGGATAAAGAAATTATGGGATATGTACTCTTTAGAATACTATACCGCAGTAAGAAAAAATGAAATCCAGTAATTTGCAACAAAATGGAGGAATCTGGAACACATCATGCTGAGTGAAGTAAGCCAGTCCCAAAGGGACAAATACCATATGTTCTCCCTGATTGATGACAACTAACTGAACACCAAAAAGAAAACCCGTTGAAGTGAAATGGACACTATGAGAAACATAGCCATAGCCCTAACCCTAAACCCTAAACCAAGACCTAGCCCTAACCCTAACCCAAATCCTAGACCTAAACCTAACCCTACCAATTGCCCTAGCCTTTCCCTAACCCTAACTCTACCCTAGCCCTAACCCTAACCCTAACCCTAACACTAAACCTAGGCCTACCCCTACCTTAAAACTAACCCTAAGCCTAAACCTAACCTAAACCTAACCCTACACTTACCCTAACCCTAACCCTTACCCTAGTGCTACCTCTAACCCATGCCCTTGCCTTAACCCTAACACTAAACATTGCCCCAGCCCTAACCCTAACCCTAACACTAGCCCCAGAACTAAACCTAATCCTAACCCTAACCCTAAGCCTAGCACTAGCCCTAAACCTAACCCTAAGCCTAACCATAAACCTAAACCTGAACCTAAACCTAACCCTAAACTAAACCTAACCCTAACCCTAACACTAGCCCTAGAGCTAACCCTAACCCTAACATTAACCCTGACAATCCCTAGCTCTAAACCTAACCCTAGCCCTAAACCTAACCCTAAATACAGACCTAGCCCTAAACCCAAACCTAACACTAACCCTAACCATAGCCATAGACCTAACCCTAGTCCTAGCCCTAGCCCTAACCATAACCATAACCATAGACCTAGCCCTAACCATAACCCTAGCACTAGCCCAAACCTAATCCTAACCCAAACTCTAGCCCTAACTGTAATAATAATCATAGACCTAGTGCTATACCTAACCGTGAACATAACACTAGATCTAGCCCTCACCCTAACCCTAACCCTAGCCCTAACCCTAACCCTAACACCTAGCATAGCCCTAACCCTAACCCTAACCCTAGCCCTAGCACTAGCACTAACCCCAAAATAACTGTAACACTAACCCTAGCCCTAGCCCTAGCCCTAACCCTAACCGTAGCTCTAGCCCTAACCCTAACCTAACACTAGCCCTAACCCTAAACCTAACCCTAATCATAACACTATCCCTAGCAGTAGCCCTAGCCCTAACCCTACCAAAATGTAAGCTTACCCTAACCTCTAAAAATAACCCTATCCCTAACATCACCCTAAATCTTGCACTAAAACAACCCTAAACATAGACCTAACCGTAACCCTAGCCCTAAATCTAACCTGAACACTGGCCCTAACCACAACCCTAACCTTAGCCCTAACTTTAAACCTAGCCCTAACCCTAACCCTAACCCTATCCCTAGCCCTGACCCTAACCCAAACTGTAAACCAAACACTAACCCTACCCTAACCCTAACCCTAACCCTCTCCCTAACTCTTACACTAACCTTGTCAGTAACCCTAACCCTAACCCTAACCCTTACCCTAGGCCTAACCATAACCCTAACCCTAGCCCTAGCACTAGCACTAACCCTAACCCTAGCCGTTGCCTAGCCCTAACCCTAACACTAAACCTAGCCCTAGCTCTATGCCTAACCATACTCTAGCTGTAAACCGAACACTAACTTTAGCCCTAGAACTAGCCCTAGCCCTAAAACTAACCATAACCCTAGCCCTAACCCTAACCCTACCCCTTACCCGAGCACTAACACCTAAGCCTAAACCTAACCCCAACCCTAACGGTAACCATACCCCCAAACCTAACCTTAGCCCTAACCCTAACCCTAACACTACACCTAGCACTAACCCTAACCTTAGCCCTAAACCTAAACCTAAACCTAACCCTTTCCCTAACCCTAAACCTAACCCTAAACCTCTCCCTTGACCTAAACCAAAACCTAACATTAACCCTAACCCTAAACCTAACACTAACCCTAAACATAGACCTAGCCATAACCCTAACCAAAACCCTAACCCTAACCCTATCCCTAACCCTAACCCTAGCCCAAGCATAACACTAACCCTAACCCTAGCCCTAGATATAGCCCTAGCACTAACCCTAATGTTAACGCTTCCTCTAGCCCTAACCCTAACCCTAACTGTAGCCCTAGCACTAACCCTAACCTAACACTAGCCCTAACCCTAACCCTAACCCAAACCCAAACCATGGCCCTAAACCTAACCCTAACCTTGGTCCTAGCTCTAACCCTAATCCTATCCGTAGCCCTAGCCCTAACCCTAACACTAAACCTAGCCCTAACCCTAACCAGAACCCTAACACTAACTCTAACCCTATAATTAGTGCTAACCCTAACCCTAACCTTAAAACTAACCCTAACACTAACATGAACCCTAGTGCTAGCCCTAACCCTAAACCTAAACCTAAACCAAACGCTAGCCCTAGTTCTAACCCTAAACCTAGCCCTAGCCCTAGCCCTAACCCCAACCCTAACCCTATTCCTTTCCCTAACCCTAACCCTAAACCTAGCAGTAGCCCTAACCCTAACCCTAGTCCTAGCACTAGACCTAGCACTAACCCTAACCCTAACCCTAGTCCTAGCACTAGACCTAGCACTAACCCTAACCCTAAACTTATCCCAAGGCCTAGCCCAAACCCTAACTCTAACACTAGCCATAACCGTAACCCAAACCTTAAACCTGACACTAAACCTAACCCTAAACCTTACCCCAGCCATAACCCTAACCCTAACGCTAGCCCTAGCACAAGCCTTAGCACTAACACTAATGCTAACCATAGCCCTAGCACTAGCCCTAGCACTTACCCTAACCGTAACCCTAACTCTAGCACTAGCCCTAGTTATAACCCTAACCCTAAAACTAGCCCTAGCCCTAACCCTAAACAAAACCCTAAACCTAATGCCTAACCCTAATCCTAACCCCACTCTAGTGTTAGCCCTAATCCTAACCCTAACCCGAGACCTAGCCATAAACCTAACCCTTACCCTAGCACTAACCGTAATGCTAACACTAGCCCTAGCACTAGCCCAAACCCTAACCATAACCATAGCCCTTGCCCAAACCCTAACACTAAACCTAGCCCTAGCTCTAAGCCTAACCCTTACCCTACCTAGCCCTAAACCAAACCCTAACTATTACCCTAGCACTAGCCCTAGCCCTAACACTAACACTAAACATACTGTAACCATAACCCTAACCCTAACCCTTACCCTAGCCCTAACTCTAATCATAACCCTAGCCCTAGCACTAGCCCTAGCCCTAACCCTAACCCTAACAATAACCCTAGCCCTAGCCCTAGCATTAGCCCTAGCCCTAACCCTAACCCTAACCCTACCAATAACCATAGCCCTAGCCCTAGCCCTAACCCTAAACCTAATCCTAGCCCTATCCCAAACCCTAACCGTAACCCTAATCCTAAGCCCTAACCCTAACCCTAACCCTAACCCCAACCCTAACCATAGCCCTAAACCTAACCCTAACACTAGACCTAGCACTAACCCTAACCTTAGCACTAAACCTAAACGAAACCCTATCCCTAGACCTTTCCCTAACCCTAAACTTAACCCTAAAACTCTCCTTTGACCTAATCTTAAACCTAAGTCACCCTAGCCCTAAACCTAACACTAACCCTAACCCTAGCCCTAGCCCTAGCCCTAACCCTAACCCTAGCCCTAACCCTCAACCAACCTAACCCAAACCCTAACCCTAGACCTAGCCCTAGCCCTAACCCTAACACTAGGCCTAAACCTTACACTAGCCCTAACCTTAGTCCAAAACCTAGCACTAGCACAAACCCTAGCCTTAACTCTAACCCTAACCCTAACCCTAAAACTAACCCGTGCCCTAGCCCTAACCCTAAACATAACCGTCTCCCTCGACCTAACCTGAACCCTAGCCCTAGCCCTAACCCTAACCCTAACCTTAGTCATAGCAGTAACTTTAACCCAAACCTTATTCCTAGCCCTAGCCCTAACCCTAACCCTAACCTTAACCCTAACTCTAGCCCTAGCCCTAGTTATAACCCTAACCCTAAAACTAGCCCTAGCCCTAACCCTAACCGAAACCCTAAACCTAACGCCTCACCCTAACCCTAACCCCAACCTTAGTGTTAGCCCTACTCCTGACCCTAACCCTAGCCCTAGCCCTAGCCCTAACCCTAACCCCAAACCTAACCCTTACACTAACCCTAACCCTAGCCCTAAATCTAACCGAACACTGGCCCTAACCATAACCCTAACCCTAGCCCAAACCTAAACCTTACCCAAACCCTAACCCTCACCCTTGTCCTAGCCCTAACCCTAGCACTAACCCTAGACCTAGCCCTAGCCCTAACCACACTCCTAAACCTAACCCTAGTCCTAAAATAACCTTAGCCATAGCCCTAGCCCTAGCCCTAAACCTAACCCTAACCCAAATCCGAGCCCTAACTGCACACCAAACCCTAACCCTAGAACTAACACTAACCCTAACCCCAACCTTAGTGTTAGCTCTACTCCTCACCCTAACCCTAGCCCTTGCCCTAAATCTAACCCTTACCCTAGCCCTAACCCTAACCCCAACCCTAACCCTTACACTAACCCTAACCCTAGCCCTAAATCTAACCTGAACACTGGCCCTAACCATAACCCTAACCATAGCCCAAACCTAAACCTTACCCAAACCCTAACTCTCACCCTCGTCCTAGCCCTAAGCCTAGCACTAACCCTAACCCTAACCCTAGCCCTAGACCTAGCCCTAGCCCTAAAAACACTCCTAAACCTAATCCTAGTCCTAAAAATAACCTTAGCCATAGCCCTAGCCCTAGCGCAAAACCTAACACTAACCCAAATCCGAGCCCTAACCGCACACCAAACCCTAACCCTAGCACTAACACTAACCCTAACACCAAACCTAAACATAGCCGTAGTCCTAACCCTAACCCTAACACTAGACCTAGCCCCAGCTATAACCCTAAATCTAACCATAATCATAACAGTAGCCCTAACCCTAACCTTAACCATAACCATACTCTAGCCATAACCCTAACCCTAACCCAAGACCTAGCCCTAACCCTAACCCAAATACTAGACTTAAACCTAACCCTACCCATTGCCCTAGCCTTACCCTAACCCTAACTCTAGCCCTAGCCCTAACTTTAACCCTAACACTAAACCTAGCACTACCCCTAACCCTAAAACTAACCCTAAGCCTAAACCTAACCTAAACCTAACCCTACACTTACCCTAACCCTAACCCTTGCCCTTGCCTTAACCCTAACACTAAACATTGCCCCAGCCCTAACCCTAACCCTAACACTAGCCCCAGAACTAAACCTAATCCTAACCCTAACCCTAAGGCTAGCACTAGCCCTAAACCTAACCCTAAGCCTAACCATAAACCTAAACCTAAACCTAAACCTAACCCTAAACACAAACCTAACCAAACCCTAACCCTAACACTAGCCCTAGAGCTAACCCTAACCCTAACATTAACCCTGACTATCCCTAGCTCTAAACCTAACCCTAGCCCTAAACCTAACCCTAAACACAGACCTAGCACTAAAACCAAACCGAACCCTAACCTTAGCCCTAGACCTAAACCTAACCCTATCCCTAGCCCTAGCCCTAACCCTAACACTAACCATAGACCTGGCCTAACCCTAACCCTAACCATAGACCTAGTCCTAACCATAACCCTAGCACTGGCCCTAACCCTAACCCTAAAACAAACTCTAGCCCTAACCGTACCATAACCATAGACCTAGCCCTATCCCTAACCCTAACCATAACACTAGCTCTAGCCCACACCCAACCATAACACCATAACACTAAACCTGGCCCTAACCCTAACCCTAACACTTACCCTAGACCTAACCCTAACCCTAACCCTAACCCTAGCCCTAGCACTAGACCTAGCCCTAATCCTAACCCTAGCCCTAGCCCTAGCCCTAGCCCTAACCCTAAGTGTAACCCTAACCCTATCCCTAGTCCTAACCCTAACCCTAACCCTAACCCTAATCTTAGCTCTAGCCCTAACCCTAACCATAGCACTAGCCCTAATCCTAAACCTAACCCTAACCCTAATCATAACACTATTCCTAGCCCTAGCCTTAGCCCTAACCTTACCGAAATGTAAGCTTAACCCTAACCCCTAAAAATAACCCTATCCCTAACATCACCCTTGTCCGCGCCCTAAATCTTGCACTAAAACTAACCCTAAACATAGACCTAACCGTAACCCTAGCCCTAAATCTAACCTGAACACTGGCCCTAACCATAACCCTAACCCTAGCCCAAACCTAAACCTTACCCAAACCCTAACCCTCACCCTCGTCCTCGCCCTAACCCTAGCACTAACCCCAACACTAACCCTAGACCTAGACCTAGCCCGAGCCCTAATCATAGCCCTAACCCTAACCCTAACCCTTGCCCTTGCCTTAACCCTAACACTAACCATTGCACCAGTCCTAACCCTAACCCTAACACTAGCCACAGAACTAAACCTAATCCTAACCCTAACCCTAAGCCTAGCACTAGCCCTAAAACTAACCCTAACCGTAGTCATAGAAGTAACATTAACCCTAACGTTATTCCTAGCATGAAAGCTAACCCTAAACCTAACCCTAGCCCTTACCCTAACCCTAATCCTAACCCTAACACCAGCCCTAGCCCTAAGCCAAACCCAAAACCCAACACTAAACCTAACCCTAAACCTTACCCTAGCTATAACCCTAACCCTAACCCTAGCTCTAGCACAAGACCTAGCACAAAGATAACTCTAACCCTAGCCCTAGCACAAGCCCTAGCCCTAACCCTAACCCTAACCTTAAACCTAACTCTAGCCCTAGCCCTAGTTATAACCCTAACCCTAAAACTAGCCCTAACCAAAACCCTAACCCTAACGCCTAACCCTAACCCTAACCCCAACCTTAGTGTTAGCCCTACTCCTCACCCTAACCCTAGCCCTTGCCCAAACCCTAACCCTTACCCTAGCCCTAACCCTAACCCCAACCCTAACCCTTACACTAACCCTAACCCTAGCCCTAAATCTAACCTGAACACTGGCCCTAACCATAACCCTAACCATAGCAAAACATAAACCTTACCCAAACACTAACCCTCACCCTCATCAATGCCCTAACCCTAGCACTAACCCTAACCCGACCCCTAACCCTAACCCTAACCCTAGCCCTAGACCTAGCCCTTGCCCTAACCACACTCCTAAACCTAACCCTAGTCCTAACCCTAACATTAACCATAGCCCTAGCCCTAGCCCTAAACCTAACCCAATTCCGAGCCCTAACCACACCCCAAACCCTAACCCTAGCACTAACACTAACCCTAACACCAAACCTAAACATAGCCATAGCCCTAACCCTAAACCTAACCCTAGACCTAGCCCCAGCCGTAACCCTAACTCTAACCATAATCACAACACTAGCCCGAACCCTAACCCTAACCATAACCAAACTCTAGCCATAACCTTAACGTAACCCTAAACCAAGACCTAGCCCTAACCCTAACCCAAATCCTAGACCTAAACCTAACCCTACCCATTGCCCTAGCCTTACCCTAACACTAACACTAGCCCTAGCCCTAACAATAACCCTAACCCTAAACCTAGCACTACCCCTAACACTAAAGCTAACCCTAAGCCTAAACCTAACCTAAACATAACCCTACACTTACCCTAACCCTAACCCTTGCCCTTGCCTTTACACTAACACTAACCATTGCCCCAGCCCTAACCCTAACCCTAACACTAGCCACAGAACTAAACCTAATCCTAACCCTAACCCTAAGCCTAGCACTAGCCCTAAACCTAACCTTATCCTAACCCTAAACCTAAACCTAACCCTAAACATAAACCCAACCCTAACCCTAAAACTAGCCCTAGAGCTAACCCTAACCCTAACCCTAACACTAACCCTAAGAATATCGTAGCTCTAAACCTAACCCTAGACCTAACCCTAACCCTAAACACAGCCCCAGCCCTAAACCCAAACCTAACCCTAACGCTAGCCCTAGACCTAAACCTTACCCTATCCCTATCCCTAGCCCTAACCCTAACCTATCCACAGACCTAGTCCGAACCATAACCCTAGCACTGGCCCTAACCCTAACCCTAAAACAAACTCTAGCCCTAACCATAACCATAACCATAGACCTGGCCCTATCCCTAACCCTAACCATAACAATAGCTCCAGCCCTCACCCAACCATAACACTAACACTGGCCCTAACCCTAACCCTAACACTTACCCTAGCCCTAACCCTAACCCAAACCCTAGCCCTAGCACTAGACCTAGCCCTAGCCCTAACCCTAACCCTACCCCTAGTCCTAGCCCTAACCCTAACCCTAACCTTAACTCTAACCTTAGCTCTAGCCCTAACCCTAACCATAGCACTAGCCCTAACCCTAATCCTAACTCTAAACCTAACCCTAATCATAACACTATCCCTAGCCCTAGCCCTAGCCCTAACCCTACCCAAATGTAAGCTTAACCCTAACCCCTAACAATAACCCTATCCCTAACATCACCCTCATCCGTGCCCTAAATCTTGCACTAAAACTAACCCTAAACATAGACCTAACCATAACTCTAACCGTAACCCTAGCCCTAGCCCTAGCCCTAATCATAACCCTAACCCTAACCCTAGTTCTAGCCCTAACCATAGCCCTAACCCTAACCCTAATCCTAGTCCTAGCACTAACCCTAACTCTAACCCTAGCTCTACCCGTAACCACAACCCTAGCCCTAACCCTACCCCTAGCCATAGCCCTACCCCTAGCCATAGCCCTAACCCTAACCCTAACCATGACCCTAACACTAACCCTAACCCTTACTCTAGCCCTAACCCTAAACCAAACCCAAGCCATAGCACAAGACCTAGCCCTAACCCTAAACCTAACCCTAGCCCTAGCCATAGAACTAAACCTATCCCTAACTGTAACACTAACCCTAAACCATAACCCTAACCTTAACCCCAACCCTAACACTACCCAAAGCCCTAACACTAACCATAACCCTAGCTCTACAGCTAACCATAACCCTAAACCTAACACTAGCTCTAACACTAACCCTAGCCCTACACCTAACACTAACACTAACCCAAACCCTAACCCTATAACTAGCTCTAGATCTAACCCTAAGCCTAACCCGAGCCCTAGCCCTAACCCTAATCCTAAACCTAACACTAACCCTAAACATAGCCCTAACCCTAACCCTAACCCTAAGCATAGCACTAGCCATATCCCCAACCCCAACACTAACAATAACCCTAGACCTAGCACTAACCCTAACCATAACCCTAACCCTAGCCATAATATTAACCATAGACCTAGCCCTAACCCTAACCCTAAGCCAAGCCCTAGCCGAACCCAAAACCTAACCCTAAGCCTAACCCTAGCCCTAACCCAAACCCTAACCCAGGCCTAACCCTAAACCTAGCCCTAACCCTAACATAACCCTAACCATAACCCTAACCCCAACCTTAACCCTAAACATAGCCATAGCCCTAACCCAAACCCTAATCATAATCCTAGCCCTAGCCATAGCCCAAATCTAGCCCTAGCCCTAACCCTAACCCTAACCCTAACCTAGACATAACCCCAATCCAAAACATAGCCATAGCCTTAACTCTAACCATATCCATAGCCCTAGCCCTAACCCTAACGATAACCCTGGCCCCAACACTAACCCTAACCCTAAACTTAGCCCTAGCCCTAGCCCTAACCCTAACTCTAAACCTGGCCCCAACACTAACCCTAACCCTAACCCTAGCCCTTACCTTAACTCTAACCCTAGCCCTAACCCTACCCTAACCCTGGCCCTAAACCTAACCCTAACCCTAGACCAAATCTAAACATAACCCAAACCATAACCCTAGCCCTAACCCTAAACCTAACCCTAGCCTTAACCGTAAACATAGCCCTAACCCAAACCCTAACCCTAGCCATAAACCTAACTGTAAACCTATCCCTAGCCCTGATACTAACTCTAACAATAACCTATCACTTACCCTAACCCTTACAATAACCCTATCCCTGGCCATAACCCTAACCCTAACACTCACCGTAGCCCTAACCCTAACCATACCCTTGCCCTAACCCAAACCCTAACCATAATCCTAGAACTAGCCCTAGCCTAAATCTAGCACTAGCCCTAAACGAAACCCTAACCCTAGCCCTAGCCATAACCCTAAACCTAAATATGGCCATTGCCCTAACCCTAACCCTAAACATAGCCCTAGCACTAGCCCTAAACTAACACTAACCATATTCCTAGCCCAAACCTCAACCCTAAGCCTACCCTAGCTCTAACCCTAACCCTAAACCTAGCCCTAGCCATAAAAATAAACCTAACCCTAGCACTAACCCTAATCCTAAACCTAACCCTAAACATAGCCATAGCCCTAACCCTAACCCTAACACTAGCCCTAGCTCTAACCCTAACCCTAGACCTAACCAAGCCCTAGCCATAACAGTAACCCTAAACCTAAACCTAACCATAACCCTAACCCTAGCCCTAACCCTAACCATAACCCTATCTCTAACCCTAACCCTAACCCTATTCCTAGCCCTGACCCTAACCCTAACCGTAAACCTAACCCTAACCCTAACCCTATCCCTAACCTTAACCCTCTCCCTAACTTGAACACTAACCTTGTCAGTAACACTAACCCTAACCCTTACCCTAGGCCTAACCATAACCCTAACCCTAGCCCTAGCACCAGCCCTAAACCTAACCCTAAACCTATCCCTAGCCCTGATACTAACACTACCAGTAACCCTAACACTATTCCTAGCCCTTACACTAATCCTATCCCTGGCCATAACCCTAACCCTAACACATACCCTAGCCCTAACCCTAACCATACCCTTGCCCAAACCCTAACCATAACCATAGCCCTAGCCATAGCCCTAACCTTAACCCTAACCCTAGTACTAGCCCTAAGCCAAACCCTAACCATAATCCTAGCCCTAGACATAGCCCATATCTAACGCTCGCCCTAACCCTAACCCTAACCCTATCCCTAGAATTAACCCTAATCCTAAACAAAGCCATAGCCTTAACCTAACCATAACCATAGCCTGAGCCCTAACCCTAACTATAACCCTGGCCCCAACACTAACCCTAACCCTAAACTTAGCCTAGCCCTAGCCCTAATCCTAACCCTAAACCTGGCCCCAAAACTAACCCTAACCCTAACCCTAGCCCTTACCCTAACTCTAACCCTAGCCCTAACCCTACCCTAACCCTGGCCCTAACCCTAACCCTAAACATAGACCAAACCTAAACATAACCCGAACCATACCCTAGCCCTAACCCTAACCCTAGCTGTAAACCTAACAGTAAACCTATCCCTAGCCCTGATACTAACATACCAGTAACCCTAACGCTAATCCTAGCCCTTACACTAACCCTATCCCTTGGCCATAACCCTAACCCTGACACTTACCCTAGCCCTAACCCTAACCATACCATTGCCCTAACCATAACCCTAACCATAGCCCTACCCGTAGCCCTAACCTTAACCCTAACCCTAGTACTAGCCCTAAGCCAAACCCTAACCATAATCCTAGCCCTAGAAATAGCCCATATCTAACCCTAGCCCTAACCCTAACCCTAACCCTAACCCTAACCCTAACCCTAACCCTATCCCTAGACATAACCCTAATCCTAAACATAGCCATAGCTTTAACTCTAACCATAACCATTGCCCGAGCCCTAGCCCTAACCCTAACTATAACCCTGGCCCCAACACTAACCCTAACCCTAAACCTAGCCCTAGCCCTAGCCCTAACCCTAACCCTAACCCTAAACCTGGCCCCAACACTAACCCTAACCCTAACCCCAGCCCTTACCCTACTCTAACCCTAACCCTAACCCTACCCTAACCCTGGCCCTAAACCTAACCCTAAACCTAGCCTAAACCTAAACATAACCCGAACCATACCCTAGCCCTAACCCTAACCCTAGCTGTAAACCTAACAGCAAACCTATCCCTAGCCCTGATACTAACAATAACAATAACCATAACACTAATCCTAGCCCTTACACTAACCCTATCCCTGGCCATAACCCTAACCTAACACTTACCCTAGCCCTAACCTAAACATACCCTTGCCCAAACCCTAACCCTAACCATAGTCCTACCCGTAGCCCTAACCTTAACCCTAACCATAGTACTAGCCCAAACCCAAACCCTAACCATAATCCTAGACCTGGCCCTTACCTAAATCTAGCACTAGCCCTAAACGAAACCCTAATCCTAGCCCTAGCCATAACCCTAAACCTAAATATGGCCATTGCCCTAACCCTAACCCTAAACATAGCCCTAGCACTAGCCCTAAACTAACACTAACCATATTCCTAGCCCAAACCCAACCCTAAGCCTACCCTAGCTCTAACCCTATCCCTAAACCTAGCCCTAGCCATAAAAATAAACCTAACCCTAGCACTAACCCCAATCCTAAACCTAATCCTAAATATAGCCATAGCCCTAACCCTAACCCTAACTCTAACACTAGCCCTAGCTCTAACCCTAACCCTAGACATAACCCCAGCCCTAGCACTAACAGTAACCCTAACCCTAAACCTAACCGTAACAATAACCCTAGCCCTAACCATAACCATAACCCTAGCCCTAACCCTAACCCTAACCTTAGCCCTAACTTTAATCCTAGCCCTAACCCTAACCCTAAACCTATCCCTAGCCCTGACCCTAACCCTAACCGTAAACCTAACCCTAACCTTAACCCTCTTCCTAACCTTGTCAGTAACCCTAACCCTAACCCTTACCCTAGGCCTAACCGTAACCATAACCATAGCCCTAGCACTACCCTAACCCTAACCCTAGCCGTTGCCTAGCCCTAACCCTAACACTAAACCCAGCCCTAGCTCTATGCCTAACCCTAACCTAGCCGTAAACCTAACCCTAACTCTAGCCCTAGAACTTGCCCTAGCACTAAAACTAACCCTAACCCTAGCCATAACCCTAACCCTATCCCTTACCCAGGGACTAACACCTAACCCTAACCTGAACCCTAACCTTAACCCCAAAGCAAACCTTAGCCCTAACCCTAACCCTAACACTACACCTAGCACTAACCCTAACCTTAGCCCTAAATCTAAACATAAACCTAACCCTAGCCTAACCCTAGCCCTAGAAATAGCCCATATCTAACCCTAGCCCTAACCCTAACCCTAACCCTAACCCTAACCCTAACCCTAACCCTATCCCTAGACATAACCCTAATCCTAAACATAGCCATAGCTTTAACTCTAACCATAACCATTGCCCGAGCCCTAGCCCTAACCCTAACTATAACCCTGGCCCCAACACTAACCCTAACCCTAAACCTAGCCCTAACCCTAACCAGAACCCTAACACAAACTCTAACCCTATAATTAGGGCTAACCCTAACCCTAACCTTAACACTAACCCTAACACTAACACGAACCCTAGCCCTAGCCGTAACCCTAAACCTAACCCTAAACCAAACTCTAGCCCTAGCTCTAAACCTAAACCTAGCCCTAGACCTAGCCATTACCCTAGCCCTAAACCTAACGGTAACCCATGCCCTAAAATAAACCCTAATCCTAGCCCTAGCCCTAGCACTAGCCCTAACCCCAACCCTAACCCTAACGGTAGCCCTAACCCCAACACTAACCCTATCCCTCTCCCTAACCCTAACCCTAACCCTAAACCTAGCTGTAGCCCTAACCCTAACCCTAGTCCTAGGACTAGCCCTAGCACTAAACAACCTAACCTTATCCCAAGCCCTAGCCCAAACCCTAACCCTAACACTAGCCCTAACCATAACCCAAACCTTAAACCTGACAAAAACTTAACCCAAAACCTTACGCTAGCAATAACCCTAACCCTAACACTAGCCCTAGCATAAGCCCTAGCACTAACACTAACGCTAACCATACCTCTAGCACTAGCCCTAGCCCTAACCCTAACCCTAACCTTAATCCTAACTGTAACCCTAGCCTTAGTTATAACCCTAACCCTAAAAGAAGCCATAACCATAACACTAACCGAAACCCTAAACCTAACGCCTAACCCTAACCCTAACCCCAACCCTAGTGTTAGCCCTAATCCTAACCGTAACCCTAGACCTAGCCATAACCAAAACCTAACCCTAACCCTAACCCTAGACCTAGCCCTAACCCTAACACTTACCCTAGCCCTAACCCTAACCGCAACCCTAACACTAACCTTAGCCCTAACCCTAAACCTAACATTAGACATAGCCCTAACCCTAAACCTAACTGTAAGCCTCAACCTAACATTAGCCCTAGCCGTAACTCTAACCTTACCTAGCCCTAGACCTAACCCAAACCCTTACCCTAGCACTAAACCTAACCCTAACCCTAGTCCTAGAGCTAACCCCACCCTTAACCCTAGCCCTAAACCCAAACCTAACCCAAACCCTAAACCTAAAATGAACCATAGCCCTAGCCCTAAGCCTAACCCTAATCCTAGTCATAGCCCTAACGGTAACCCTAACCCTATCCCTATCCCTAGCCCTAACCCTAACCTTACACCTAGCCCTAGACCTAGCACTAGCACTAGCCTTAGCCCTAACCCTAACACTAACCCTAGCCCTAACACTAAACCGAATCATAACCCTCACCATAGCACTAGCCCTAGCCGTAACTCTAACCTTACCTAGCCCTAGCCCTAACCCTAACCTTACCCTAGGCTAACCCTAAGCCTAACCCAATCCCTAGAGCTAACCCTAACTGTAACCCTAGCCCATAACCAAAACCTAACCCTAACCTAAACCTAACCCGAACAGTTGCCCTAGCCCTAACCCTAACACTAACCCTCTCACTCGAAAAAACCCAAAACCTAGCCCTAGCCCTAACCCTAAACCTAACCCTAGTCATGGCCCTAATGGTAACCCTAACTCTATCCCTAGCCCTAGCCCTAACCCTAACCCTAGCCCTAGCACTAACCTAGCCCTAAACATAGCCCTAAACCTAACACTAACCCTAACCCTAGCTCTGGCCCTAACCTGACCCAAACCCTATCCTAACTCTAACCTTAACGCTAACCCTAACCCTAGCCCTAGCACTAGCCCTAACCCTAACCCTACACCTAAACCTAAGCCTAACCTAATCCTAAACCTAGCACTGGCCCTAACCCTAACCCTACACCTAAACCTAAGCCTAACCTAATCCTAAACCTAGCACTGGCCCTAACCCTAAACCTAACCCTAGACCTAACCGTAACCCTAAACCAGGCCTAACCCTAGCCCTACACCTAAACTTAACCCGAACACTAGCCCTAGCCCTAACACTAATGCTAATCATAACGTTAGCCCTAGCCCTAATCCTAAAAATAGCCCTAGCCCTAGCCCTAGCCCTAGCCCTAGCCATAACTCTAACCCTAACCTATTCCTAATCCGAGCACTAGCTCTAACCCTAAAACTAACCCTAAAGCAAAATCTAAACCTAGCCCTAACCCTAACCCTAACCCTAACACTAGCCCTAGCCCTAAGCCAAACCCAAAACCCGACACTAAACCTAACCCTAAACCTTACCCTAGCTGTAACCATAACTCTAACCCTAGCTCTAGAACAAGCCCTAGCCCTAACCCTAACCCTAACCTTAACCCTAACTCTAGCCCTAGCCCTAGTTATAACCCTAACTCTAAAAATAGCCCTAAACCTAACCCTAACCGAAACCCTAAACCTAACGTCTAACCCTAACCCTAACCCTAACCCCAACCCTAGTGTTAGCCCTACTCCTGACCCTAACCCTAGCCCTAGCCCTAACCCTAACCTTTACCCTAGCCCAACCCTAACACCAACCCTATCCCTTACACTAACCCTAACCCTAGCCCTAAATCTAACCCGAACCCTGGGACTAACTATAACCCTAACCCTAGCACAAAACTAAACCTTACCAAAACCCTAAACCTTGCCCTCGTCCTCGCCCTAACCCTAGCACTAACCCTAACCCTAGCCCTAACATTAGCCCTAGCCCTAACCCTAACCTGAACCCTTGACCTAGCCATAACCTTAACCCTAACCCTAACCCGACCCTATTTCTAGCACTAACCTTCACCCTAATCCTAAACCTAACCATATCCCTAACCCTAAATCTAACAGTAGCCCTATCTCTAACCCTAACCCTCACATTAGAACTAGCCCTAGACCTAACCCTAACCCTTATCCTAAACCTAACCCTAAACTTAGCCCTAGCCCTAACCCTAACCCTAACCCTAACCCTAACCCTAACACTAACCCTAGGTCTAGCCCTAGCCCTAGCCCTAACCACAACCCTAACCCTAACACTAGCCCTAACCCTAGCCCTAGAACAAGCCCTAGCACTAAGCCTAATGCTATCCCTAGCCCTAACCCTAATGCTAACCCTTGCCCTAGCCCTAACCCTAACCATAACCCTACCCTAGCCTTAGCACTAGACCTAGCCCTAACAATAAACTTAAGCCTAACCCTAGTCCTATCCCTAGCCCTAACGCTAACCCTAACCATACCCTTATCCCTAACCCTAAGTGTAACCCTAAACTAACCCCTAGCCCTAACCCTAACCATAACCAAAACCCTAACACTAAACCTAGCCCTAACCCTAGCCCTACACCTAAACCTAAACCGAACACTTGACCTAGCCCAAACACTAATGCTAACCCTAAGCTAACCATAACCTTATCCCTAGCCCTAATCCCAAAACTAGCCCTAGCCTTAGCCCTAACCCTAACCCTAGCCATAACTCTAACCCTAACCTATTCCTAATCCTAGCCCTAGCTCTAACGCTAAACCTAACCCTAAACCAAAGCCTAACCCTAACCCTAGCCCTAAACCTAACCCTAAACCTAACCCTAGCCCTAACTCTAACCCTAACCCTAACCCTAACCCTAACCATCGCCCTAGCCCTAGCCCTAACCCTAACCCTAACCCTAACACTAACACTAACTTAACCCTAACCCTGGCACTAGCCCTAACACTAAACCTAACCAAACCCTAACCCTAGCTCTATCACTAACAATAACAATAAGCCTAACCCTAAACCTAACCCTAACCCTAACACTAACCCTAGCCCTAACACTAACCCTAACCCCAACCCTAACACTAGCCCTAGCTCTAACCATAACCGTAGCCCTAAACCTAACCCTAGGTCTTGCCCTAGCCCTAGACCTAACTTAACCCTAAATCTAACCCTCGCACTAGCACAAGCCCTAAACCTAAACCTAACCCAAACCCCAACCCTAACCCTAACCCTAACCCTAATCCTAACCCAAACACATTCCGTCGCCCTAATCCGAACCCTAACCCTAACTCTAGTCATAAACCTAAACCTAACCTGAACCTTAGCCCTAGCCCTACCCTAACCCTAAACCCCTCCCTCGCCCCAATCGGTACCCTAACACTAAACCTAGACCTAAGCCTAACCCTAACACTAAACCTAACCCTAACCCTAGCCCTAACCCTAACACTAACCAAAATCTAACCCTAAACCTAAAACTAGCCCTAGCATTAACCCTAATCCTAACCCTAGCCCTAACCCTAACCCTAACACTCTCTCGCTCGACCTAATCTGAACGCTAAACCTAACAATAGCACTAACCCTAAACCTAACACTAAGCCTAGTCTAGCCCTAACCACAACCCTAAACCTAGCCCTAACAATAAGCCTACCCATGCCCTAGCCCTAACCCTAGCACTAGCCCTAACCCTAACCCTACCCTAAGCTTAACCCTAACCATAACCTAATCCTAACCTTAGCCCTAGCCCTAATCCTAACCAAATTCTAGCACTAGCCATAACTCCAACCCTAGCCCTAATGGTAACCCTACGCTAATACTAACACAAGCCCTAGCTCTAACCCTAAAACTAACCATAACCCTAAACCTAAGCCTAGCCCTAAACCTAACCCTAACCCTAACCCAAACCATAAACCTAACCCAAACCCTAAACCAAACCCTATTCCTAGCACTAACCATAACCCTAACGCAAGCCCTAACCCCAACCCTAACCCTAGCCCTAGACTTAACCATAACCCTAGCCCTAACACTAACCCTAACCCTAACCCTAAACATTGCCATTGCCATAACCCTAACACTAACTCTAGCCCTAGCACTAGTCCCAGCCGTAACCCTTACTGTAACCCTATTCCAAACCCTAGCCCTAACCCTAACCCTAACCCTAGCCATAGCCCTAAACCTAACCCTAACTGTAGCCCTAACCCTAACCCTAACCATAGCCCTAGCCCTAACCCTAACCCTAAGCCTAAACCTAACCCTGGCCCTAGCACTAACCCTAAACCTAACGCTAACCCTAACCCTAGCTCTAGTCCTAACCTTACCCAAAAACTAACCCAAACCCTAATTCTAACCCTAAAAATAACACTAACACTAACACTAAACTAAGCCCAAGCCCTAACCCTAAACCTAACCCCAACAAAAACACTAGACTTAACTCTAACCCTAACCCTAATCTTGGCACTGATTGTAACCCTAGCCGTAGCCCTAGCCCTAGTCCTAAACGTAACCCTAACACTAAACCTGGCCTTAGATCTTGCCCTAGCCCTAATCCTAGCCATAAACCTAACCCTAGACCTAACCCTAACCCGAGCCCTAACCCTAGTCCTAACACTAACCATAACCCTAGCCCTAGCCCTAACCCTAACCATGGACCTAGCCCTAACCCTAACTCTAGCCCCAGCCCTAACCCTGACCCTAACCCTAACCCTAGCCCTAACATTAACCCTAACCATAACCCTAAATCTAGCAATAGCCCAAGCCCTAAACCTAACCCTAACCCAAGCCTAGCCCAAACCCTAACCCTTGTTCTAGCCCTAACCCAAACCCTAACCCTAGACCTAGCACTATCCCTAACCCTAACCCCAACCCTAGCCCCAGACCTAACCTTAGCCCTAACTGCAAACCGAACCCTAACCCAAGACCTAACCCTAACCCTAGCCCTAGCACTAACCCTTACCCTAACCCTAGCCATAACCCGAACACTAGCCCTAGCACAAACACTATCCAAACCCTAGCCTTAAACCTAAATCTAACCCGAAACCTAGCCATAGCCCTAACCCTACCCCGAACCCTCTGCCTCGCCCTAATCCAAACCCTAACCCTAACCCTAGCCCTAAATCTAACCCTAACACTAACCCTAGCCCTAGGCTTGACCCTAACCCTAACCCTAACCTTAACCCTAACCTGAAGCCTAACTATAGCCCTAGACCTAACCCTATCCCTATCCCTAGCCCTAAACCTAACCCTAACCCTAACCCTAGTCCTAGCCCTAATGGTAACTCTAAACCTATCCCTATCCCTAACCCTAGCCCTAACCCTAACCCTAACGCTAACCCTAGCTCTAGCCCTAACACTAACCCTTTTTTTTTTTTGCAATTTAAAACCTTTTTTATTTGGTGATATATTGTGAGTCTCTTTCCTTTTATTTATAGGTATCCAGATATATTTAAATGGGCTTACATATGGTTTAGGAACCATCTGAGTAAGTGTTGAAAGTTCTGAGTATCTCAGCTCTTTTTTTTTTAACTTTTATTTAATGAATATAAATTTCCAAAGTACGACTTAGGGATTACAATGGCTCCCCCCCCATACCGTCCCTCCCACCCGCAACCCTCCCCTTTCCCACTCCCTCTCCCCTTCCATTCACATCAAGATTCATTTTCGATTCTCTTAATATACAGATCAGCTTAGTATACATTAAGTAAAGATTTCAACAGTTTGCTCCCACACAGAAACATAAAGTGAAAAATAATAGAGGATTTTTAAAATGATGATGAAATCAGATCAGACCTATTGTCATGTTTAATCCCAGTGAGAGTCATGTTGGGAATTGATAATTTCTTCTTCTTTTTTTTTTTTTTACAGAAGGTCAGTTTAGTATACATTAAGTAAAGATTTCAACAGTTTGCACCCACATAGAAACACAAAGTGAAATATATTGTTTGAGTACTCATTATAGCATTAAGTCTCAATGTACAGCACATTAAGGACAGAGACCTACATGAGGAGTAAGTGCACAGTGACTCCTGTTGTTGACTTTACAAATTGACACTCCTGTTTATGGCATCAGTAATCTCCCTATGCGCCAGTCATGAGTTTCCAAGGCTATGGAAGCCTTTTGAGTTCTCCAACTCTTATCTTGTTTAGACAAAGTCATAGTCAAAGTGGAGGTTCCCTCCTCCCTTCAGAGAAAGGTACCTCCTTCTTTGAAGACCTGTTCTTTCCTTTTTTTTTTTGCCAGAGTGTCTTGGCTTTCCATGCCTGAAATACTCTCATGGGCTTTTCAGCCAGATCTGAATGCCTTTAGGGCTGATTCTGAGGCCAGAGTGCTATTTAGGACATCTGCCATTCTATGAGTCTGCTGAGTATCTTGCTTCCCATGTTGGATCACTCTCCCCTTTATTTATTCTATCGGTTAGTATTAGCAGGTACTAGACTTGTTTATGTGCTGCCTTTGACTCTTAGTCCTTTCATTATGATCAATTGTGAACTGAGATTGATCACTTGAACTAGTGAGATGGCATTGGTACATGCCACCTTGATGGGATTGAATTGGAGTCCCCTGGTATGTTTCTAACTCTACCATTTGGGGCAAGTCAGCTTGAGCATGTCCCAAATTGTACATCTCTTCCCTCTCTTATTCCCACTCTTATGTTTAACAGGGATCACATTTCAGTTAAATTTCAACACTTAAGAATAACTGTGTATTAATTACAGAATTAAACCAGTCATATTAAGTGGAACAGACAAAAAAAAACTACTAAGAGGGATAATGAATTAAGTTTTTCATTAACAGTCAGGGCTATGCTGATCAAGTCACCGTTTCTCATAGTGTCCATTTCACTTCAACAGGTTTTCTTTTTGGTGTTCAGTCAGTTGTCGCCGATCAGGGAGAACACATGGTATTTGTCCCTTTGGGACTGGCTTATTTCACTCAGCATGATGTGTTCCAGATTCCTCCATTTTGTTGCAAATGACTGGATTTCGTTGTTTCTTACTGCGGTATAGTATTCTAAAGAGTACATATCCCATAATTTCTTTATCCAGTCTACCGTTGATGGGCATTTAGGTTGGTTCCAGGTCTTGGCTGTTGTGAATTGTGCTGCAATAAACATTAGGGTGCAGACCGCTTTTTTGTTTGCCAATTTAAATTCCTTTGGGTAAATTCCAAGGAGTGGGATGGCTGGGTCGAACGGTAGGGTTATCTTCAGGTTTCTGAGGAATCTCCAGACTGACTTCCACAGTGGCTTGACCAGTTTGCATTCCCACCAACAGTGGGTTAGTGTCCCTTTTTCCCCACATCCTCGCCAGCATCTGTTGTTGGTAGATTTCTGTATGTGAGCCATTCTAACCGGGGTGAGGTGAAACCTCGTTGTGGTTTTGATTTACATTTCCCTGATTGCTCGTGATCTTGAACATTTTTTCATGTGCCTGTTGGCCATTTGGATTTCCTCTTTTGAAAAATATCTATTGAGGTCCTTGGCCCATCTCTTAAGTGGGTTGTTGGTTTTGTTGTTGTGGAGTTTCTTGATCTCTTTGTAGATTCTGGTTATTAACCCTTTATCTGTTGCATAGTTTGCAAATATTTTTTCCCATTCTGTCGGTTGTCTCTTCACTCTCCTGACTGTTTCTTTTGCAGTACAGAAACTTCTCAATTTGATGCAATCCCAATAGTTGATTTTGGCTTTGACTGCCTGTGCCTCCCAGGTCTTTTCCAGAAACTCTTTGCCTGTGGCAATATCTTGAAGGGAACATTCTCCAATGTTCTCTAATAACTTGATGGTGTCAGGTCGTAGATTTAGGTCTTTAATCCATGTTGAGTGGATTTTTGTGTAAGGTGTAAGGTAGGGGTCTTGCTTCAGGCTTCTGCATGTGGAAATAGAGTTTTCCCAGCACCATTTATTGAATAGACTGTCCTTGCTCCAGGAATTGGTTTTAGATCCTTGATCAAATATAAGTTGGCTGTAGATGTTTGGGTTGATTTCTGGTGTTTTAATTCTGTTCCGTTGGTCTATCCATCTGTTTCTGTACCAGTGCCATGCTGTTTTGATTACAACTGCCCTGTAGCATGTCCTGAAATCTGGTATTGTGATGCCTCCAGCTTTGTTTTTGTTGTACAAGATTGCTTTAGCTATTCGAGGTCTCTTGTGCTTTCATATGAATTTCAGCATCATTTTTTCTAGATCTGAGAAGAATGTCTTTGGTATCCTGATTGGAATTTCATTGAATCTATAAATTGCTTAACTCAAACATACCCCTAACCCTAACACTAACCCTTACTCTAGCCCTAGCACCAGCCCTAACTCTAACCCTACACCTAAAACTAACCCTACCTAATCCTTCAGCTAGCCCTGGCCCTAAGGCTAACACTAATCCAAGCCCTAACCCTAACCCTAAACCTAGCCCTAGCCTTAGGCCTAACCATAACCCTAATCCTAAATCTAACCCTAACCCTAAAACTACCCCTAGCACTAACCCTAATCCTAACGCTAGTCCTAAACCTAAACCTAACATGAACCCTAGCCTTAGCCCTAATCCTAACCCTAACCCTAACAATCTCCCTGGCCCTAATCCGAACCATAAACCTAACCCTAGCCCTAACCCTAACCCTAACACTAACCCTGGCACTAGCCCTAACCCTAAACCTAACCCTAAACCTAGACATAAACGTAACCCTAACCGTAACACTAGTCCTAGTCCTAATGGTAAACCTAACCCTTTCCCTAATCCTAGAACTAACCCTAAACCTAAACCTAGACCTAGAACTAGCCCTAGCACTAACCCCAACGTTAACACTAACCCCATATTAACCCTAACCCTAACCCAAAACCTAGCCCCAAATCTAACCCTAACCCTAACCCTAGCCCTAGCCCTAACCCTAACACTATCCTTGGCCTTAGACCTAACCCTGAACGTATCCATAACCGTAACCCTAACCATACCATAACACTAGCTCTAGCCCAAACCCTAACCCAAGCCCTAACCCTAACCCTTACCATTTCCCTAGCCATAATGGAAGTCCTAGCCCAGGCATACCCCTAACCCTAGCCCTAACACTATCCCTATCCCTAACCCTAGCCCTAATGTTAAAACTTAACCTAACCCTAACCATAACCCTAGCAATAGCCCTAGCCCAAACCCTAAGCCTAACAATAGCCCTAGCCCTAGCACTAACACTAACCCTAACCCTAGTTGTAGCCCTAACCCTAACTGTAGCCCTAACTCTAACCCTAACCTAATCCTAACCCTATCCCTAGCTCTAATTCTAACCCTAGCCTTAAGACTAGCCCTAAACCTAACCCTAACACTAACCCTAGCCCTAACCTTAACCTAGCCCTAGCCCTAACCCTAACCCTAGCCTCGACCTAGCCCTAGCTCTGACGCTAACCCTAACCCTAGCCCTAAGACTAACCCTAACCATAACCTAAACCCAAGCATAGCCCTAGCCCTATTCCTAACCCAATCCTAGCCCTAGTCATAACCCTAACCCTAGCCCTAATGCTAACGCTACCCTAATCCTAACCCCAGCCCAAGCTCTAACCCGAATCCTAACACTAACCATATCCCTAAACCCAAGTCTAGCCCTAACCCTAACCATAGCCTGAACCCTAACCCTAACCCTATCCATAGCCCTAACAAAAACTCTAACACTAGCCCTAAACCCAACCCTAAAACTGAGCTAGACCTAACCCTAACCCTCACCCTAGCCCTAACCCTAACCCTGACCCTGACCCTAACCCTAAACATGGTCATAGCCCTAACCCTAACACTAACTCTATCCCTAGCACTAGCCCTAGCCGTAACCCCTACCGTAACCCTATCCGAATTCTAGCCCTAACCCTAACACTAAACTTAGCCCAAGCCATAAACCTAACCCTAACTGTAGCCCTAACACTAACACTAACCATAGCCCTAGCCCTAACCCTAACCCTAACCCTAACCCTAACCCTAACCCTAACTCTGGTCCTAATCCTAACCCCAATCCTAACCCTAACCCTAACCCTAACCCTAACCTAACCCTAAATCTAACCCTAATACTAAAACTAGCCCTAGCACTAACCCTAATCCTAAACCTAGCCCTAAACCTAAACCTAACCTGAACCCTAGCCCTAGCCCTAACCCTAACCCTACCCGAACCCTGTTCCTCGCCTTAATCTGAACACTAAACCAACCCTAGTGTAACCCTAAACCTAACACTAACGCTAGCCCTAGCCCTAACCCTAAACATGGACATAGCCCTAACCCTAACACTAACTCTAGCCATAGCACTAGCCCTAGCCGTAAGTCAAATTGTAACCCTAACCAGAAACCTAGCCCTAACCTTAACCCTAACACTAGGCCTAGTCATAGCAATGACCCTAACCCTAACCCTAACCATAACCTTAACCCTAACCCTCGCTGTTGCCATCATCCGAACCCTAGTACTAACCCTAACCTTAACACTAGCCCTAACCCTAACCCTAACGCTAACCCTAATCGAACTCTAACCCTCGCCCTTGACCTCACCCTAAACCTAAACCTAACCCTAGCCCTAGCCCTAACTTTTACCTAACCCTAACCCTAGCCCTAGTCCTAGCCCTAATCCAAACCATAACCCTAACCTAACCCTAGTTCTACCACTAATCCTAACCCTAACCCTAAAATTAACCCTAACCCTAAAACTAACCATAGAACTAATCGTAAACCTAGCCCTAGCCCTAGGCCTAGCCCTAACCCTAACCCTGGCCTTTGCCCTAACCGTAGCCATAGCTGTAAACCTAGCCCTAACCCAAACCCTAACCTTCGCCCTCGGCTTCGCCCTAACCTAGCACTAAACTAAGCTTAAACGTAGCCATAACCCTAACCCTAAATCTAACCCTCGCCCTCGCCCTCACCCTAAACCTTACCTTAACCCTAGCTCTAGCCCTAGTACTAGCCCTTACCCTACCCTAACCATAACCCTACTCTAACCCTAGCCCTAGCCCTAGCCCAAACCCTAACCCTAATTCTAACCCTAATCCTAGCTCAAGCCCTACCCTAACCATAACCCTAACATGAAACATAACCCTAACCCTAAACTAACCCTAGCCATAGCCCTAAAACTAAACTTAACCCTAACCCTAACACTAGCCCCCTAGCTCTAACCCTAACCATAGACCTAGACCTAGCTCTAACCCTAAACCTAACTCAAACCCTAAACTTAGCCTTATTCCTAACCCTAACCCTAAACCTAACCCTAACCCTAGTCCTAGACCTAGCCTTGGCATACTCCAACCCTAACCCTAATCGTAGCCCTAAACCTAACAGTAACCCTAACCCTAACACCCTAGCCCTAACCCTAACCCTAACCCTTATCAAAGACCTAGCCCTAGCCCTAGCCCTAACCCTAACCCTGAACCTATCCCTAGCCCTAATCAAACCCTAATTCTAATCCTAAACCTAGCTCTAGCCATAGCCCTAACCCTAACCCTTGCCCTAACACTAACCCTTGCCCTAGCCCAAACCCTAACCCTAACCCTAACCTTTAACCTAGTCCTAACCCTAACACTAATGCTAGCCCTAGAACTATCCGTTGCCCTAGCCCTTACTCTAACCCTAACCCTAAACATAGCCCCAGCCCTAAACCTAACCCTAAACCTAGACCTACACCTAGCCCTAGACCTAACCCCATCCCTAACCCTAACCCTATCCCTAACCCTAGCCCTATCCCTAGCCCTGATCCTAACAGTTGTAATCAAAACAGCATGGTACTGGTACAGAAACAGATGGATAGACCAACGGAACAGAATTAAAACACCAGAAATCAACCCAAACATCTACAGCCAACTTATATTTGATCAAGGATCTAAAACCAATTCCTGGAGCAAGGACAGTCTATTCAATAAATGGTGCTGGGAAAACTGGATTTCCACATGCAGAAGCCTGAAGCAAGACCCCTACCTTACACCTTACACAAAAATCCACTCAACATGGATTAAAGACCTAAATCTACGACCTGACACCATCAAGTTATTAGAGAACATTGGAGAATGTTCCCTTCAAGATATTGCCACAGGCAAAGAGTTTCTGGAAAAGACCTGGGAGGCACAGGCAGTCAAAGCCAAAATCAACTTTGGGATTGCATCAAATTGAGAAGTTTCTGTACTGCAAAAGAAACAGTCAGGAGAGTGAAGAGACAACCGACAGAATGGGAAAAAATATTTGCAAACTATGCAACAGATAAAGGGTTAATAACCAGAATCTACAAAGAGATCAAGAAACTCCACAACAACAAAACCAACAACCCACTTAAGAGATGGGCCAAGGACCTCAATAGATATTTTTCAAAAGAGGAAATCCAAATGGCCAACAGGCACATGAAAAAATGTTCAAGATCACGAGCAATCAGGGAAATGTAAATCAAAACCACAACGAGGTTTCACCTCACCCCGGTTAGAATGGCTCACATACAGAAATCTACCAACAACAGATGCTGGCGAGGATGTGGGGAAAAAGGGACACTAACCCACTGTTGGTGGGAATGCAAACTGGTCAAGCCACTGTGGAAGTCAGTCTGGAGATTCCTCAGAAACCTGAAGATAACCTTACCGTTCGACCCAGCCATCCCACTCCTTGGAATTTACCCAAAGGAATTTAAATTGGCAAACAAAAAAGCGGTCTGCACCCTAATGTTTATTGCAGCACAATTCACAACAGCCAAGACCTGGAACCAACCTAAATGCCCATCAACGGTAGACTGGATAAAGAAATTATGGGATATGTACTCTTTAGAATACTATACCGCAGTAAGAAACAACGAAATCCAGTCATTTGCAACAAAATGGAGGAATCTGGAACACATCATGCTGAGTGAAATAAGCCAGTCCCAAAGGGACAAATACCATGTGTTCTCCCTGATCGGCGACAACTGACTGAACACCAAAAAGAAAACCTGTTGAAGTGAAATGGACACTATGAGAAACGGTGACTTGATCAGCATAGCCCTGACTGTTCATGAAAAACTTAATTCATTATCCCTCTTAGTAGTTTTTTTTTTTGTCTGTTCCACTTAATATGACTGGTTTAATTCTGTAATTAATACACAGTTATTCTTAAGTGTTGAAATTTAACTGAAATGTGATCCCTGTTAAACATAAGAGTGGGAATAAGAGAGGGAAGAGATGTACAATTTGGGACATGCTCAAGCTGACTTGCCCCAAATGGTAGAGTTAGAAACATACCAGGGGACTCCAATTCAATCCCATCAAGGTGGCATGTACCAATGCCATCTCACTAGTTCAAGTGATCAATCTCAGTTCACAATTGATCATAATGAAAGGACTAAGAGTCAAAGGCAGCACATAAACAAGTCTAGTACCTGCTAATACTAACCGATAGAATAAATAAAGGGGAGAGTGATCCAACATGGGAAGCAAGATACTCAGCAGACTCATAGAATGGCAGATGTCCTAAACAGCACTCTGGCTTCAGAAGCAGCCCTAAAGGCATTCGGATCTGGCTGAAAAGCCCATGAGAGTATTTCAGGCATGGAAAGCCAAGACACTCTGGCAAAAAAAAAAAAAAAAAAAAAAAAAAAACCTAATGAAAGATCTCTGTGAGTGAGATCCCAGTGGAAAGAACAGGTCTTCAAAGAAGGAGGTACCTTTCTCTGAAGGGAGGAGAGAACCTCCACTTTTACTATGACCTTTTCTAAACAAGATAAGAGTCGGAGAACTCAAGGGGCTTCCATAGCCTTGGAAACTCATGACTGGAGTATAGAGAGATTACTGATGCCATAGACAGGAGTGTCAATTTGTAAAGCCAACAACAGGAGTCACTGTGCACTTTCTCCTCATGTAGGATCTCTGTCCTTAATGTGCTGTACTTTGAGACTTAATGCTATAATTAGTACTCAAACAGTATATTTCACTTTGTGTTTCTATGTGGGTGCAAACTGTTGAAATCTTTACTTAATGTATATTAAACTGACCTTATGTAAAAAAAAGAAGAAGAAATTATGAATTCCCAACATGACTCTCACTGGGATTAAACATGACAATAGGTCTGATCTGATTTCATCATCATTTAAAAAATCATCAATTATTTTTCACTTTATGTTTCTGTGTGGGAGCAAACTGTTGAAATCTTTACTTAATGTATACTAAGCTGATCTGTATATAAAGAGAATCAAAAATGCATCTTGATGTGAATGGAAGGGGAGAGGGAGTGGGAAAGGGGAGGGTTGCAGGTAGGAGGGACGGTATGGGGGGGGGAAGCCATTGTAATCCATAAGACGTACTTTGGAAATTTATATTCATTAAGTAAAAGTTAAAAAAAAGGCTTTCAAAACTGTAAAGGCCAAAGATAATGTCCAGAAAAACAAAAACAAACACAGAAGCTGTAGCAAGATCTGGGATTGAGATTGCCACAACACACCAGATATTTTTCCTTTCATCCAGGCATATCCAGAAAAATTGTTGTGGAATTGGTGCAATTTAACCAAAAAAATCACTGTCAACATCGTTTTGGAGAAAACTACAATCTTTCTGTTCAGCAAGTGCATCCAATGTCATGTTTACAAACACAAATATCATGTTTTCTCAGGTTTCTGAAGCTTTCTGCCTGGAAAACTCGAATGTGTGGAGGATTTGACTCCATGCGGAACCAATTAGTGTTTGCGGGCAAAAAATAAAAAGTTACATACTGAAATGCATTCAAAACTGTAAAGTCCATAGATAATATCCAGAAAACAGAAACAAACACAGATGTGGTAGCAAGATCTGAGATTGAGATAGCCATAGCATACCAGAGATTTCTGTTTTCATCCAGGCATATCAGGACAATTATTGTGGAATTGGGTGAAATTTAACCAAAAAATCACCGTCAACGTGGTTTTGGAGAAAAGTATAATCATTATGACTGGCAAGTGCATTCAATGTTATGTTTACAAACACAAATATGTTTTCTCAGATTTCTGAAGCTTTCTGCGTAGAAAACTCGAATGTGTGGAGGATGTGACTCTATGTGGAACCAATTAGTGTTTGTTGGAAGAAAACAAAAATCTACATGCTAAAATGCATAAAAAACCATAAAGTCCATAGATAATGTCCAGAACACACAAACAAACACAGGGGCTGTAGCAAGATCTAGGATTGAGATATCCACAACACACCAGATTTTTCTGCGTTCGTGCACGCATATCTGGAAAACCTGTGGTGGAATTCAGGTGAAATTTAAACAAAAAATCACCTTCAAATTGGTTTCGCAGAAAACCACTTTCTGTTCGGCAAGAGCTTCCCTTGCCATGTTTACAAACACTAATATCATGCTTTCTCGGGTTTAATGCTTTCTGCCTGGAAAACTCGAATGTGTGGAGGATTTGACTCCATGTGGTACTAATTAGCGTTTGCCAGCAGGAAACAAAAACTTACATGCTGAAATGCATTCAAAACCGTAAAGTCTGTAGGTAATGTCCAGAAAACACAAACAAACATGGAGGCTGTAGCAAGATCTGGGATTGAGATAGCCACAACACACCAGATATTTCTGCTTTCATCCAGATATATCAGGGCAAATTTTTATGGAATTCGAGAGAAATTTAACCAAAATATCACTGTCAAAGTGGTTTTGGAGAATAGCACCTAAATCTAACCAGAAACGTATTCCTAGATCTAGCCCTAAGCTCATCCCTAAACCTACCCCTACCCCTAACCCAACACTAAACCTAACCCTACACTTATACCTAACCCCAATCCTGGACCTACCCCTAACCCTAACCCTAACCCTAAACACAGCCATAGACCTAAAAACAAACCTTATCCTAAACCTAGCCATAGCACTAGACCTAACCCTAACCCTAACACTGGCCCTAGACCTAGCCCTAACCCTAAACCTAACCCTTGCCCTAGTCCCAACCCTAACCCTAGCCCTAGCACTAGCCATAGCCCTAACCCTAACCGTAGCTGAGGTACGATCCCTAATCCTAATCCTAACCGTAACCCTAACACTGACCCCTAACCCTAACCCTAAACCTAACCGCAACACTAAATCTAACCATAGCCCTAACCCTAACCCTAACCCAAGCTCTAGACCTAACCCTAACCCTAACGCTAACCCTAAGCCTAGCCATAGCCCTAAACCAAACCCTAACTCTAACCCTAACCCTAACCCTAACCCTAGCCCTAACCCTAACCCTAACCCTAACACTAACCCTAGCCCTAGCCCTAACCCTAACCCTAACCCTAACTCTAACCCTAACCGTAAGGTTAACCCCAACCCTGAAACCTAATGCTAAACACAACCCTAACAATAAAATTAGCCCTACCCTAACACTAAGCCTAACCATAGAACTAACGCTAACCCTAGCCATAACAATAGCCCTAGGCCTAGCCCTAGCCCTAACCCTAACCCTAACTCTAGCCCTGGCCCTCACCCTAACACTTACCCTAGACCTAATCCTCACCCTAACCCTTACCCTAGACCTAACCCTACCCCTAGCTCTATCACTAGTCCTAGCCCTAACCTAACCCTAACCCTAACCCTAGAAGTAACCCTAATTCTAACCCCAGCCATAACCCTAACCCTAGCCCTAACCCTAACCCTAACCCTAACCCAGAAATAACACTAACCCTAACCCCAGCCATAAGCCCAACCTAGCCCTAAACCTAAACCTAGCCCTAACCCTAACCCTAACACTAGCCCTAACCCTAAACCCAACCTTGGTGCTATCCCTAACCCTAGCCCTAAACAAAACCCTAAACCAAACCAACCTTCACCCTCGCACCCGTCCTAAACCTAGCACTAACACTAACCCTAACCCTAGCCCTAACCCTAACCCTAACTCTAACCCTAGCCCTCGCTATCAACTCAACCAAACCCTAACCCTAATCCTAGCCATAGCCCTAGCCCTAACCATAACCCTAAACATAGCCCGAGCCATAACCCTAACCCTAAATCTACCTCTAGAACTAGCACTAAACCTAACCCTAACCCTGACTCTAACCCTAACAGTAAGCCTAGCACTAGCCCTAACCCTAACATTAATCTTAACCCTAGCACTAGCTCTTACCCTAACAATAGCCCTAGCCCTAGCCATAACAATAACCCTAACCCTAACCCTAAACTTAACCCTATCCTAACGCTAACCCTACCGAAGCCCTAGAGCTAGCCCATGCCTTACCCAACCGTAACCCTAACCCCAGCCCTAACAGTAACCCTAACCCTAGCCCTAACCCTAACCCTAACCATAGCCCTAACCCTAACACTAACCACAACTCTAACCCTAGCCCTGACACTAACCTAACCCTAACCCTAACCCTAACCCTTACCCTACTCCTAACCCTAACCCTAACACTAGCTCTAGAAGTAGCTGCAGCCCTAGCCCTAACCCTAACCCTAACACTAAACAAAGCCCCAGCCCTAAAGCCAACACTAACCCTATCCCTAGATATAGCCCTAGCCCTAACCCTAACCTTAACCCTAGCCCTAAACCTAACCCTATCCCTAGCCCTAACCCTGACCCTAAACCTACCTAAGAACTAATACTAAGCCTAACCCTAACCCTGACTCTAACCCTAACAGTAAGCCTAGCCTTAGCCCTAAGCCTAACACTAACCCTAACCCTAACCCTAGCCCTAGCTCTAACCCTAACCATAGCCCTACCCCTAGCCCTAACCGTAACCCTAACCCAAACTCTAATTATAGCCCGAACCCTAACCCTAACCCTAAACCTAGCCCTTGCACTAAACCCAAACCTAACCCTAAACCTAGCCATATCCTAAACATAGCCATAGACCTAAACAAAATTCTAACCCTAGCACTAGCCCTAGCCCTAACCTATCCCTAACACTAACCCTAACCCTAGCTCTAGCCCTAACCCTAACCCTAGCCCTAACATAACCCTAGCCCTAGCCCTAACCCTAACCCTAACAGTAGTCATAGGTCTAACAATAAAAATAGCCATATCCCTAGCCCTAGCCCTAACCATAACCCCAAACCTAAAACTAACCAGAAATATAGCTCGTGCCCTAACACTAACCCAAAACCTAGCCCTAGACCTAGCCCTAGTCCTAAGCCCAAACCTAACCCTAACCCTAGCGCTAGACCTAACCCTAACCCTAGCCCTAGCCCTAGCCCTAATCCAAACCCTAACCCTAGCCATAACCCTAAACCTAAGCATAGACCTAGACTTAACTCTAAGCTTAACCTTAGCCCTAGCCCTGACCATAACCCTTACCCTAACCTTAGCTGTAGACCTAACCACAGCACTAAACAATACCATAGCACTAACACTAACCATAACCCTAACCCTAGCACTAACCCTAACCCTAACCCTAACTGTAACCCTAACCCTAACTCTAGCCCTAACCCTAACCCTAACCCTGGCCTAATCCTAACCCTAACCCATATCCTAGCCCTAACCCTAACTCTAACCTTCAACCTAAGCCTAGCAGAAAACTAACACTAAGCCTAACCATAATCCTAGTCCTAACCCAAACAGTAGCACTAGCCCTAGCATTAACGCTAACCCTAACATTAACGCTAACCATAGCCCTAGCACTGACCATAAACCTAAACCTAGCTCTAACCATTACACTAACCCTAACACTAACCCTAACAGTAAACATAGCCATAGCCCTAACCCTAACCCTAAGCCTAGCCCTAGCCCTAGCCCTAACCCTGACCCTAATCCTAGCCCTAACCATAACCCTAGCCCTAGCCCTAGCCGTAATCCTAATGGTAACCCAAACCCTAACCCTGGTTCTAGCCCTAACCTTAACCCTAACCCTAAACTTAACCCTAACCTTAAAACTACCCCTAGACCTAACCCTAACCCTAGCCCTAGCACTAGTCCTAACATAAACCTAACCCTATCCCTAGACCTAAACCTAATACTAACCCTAACCCTATACCTAAAGCTAACCCTAACCCTAGCCTTAGCCCTAGCCATAACCCTAACCCTAACTCTAGCCCTAGATTTCACCCTAACCCTTACCCTATCCCTGACCCAAAGCAACCCTAACCCTAGCACTAGTCCTAGCCCTAACCCTAACCCTAGCCCTAACGCTAACCCTAACCGTAACGTTAACCCTAAGCCCTAAACCTAACACTAACCACAACCCTAACCCTAACCTTAGCCCTAAACCTAACCCTAACCCTAGAACTAACCCTAACCATTACCCTAGCCCTAACAATAGCCCTAGCCCTAGCCCTAACCCTAAACCTAACCCAAACTCTAACCCTAGCCCTCACCCTAACCCTTACCTTAGCCCTAACCCTCACCCTAACACTTACCCTAGCCCTAACCATAACCCGATTCCTAGCCCTAGCACTACTCCTAGCCCTAACCCTAACCCTAACCGTAGTACTAACCCTAACCCTAGCCCTAACCCTAAACCTGATCTTGGCCCTATCCCTAACCCTAGCCCTAAACATAACCCTAACCCAATCCCTAACCTTCACCCTCGCCCTCGTCCTAAACCTAGCACTAACACTAACCCTAACCCTAGCCCTAACCCTAACCCTAACCATAACTCTAACCCTCGCCTTCACTCTCACCCTAACCCTAATCCTAGCCCTAGCCCTAGCCCTAACACTAAACCTAATACTAACCCTAACCGTAACATAGCCCGAGCACTAACACTAACCCTAAACCTAGCCCTAGACTTAGACCTAGCCCTAACCCCAAACCGAATCCTAACCCTAGCCCTAACCCTAAACCTAACCCTAGCCCAAGCCCTAACACTAACCCTAACCTTAGCCCTAACACAAACATTAACAATAGACCTAGACCTAATTCTAACACTAACCCTTGTCCAGCTCTGACCTTAAGTCTAACCCTAACCCTAACCCTAGCTCTAGCCCTAACCCTACCATAGAACTACCCTAAACTAGCCCAAACCCTAAACATAACCCTAACCCTAGCCCTAACCCTAACCCTAACCTTGGCCCTAACCCTAACCCTAACCCTAGCCCTAACCCTAACCCTAACACTGGCAATAACACCAACCCTAACCCTATCCCTAACCCTAAAACTAACCCTAAACCTAAACCTCGCCCTCGCCTTAAGCCCAACCCCAACCCAAACCCTAACCAAGGCTCTAACCCTAAAACTAATACCAAACCTAAACCTCGCCCAAGCCCTAAGCCCAACCTCAACCCAAACCCGAGCCCTAGCCCTAACACTAACCCTAGCATTAACGCTAACCCTAACCATAGACCTAGCCCTAACCCTAACCCTACCCCGAGCCATAGTCCTAACCCAACCCTAACCCTAACCCTAGCTCTAGCCTAAACCTAATCCAAGCTCTAGCCCTTGCCCTAGCCTTAACCCTAACCCTGTGCCTAACACTAACCCTAACTCTAACCCTTACCCTAACCCTAACCCTAACCTTATACCCAAACCGAAACCTAGCTCTACCCTTAACCCCAACACTAACTCTAACCCTAATCTTAGCCCTCAACATAACCCTAAGGCTAGCTTTAAACCTAACACCAGCACTATCCCTAAGCCTAACCCTAACCATAGACCTAGACCTAACCCTAACCCTAACCATAGCCCTAACCCTTAATCTAACCCTAACCCTAGATCTAGCACTAACCCTAACTCAATCTAACTCTAACCCTACCCTAGCCCTAACCCTACCCCTAAGCGTGGCCCTAACCCTAACCCTAACCCTTACCCTTACCCTAGCACTAACCCTAACCCTAACACTAGCCATAGCCCTAGCCCAAGACCTAGCCCTAAGCCTAACCCTAATGCTAACCCTAACCCTAAACTTACCCTAGACCTAACCCGAAACCTAACCCTAAGCCTTGAATAGCATTAACCCTAACCCTAACCTAACCCTTACCCTAAACCTGGCCCTAACCCTAACAATAACCTTAACCCTAGCTGTAGCCTTAACCCTAACCCAAAACTTAAACCTAACCCTAAACCCAACCCTAGCCCTAGCCCTAACCCTAACCCTAACCCTAGCCCTAGACATAGCCCTAACCCTAACCCCAAATCTATCCCTAGCCCTACCCCTAACCCCAACACTAATCCAAACCCTACATAACCCTAACCATAACCCTAGCCATAGCCCTAACCCTATCCCAAAACATAATAATAGAGTTAAACACAACTCTAATCTTAGCCCTAGCCCTAGCCCTAGCCCTAGCCCTAACCTAAACCTAACCCTATCCCTAACCCTAATCCTAGCCCTAACATTAATCCTAGCCCTAGCCCTAACCCTAAGCCTCACACTAGCCATAGCTCTAAAACTAAACCTAGCCCTATCCCTATCCCTAGTCCTAGCCCTAGACCTAACCCTAACCCTAAACCTAACCAGAAATATAGCTCGTGCCCTAACCCGAACACTAACCCTAACCCTAGCCCTAGACCTAGGCCTAGCCCTAACCCCAAACCTAACCCTAACCCTAAACCTAACTTAACCCTAACCTTAACCCTACCCCTAACCCTAATCTTAACCATAGACCTAGACCTAAATCTAAACCTAACCTTAGCCCTAGCCCTGACCCTAACCCTTACCCTAACCTTAGCTGTAGCCTTAACCCCAGCATTAACCAATACCCTAGCTCTAACCCTAACCATAACTCTAAACCTAACCCTAACCATAACCCTAACCCTAACCCTAATCTTAGCTGTAGCCTTAACCCCAGCATTAACCAATACCCTAGCTCTAACCCTAACCATAACTCTAAACCTAAACCCTAACCATAACCCTAACCCTAACCCTAGCCCTAACCCTAACCCTAACCCTGGCCTAACCCTAAACCTAACCCATATCCTAGCCCTAACCCTAACTCTAACCTTGAACCTAAGCCTAGCATTAAACCTAACCCTAACAATAACCCTAACCCTAGTACTAAGCCTAACAATAGCCCATGCCATAGCCCTTGCCCTAACACTAACCCTAACCCTAGTCCTAAAAATAAACCTAACCCTAACCCTAACCCTAGCACTAGCCCTAATCCTAACCCTAAAACTAACCCTAAACCTAGCCCTAACACTAAACGTAATCCTGGAACTAACACTAACCCTAACACTTACCCTGGCCCTAACCCTAACACTAACCCTAGCCCAAGAACTAGCCCTAGCCCTAACCCTAAACCAAACCCTAGCCTTAGCCCTAAACCTAACCCATACACTAGCTCTAACCTTAAGCCTAACCCTAGCCCAAACACTAGTCCTCGCCCTAACACTAAACCTAAACAGATCCCTAGCCCTAACCCTAACCCGACCCTAGCCCAAACACTAGTCCTAGCCCTAACACTAACCCTAAACTTATCCCTAGCCCTAACCCTAAACACAACCCTAACCCTAAAATTATCCCTAACCCTAAACGTTACCTAGAACTAAACCTAACCCTAACACTAGCCCTAACCCTAACCCTCACGCTCGGCCTCACCCTAACACTAAACCTAACCCTAGCCCTAGCCTTAGCCCTAGACCTTACCCTAACACTAACCCTAACCCTAACCCTAACCCTAAGCCTAACCCTAGTCCTAACCCTAACCCTAACCCTAGCCCTAGACCTAACCCTAACCCTAACCCTAGCCCTAACCCTAACCCTAGCCCTAACATTATTCATAGCCCTAACCCTAACCCTAACATTATTCATAGCCCTAACCCTAACCCTAACAATAGCCGTAGACCTAACCCTAAACTATCCATAACCCTGGCCATAACCCTAACCCATAACATAGACCTAGCCTTAACTCTACCCATAAACCTAACTATAACCCTAACCCGAGCCTTAGCACTAACCTTATACCTAACCCTAAGCCTAACACTACCCTAGATCTAACCCTAACACTAGCCCCAGCCCTAGCCCTAACCCTAGCCATAGTCCTTGCCCTAGCCCTAGCCCTAGCCCTAAACCTAAACTTAACTCTAATGCTAGCCCTAGACCTAGCCATAGCCATAACCCCAACCCTAGACTTAAGCCTAACCCTAACCCTAGACCTAGCTCTAACCCTAACCTAACCCTAGCCCTGACCCTAACCCTAAACATAGACCTAGCCTTAACCCTAACCATAACCCTATCCCTAGCCCTAACCCTAACCCTAACCCTAGCTCTAGCCCTAACCCTAGCACTAGCCCTAACCCTAACCATAACCCTAGCTCTAACCTTAACCCTTACTCTAGCCCTCATCCTAACCCTAACCCTAGCCTTAGCACTAGTCCTAGCCCCAAAACTAACCCTAACACTAACCATAACCCTAATCCTAGTCATAGCCCTAGCCCTAACCCAAACTCTAACCCTAACCATAACCGTAACCCAACCCCCTAACCCTAACCCTAAATACAACTCGAATCCTAACCTTAGCCCTATCTCTAACCTTAACTCTAACCTTAGAACTAACCCTAAACCTAACATTAGCCATAACCCTAACCGTAGCCCTGGCCCTAACAAAAACCTTAACCCTAACCCTATCCCTAATGCTAACCCTAACCTTTGCCCTCACCCTCACCTTAAACCTAGCACTAACCCTAATTATAACCCTAACTCTAAATCTAGCCCTAACCCTAACCCTAACCCTAACCCTAACCCTAGGTCTACCCTATCCATAACCCTAACGGTAATCCTAAACCAAACCCTAAACTTAACACTAACCCTAGCCGTAACCCTAACCCTAATCCTAACACTTGCCCTAGCTCTAACCCTAACCCTAGCCCTAGGCCTAGCACAAGCCCTAACCCTAAACTTAACCCTAACCCTAAACTTAACCCTAACCCTAAACATAGCCCTAGCCATAACCCTAGCCCTAACCCTAACCCTATCCCTATCCCTATCCCTATCCCTATCCCTATCCCTATCCCTATGCCTAGCCCTAGCCTTGCCCTAACCCCAACCCTAACCCTAGCCCTTAACCTAACCCTAACCCTTACCCTAGCCCTAACCCTAACCCTAACCCAAACTCTAATCTTAGCCCGAACCCTAAAAATAACCCTAGACTTAGCCCCAACACTAACCCTAACCCTAGCCCTAGCAGTAGCCCTAGTACTAACCCTAACCCTAACCCTACCCCTAACGAAACCCTAACCCTAACATTAGCCCAAACCCTCACCCTAAGCATAATGCTAACCCTAACACCTAACCCTAACCCTAACCCTAACCTGTACAGTAACCCTAATCTTAGCCCTAACCCTAACCCAAGAACTAACCCTAACACTAACCCTAGTCTTAAACCTAACCCTAGCCCTAACCCTAACCCTAGCCCTAATCCTAACCCAAACCCTAGCCCTAAACCTAAACCTAAACCTAACCCTGCCCCTGCCCCTAACCCTAACCCTAACCCTAGATCTTAGCCTATCCCTAACCCTAACACTAAAACTAACCCTCGCCCTAACCCTCGCAATAACCCTAACGCTAACCCTGGCCCTAACCCTAACCCTAAACATAACCCTAACTGTAGCCCTAATCCTAGCCCTAGCCCTAGCCCTAACCCTAACTCTAACCGTAAACCTAACCGTAGTCCTAGCCCTAGCCCTAACCCTAACCCTAACCCTAACCCTAGCCCTAACCCTAACCCTTACCCTGATCCTAACCCTAAATCTTTTTTTAAACTTTTATTTAATGAATATAAATTTCCAAAGTACGGCTTATGGATTACAATGGCTTCCCCCACCATACCGTCCCTCCCACCCGCAACCCTCCCCTCTCCCACTCCCTCTCCCCTTTCATGAACATCAAGATTCATTTTCGATTCTCTTAATATACAGAAGATCAGCTTAGTATACATTAAGTAAAGATTTCAACAGTTTGCTCCCACACAGAAACATAAAGTGAAAAATAATAGATGATTTTTAAAATGATGATGAAATCAGATCAGACCTATTGTCATGTTTAATCCCAGTGAGAGTCACGTTGGGAATTGATAATTTCTTTTTTCTTTTTTCTTTTTTTTTACAGAAGATCAGTTTAGTATACATTAAGTAAAGATTTCAACAGTTTGCACCCACATAGAAACACAAAGTGAAATATACTGTTTGAGTACTCATTATATCATTAAATCTCAATGTACAGCACATTAAGGACAGAGATCCTACATGAGGAGTAAGTGCACAGTGACTCCTGTTGTTGGCTTTACAAATTGACACTCCTGTCTATGGCATCAGTAATCTCCCTATACTCCAGTCATGAGTTTCCAAGGCTATGGAAGCCCCTTGAGTTCTCCGACTCTTATCTTGTTTAGAAAAGGTCATAGTAAAAGTGGAGGTTCTCTCCTCCCTTCAGAGAAAGGTACCTCCTTCTTTGAAGACCTGTTCTTTCCACTGGGATCTCACTCACAGAGATCTTTCATTAGGTTTTTTTTTTTTTTTTTTTTTTTTGCCAGAGTGTCTTGGCTTTCCATGCCTGAAATACTCTCATGGGCTTTTCAGCCAGATCCGAATGCCTTTAGGGCTGCTTCTGAGGCCAGAGTGCTGTTTAGGACATCTGCCATTCTATGAGTCTGCTGAGTATCTTGCTTCCCATGTTGGATCACTCTCCCCTTTATTTATTCTATCAGTTAGTATTAGCAGGTACTAGACTTGTTTATGTGCTGCCTTTGACTCTTAGTCCTTTCATTATGATCAATTGTGAACTGAGATTGATCACTTGAACTAGTGAGATGGCATTGGTACATGCCACCTTGATGGGATTGAATTGGAGTCCCCTGGTATGTTTCTAACTCTACCATTTGGGGCAAGTCAGCTTGAGCATGTCCGAAATTGTACATATCCCATAATTTCTTTATCCAGTCTACTGTAGATGGGCATTTAGGTTGGTTCCAGGTCTTGGCCATTGTGAATTGTACTGCGATAAACATTAGGGTGCAGACCGCTTTTTTGTTTGCCAATTTAAATTCCTTTGGGTAAATTCCAAGAAGTGGGATGGCTGGGTCGAATGGTTAGGTTATATTCAGCTAACCCTAAATCTAAACACGACCCTGAGTTTGTTTCACCTCCTGCCTTCCCAAATTTTGTACTCTGATGCAATACAAACAAGAGTCTAGACAGAGTAGCCATTATGAAATAAAAAACACTACAAATTTGCATTTCATGCTTAGAAATCTACAGGTAACACGACCAAGAGGAGTTTTTGTGTTTTGGAAAATGAAATGGAACACTTTTTCTGGGGGTACGTATATCAATTCCCTCCAAATTTAGTGTGAGTGTGATTTTCAGTTTAATTCAATCAGAATTCCACAGCCAGTCAGCTAGCAGGGGTGGATGAATCCAGAAGCAGCCGGTTTCCTTGGGAATAAATCAAGCCTGATATCCCTAAATCTCTTGGATTTCTTTGGATTTTTTCACATTTTTCTTCTTTATCATGGTTTGTAATGAATTTTCTGATGTGAGCTTTGGATTTGAGGCTTTAATATGGAGTTCAGGGCACAGGAGGAATGATCATTTTCAATCAGGGCTCAACTGTTGGCTTGCTCCAATTCTGGCTTTCTGTCATGGTGTTGGGTTTCTCAGGTGATTTTTGGTTTCTTGAGTGGCAATTTCCTAAATTGTTTCTGGGTCTGAGTTTGTTTTGCCTTCTTGCTTCCCAAATTTTGTATTCTGACACAATACAAACAAGAGTTTAGACAGAGTATCCATTATGGAATAAAAAACACGACATATTTTGTTTCATGCTTAGAAATCTACAGGCAACATGACCAAGAGGATTTTATGTGTTTTGGAAAATGAAATGGAACCCTTTTGCTGAGGGGACAGATATTAATTCCCTCCAAATCGAGAGTGAGTGTGATTTTCATGTTAATTCAATCAGAATTCCACAGCCAGACACCTGGGAGGGGTGGGTGAATCCGGAAACAGCCGGTTTCCATGTGAATAAATCAAGCCCAATACCACTAAGGACTCTTGGATTTCTTTGGCTTTTTTTCATACTTTTCTTCTTTATCATGTTTTTTAATGAATTTTCTGATATGAGCTTTGGATTTGAGGCTGGAATATGGAGTTCAGGGCACGGGTGGAATGGTCTTTTTCAATCAGGGCACAACTGTTGTCTTGCTTTAATTTTATTTTTTCTGTCATGGTTTTGGGTGCCTCAGCCGATTTTTGGTTTTTTGAGCGGCAATTTCCTAAATGTTTTCTGGGCCTGAGTTGGTTTTGCCTTCTTCCTTCCCAAATTTTGTACTCTGACACAATAAAACAAGAGTTTAGACAGAGTATCCATTAGGAAATAAAAAACACAACAATTTGGTGTTTCATGCTTAGAAATCAACAGGCAACACGACCAACAGGAGTTTATGTGTTTTGGAAAATGAAATGGAACCCATTTGCTGAGGGGACAGATATTAATTCCCTCTGAATAGAGTGTGAGTGTGATTTTCAGGTTACTTCAATCAGAATTCCACAGCCAGTCAGCTGGGAGGGGTGCATTCAATCCCGGAACAGCCGGTTTCCATGTGAATAAATCAAGCCCAATATCACTAAGGACTCTTGGATTTCTTTGGCTTTTTTCACATTTTTCTTCTTTATCATGGTTTGTAATGAATTTTCTGATGTGAGCTTTGGATTTGAGGCTTTAATATGAAGTTCAGGGCACAGGAGGAATGGTCATTTTCAATCAGTGCTCAACTGTTGGCTTGTTCCAATTCTGGCTTTCTGTCATGGTTTTGGGTGGCTCAGGTTATTTTTGGTTTCTTGAGCGGCAATTTCCTAAATTGTTTCTGGGTCTGGGTTTGTTTAGCCTTCTTGCTTCCCAAATTTTGTACTCTGACGCAATAGAAACAAGAGTTTAGACAGAGTATCCATTAAGAAATAAAAAACACAACATATTGCATTTCATGCTTAGAAATCAACATGCAACACCACCAAGAGGAGTTTTCGTGTTTTGGAAAATGAAATGGAACCCTTTTGTTAAGCGGACAGATATTAATTCTCTCCAAATCGAGAGTGAGTGTGATTTTCAGGTTACTTCAATCAGATTTCCACAGCCAGTCAGCTGGAGGGTTGGATGAATCTGGAAGCAGCCAGTTTCCTTGTGACTAAAAAAAGCCCAATATCACTAAGGACTCTTGGATTCAGTTGTCTTTTCTCACTTTTGTTTTGTGCCAGCAAACACTAATCGGTTCCACATGGAGTCAAATCCTCCACACATTTGAGTTTTCTAGGCAGAAAGCTTCAGAAACCAGAGAAAATATGTTATTTCTGTTTATAAACATGACATTGGATGCACTTGCCAAACAGAAAGATTGTGCGTTTCTCCAAAACCACTTTGACAGTGAATTTTGGGTTAAATTTCACCCGATTCCAGAACAATTTGTCCGGATACGCCTGGATGAAAACAGAAATATCTGGTGTGTTGTGGCTATCTCAATCCCAGATCTTGCTACAGCCTCTGTGTTTGTGTTTTCTGGACATCATCTACGGACTTTATGGTTTTGAATGCATTTCAACATATAACATTTATTTTATGCTGGCAAACACTAAGTGTTTCAACATGGAGTCAAAACCTCCACACATTCCAGTTTTCTAGGCAGTAAGCTTCAGAAAACCGAGAAAATGTGATATTTGTGTTTGTAAACATGGCATTGGATTCACTTGCCAAAGAGCAAGCTTGTGCTTTTCTCCAAAACCACTTTGACGGTGATTTTTTGGTTAAATTTGACCAAATTCCACAAGAATTTGCCTGGATATGCTGGAACGAAATATCTGCTGTGTTGTGACTATCTCAATCCCAGATCTTGCTACAGCCTTTGTGTTTGTTTGTGTTTTCTGGACATTACCTATGGACTTTACGGTTTTCAATGCATTTTAGCATGTAGATTTTTGTTTTCTGCGGGCAAACACTAATTGGTTGCACATGGATTCAAATCCTCCACACATTCCAGTTTTCTAGGCAGAAACTTCAGAAACCCGAGAAAACATGATATTTGTGTTTGTAAACATGACATTGGATGCACTTGTAGAACAGAAAGTTTGTACTTTTCTCCAAAACTCGTTTGACAGGGATTTTTTGGTTAAATTTCACCTGAATTCCACAATAATTTTTCTGGATGCACCTGGATGAAAGGAAAAATATCTGGTGTGTTGTGGCTATCTCAATCTCCAGATCTTGCTACAGCCTCTATTTTTGTTTGTGTATTCTGGACATTATCTACAGACTTTACAGTCTTGTTTTTTTTTTTTTTTGCTTTCAAACTTTTATTTAATGAATATAAATTTCCAAACTACAGCGTATGGATTACAATGGCTTCCCCGCAATAACGTTCTTCCCACCCGCAACCCTCCCCTTTCCCAGTCCCTCTCCCTTTCCATTCACATCAAGATTCATTTTTAATTCTCTTTATATGTAGAAAATCAGTTTAGTTTACATTAAGTAAATATTTCAACAGTTTGCTCCCACACAGAAACATAAAGTGAAAAATACTGTTTGAGTACTAGTTCTAGCATTAAATCTCAATGTAATAGCACACTAAGTACAAAGATCCTACATGAGGAGTAAGTGCACAGTGACTCCTGTTGTTGACTTAACAAATTGACACTCTTGTGTATGGCCTCAGTAATCACCCTAGGCTCTTGTCATGAGCTGCCAAGTCTATGGAAGCCCCCTGAGTTCACTGACTCTGATCATATTTGGACAAGGCCATGGTCAAAATGGAAGTTCTCTCCTCCCTTCAGAGAAATGTACCTCCTTCTTTGATGACCCATTCTTTCCACTGGGATCTCACTCACAGAGATCTTCCATTTAGATTTTTTTTTTCCCAGAGTGTCTTGGCTTTCCATGCCTGAAATACTCTCATGGGATTTTCAGCTGGATCCGCATGCCTTAAGGGCTGATTCTGAGGCCAGAGTGCTGTTTAGGACATCTGCCATTCTATGGGTCTGCTGAGTATCTCACTTCCCATGTTGGACCATTCTCTCCCTTTTTTATTCTATCAGCTAGTATTTGCAGACACTATTCTTGTTTATGTGATCCATTTGGTTCTTAGTCCTATCATTCTGATAAATTGTGAACAGAAATTGATCACTGGGACTAGTGAGATGGCATGGGTACATGCCACCTTGATGGGATTGAATTGGAATCCCCTGGTATGTTTCTAACTCTACCGTTTGAGGTAAGTCAGCTTGAGCATGTCCCGAATTGCACATCTCTTCCCTCTCTTATTCCCACTCTAACATTTAACAGTGATCACTTTTCAGTTAAGTTTCAGCACTTAAGAAGAATTGTGTATTGATTACAGTATTCAACCAAAGGTATTAAGAAGAACAGACAAAAAAATACTAAGAGGGATAACATATCAAGTTTTCATCAACAGGGTGAGGGTTGATCAAGTCACCATTTCTCATAGTGTTCATTTCACTTTAACAGGTTTCCTTTTTGGTGCTCAGTTAGTTGTCACCTATCAAGGAGAACAAGTGGTATTTGCGGTTTTTTATGAATTTTTACATGTACCTTCTGTTTTCTGCTGGCAAATGCTAATAGGTTCCACATGGAGTCAAATCATTCACACATTCGAGTTTTCTAGGCAGAAAGCTTCAGAAACCAAGAGAACATGATATTTGTGTTTCTAAATATGACTTTGGATGCCTTTGCCGAAAAGAAAGATTGGGTTTTTCTCCAAAACTAGTTTTTAAGCTTCAGAAACCCGAACAGACATATTGGAGTTTGCAAACAGGACATTGGATCCACTTGCCAAAAAGAAAAATTGGGCTTTTCTCCAAAACCACTTTCACGGTGATTTTTTTGATTAAATTTTTCCTGAATTCCACAGCAAATTTCCAGATATGCCGTGAAGAAAGCAGAATATCTGGTGTTTTGTGGCTATCTCAACCCCAGATCGTGCTACAGCCTCTGTGTTTGTGTTTTGTTGACATTATCTTTGGACTTTACGGTTTTGAATGCATTGTAGCATGTAACATTTTGTTTTCTGCGGTAAAGCTAATTGGTTCCACATGGAGTCAAATCCTCCACACATTCGAGTTTTCTAGGCAGAAAGCTTCAGAAACCCAAGAAAACATGATATTTGTGCTTGTAAACAGGACATGGGATGCACTTGCTGAAAAGAAAGCTTGTGCTTTTCTTCAAAATCACTTTGAAAGTGATTTTTTGGTTAAATTTCATCCGAATTATGCAACAATTTTTCCGGATATTTCTGGATGAAAGCAAAAACATCTGGTGTGTTGTGGCTATCTCAACCCAAGTACTTGCTACAGCCTCTGTGTTTGTTTGTGTTTTCTGGACATTATCTACGGACTTTACTGTTTTGAATGCATTTTAGCATGTAAGTTTTTGTTTTCTGCTGGCAAATGCTAATTGGTTCCACATGGAGTCAAATCCTCCACACATTCGTGTTTTCTAGGCAGAAAGCTTTAGAAACCCGAGAAAACATCATATTTGTGTTTGTCAACATGACGTTTTATCCACGTGCCGAACAAAAAGATTGTGCTTTTCTCCAAAACCACTTTGACGGTGATTTTTCGGTTAAATTTCACATGAATTCCACAGCAGCTTTTCCAGATATGCCTGGATGAAAGCAAAAAATATATGATGTGTTCTCAGTCACTGAACTTGTTACAGACTCAGGGTTTGTTTGTGATTTCTGGACATTATCTACGGACTTTACGGTTTTGAATGCATTTTAGCATGTAAGTTTTTGTTTTCTGCTGGCAAAAGCTAATTGGTTCCACATGGAGTCAAATCCCCCATACATTCGTGTTTTCTAGGCAGAAAGCTTCAGAAACCCAAGAAAACATGGTATTTGTGTTTGTATACATGACATTTGATGTATTTACTGAACAGAAAATTGTGCTTTTCTCCAAAACCACTTTGAAGGTGATTTTTTTGTTAAATTTCACACGAATTCCACAACAATTTTCTGGATAATCCTGGATGAAAGCAAAAATATCTGGTGAGTTGTGGCTATCAATCCCAGATCTTGCTACAGCCTCTGTGTTTGTTTGTGTTTTCTGGACATTCTCTACGGACTTTAAGGTTTTGAATGCATTTTAGCATGTAAGTATTTGTTTTCTTTCGGCAAACGCCAATTGGTTCCACATGGAGTCAAATCCTCCACACATTCGCGTTTTCAAGGCGGAAGGCTTCAGATACTCGATTAAACATGATATTTCTTTCTGTAAACATGACATGAGATGCATTTGCTGAACAGATAGTGCTTTTCTCTAAAACCACTTTGACGGTGGCTTTTTGGTTACATTTCACCCGAATTGCAAAACAATTTGTCAAGATACTCCTGGATGAAAACAAAAATATCTGGTGTGTTGTGGCTATCATAGTCCCAGATCTTTCTACAGCCTCTGTGTTTGTTTCTGGTTTCTGGACATTTTCTATGGAATTTATGGTTTTGAATGCATTTTAGCATGTAAGGTTTTGTTTTCTGCTGGCAAACGATAATTGGTTCCACATGGAGTCAAATCCTCCACACATTCGCGTTTTCTAGGCAGAAAGCTTCAGAAACCTGAGAAAACATGATATTTGTGTTTGTAAACATGACATGGAATGCATTTGCTGAACAGAAAGATTGTGCTTTTCTCCAAAACCGCTTTCACTGTGGTTTCTTGGTTACATTTCCCCTGAATTCCACAACAATTTGTCCGGATATGCTGGGATGAACTCAGAGATATCTGGTGTTTATGGCTATCTCAATCCCAGATCTTGCTACAGCCTCTGTGTTTGCTTGTGTTTTCTGGATATTTTCTACGGACTTTACAGTTCTGAATGCATTTTAGCATGTAAGTTTTTGTCTTCTGTGGCAAACGATAATTTTTACCACATGGATTCAAATCCTCCACACATTCAAGTTTTCTAGTAGAAAGCTTCAAAACCTGAGAAAAAATGATATTTGTGTTTGTAAACATGACATTGGATGCAGTTGCTGAACAGAAAGATTGTGCTAATTTCCAAAACCACTTTCATGGTGATTTTTTGGTTAAATTTCACCCAAAAACCACAACAATTGGTCTGGATATGCCTGGATGAAAACAAAAATATTTGGTGTGTTGTGGCTATCTCAATCCCAGATCTTGCTACAGCCTCTGTGGTTGTTTGTGTTGTCTGCCGGCAAACGCTAATTGGTTCCACCTGGAGTCATATTCACCATACCTTCCCGCTTTCTATGCAGAAGGCTTCAGAAACCTGATTAAGCATGATATTTGTGTTTTCAAACATGACATGGGATGCATTTGCCTAACAGAAAGATTGTTCTTTTCTCCAAAACCACTTTCATGGTGATTTTTTGGTTAAATTTCACCCGAAAACCACAACAACTTGGCCAGATACTCCTGGATGAAGACCAAAATATCTGCTGTGTTGTGGCTATCTCAGTTCCAGATCATGCTACAGTCTCTCTGTTTGTTTTTGTTTTCTGGACATTCTCTATGGACTTTACGGTTTTGAATGCATTTTAGCATGATGCTTTTTGTTTTCTGCTCACAGACGCTAATTGGTTCCACCTGGAGTCAAATCCTGCACACATTCGGTGTAGTAGGCAGAAAGCTTCAGAAACCTGTGAAAACATGATATTTGTTTTTGTAAACATGACATCCGATGCTAGCCGAATAGTAAGATTGTGCTTTTCTCCAAAACCACTTTCACGGTGAATTTTTAGTTAAATTTCCCCGGAAAAGCACAACAATTTTTCAGGATTTACCGGGATGTAAACACAAATATCTGGTGTGTTGTGGCTATCTGAATCCCAGATCGTGCTATAGCCTCTGTGTTTGTTTGTGTTTTCTGGACATTCTCTACAGAGTTTACGGTTTTGAATGCATTTTAGCATGCAAGTTTTTGTTTTCTGCCAGCAAACGCTAATTGGTTCCACATGGAGTCAAATCCTCCATACATTCGAGTTTTCTAGGCATAAATCCTCAGAAACCTGAGGAAACTTATTTGTGTTTGTAAACATGACATTGGACGCAGTTGCCGAACAGAAAGATTGTGCTTTTCTCCAAAACCACTTTGACAGTGATTTTTTGGTTAAATTTCACCTGAAAACCACAGTTTTTCAGGATTTGCTGGGATGAAAAGCAAAATATCTGGTGTGTTGTGGCTATCTCAATCCCAGATCGTGCTACAGCCTCTGTGTTTGTTTGTGTTTTCTGGACATTCTCTATGGACTTTACGGTTTTGAATGCATTTTAGCATGACACTTTTTGTTTTCTGCCGGCAAATGCTAATTGGTTCCACATGGAGTCAAATCCTACACACATTCGTGTTTTCTAGGCAGAAAGCTTCAGAAACCTGAGAAAATATGACATTTGTGTTTGTAAACATGACATTGGATGCAGTTGCTGAACAGAAAGATTGGGCTGTTCTCAAAAACCACTTTCACGGTGGTTTTTTGGTTAATTTCACCCGAATTCCACAACAATTTGTCCGGATATAATGGGATGAACTCAGAGATATCTCGTGTGTTATGCCTATGTCCATCCCAGATCTTGCTACAGCCTCTGTGTTTGTTTGTGTTTTCTGGACATTTTCTACAGACTTTACAGTTCTGAATGCATTTTAGCATGTAAGTTTTTTGTTTTCTGCTGGCAAACGATAATTTTTACCATATGGATTCAAATCCTCCACACTTTCGAGTTTTCTAGGTAGAAAGCTACAAAAACCTGAGAAAACATGATATTTGTGTTTGTAAACATGACATTGGATGCAGTTGCCGAACAGAAAGATTGTGCTTATCCCAAAACCACTTTCACGGTGATTTTTTGGTTAAATTTCACCCAAAAACCACAACAAATTTTCCAGATACTCCTGGATGAAAACAAAAATATCTGGTGTGTTGTGGCTATCTCAATCCCAGATCTTGCTACAGCCTCTGTGGTTGTTTTTGTTGTCTGTTGGCAAACGTGAATTGGTTCCACCTGGAGTCAAATTCACCACACATTCGCGTTTTCTAGGCAGAAAGCTTCAGAAACCAGATTAAACATGATATTTGTGTTTGTAAACATGACATGGAATGTATTTGCAGAACAGAAAGATTGTTCTTTTCTCCAAAACCACTTTCACGGTGATTTTTTTGGTTAAATTTCACCTGAAATCCACAACAATTTGTCCAGAAACTCCTGGATGAAAACAAAAATATCTGGTGTGCTGTGGCTATCTCAATCCCAGATCGTGCTACAGCCTCTGTGTTTGTTTGTGTTTTCTGGACATATATTATGGACTTTACAGTTCTGAATGCGTTTTAGCATGTAAGTTTTTTGTTTTCTGCCTGCAAACGCTAATTGTTACCACATGGATTCAAATCCACCACACATTCGAGATTTCTAGGCAGAAAGTTTTAAAAACCCGAGAAAACATGATATTTGTGTTTGTAAACATGACATTGGATGCAGTTGCCGAACAGAAAGGTTGTGCTTATCTCCAAAACCACTTTCACGGTGATTTTTTGGTTAAATTTCACCCAAAAACCACTACAATTGATCCGGATATGCCTGGATGAAAACAAAAATATCTGGTGTGTTGTGGCTATCTCAATCCCAGATCTTGCTACAGCCTCTGTGGTTGTTTGTGTTTTCTGCTGGCAAATGCCAATTGATTCCACCTGGAGTCAAATTCTCCACACATTCGCCTTTTCTATGCAGAAGGGTTCAGAAACAAGATTAAACATGATATTTCTGTTTGCAAACATGACATGGGATGCATTTGCTGAAAAGAAAGATGTGCTTTTCTGCAAAACCACTTTCACGGTGATTTTTTGGTTAAATTTCACCCGAAAACCACAACAAATTTTCAGGATTTCCCGGGATGAAAGCAGAAATATCTGGTGTGTTGTGGCTATCTCATTCCAAGATCTTGCTACAGCCTCTGTGTTTGTTTGTGTTTTCTGGACATTATCTATGGTCTTCATGGTTTTGAATGCATTTTAGCATGACGCTTTTTGTTTTCTGCTCACAGACGCTAATTGGTTCCACCTGGAGTCAAATCCCTCAAACATTCGGTGTACTAGGCAGAAAACTTGAGAAACCTGAGAAAACATGATATTTCTGTTTGTAAACAAGACATGGAATGCATGCGCCGAACAGAAAGATTGTGCTTTTCTCCAAAACCACTTTCACGGTGGTTTTTTTGCTTAAATTTCACCCGAATTCCACAAGAATTTCTCTGGATATGCTGGGATGAACTCAGAAATATCTGGTGTGTTATGGCTATCTCAATCCCAGATCTTGCTACAGCCTCTGTGTTTGTTTGTGTTTTCTGGACATTTTCTACGGATTTTACAGTTCTGAATGCATTTTAGCATGTAAGTTTTCTGCCGGCAAATGCTAATTTTTACCACATGGATTCAAATCCTCCACGCATTCGAGTTTTCTAGGCAGAAAGCTTCAAAAACCCGAGAAAACATGATATTTTCCCTGGAAAACCACAACAATTTTTCAGGATTTACCGGGATGTAAACACAAATATCTGGTGTGTTGTGGCTATCTCAATCCCAGATCGTGCTATAGCCTCTGTGTTTGTTTGTGTTTTCTGGACATTCTCTATGGACTTTAAGGTTTTGAATGCATTTTAGCATGACCCTTTTTGTTTTCTGCTGGCAAACGCTAACTGGTTCCACCTCCTCCACACATTCGAGTTTTCTAGGAAGAAAGCTTCAGAAACCTGAGAAAACATAATTGTGTTTGTAAACATGACATTGGATGCATTTGCCGAACAGAAAGATTGTGCTTTTCTCCAAAACCACTTTCACGATGAATTTTTGGTTATATTTCACCTGAAAACCACAATTTTTCAGGATTTGCTGGGATGAAAAGCAAAATATCTGGTATGTTGTGGCTATCTCAATCCCAGATCGTGCTACAGCCTCTGTGTTTGTTTGTGTTTTCTGGACATTCTCTATGGACTTTATGGTTTTGAATGCATTTTAGCATGACACATTTTGTTTTCTGCTATCAAACGGTATTTGGTTCCACATGGAATCAAATTCTCCACACATTTGAGTTTTCTAGGAAGAAGTCTTCCGAAACCCGAGAAAACATGATATTTGTGTTTGTAAACATGACATTGGATGCAGTTGCCGAACAGAAAGATTGTGCTTTTCTCCAAAACCTCTTTCACGGTGGCTTTTTGGTTAATTTCTCCCAAAATCCACAACAATTTGTCCAGATATGCTGGGATGAACTCAGAGATATCTCGTGTGTTATGGCTATGTCAATTAGATCTTGCTACAGCCTCTGTGTTTGCTTGTGTTTTCTGGAAATTCTCTATGGACTTTAAGGTTTTGAATGCATTTTAGCAGGACCCTTTTTGTTTTCTGCTGGCAAACGCTAATTGGTTCCACCTGGAGTCAAATCCTCCACATATTCGAGTTTTCTAGGAAGAAATCTTCAGAAACCTGAGAAAACATGATATTTCTTTCTGTAAACATGACATTGGATGCATTTGCCAAACAGGAAGATTGTGCTTTTCTCCAAAACCACTTTCACGGTGATTTTTGGTTAAATTTCACTTCAAAACTACAACAATTTGTCCAGATACTCCTGGATGAAAACAAAACTATCTGGTGTGTTGTGGCTATCTCAATCCCAGATCTTGCTACAGCCTCTGTGTGTGTTTGTGTTTTCTGGACATTCTCTATGGACTTTACGGTTTTGAATGCATTTTAGCATGTAAGGTTTTGTTTTTAGCTGCCAAAAGCTAATTGGTTCCACCTGGAGTCAAATCCTCCACACTTCGAGTTTTCTAGGCAGAAGTCTTCAGAAACCCTAGAAAACATGATATTTGTGTTTGTGAACATGACATGCCATGCATTTGCCAAACAGAAAGATTGTGCTTTTCTCCAAAACCACTTTGACTGTGATTTTTTGGTTAAATTTCACCCAAAAACCACAATAATTTGTCCAGATACTACTGGATGAAAGCAGAAATATCTGGTGTGTTGTAGCTATCTCAATCCCAGATCTTACTACAGCCTCTGCGTTTGTTTGTGTTTTCTAGACATTTTCGCGGGACCTTAAAATTTTTATTGTATTTTAGCATGACACTTTTGTTTTCTGCTGGCAAACGCTAATTGGTTCCACATGGAGTCAAATCCTCCACACATTCGAGTTTCCTAGGCAGCGAGCTTCAGAAACCCGAGAAAATATGATATTTGTGTTTGTAAACATGACATGGGATGCATTTGCCGAACAGAAAGATTGTGCTTTTCTCCAAAACCACTTTGACCGTGATTTTTTGGTTAAATTTTACCTGAATTGCACAACAATGTGTCAGGATATGCTGGGATGTACGCAGAAATATCAGGTGTGTTGTGGCTATCTCAATCCCAGATCTTGCTACAGCCTCTGTGTTTGCTTGTGTTTTCTGGACATTCTCTACAGACTTTACGGTTTTGAATGCATTTTAGCATGACACTTTTTATTTTCTGCTCACAGACAGTAATTGGTTCCACCTGGAGTCAAATCCTCCACACATTCGAGTTTTTTAGGCAGAAAGCCTCAGAAACATGAGAAAACATGATATTTGTGTTTGTAAACATGACATTGGATCCACTTGCCGAAAAGAAAGATTTTTCTTTTTTGCAAAACCACTTTGATTGTGTTTTATTTATTATTTTTTAATTTCACCCGAATTCCACAACAATTTGTCAGGATTTTCCGGGATGAAAGCAGATATATCTGGTATGTTGTGGCTATCTCAATCCGAGATCTCGCTACAGTCTCTGTGTTTGTTTGTGTTTTCTGTACATTCTCTACGGACTTTACGGTTTTGAATGCATTTTAGCATGTAAGTTTTCGTTTTCTGCTGGGAAACTCTAATTGTTACCACATCTATTCAAATCCTCCACACATTGGAGTTTTCTAGGCAGAAAGCTTCAGAGACCTGAGAAAACATGATATTTGTGTTTGTAAACATGACATTGAATGCAGTTGCCCAACAGAAAGATTGTGTTTTTCTCCAAATCCACTTTCACGGTGAATTTTTGGTTAAATTTCACCAGAGAACCACAACAAATTTTCAGGATTTCCCGGGATGAAAGCAGAAATATCTGTTGTGTTGTGGCTATCTCATTCCAAGTTGTTGCTACAGCCTGTGTGTTTGTTTGTGTTTTCTGGACATTCTCTATGGACTTTAAGGTTTTGAATGCATTTTAGCATAACACTTTTTATTTTCTGCTCACAGACGGTAATTGGTTCCGCATGGAGTCAAATCCTCCACACATTCTAGTTTCTAGGCAGAAAGCTTCAGAAACCTGAGAAAACATGATATTTGTGTTTGTAAACATGACATTGGATCCACTTGCCAAAAATAAAGATTTTTCTTTTTTGCAAAACAACTTTGATTGTGTTTTATTTATTATTTTTTTTTAATTTCACCCGAATTCCACAACAGTTTGTCAGGATTTTCCGGGATGAAAGCAGATATATCTGGTATGTTGTGGCTATCTCAATCCGAGATCTCGCTACAGTCTCTGTGTTTGTTTGTGTTTTCTGTACATTCTCTACGGACTTTACTGTTTTGAATGCATTTTAGCATGTAAGTTTTCATTTTCTGCTGGGAAACTCTAATTGTTACCACATCTATTCAAATCCTCCACACATTCGAGTTTTCTAGGCAGAAAGCTTCAGAAACCTGAGAAAACATGATATTTGTGTTTGTAAACATGACATTGGATGCAGTTGCCCAACAGAAAGATTGTGTTTTTCTCCAAATCCACTTTCACGGTGAATTTTTGGTTAAATTTCACCAGAGAACCACAACAAATTTTCAGGATTTCCCGGGATGAAAGCAGAAATATCTGTTGTGTTGTGGCTATCTCATTCCAAGATGTTGCTACAGCCTGTGTGTTTGTTTGTGTTTTCTGGACATTCTCTATGGACTTTAAGGTTTTGAATGCATTTTAGCATAACACTTTTTTTTTTCTGCCCGCAAACGCTAATTGGTTCCACCTGGAGTCAAATCCTCCACACATTCGAGTTTCTAGGCAGAAAGCTTCAGAAACGTGAGAAAACATGATATTTGTTTTTGTAAACATGACATTGGATGCATTTGCTGAACAGAAAGATTGTGCTTTTCTCCAAAACCACTTTGACTTTGATTTTTTGGTTAAATTTTTCCCAAAACCAAACCATTTGTCCAGATACTCCTGGATGAAAACAAAAATATCTGGTGTGTTGTGGCTATCTCAATCCCAGGTCTTCCTACATCCTCTGTGTTTGTTTGTGCTTTCTTTTTTTTTCTTTTTTTTTGTTCTAAAACTGAGTGGCAGTTTATTCAATGGTGTCTATAATAATGAAAACTGAGTAATTTTTCCAAAAGCTTCCATATTTTATGCCTTAATAGTTTAAAAATATTACACAACATAATTATGATAAATGGGAATTGGGCTACATTAATAAAATAGTGTTTGTTTTGTATTTGGTGTAGGAGGTAAGCCACATGAGTGTCCTGGAAAACACAGTTTATGCTAAAATGATTATTGCCCCAACTTTAATTTTGTCTATATTATAAAGCAGATGCAGTTAGTATTTGCTGATGAATTTATACCACTGAGAAGGTATTTGAAACCATACTAAAATACATATAATGACAATTTCAAGGAACTACATCCAGTACTTATGACAAAGATAAAACAACTTAAGAAATACCACCCACGGAAGGATTTTCAGAAAATATTTGCTGTAAATACCTCATGAGAACTAAGAAAATTTCTTCCTACCTTTACATTTGCTTGAGACATTCCTTATTAAAACAGTGCTTACATTGTCAAAAGATTGTTACCAGGATCCTAGCTAATCTCATTTTTAAAAAGGGGTAGGGGAACCCAAATTGCTGACCAAAGTTTCTTTTTATCAAAGTAGCCATTACTTTACAGGAAAGATTTATACCAATTTATGATCAGCTATATGCTTTCATATGGTAGCATCACAAGTTTGAATTAGGATTAAATAACTTGATGATATACTAATACGTTTTTACATGATTGGAACAAAGCTGTTTGAAGGAAATAATTTTTATTAAATATTTGGTGAAATAAGGCAAATACTTTAATAGTCATGTGGCAACCACAAAAGAGTTGTTTTATAAAATAATCAGCATTTGCACAGCTTTATCAAAAACATATAAGAACTACAGTTCATTTCCCAAATTGCACTACGGTTGCTCTATTTGACTTACTGAAAAAGGAAATAAAAAGCAAGCTTATCTTTAAGATAGATCCTATTTTTGGTTATGAATTATTTAGATGTAATACTGTAAGTGCTGCTCGTTTATGAAAAGGGAGGGGAAAAAGTCTACTATGCAGATATGTTATTTCTGAGATACAGAATGTATTTAGAAAGTTAAAAAGAAGAAAAAAAAAAGCTTGAGTTTTAGTATCAACACTTATAGGAGCAGAAGTACCTAATACAGAATTTGCTAACACATGTGCTTACTAATATATCAATTTTGAAGATGTAAATATAGTATTTTTATTATAAGAAGAGTCATATGTGTTTCTCTATTGTTTAATTAAGGTAAAGCTAGATCCTGAAACATGTATATTACATGTTTGTAAAGTCAATACAGTCAGCTACGAATTTTTATCAGTCTGAGGTACTTGAGGCCTTATCAAATTTGGATGATTCAAGGATACTACACATTCCAAAATATTTTACAGTTTTTTTTTATTTGACAGGTAGAGTTAGACAGTGAGGGAGATAAGAGAGAAAGGTCTTCCTTCTATTGGTTCACCCCCCAAATGGCCACCACAGCCGGAGCTACGCTGATCCAAAGCCAGGAGCCAGGTACTTCTTCCAGATCTCCCACATGGGTGCAGGCGCCCAAGCACTTGGGCCATCCCCCACTGCCTTCCCGGGCCACAGCAGAGAGCTGGACTGGAACAGGAGCAAATGGACAAGAACCCAGTGCCCATATGGGATGCCGGTGCTGCAGGTAGAGGATTAACCAAGTGAGCCACGGCTCCGGCCCAAACCCCAACAGTTTTAAGATCACTATTTAATGTTGGTTAGCTACTACTTAGCATCTTATTTAGAATTTAATTTTCCAACTTTGGAACTGGACAAGGATTCTTTTTCTAATATAAATTACACATATTATGTGTTACATGCTGTTCTTTAACAGTAGCTTAAATAAATACAAAACATCTCACAAACATAATAATTTCCTAGCAAAAAATTTTCAGAATGTAATTCTAACGTAAGGCACTTCCAATAATTTTCAAATAAAAGCCTCATAAAATTATTTTTGTAATCAAGTCTTTATAAGTTATACAGTAATGGTACTTCAAGTAAAGCTTTATTAATAATCAACTTCAGCATAATTACCATAAATATCTTTGCCTCCAAAAAGAATGAAGATTGGACATCAACTTCTGTGCAAGCTAAACTTCAGTGAAGGTGCCCTTCATCTGTGTTAGATTTAGATAACTGCCAGTGTTTTATCTTGTTGCTTTCCTTCAAGAATCTTAAAATCCTCCAAAGGAAGACTACTTAAGGCAGTTGGTAAAATGTGTTCTGATGTGCCCTTAGGTAATATGTCATTTGCTTCTAAATTCTTCACCAAGCACGTGGCTTGGATCCATCTACGAGTTGCTCTACGTTCTTTCTGTAGGCAGGTCTTCATTTTTCTTTTCAAGCTTGCAATTTCTTTTTCCAGCTTAATTATCCTCCTCTTTGCCTCCATTGGATTCCTAAAGGCATAACTGTGTTCAAGTAGTACTTGTTGAGTATTTAGGTTTGGTTTTAAATAAGACGGTCCAGATGGAGCACAACTGTTGTTTTTTTTTTTCAAAAGATTCTTTGACTTGAGTTTCTGCTGACCGCCCTCGGGGGCAACTCCTTGCCCAGCGCCAAAGACATCAAGAAGATCCTGGACAGCATGGGCATCGAGGCGGATGACGACTGGCTGAACAAGGTCATCAGTGAGCTGAACGGGAAGAAGATTGAGGATGTGATCACGCAGGGTATTGGCAAGCTGGCCAGTGTGCCCGCCGGCACGGCTGTGGCCGTCTCTGCCACCTCAGGCTCCGTGGCCCCTGCTGCCAGATCGGCGCCCACCACCTGACCAGTCCCGAGCGGGCGGTAGGTGTGAGCCACAGGCCAGATGGACAAAGCTGCTGAGACTCACGCACCAACCTCTGAAATTGCATCACTTGCTTTTCTGTTTGTGTTTTCTGGACATTATCTATGGACTTGGGTTTTGAATGCATTTTAGCATGACACTTTTTATTTTCGGCTCACAGAGGGTAATTGGTTCCACCTGGAATCAAATCCCTCACACATTCGAGTGTTCTGGGCAGAAAGCTTCAGAAACCCTAGAAAACATGATATTTGTGTTTGTGAACAAGACATGTGATGCATTTGCTGAACAGAAAGATGGTGTTTTTCTCCAAAACCACTTTCAGGTCGATTTTCTGGTTAAATTTCACCCGAATTCCACAACAATTTATCCAGATATACTGGGATGAACGCAGAAATATCTGGTGAGTTATGGCAATCTCAATCCCAGATCTTGCTAAAGCCTCTGTGTTTGTTTGTGTTTTCTGGACGTTCTCTACGAACTTTAAGGTTTTGAATGCATTTTAGCATGACACATTTGTTTTCTGCCGGCAAACACTAATGGGTTCCACATGGAGTCAAATCCTCCACACATTCGAGTTTTTTAGGCAGAAAGCTTCAGAAACCTAGAAAACATGATTTTTGTTTTTGTAAACATCACATAGGATGCATTTACTGAACAAAAAGATTGTGCTTTTCTCCAAAACCACTTTGACGGTGATTCTTTGGTTAAATTTCACCTGAAAACCACAACAACTTGGCCAGATACTCCTGAATAAAAACAAAAATAGCTGGTGTGTTGTGGCTATCGCAATCCCAGATCGTGCTACAGCCTCTCTGTTTGTTTGTGTTTTCTGGACATTCTCTATGGACTTTACAGTATTGAATGCATTTTAGCATGTAAGTTTTTGTTTTCTGCTGATAAATGCTAATTGTTACCACATGGAATCATATCCTCAACACATTCGAGTTTTTTTGGCAGAAAGCTTCAGAAACCTCAGAAAACATGATATTTGTGTTTGTAAACATGGCAGTGGATGCATGTGCAGAACAGAAAGATTGTGCTTATCTCCAAAACCACTTTGATGGTGATTTTTTAGTTAAATTTCACACGAATTCCACAAGAATTTATCCAGATACTCCTGGATGAAAGCAGAAATATCTGGTGTGTTGTAGCTATCTCAATCCCAGATCTTACTACAGCCTCTATGTTTGTTTGTGTTTTCTGGATATTATCAATGGACTTTGGTTTTGAATGCATTTTAGCATGACACTTTTTATTTTCTGCTCACAGACAGTAATTGGTTCCACTTGGAGGCAAATCCTTCACACATAAAATGTGTTCTATGCAGAAAGCTACAGAAACCAGATAACATAATATTTGTGTTTGTAAACATAACATTGGATCCACTTGCCTAAAAGAAAGATTTTGCTTTTCTCCAAAACAATTTTCGTGGTGATTTTTTGGTTAAATTTCACCTGAAAAACACAACCATTTGTCTGGATATGCTGGGATGAACGCAGTAATATCTGGTGTGTTATGGCTATCTCAATCCCAGATCTTGCTACAGCCTCTGTGTTTGTTTGTGTTTACAGGACATTCTCTACAGACTTTACGATTTTGAATGAATTTTAGCATGTAAGTTTTTGTTTTCTCCTGGCAAAGGCTAATTGCTACCACATTGAGTCAAATCTTCCACACATTCGAGTTTACCAGGCAGAAAGCTTCAGAAACTTGAGAAAACATGATATTTGTGTTTGTAAACATGACATTGGATGCAGTTGCCAAACAGAAAGATTGTGCTTTTCTCCAAAACCACTTTGACGGTGGTTTTTTGGTTAAATTTCTCCCAAAACCAAACAATTTGTCCAGATACTCCTGGATGACAACAAAACTATCTGGTGTGTTGTGGCTATCTCAATCCCAGATCTTGCTACAGCCTCTGTCTTTGTTTGTGTTTTCTGGACATTATCTATGGACATTGGTTTTGAAGGCATTTTAGGATGACACTTTTTATTTTTGGCTCACAGAGGGTAATTGGTTCCACCTGGAATCAAATCCTTCACACATTCGAGTGTCCTAGGCAGAAAGCTTCAGAAACCCTAGAAAACATGATATTTGTGTTTGTGAACAAGACATGTGATGCATTTGCTGAACAGAAAGATGGTGTTTTTCTCCAAAACCACTTTCAGGTCGATTTTCTGGTTAAATTTCACCCGAATTCCACAACAATTTATCCAGATATACTGGGATGAACGCAGAAATATCTGGTGAGTTATGGCAATCTCAATCCCAGATCTTGCTAAAGCCTCTGTGTTTGTTTGTGTTTTCTGGACGTTCTCTACGAACTTTAAGGTTTTGAATGCATTTTAGCATGACACTTTTTGTTTTCTGCCGGCAAACACTAATGGGTTCCACATGGAGTCAAATCCTCCACACATTCGAGTTTTTTATGTAGAAAGCTTCAGAAAGCAAGAAAACATGATATTTGTGTTTGTAAACATGGCATGGGATGTATTTACTGAACAGAAAAATTGTGCTTTTCTCCAAAACCACTTTCACGGTGATTTTTTGGTTAAATTCCACCCGAAAACCACAACTTGGCCAGATACTCCTGGATGAAAAAAAAATAGCTGGTGTGTTGTGGCTATCGCAATCCCAGATCATGCTACAACCTCTGTGTTTGTTTGTGTTTTCTGGACATTCTCACAGTTCTTTTAGGTCTTGAATAAATTTTAACTTGACACATTTTGTTTTCTACTGGCAAACGCTAATTGGTTCCACCTGGATTCAAATCCTCTACACATTCGAGTTTTCTACGTAGAAAGCTTCAGAAACCTGAGAAAACATGATATTTGTGTTTGTTAATATGACATTGGATGCATTTGCTGAACAGAAAGATAGTGCTTTTCTCCGAAACCATTTTCACGGTGATTTTTTCCTTAAATCTCACCCAAAAACCACAACAATTTGTCCAGATACTCCTGCATGGAAACAAAAATATCTGGTGTTGTGGCTATCTCAATCCAAGATCTTGCTACAGCCTCTGTGTTTTGTGTGTTTTCGGGACATTTTCTACGTACTTTACAGTTTTGAATGCATTTTTTGTATGTAAGTTTTTGTTTTCTGCCGGCAAAGTCTAATTGGTTCCACATGGAGTCAAATCCTCCACACATTTGCGTTTTCTAGGGAGAAGGGTTTAGAAACCCGATTAAACATGATATTTGCATATTAAAAATGACATGGGATGCAATTGCCGAAGAGAAAGATCGTGCTTTTCGCCATAACCACTTTGACGGTGATTTTTTTGTGAAATTTCACCCGAAATCCACAGCAATTTGTCTCGATATGCTGGGATGAACGCAGAAATATCTGGTTGTTATGGCTATCTCAATCCTACATCTTGCTACAGACTCTGTGTTTGTATGTGTTTTCTGGACTTTCTCTACGGACTTTAAGGTTTTGAATGCATTTTAACATGTAAGTTTTGTTTTCTGCCGGCAAACGCTAATTGGTTCCACCTGGAGTCAAATCCTCCACACATTCGAGTTTTCTACACAGAAAGCTTCAGAAACCAGAGAAAACATAATTGTGTTTGTAAACATGACATTGGATGCATTTGCTGAACAGAAAGATTGTGCTTTTCTGAAAAACCACTTTCACGGTTGTTTTTTAGTTAAATTTCCCCTGAAATCACAACAATTTCTCCGGATATGCTGGAATGAACTCAGAAATATCTGGTGTGTTGTGGCTATCTCAATCCCAGATCTTGCTACAGCCTCTGTGTTTGTTTGTGTTTTCTGGACATTCTCTATGGACTTGACGGTTTTGAATGCATTTTAGCATGTAAGTTTTGTTTTCTGCCGTCAAACACTAATTGGATCCACATGGTGTCAAATCCTACACACATTCGAGTTTTCTAGGCAGAAAGCTTCAGAAACCCAAGAAAAGATGATATTTGTGTTCGTAAACATGATATTGGATGCAATTGCGAACAGAAAGATCATGCTTTTCTCCAAAACCACTTTCTTGGTGGTTTTTTGGTTAAATTTCCCCCAAATTGCACAACAATTTGTCCACATACTCCTGGATCAAAACAAAACTATCTGGTGTGCTGTGGCTATCTAAATCCCAGATCTTGCTACAGCCTCTATGTTTGTTTGTGTTTTCTGGACATTCTCTACGGACTTGATGGTTTTGAATGCATTTTAGCATGTAAGTTTTTGTTTTCTGCTGGCAAACGCTAATTGGTTCCACCTGGAGTCATATCCTCCACACAATCGGTGTTCTAGGCAGAACGCATCAGAAACCTGAGATAAATGGTATTTGTGATTGTAAACATGACATTGGATGCATTTGCCAAAATGAAAGATTGTGCTTTTCTCCTAAACCACATTCACCGTTATTTATTGGTTAAATTTCCCCTAAAAACTGCAACAATTTTTCAGGATTTGCTGGGATGTAAACAAAAATATCTGGTGTGTTGTGGCTATCTCAATCCCAGAACTTGCTACAGTCTCTGTGTTTGTTTGTGTTTTCTGGACATTCTCTACGGACTTTATGCTTTGGAATGCATTTTATCATGACTCTTTTTGTTTTCTGCTGGCAAAAGCTAATTAGTACCACATGGAATCAAATCCTCCACACATTCGAGTTTTCTACGCAGAAAGCTTCAAAAGCCCAAGAATATATGATATTTGTGATTGTAAACATGACATTGGATGCATTTGCTGAACAAAAAGATTGTCCTTTACTCTGAAACCACTTTCACGGTGATTTTTTCCTTAAATCTCACCCAAAAACCACAACAATTTGTCCAGATACTCCTGCATGGAAACAAAAATATCTGGTGTGTTGTGGCTATCTCAATCCTAGATCACGCTACAGCCTCTGTGTTTCTTTGTGTTCTCTAGACATTCTCTAAGGACTTTACGGCTTTGAATGCATTGTAGCATGACACTTTTGGTTTTCTGCTCACAGACGGTGATTGGTTCCACCTGTAGTCCAATTCTTCACATATTCGGTGTCTAGGCAGAAAGCTTCAGAAACCTGAGAAAACATGATATTTGTGTTTGTAAACATGACGTGGGATGTATTTACTGAACAGAAAAATTGTGCTTTTCTCCAAAACCACTTTCACGGTGGTTAAATTGGTTAAATTGGTTAAATTCCACCCGAAAACCACAACAACTTGGCCAGATACTCCTGGATGAAAAACAAATAGCTGGTGTGTTGTGGCTATCGCAATCCCAGATCATGCTACAACCTCTGTGTTTGTTTGTGTTTTCTGGACATTCTCTATGGACTTTACGGTATTGAATGCATTTTAGCATGTAAGTTTTTGTTTTCTCCTGGCAAAGGCTAATTGCTACCACATTGAGTCAAATCTTCCACACATTCGAGTTTACCAGGCAGAAAGCTTCAGAAACGTGAGAAAACATGATATTTGTTTTTGTAAACATGACATTGGATGCAGTTGCCAAACAGAAAGATTGTGCTTTTCTCCAAAACCACTTTGACGGTGGTTTTTTGGTTAAATTTCTCCCAAAACCAAACAATTTGTCCAGATACTCCTGGATGACAACAAAACTATCTGGTGTGTTGTGGCTATCTCAATCCCAGATCTTGCTACAGCCTCTGTGTTTGTTTGTGTTTTCTGGACTTTCTCTATGAACTTTAAGGTTTTGAATGCATTTTAGTATGACACTTTTTGTTTTCTGCCGGCAAACACTAATGGGTTCCACATGGAGTCAAATCCTCCACACATTCGAGTTTTTATGCAGAAAGCTTAAGAAAGCAAGGAAACAAGATATTTGTGTTTGTAAACATGACATGGGATGTATTTACTGAACAGAAACATTGTGCTTTTCTCCAAAACCACTTTCACGGTGGTTAAATTGGTTAAATTGGTTAAATTCCACCCGAAAACCACAACAACTTGGCCAGATACTCCTGGATGAAAAACAAATAGCTGGTGTGTTGTGGCTATCGCAATCCCAGATCATGCTACAGCCTCTGTGTGTGTTTGTGTTTTCTGGACATTCTCTATGGACTTTACGGTATTGAATGCATTTTAGCATGTAAGTTTTTGTTTTCTCCTGGCAAAGGCTAATTGCTACCACATTGAGTCAAATCTTCCACACATTCGAGTTTACCAGGCAGAAAGCTTCAGAAACCTGAGAAAACATATCTGTGTTTGTAAACATGACATTGGATGCAGTTGCCAAACAGAAAGATTGTGCTTTTCTCCAAAACCACTTTGACAGTGATTTTTTGGTTAAATTTCACCAGAAAACCACAACAAATATTCAGGATTTCCTGGGAGGAAAGCTGAAATATCTGGTGTGTTGTGGCTATCTCATTCCAAGATGTTGCTACAGCCTGTGTGTTTGTTTGTTTGTGTTTTCTGGACATTCTCTATGGACTTTAAGGTTTTGAATGCATTTTAGAATAACACTTTTTTTTTCTGCCAGCAAACACTAATTGGTTCCACCTGGAGTCAAATCCTCCACACATTCGAGTTTTCTAGGCAGAAATCTTCAGAAACCTGAGAAAACATGATATTTGTGTTTGTAAACATGACATGGGATGTATTTACTGAACAGAAAATTGTGCTTTTCTCCAAAACCACTTGGACGGTGGTTTTTTGGTTAAATTTCTCCCAAAACCAAACAATTTGTCCAGACACTCCTGGATGAAAACAAAAATATCTGGTGTGTTGTGGCTATCTCAATCCCAGATCTTGCTACAGCCTCTGTCTTTGTTTGTGTTTTCTGGACATTATCTATGCACATTGGTTTTGAAGGCATTTTAGGTTGACACTTTCTATTTTTGGCTCACAGAGGGTAATTGGTTCCACCTGGAATCAAATCCTTCACACATTCGAGTGTTCTAGGCAGAAAGCTTCAGAAACCCTAGAAAACATGATATTTGTGTTTGTGAACAAGACATGTGATGCATTTGCCGAACAGAAAAATTGTGTTTTTCTCCAAAACCACTTTCAGGTCGATTTTCTGGTTAAATTTCACCCGAATTGCACAACAATTTATCCAGATACACTGGGATGAACGCAGAAATATCTGGTGAGTTATGGCGATCTCCATCCCAGATCTTGCTACAGCCTCTGTGTTTGTTTGTGTTTTCTGGACGTTCTCTATGAACTTTAAGGTTTTGAATGCATTTTAGCATGACACTTTTTGTTTTCTGCCGGCAAACACTAATGGGTTCCACATGGAGTCAAATCCTCCACACATTCGAGTTTTTTATGCAGAAAGCTTCAGAAAGCAACAAAACATGATATTTGTGTTTGTAAACATGACATGGGATGTATTTACTGAACAGAAAAATTGTGCTTTTCTCCAAAACCACTTTCACGGTGATTTTTTGGTTAAATTCCACCCGAAAACCACAACAACTTGGCCAGATACTCCTGGATGAAAAAAAAATAGCTGGTGTGTTGTGGCTATCGCAATCCTTGATCGTGCTACAACCTCTGTGTTTGTTTGTGTTTTCTGGACATTCTCTATGGACTTTACAGTATTGAATGCATTTTAGCATGTAAGTTTGTGTTTTCTCTTGGCAAAGGCTAATTGCTACCACATTGAGTCAAATCTTCCACACATTCGAGTATTCTAGGCAGAAGGCTTCAGAAACCTGAGAAAACATGATATTTGTGTTTGTAAACATGACATGGGATGCATTTGCCAAACAGAAAGATTGTGCTTTTCTCCAAAACCACTTTGACGGTGATTTTTTGGTTAAATTTCACCTGAAAACCACAAGAATTTGTCCAGATACTCCTGGTGAAAACAAAACTATCTGGTGGGTTGTGGCTATCTCAATCCCAGATCTTGCTACAGCCTCTGTGTTTGCTTGTGTTTTCTGGACATTCTCTACAGACTTTACGGTTTTGAATGCATTTTAGCATGTGAGTTTTTGTTTTCTGCTGGTAAATGCTAATTATTACATGGAATCATATCCTCCACACATTCGATTGTTCTAGGAAGAAAGCTTCAGAAACCTGAGCAAACATGATATTTGTGTTTGTAAACAAGACATTGGATCCACTGGCTGAAAAGAAAGATTTTCCTTATCTACAAAACACTTTGATGGTGTTTTATTTTATTTTTTTTTATTTCACCTGAATTCCACAACAAGTTGTCAGGATTTTCCGGGATGAAAGCAGATATATCTGGCATGTTGTGGCTATCTCAATCCGAGATCTTGCTACAGCCTCTGTGTTTGTTTGTGTTTTCTGGACATTATGTATGGACTTTACAGTTTTGAATGCATTTTAGCATGTAAGTTTTCGTTTTCTGCAGGCAAACGCTAATTAGTACCACATGGTGTCACATCCTCCACACATTCGAGTTTTCCAGGCAGAAAGCTTCAGAAACCTGAGAAAACATGATATTTGTGTTTGTAAACATGACATTGGATGCAGTTGCCGAACAGAAAGATTGTGCCGAACAGAAAGATTGTGTGTTTGTGTTTTCTGGACATTCTCTATGGACTTTACGGTTTTGAATTTTACCTTTAAGTTTCTGTTTCTCCCGGCAACGCTAACTGGTACCACATGGAGAAAATCCTCGAAACATTCGAGATTTCTAAGCAGAAAGCTTCAGAAATCCGAGAAAACATGATAGTTTTGTTTGGAAACATCACATGGGATGCATTTACCAAAAACAAAGATTGTGCTTTACTCCAAAACCACTTTCACTGTGATTTTTTGGTTAAATTTCACCCGAATTCCACAACAATTTGTCCGGATATGCTGGGATGAACGCAGTAATATCTGGTGTGTTATTGCTATCTCAATCCCAGATCTTGCTACAGCCTCTGTGTGTGTTTGTGTTTTCTGGACATTCTCTTCTGACGTTACAGTTTTGAATGCATTTTAGCATGACACTTTTTATTTTCTGCTGGCAAATGCTAATTGGTTCCACATGGAGTTAAATCCTCTACACATTCGAGTTTTCGAGGCAGAAAATTTCAGAAACCCGAGAAAACATATTATTTGTGTTTGTAAACATGATATTGCTTGCATTTGCCTAACAGAAAGATTGTGCTTTTCTCTCAAACCAATTTGATGGTGGCTTTTTTTTTTATTTTACCAAATTCCACAACAATTTGTCCAGCTACTCCTGCATGAAAACAAAAATATTTGGTATTTTGTGGCTATCTCAGTCCCAGATCCTGCTACAGCGTCTGTGTTTGTCTGTGTTTTCTGGACATTCTTTATGGACTTTATGGTTTTGTGCATTTTAGCATGTAATTTTTTGTTTTCTGCCGGCAAACACTAATTGGTTCCACAAGGAGTCAAATCCTTCACACATTCAGTGTTCTAGTCAGAAAGCTTCAGAAACCTGAGAAAACATGATGTTTTTTTTTTTTTGTAAACTTGACATTGGATGCACTTGGCGAACAGAAAGATTGTGCTTTTCTCCAAAACCACTTTCACGGTGGTTTTTTGGTTAAATTTCACGCGAAAACCACAAAAACTTGGGCAGACACTCCTGGATGAAAAAAAAAAAAATAGCTGGTGTGCTGTGGCTATCGCAATCCCAGATAGTGCCACAACCTCTGTGTTTGTTTGTGTTTTCTGGACATTCTCTACGGACTTTACGGTATTGAATGCATTTTAGCATGTAAGTTTTTGTTTTCTCATGGCAAAGGCTAATTGCACCACATTGAGTCAATTCTTCCACACATTCGAGTTTACCAGGCAGAAAGCTTCAGAAACCTGAGGAAACATAATATTTGTGTTTGTAAACATGACATTGGATCCACTTGCCAAAAGGAAAGATTGTGCTTTTCTCCAAAACCACTTTCACGGTGATATTTTGGTTAAATTTCACCCGAAAACCACAACAAATTTTCAGGATTTTCCGGCATGAAAGCAGAAATATCTGGTGTGTTTTGGCTATCTCATTCCAAGATTTTGCTACAGCCTCTATGTTTGTGTTTTCTGGACATTCTCTACAGACTTTATGATTTTGAATGCATTTTCACATGGCACATTTTGTTTTCTGAATACAGATGTTAATTGGTTCCACCTGGAGTCAAATCCTTAACACATTCCAATGTTCTTGGCAGAAAGCTTCCGAAACCCAAGAAAACATGAAATTGTGTTTGTAAACCTGTCACTGGATGCATTTGCTGCGCAGAAAGATTGTGCTTTTCTCCAAAACCACTTTTTGGTGTTTTTTTTTTTTTTTAAATTTCACCCGAATTGTACAACAATTTGTCCAGATACTCCTACATGAAAACAAAAATATCTGGTGTGTTGTGGCTATCTCAATCCCAGATCTTGCTACAGCCTCTGTGTTTGTTTGTGTTTTCTGGACATTATCAATGTAGTTTACGGTTTTGAATGCATTTTAACATGTAAGTTTCTGTTTCTGCCGTCAAACGCTATTAGTACCACATGGAGTAAAATCCTCGAAACATTCGAGATTTCTAGGCAGACAACTTCAGAAATCCGAGAAAACATGATAGTTGTGTTTGTAAACATCACATGTGATGCATTTACCGAAAAGAAAGATTGTGCTTTTCTCCAAAACCACTTTCACAGTGATTTTTTTGGGTAAATTTCACCCGAATTCCACAACAATTTGTCTGGATATGCTGGGATGAAAGCAGAAATATCTGGTGTGTTGTGGCTATCTCAATCCCAGACCTTGCTACAGCCTCTCTGTTTGTTTGTGTTTTCTGGAAATTCTCTATGGACTTTACCGTTTTGAATGCATTTTAGCATGACACTTTTTGTTTTCTGCTGGCAAACGCTAATTGGTTCCACATGGAGTCAAATCCTCCAAACATTCACATTTTCTAGGCAGAAGGCTTCAGAAATCTGATTAAACATGATATTTCTGTTTCTACACATGTCATGGGATGCATTTGCCAAACAGAAATATTGTGCTTTTCTCCAAAACCACTTTCACGGTGATTTTTCGGTTAAACTTCACTTCAAAACTACAACAATTTGTCCAGATACTCCTGGATGAAAACAAAAATATCTGGTTTGTTGTGGCTATCTCAATCCCAGATCTTGCTACAGCCTCTGTGTTTGTTTGTGTTTTCTGGACATTCTCTACGGACTTTACGGTTTTGAATGCATTTTAGCATGTAAGTTTTTGTTTTCCGCTGGCAAACACTAATTAGTACCACATGGAGTCAAATCCTCCACACATTTGAGTTTTCTAGGCAGAAAGCTTCAGAAACCCTAGAAAACATGATATTTGTGTTTGTAAAACTGATATTGGATGCATTTGCTGAACAGAAATATAGTGCTTTTCTCAAACCACTTTGACGGTGAGTTTTTGGTTAAATTTCACCCAAAAACCAGAACAGTTTGTCCAGATACTTTTGGATGAAAAGAAAAATATCTGGTGTGTTTTGGCTATCTGAATACCAGACCTTGCTACAGCCTCTGTGGTTTTTTTCTGTTTTCTTTACATTCTCTACATGCTTTACAGTTTTGAATGCATTTAACATGTAAGTTTTTGTTTTCTGCCGGCAAACGTTAATAGGTTCCACATGGAGTCAATTCCTTCACACATTCGAGTTTTCTAGGCAGAAAGCTTCAGAAACCTGAGAATACATGATCGTTGTGTTTGTAAATATGACAGTGGATGCACTTGCCGAACAGAAAGATTGCGCTTTTCTCCAAAACCACTTTGACGGTGATTTTTTTGTTAAATTTGATGTGAAAACCACAACAGATTTTCAGGATTATCTGGGATGAAAGCAGAAACATCTGGTGTGTTGTGGCTATCTCAATCCCAGACCTTGCTACAGCCTCTGTGTTTGTTTTTGATTTCAGACATTCTCTATGGAATTTACTGTTTGGAATGCATTTTAGCATGACACTTTTTGTTTTCTTCTCAAAGATGCTAATTGGTACCACCTGGAATCAAATCCTCCACACATTTGAGTTTTCCAGGCAGAAAGCTTCAGAAACCGAGAAAACATGATATTTGTGTTTGTAAATATGACATTGGATGCAATTGCCGAACAGAAAGATTGCGCTTTTCTCCAAAACCACTTTGACGGTGATTTTTTTGTTAAATTTGATGTGAAAACCACAACAGATTTTCAGGATTATCCGGGATGAAAGCAGAAACATCTGGTGTGTTGTGGCTATCTCAATCCCAGACCTTGCTACAGCCTCTGTGTTTGTTTTTGATTTCAGACATTCTCTACGGAATTTACTGTTTTGAATGCATTTTAGCATGACACTTTTTGTTTTCTGCTCAAAGATGCTAATTGGTACCACCTGGAATCAAATCCTCCACACATTTGAGTTTTCCAGGCAGAAAGCTTTAGAAACCCAGAAAACATGATATTTGTGTTTGTAAATATGACATTGGATGCAATTGCCGGACAAAAAGATCGTGCTTTTCTCCAAAACCACTTTGACAGTGCTTTTTTTTTTTTAATTTAATCCGAATTCCACAAGTATTTGTCCAGATACTCCTGGATGAAAATAAAAATATCTGGTGTGTTGTGTCTATCTCAATCCCAGATCTTGCTACAGCCTTTGTGTTTGTTTGTGTTTTCTGGACATTATCTATGGACTTTACGGTAATAACCAGAATCTACAAACAGATCAAGAATCTGGAAAAAAATGGTGCTGAAATTTATATGGAGACACAGGAGACCTCGAATAGCTAAAGCAATCTTCTACAACAAAAACAAAGCTGGAGACATCCAAGTACCAGAGTTCAGGACATAGTACAGTGCAGTTGTTATCAAAACAGCATGGTACTGGTACAGAAACAGATGGATAGACCAATGTAACAGAATTGAAACACCAGAAATCAATTCAAACATCTACAGCCAACTCATATTTGATCAAGCATCCAAAAGCAATCCCTGGAGTTAGGGCAGTCTATTTAAATAATGGTGTTATGAAAATTGGATTTCCACATGCAGAATCATGAAGCAAGACCCCTACGTTTCACCTTACACAAAAATCCACTCAACATGAATTAAAGACTTCAATCTATGATCTGACACCATCAAATTATAAGAGAGAATTGGAAAAACTCTGTAAGATATGGGTACCGGCAATGAGTTCTTGGAAAACACCCCAGAAGCACAGGAAGTCAAAGCCAAAATTAACATTTGGGATTGCATCAAATTGAGAAGTTTCTGTACTGCAAAAGAAACAGTCAGGAAAGTGAAGAGACAACCGACAGAATGGGAAAATATATTTGCAAACTATGAAACTGATAAAGGGTTGATAACCAGAATCTACAAAGAAATCAAGAAACTCCACAAGATCAAAACAAACAACCAACTTAAGAGATGGGCCAAGGACCTCAACAGACATTTTTCAAAAGAGGAAATCCAAATGGCCAACAGACACATGAAAAAATTTTCAAGATCACTAGCAATCAGGGAAATGCAAATCAAAACCACAATGAGGTTTCACCTCACCCCGGTTAGAATGGCTCACATTCAGAAATCTACCAACAATAGATGCTGGAGAGGAGGTGGGGAAAAAGGGACACTAACGCACTGTTAGTGGGAATGCAAACTGGTGAAGCCACTGTAGAAGTCAGTCTGGAGATTCCTCAGAAACCTGAATATAACCCTACCATTCAACCCAGCCATCCCACTACTTGGAATTTACCCACAGTAACTGAAATTGGGAAACAAACAAGCAGTCTGCACCCTAATGTTTATTGCACCACAATTCACAATAGCCAAGACCTGGAACCAACCTAAATGCCCATCAATGGCAGACTGGATAAAGAAATAATGGGACATGTACTCTATAGAATACTATACAGCAGTAAAAAACAATGTAATCCAGTCATTTGCAACAAGATGGAGGAGTCTGAACACCATTTCGCTGAATGAACTAGGCCAGGCCCAAAGGAACTAATATTATATGGTATCCCTGATCGGCGACAAATAACTGAACACCAAGGGGAAACCTGTTGAAGTAAAATGGGCACTAGGAGAAACTGTGACTTGATCAGCTCTTGTCATGACTGTTGATGTACAATGTAATACTTTATCCATGTTAGTATTTTTTTTCTAGTACTATTGGTTGAACTCTGTAATTAACACATATCATATCATATGTTCTCCCTGATTAGTGACAAATAACCGAGCACCAAAAATGAAACCTGTTAAAGAGAAATGAACACTATGAGAAATGGTGACTTGATCAGCCCTTGCCCTGACTGTTGGTGAACAACTTAATATGTTATCCCTCTTAGTAACTGTTTTGTTTGTATTTTGGTTGAATACTGTAATCAATACACAGATATTCTTAAGTGTTGAAACTTAACTGAAAAGTGATCGTTGTTAAACATAAGAGTGTGAATAAGAGAGGGAAGTGATGTGCAATTCGGGACATGCTCAAGCTGACATACCTCAAACGGTCGAGTTAGAAACATACCAGGGGATTCCAATTCAATCCCATCAAGGTGGCATGTGCCAATGCCATCTCACTAGTCCCAGTGATCAATTTCTGTTCACAATTGATCATAATGATGGGGCTAAGAGCCAAAGGGATCACATAAACAAGACTAGTGTCTGCAAATACTAGCTGATAGAATAAAAAAGGGAGAGAATGGTCCAGCATGGGAAGCGAGATACACAGCTGACCCATAGAATGGCAAATATCCTAAACAGCACTCTGGCCTCAAAAGCAGCCCATAAATCATTTGGATCTGGCTGAAGAGCTGATGAGAGTATTTCAGGCATGGAAAGCCAAGACACTCTAGCAAAAAAAAAGGACCTAAATGAAAGATCTCTATGATTGAGATCCCAGTAGAAAAACAGGCCATCAAAGAAGAGGTGCCTTTCTCTTAAGGGAGGAGTGAACTTCCACTTTGAATATGACCTTGTCTAAATATGATCAGAGCCGGTGAACTCAAAGGAATTCCATAGCCTTGGCAGCTCATGACAAGAGCCTAGGGTGATTACTGATGCCATACACAAGAGTGTCAATTTGTTAATTCAACAACAGGAATCACTGTGCACTTACTCCCCATGTAGGATCTCTGTCCTTAATTTGCTGTACATTGTGATTTAATGCTATAACTAGCACTCCAAAAGTATTTTTAACTTTGTGTTTCTGTGTGGGTGTAAACTGTTGAAATCTTTACTTAATATATACTAAATTGATCTCCTGTATATAAAGAGAATTGAAAATGAATCTTGATGTGAATGGAAGGGGAGAGGGAGCGGGAGATGGGAGGGTGGTGGGTGGTTGGGAATTTATGGGGGAAAAAGCCCTTTTAATCCATAAGCTGTACTTTTTTACTAAATAACAACAAAAAAAGATGTGTAACAACCGGGTCTCTAACCGGCACCCATTTAATGCCAGCACTTCAGGCCAGGGAATTAACCCACTGTGCCACAGTGCTAACCACAACTTTTTACTAGTTCAGTGTATATTACTATGTTGGCACTAAACCACCTCTACTATATCATTGAAAAGACCAATAAATACAAATTCAGGCTTTATATTTTACAATAATGTAGGAGATCCTATGTTCCAATTTAAATAACATGATAAACATGTTACCATTATAGCATCACAGAGACTAGAAACAAATTTGATATCAGGTTTGATATTTCTAATGCTTTATAATCATGACAATTTTATGTTGTCAAATATTTATTTCACGATTTTAATGAAATATACTCATAAAGCTGCTATATCACAATATAATGCAAACAAAAATAAATAACTTACTGGTGGTGTGTTCATTTTCTTTGGCCTTGGAAACATGTAGTGGGAATTAGGACTGTACCTGGATGAGAAGATAAATGGAAATGTGAGAGAACTGGTGTTATTTGCTCCTAGACTCAGAGCAATATCATGATAGAAGTGAATACAAAATACCAAATACATTAGCTGTAGAAAAGAACATCAATCAGCTTCCCTCAGTAGTAACAGTGCTTTACACATGACAAGGACCAAAGAAGATGTCCTTGAAAGAGCACCAACAGTGACTTGATTAGCTCTTGTCCTGACTGTTGATGTACAATGTAATACTTTATCCATGTTAGTATTTTTTTGTTCTAGTACTATTAGTTGAACTCTGTAATTAACACAATTATTCCTGGTGGTTAAATTTCAACGGAAAAGTGATCCCTGTTAGGAATTTGGAAAACATTATGCTGACTGAAATAAGCCAGTCCCAAAGGGACAAATATCATATGTTCTCCCTGATCGGTGACAACTAACTGAGCACCAAAAAGGAAACCTGTTAAAGAGAAATGAACACTACGAGAAACCGTGACTTGATCAGCCCTTTCCCTGACTGTTGGTGAACAACTTAATACGTTATCCCTCTTAGTAATTGTTTTGTTTGTGTTACTTAATACTTTTGGTTGAATACTGTAATCAATACACAGATATTCTTAAGTGTTGAAACTTAACTGAAAAGTGATCGTTGTTAAACATAAGAGTGTGAATAAGAGAGGGAAGTGATGTGCAATTCGGGACATGCTCAAGCTGACATACCTCAAACGGTCAAGTTAGAAACATACCAGGGGATTCCAATTCAATCCCATCAAGGCGGCATGTGCCAATGCCATCTCACTAGTCCCAGTGATCAATTTCTGTTCACAATTGATCATAATGATGGGACTAAGAGCCAAAGGGATCACATAAACAAGACTAGTGTCTGCGAATAGTAGCTGATAGAATTAAAAGGGAGAGAATGGTCCAACATGGGAAGCGAGATACACAGCAGACCCATAGAATGGCAGATGTCCTAAACAGCACTCTGGCCTCAGAATCATCCCTTAAAACACATGAATCTGGCTTTAAAGCCCATGAGAGTATTTCAGGCATGGAAAGCCAAGACACTCTGGCAAAAAAAAAAAAGACATAAATGAAAGATCTCCATGATTGAGATCCCAGTGGAAAGAACAGGTCATTAAAGAAGGAAGTACCTTTCTCTGAAGGGAGGCGAGAAGTTCCACTTTGAATATGACCTTGTCTAAATATGATCAGAGCCGGTGAACTCAAAGGAATTCCATAGCCTTGGCAGCTCATGACAAGAGCCTAGGGTGATTACTGATGCCATACACAGGAGTGTTAATTTGTTAAGTGAACAACAGGAGTCACTGTGCACTTACCTTCATGTAGGATCTCTGTCCTTAATGTGCTGTACATTGTAATTTAATGCTATAACTAGTACTCAAACAGTGCTTTTCACTTTGTGTTTCTGTGTGGGTGCAAATTGTTGAAATCTTTACTTAATATATGCTAAACTGATCTTCTGTATAAAAAGAGAATTGAAAATGAATCTTGATGTGAATGGAAGGGGAGAGGGAGTAAGAAATGGGAGGGTTGCAGGTGGGAGGGAAGTTATGGGGGAAAGCCATTGTACTCCATCAGCTCTACTTTGGAAATTTATATTCATTAAATAAAAGTTAAAATAAAGAAAGATCACCAACAATTATACTGATTGGCAGTGATAAGGTACATGTAATCTTTATGTCAAAAGAAACATGTACTTGCTACTTAATTTGTTTAAAATGTTACTGCCAAGAAGCAATTTTTTATTTTAAGAATGCTTGTGAGTCAAGTTGCAAAATACCACAGAAAGAAACAAATGCTGCCACTAAAATCTACCCTATAGAAAAATACTTGGGTGATGTTAACTATTATTCTGTTGCTACAAATATACTTCATGGTACTTCATATTGTTAGTTTCACTAGAACATATTTTGATGTTACACACTGAAAATTCTATAGAATATATTCTGCTTGTAACCACGATATTTTTGTCCACAGCTGTGTAGAAAAATGAATATAATACACATTTATTATGCTATATCTTTATAGTAATTATTGCAAAAGACACCTCCCAGTTTCCAAATATTCATGTAGTTCTTCCCTAAAATGCTTCTTGGCATTCAGTGAATATAACACCAACATGATTTGAAAAGTTATATTATGAAGAAGCCTCAGAACTTCCTGTTGGAGATACAGGACCCAGGCAAAATTTCATAGCAAACCATCAGACTTGGGAATGTTAAATGTTGTGATGCAAGTTAGTCTGCTGCTTGGGAAATACTATATCTAATACCAACATGCCCAGATGCGTGATTGATATTCTGCATATTCAAGGCAGCACCCTGCTAAGATGTCTATGAGGCAGTAGTTGGTGCATAAGCACTTGGATTCCTACCACCCACACATTATTAAAGGATGGAGTCCTGTACCTGAACATATATGTTAATTTCTTCTGATTTAACTTTGCATGGAAATAAATTCTTCCCTTCTCATCAAGGTTATTAATATTTGATGTTGAACAAATCCAGATACGTGTAAGCTCTCCTCCATTAGAAAACAATAATAGGGATCAGGGGCAAGATTGCAGAGTAGGGAGGGAGCTTGCTGCTCTATTCTTGGGGAAGATAGTTTTTAAAAAATGGAAAGAGTGCAGATTCAGGCAAGAGTTTTGGGTTAAAAAGCAGAGGAAGCTCTACATATTGGAGGGACAAAGTGGACCTACATGGAGGGATTCACAACTCAGAACTCCAGCAGCCAAGAGCCTCCACATCAGAGAGGAGAGTGTGGTGAGACCAGACTGCATAAGCCAAATCCATGGGTGAAAAAGCTGCAGGAAGAGCCTAGAGAGAATCTGACTTGGAGCCAATTGGGGGATAATGTACCTGCCAAACTAGAGGAGAAAAAAAAGAGGGGGCACATTTTCTCTGTCCATAGCACCCTGCAACTGCAACATGTAAGCAAGTGATATAGAACAAGTGCCATTTTCACACATATGACAGCTGCGCTAGCTTGTGTCAGCATCTTGAAAGCAGCCAAGCAGAGAATCCTGATCTGGTGGGGAGATCTGGCAGGGGGGTATGCTGCTTGAGACTGTGTGAGGCTTCTGTGCTAGGACTGTGTAAATACTGAGGTTGTGTGGGAGCAAAAAGGGAGTCACCGGGACTTTGAGCAGTCAGTGTGGGAGGCTCCACACAATCAGCATTCCCTGGTTACCAGGCAAGGGTCATTGCTGGAGAATCCAAACTTATACTGAAAACTGCACAGATCCTTTGTGTGGTCCTTGTGGCAGTGCCAATAAATAATATACCCTCTGGGGCTAGCACCCAGGCACTGGTCTCATTTGAGGAGAGGAGCTCAGATGAATCTACACCAACAGACAAGAAGAAACCTCCCCTCTAATAAAAAAAAAGAGATTTAAGATGCCAAAATTGGTGTGTCACTTCAGACACACCCTTCACTCTGAAGCAATGAACAGAGCTCCCTGGCTACAATCACCACATGCCTTTAGGTATTTCCTGAAAGCAGACAATCTGATAATGAACACAGACATAGTCCACAGATAAAAGCTGCAACAGCAAAAATAAAATGACTATGTCCACAAATACTAAATAACAAATGCACCAAACAAGAATACGGAAGACAAAATGATGCCCCCCGAAGAACACAGCACTACAATAATAGATTGTGAAGATGATGAGATTAAAAATATCCAGAAGTAGAATTCAAAATATTGATCACAGGATTGCTTAAAAGTAATCAGAAGAAAATGCATGAACTAATAAAATCTATACATGACATGAAAGAAATTTTCTCCCATGAAATTGAGAACTTAAGGAGAAATCAAAATGAAATCTTGGAAATGAAGAAGTCAATAGAGCAAATTAGAAAATGCAGTGGAAAGCTTTAACAAAAGAATCTGTGAATCAAAAGAAAGAATATCTGACTTAGAAGACGAAAAAAAGAAATCATTCAGAGAGATCAAACATAAGAAGAAATTAGAAAGTTAAAATACACTGTTGGTAAATTATAGATACTATCAAATGACCCAACATAAAAGTTCTAGGAATTTATGAAGTTTTGGAAAGATGGGATGGATGAGAAGGCCTTTTTAGTGAAATAATTCCAGAAAACTTCCCTAATTTGGAGAAATAAAGGGACATTTAAGTCCGAGGAGCATATAGAACTCCTAAAAGAAATGACCAGAAAATATATTCACCATGATAGATTATAAGCAAACTTTCCACAGTAAAACATAAAGAAAAGATTCTAAAATCTTCACAAGAGAAACACTAGATTTATTTCAAGGATCTCCAGTTAGACTCAGAGTGGACTTCTCATCAGAAATCCTACACGCTAGGAGGGTATATCACTATTATAAATGCATATGCACCTAATTACAGGGCACCTGACTATTTAAAACAAACATTAAAGGAAGCAAAGGGAGACATAAATTCAAACATAATAGTAATGGAGGGGTTCAATACCCCACATTCAGGAATGGACAGATCCATAAGACAGAAATTCAGCAAGGAAACAGCAGAGGTAATCAACACTATAGACCAAATGGATCTAATAAATATCCACAGAAATTTTCACCTTACAGTTCCAGAATACATATTATTCTCAGGAGTGTATGGAACTTTTTCTAGGATTGACCACATACTAGACCATAAAGCAAACATCAGCAAATTCCAAAACCAAAAAAAAAAAAAATCAGAATCATACTACGCTTCTTCTCACACCACAATAGAATGATGCTGGAAATCAGCAACTTAACAATCTCTGAAACATATGCAAACATATGGAGACTGAACAGTATGCTTCAGAATAAAGAGTGGGTCATAGAAGAAATAAAAGTTGAAATAAAAAATTTTGGGAAACAAATGAAGCAACAACAAAATATCAAACTTATGGTGTACAGCAAAAGCAATGTTAAGAGGAAAGTTTGTAACAATTGGTGCCTATATCAAGAAACTGGAAATACACCAAATAAATGAGCTATCAATGCATCTCAAGGATCTAGAAAATGAGCAAACCAAACCAAAACTAATAGGAGAAAAGAAATATCAAAATTAGAGAGGAAATTTAAAAAATGAATCCAAAAAACAATATAAAAGATCAGCAAAATAAAGAGCTGTGGCCGGCGCCGTGGCTCAATAGGCTAATCCTCTGCCTGGTGGCGCCAGCACACCGGGTTCTAGTCCCGGGCGGGGTGCCGGATTCTGTCCCGGTTACACCTCTTCCAGGCCAGCTCTCTGCTGTGGCCAGGGAGTGCAGTGGAGGATGGACCAAGTGCTTGGGTCCTGCACCCCATGGGAGACCAGGATAAGCACCTGGCTCCTGCCTTCAGATCAGCATGGTGCGCCAGCTGCAGTGTGCCGGCCATGGCAGCCATTGGAGGGCGAACCAATGGCAAAGGAAGACCTTTCTCTCTGTCTCTCTCTCTCTCACTGCCCACTCTGCCTGTAAAAAAAGAGATTTTTTTTAAATAAAATTGACACATAATTGGGCAACTAACCCAAAAAAAAGATGCAAATGAATAAAACTAGAGATGAAAAAGAAAATGTAACAACAGACACCATGAAGTGAATTACAAGAAATTAATACAAAGAGCTGCATGTCAACAAGCTGGAAACATAAATGAAATGGACAGGTTCCTGGAAACAAACAACCTAGCTACATGGAGCAATGAATACATAGAAAACCTAAACAGACAAATTTCCAAGATGAAAATTGAATCAGTAATAAAGATCCTCTCGACAAACAAAAGCTGAGGTCCTGATGTCTTCACTGCTGAATTTTAACAGAAATTTAAAAGAGAATTAATATCAATTCTTCTCAAGTTATTCAAAACAATTGAAAGAGAGGGAATTTTCACAAATCTTTCCCTGAAGCCAGCATCACCTTAATTTCTAAACACGGAAAAAGACACAATAGAGAAAGAGAACTACACACCAATTTCCCTAAATCAAATAGCGGCAAAATTCCTTAATAAAATTCTAGTCAATGGAATCCAACAACACATCTAAAGATCATTCATGCAGACCAAGTGGAATTTATCCTTGGAATGCATGGATGGTTCAATACTTGCAAATCAATCAATGTGATACATCACATTAACAAATTTAAGAATGAAACCAAATGATTATCTGTATATGCAGAGAAAGCATTTGATAAAATACAACACCCTTTCATGATGAAAACTGAGCAAATTGAGTATAGAGGAAAATCTCTTGACACAATCAAGGAAATTTATGACAAATATAGTCAGCATCCCATTGAATGAGGAAAAGTTAGAAGCATTCTCACTGAGATCTGGAACTAGACAAGGATGCCCACGCTCAACATTGCTATTCAGTATAATCCTGGAAGATTTAACCAGAGCCATTAGCCAGAAAAAGAAATCAAGGGACACAAATTGGTAAAGAGAAAGTCAAACTATCTCTATGTGCAGATGACATCTCTATTTGCAGATGGATCCAAAAGACTCCTCCAAGAGATTATGTGAACTCATGGAAGAGTTTGGTAATGTAGGAGGATATACAACCAATACACAGACATTAAAACAGCCTTTGTATACACAGATTGTATACACAATGGCATGTTTCAGAAAGAATTTCTCAGATCATTCCCATTCACAATAGCATGGAGTAAATTTAACCAACAATGCCAAAGATCTTTATGATGTGAATTATAAAATATTAAAAAAGAAACAGAAGATAAAAATGAAAAAAAATCCATGTTCATGAATTATAAGAAGCAATATCATCAAAATGCCCATTATTCTAAAAGCAATTTACGAATTCAATGTGATACCAATCAAAATAGCAAAGACATTCTTCTAAGATCTAGAAAAATGATGAAGAAACACAGGAGACCTTGCATAGCTAAAGCAATATTATAGAACAAAAACAAAGCCAGAGGCATCACAATACAAGGTCTCAAGACATGCTTCAAGGCAGTTATAATAAAAGCAGCCTAGTAATTGTGAAAAAAAAGATGGATGGACAAAATGAACAAACAAACAAACAAACAAACCACCAGAAGTCAATCCAAGCATCTTCAACCAACTTATATTCAACCAAAGAGCATAAACACACCCCTGGAGTAAGGACAGTCTCTTCAGCAAGTGGTGCTGGGAAAACTGGATTCCCACATGCAAAAATATGAAGCAAAACCCCTGCTTTACACCATACACAAAAATCCATTCAAAATGATCAAAGACATAAATCTATGAGCTGATAACACCATATTATTAAAGAACATTGGGGAAAGCCAGGAAGATAATTGGCTCAGGCAAAGAGTTCTTCGAAAAGAAACCAGAGGCACTGGCAATCAAAGCCATAATTAAGAAATGGGATTACACTTGGAAAGTGAAGAGGCTACTGATAGAATGGGAGAAATTATTTGTAAACTATGCAGCTGATGAAAGATTTATAACCAGGATATATAAAGAGATCAAGAAACTCCACAACCATGAAACAAACAACCCAGTGAAGAAATGGGCCAAGCATTTAAATAGATGTTTTTCAAAATAGGAAATCCAGATGGCAAAGAGACAAATAAAAAATGTCTAGAATCACTAGCCATCAAGGAAATGCAATTTAAAACCACAGTGATGTGGTTGGCACTGTGGTGCAGTGGGTTAAATCCCTGGCCTGAAGTGCAGGCATCCCATATGGGTGCCAGTTCTAGTCCCAGCTGCTCCTCTTCCTATACAGCTCTCTGCTATGGCCTGGGAAAAAATAGAATATGGCCTAAGTCCTTGGGAACCTGCACCCACGTGGGAGACCCTGGAGAAGTTCCTGGCTTTGGATCAGCACTGCTGTAGGCATTGCAGCCATCTGGGGAGTGAACCATCAGGTGGAAGACCTCTATCTCTGTCTCTACCTCTCTCTGTAACTCTGTCTTTCAAATAAATTCAATAAATCTTTAAAAAGAACACAGTGAGGTTTCACCTCATCCCAGTTAGAATTGCTTTCATACAGAAATCAACAAGCAGCAAATGCTGATGAGAATGTGAGGCAAAAGGTACCCCAACCCATTGCTGGTGGGAATGTAAACTTGTAAAGCCACTATGAAAGACCGTTTGGAAATACCTCAGAAATCTGAATATAGACCTACCATAGGACCCAGCCATTTCACTCCTGGGAATTTACCCAATGGAAATGAAATCAGCAAATGAAAAATGTTATCTGTACCTCGATGTTTATGAAAGCTGCATTCACAATAGCTAAGACATGGAATTGACCTAAATGCCCTTCAACTAAAGACTGGATAAGGAAATTATGGGATATATACTCTATTGTATACTACACAATGGATAAAAACAATGAAATCCATTCATTTGCAACAAAATGAATGAATCTAGAAAACATACTGAGTGAAATAAGACAGTCCCAATATACTAATACCATAATAGTTAGTGACAACTAACAGAGCACCTAAAAGAAAATCCATAAAACTAAGATTGTCATTTTGAGAAGCAATGACTTGAACAACTTTGGTCTTGACTGTTGAGAAACAGTTTTTTTTTTTCTGTACGTCATACTATTTGTAGAACTCTTTCTTAACATTGAGTTAATCATGTGTTTATCTTTTTATTTAATAAATGTGAATTTACAAAGTGCAACTTTTGTATTGTGGCTCCCCCCCAAACTCCCTCCCTCCTGTGACCCTTCCCTCTCCCACTCCCTCTCCCATCCTGCTCTTCATCGAGTTTCATTTTCAATTACCTTCATATACAGAAAGCAACTTAGTATATACTAAGCAATGATTTCAACAGGCTGCCTTCACACAACCGCACAAGGTATAGGGTATTGTTCAACTAGTAATGTTGTCTTTAAGTTTCATAGTAAAGCACATTAAGGACAGAGATCCTACATGGGGAGCATGTACCCAGTGACTCCTGTTGTTGATTTAACAATTGGCACTCTTATTTATGATGTCAGCAATCACCCGAGGGAGCCCCTTGAGTTCACCAACTCTGAACTTGTTTAGTCAAGGTTGTATCACAGTGGAGGTTTATAAAGTCAATTGAAAATAAATCTCATTAAGCATAATGTTTGGAATAACACAGGAAGGAGGGATTTTGTAACTGTGAAGCTCTATTGTCCTGCATACTTTCCTACAGATTACTTCTAAAGGTACAATTTAAAATCTTGGTATGGGACCTCAAATCCCATCAAACTGGATAGTAAAAAATGCCATCTTAATTGTTAGAGTGAACATATTAAGTGTTAAATTGATAATATAGATAGGATTACATGTTAAATGGATCATATAAATAATATGAAATGTCTGGTAAAAATAAACAGAATTAAAAAGGAGAGAATATTCCAACATGGGAAGCAGTACACAGAGCAGACACATAGAATGAGAATCACATTAAAAAAAACACTCTGTCCTCAGAATCAGCCCATAAGGCATTCTGGTCAGGTTAAAGTCACATGAGAGCAAGTCAAGCATCAAAAGCCAAGACAATGTGGTACAAAATGTTCTACATAAAGGATCTCTGTGAGAGAGACCCCAGTGGAAAGAAGTGGCCATAAAAGAAGGATGTACTTTTGTCTGACAGGTGGAGAGTACTTCAACTTTGCTTGTGGACTTGTCTAGATACTGATGCAGATTTTGGATACAAAGGCTACTATAGCCTTTGTAGCTTCCATAACCTAGGCAGCTCATGATAAGAGTTTTGGGTGATCACTGATATCATACATAAGACTGTTATTTGTTACATTAACAACAGGAGTCACTGTGCACATACTCTCCATAAAGGACTTCTGTCTGCAATGAATTGTATTATGAGAATTAACTGTAAAACTAGTTCTCGGTTTGTGTGTGTGTTTGTCTGTGTGTGTTTGTTCGTATGTGTAAATTGTTGAAATCTACTTTGTAAAAGTTGGTCTTCTATGTATAAAGTTAAATAAAAATGTATCTTAAAGGATAATGGGACTTGGAATGAGCAAGGAAGGAGGAGTGGGGTGAGAGTGGAGGAGGGAGGGGCAGCATAGTGAGAAGAATCACTATATTCCTAAAGTTGTACTGATGAGATCTGTACTCAATAAATAAAATGTTTCTTTGAAATATAAAAAGAAACAAGAAGAATGATTTGTATGTTTCCTGAGTAATCGCTTCACTCTCAACACAAAATGCATGATGCAAAAGAATTCATCTTCAACCACACACTAATGAAGTGGAACTCCAGTGGTTAAATTTTAGGGTTTCAAACTCATATTTGAAAGGCATGTGTCAAAAATAGATGAATTCTTATTTCAGCTCAATTCACAATAGCTAGAACCTGGAATCAACCCAAATGCCCATCAACAGTAGACTGGATAAAGAAATTATGGGTCATGTACTCCATAGAATACGATACAGCAGAAAAAAAAAAAAAAACAACGAAATCCTGTCATTTGCAACAAAATGGAGCAATCTGGAAAACATCATGCTGAGTGAATTAAGCCAGTCCCAAAGGGACAAATATCATATGTTCTACCTGATTGGTGACAACTAACCGAGCACCAAAAAGGAAACATGGTGAAGTGAAATGGATACTATAAGAAACAGTGACTTGATCAGTCCTTGTCCTTACTGTTGATCTACAAGTTAAAACTTTATCACTTTTAGTATTTTTTGTTCTACTTAAAACTATTCGTTGAACTCTTTAATTAACACACAATTATTCTTAGGTATTTAAATTCAACTGAAAAGTGATCTCTGTTAAATGTAAGAGTGGGAATAAGAGAGGGAGGAGATGTACAATTTGGGACATGCTCAATTGGACTTGCCCCAAATGGTGGAGTTAGAAACGTGCCACGGGATTCCAATTCAATCCCATCAAGGTGACATGTACCCATGCCATCTCACTAGTCCAAGTGATCAACTTCAGTTTACAATTGATCATACTGATAGACCTACGAGTCAAAGGGATCACATAAACAAGACGAGTGTCTGCTAATACTAGCTGACAGAATCAAAAAGGGAGAGAACGATCCAACATGAGAAGCGGGATACACAGCAGACTCATAGAAAGGCAGATGTCCTAAACAGCACCCTGGCCTCAGAATCAGCCCTTAAGGCATTCGGACCTGGCTGAAGAGCCCATGAGAGTATTTTAGGCATGGAAAGCCAAGACACTCTGGCAAAAAAAAAAAAAAAAACCCTAAAGGAAAGATCTCTGCGAGTGAGATCCCAGTGGAAAGAATGGGGCCATCAAAGAAGGAGGTACCTTTCTCTGAAGGGAGGAGAAAACTTCCACTTTGACTATGACCTTGTTGACATAAGATCAATGTCAGTGAACTCAAAATGCTTCCATAGCCTTGGCAACTCATGACTAGAGCCTAGGGAGATTACTGATTCCTTAAACAAGAGTGCCAATTTTTTAAGTTAACAACAGGAGTCACTGTGCACTTACTCCTCATGTAGGATCTCTGACCTTTATGTGTTGTTCAATGTGAACTAATGCTATAATTAGTACTCAAACAGTATTTTACACTTAATCGTTCTGTATGGGTGCAAACTGTTGAAATCTTTACTTAATATACACTAAAGTGATCTGTACATAAAGATAATTGAAAATGAATCTTGATGTGAATGGAATGGGAGAGGCAGCAGGAGATGGGAGGGTTGTGGGTGGGCGGGAATTTATGGGGGAAGCCATTGTAATGCATAAACTGTACTTTAGAAATTCATATTTACTAAATAAAAGTTAAAAATGGATAAATTCAAATGTGGGAACAGGTTTTATGATGCTTATTATTTGTTTTCCCTTTGTTTTCAATTCTGATAATTATACTGTATTTCTAAACACACATCTGCTTATTACAGATACATGTATAAAATATGGAAAACATGATGCTATTCTACTTCAAGATACTTAAACAAGAAGCCAATATTCCTATGGCAACTTATATCTAATCCATCAAAAGATATTTGCTGTGACCTAATCAAATAATTAGTGTGTTATTCATGGGTAATATTCCAGAATTCAGAAAACTACTATAGTACATTTACTAGAATAAAATAATGAGCTTTACTGTGGGTGCATTTAAATTCATTGCACAAAACAAAAGTTCCAGTCTCTGGGAATTAATTCAAAACTCTTGAAATCCATTTCTCTATACATTCATCTGATGATCTATCAAATCTTTATTTATAGCTCTGAGAGTCAGATCTTAACCTTCTCTGCTCGCTAGTTTCCTCTATAAATCATGCGAGATGTCAACACAAGAATTACATAGAGCCTCTACTGCCACGTTGTTCTTCTCTAACAGGGAATGGCTATGGCTAATATGAACTTCAGTGGGAGTAAGACAGTGTACTGGTTTTAGGCCCACAACCTCTCCCTGGTTTCCTTTATTGCACAGATATGATTTTCCCTGTTCAAATTCCTGTGTTTTCTCTATACTACCATTGTCCTAAGTGATATTGTACAAATGTGGGAACCTTAAGCTTGAGCTTCCAAGCCTAAGTTCCCTCATCTCAGAGTTCAGAAACTAGTACATGATGAAAAAAATAGGTCTTGGCTGGCACCGCCGCTCACTAGACTAATCCTCTGCCTTGCAGTGCTGGCACACTGGGTTCTATTCCCGGTCTGGGCACCAGATTCTGTCCCGGTTGCCCCTCTTCCAGGCCAGCTCTCTGCGGTGGCCAGGGAGTGCAGTGGAGGATGGCCCAAGTGCTTGGGCCCTGCACCCCATGGGAGACCAGGATAAGTACCTGTCTCCTGCCTTCAGATCAGCGAGGTGCTCCAGCCGCAGTGTGCCGGCCATGGTGGCCATTGGAGGGTGAACAAATGGGAAAAGGAAGACTTTTCTCTCTGTCTCTCTCTCTCTCTCACTGTCCACTCTGCCTATCAAAAAAATTAAAAAAAGAAAAAAATAGGTCTCAATTTCATATTACTTGAGATAAAAATGAAATTTCAGGGATTAATGAGCTAGCTCAGCACCATGGGCTTTGTGAGTTTATATGTCCTTTCCAGGAATTTGCTCTCTTTGTTCATCACACACCTCTGCCAACAGGAGTTGTTCCTTCTGGGAATGGAGATATAGTTTCCAAGGGAAACTCCAATATGAGAAAAATTGTGAACATCATACTCACCAAAAATTGGCTAGTCATAAGCCACTCCTTTGTCTGACTCTTCTCAGTCAATAAGGAAGCTATAGTGATTAATTTGTCCTGAATACAGAAGATTATATAGTCCAAGTGGTACAAATAAAGGGAGTGATGAGCAAAGAGTGAGTCTAGCGAATGAAAATAACCTCAAGGATTATTAACTGAATTTAGCCTTTTCTTTTTAAATATTTAATTATTTGCAAGGCAGAGAAATGAAAGACAAAAACAGAGACACTGACACATGAAGCATCTTTTTTCCTGGCTCACTTCCCAAGATGCTAAAATAAACAGGTTTTGGCGAGGACAGAGCCAGGAGCAAGTAATTTTATTTACATCTGCTATATGGGCACATTCCAAAGCATTTGGGTCATGTTCCATTGCCTTCCCAGGTTCATTAATAGAATATACACAAAGTAACACTACAATATAGGAGGCCAGCATTGCAAGCAGTGGCCAATCCCATTGCAAACTAATGCGTGCCACAAACACTAGTCATTTCAGATCCATCATTAAAATATTTAGTCATATACCTCTGTTGCCTCATCATGTATTTTTCTATTAATTTAGTTCATAATTTTATTGTTTAAAAAGACAAACAATATACACCTTGAAGTTTTAGACATAACCATTTGATAAGAAGAGGAAATCAAAGGGATACAAGTTAAAAAGTGGGGATTCAGATTATTTCTATTTGAAAATGACATGGTTCTCAATATAGGGAAGCCAAAAGAGTCCACTTGTAAATGATTAGAATTCATAAAAAACTTTGTTAAAGTAGCATAATATAATAGTAACACGTAAAAGTCAATAGCCTTTCTATACCCAGACATTGCCATGGCCAAACATCTAAACAGAGAGATTTCCAATAAACAACCTAAGTATCCATCTCAAGAGTCCTAGAAAACAAGAATAAGCCAAATACAAGATGAAATGAATAGCATAGGTCATAAATGGAATGTTAACATTAAAGATAAGCAAAATAAAATTTTATTTTTAATAGAAGAAACAATCCTTTCACTAGGTTATAAAAACTAGGTTCAAGTAAATAAAATCAAAGAAGGGGAAACTATAATGCATATCACAGATATAATAGGCATCACTAATTTATATTAAAAAGGATAAATGAAAAATTTTAAAAAATTGTTTATTTGTGGATACATATAACCTACCAAAACTGAGCCAAGTAGATATAACATATCTGAGAATCCAGGTCTCCCATGGGGCTGCGGCTTTGGGTGATGATCATTGTGAATGTTGTTCTTTAGCTACAGCCAACATGCTCTCGATGCAGGATGTTGGTCATAGAGGAAGCCACCTGCTAGCAAGAGGTAGGAAGTACACAGTGACCTTACTTTCTGCTTGCTGTCGCTGCCAATCTATAAATGCCCTTTAGAAGAAGCCTATTGGCAGCCAGTGGTGGTTACAAGATAGCAGAATAGGGAGGGAGCGTATTTCTCTAGCCCAGGGGAAAATAGTTTTAAAAAAGTGGTAGTCTTGGGGAAGAGTTATGAAAAAAAGGCAGAGGAAACTCTATTACATGGAGGGCATGGGCTCGCATGGCTCAGGACTCCAATATCCAAGAGCCTATGCACCATTGCTGCAAAGTGAGGTGAGACAAGATGGCAGTAGCCTGAGACTCTGGTGAAAAAGCAGAAGGAAGACCCTAGAGGAAGTGAGGTTTGAAGCTATATGAGGGAAAGTGCACCAGCCTAACTAGAGGAGAGAGAAAAAAAAAAGAGGGTATGAACACATTTCTCTCTGATCACCTTACAAAGCCATACAAGCCAATAGAGCAGGCACCAATTTGGACATACATAAAAGCTGCACCAACTCATTTCTGTGCCCAGCAATCAGCCGACTGGAGATTACTGACTCCAGTGGGGAGAAATAACAGAAGGTTAGGAGCTTGTGAATGTGTGAAGCTTCAGAACTGTGACTGTGGAAAAAAATGAGTGTGTGTGGAAGAACTCATGGTGTGCATGAGACTTTGAGCAGTCTCAGTGGGACACCACAAGTTCCAGAAGTCCTGGGCACCTGGTTAGAGACATTGCTGGAAAATCTTAACTTATACTGAGGATTGCACAGATCCTTTGTGCGATCCTTGGGACAGAGCAGAGGAATATTATATCCACTTTGGCTAGTGCTCAGGCACTGGACTCCATCAAGGAGAAGAGCTCAGCTGAGCAGAAATAATTCCATTCTGATTAAAAAAAGAGAGTGACGATTTACCATGTCAAACCTGAGAGTATCAACTTAGGCATGCCCTTAACTCTAGAGAACTGAACAGAGCTCTCTGGCTACATCCACTTCAAGCCTCTAGACATTCACTGAAAGCAGACATTCCACTTATCTATAGAGTACAAGGATAAAAGACGCCAAAGTGGGGGGAAAAAAGAAGAAACCAACGAGTACCTCCACAAATGCTGAACAACAAATGCAACAACCCAAAGGACAAGAATAAGGAAGACAACATCATGCTCCCAAAAGAACAGAACACTTCATTACAAGATTATGAAGATGATGAGATAGAAGAAATGCAAGAAATAGAATTCCAAAAATTAATGATAAGATTATACAGAAGTAATCAAAAGCAAAAGCATGGACTACTAAAATCCATGGAGAACATGAAAGAAAATCTCTCATGAAATTAAAATCCTTTTTTTATTTTTTTATTTAGTAAATATAAATTACCAAAGTACAGATTTTGGATTACATGTGCTCACCCCTTAACTTCCCTCCCATATGCACACCTCCCATCCCCCACTCCCTCTCCCATTCCATTCACATCAAGATTCATTTTTAATTATCTTTACATAAGAAGATCAATTCAGTATATATTAAGTAAAGGTTTCATCAGTTTACACCCACACAGAAACACAAAGTGTAAAAATACAGTTTCAATACTAGTTATAGCATTACTTCACATTGGACAACACACTAAGGACAGATCCCACATGAGAAGTAAGTACACAGTGACTCCTGTTGTTGACTTAACAATTTGACACTCACAAATGAACTCTCAAATTTATAAACCATTTTATAGCCAGCAGAATCTGATCTTCTGAGATATTCTCAAATGCTACAAGTTATCATTTGACTAAACCACATTTGGATGCATAATGCAACTACTGTGTGTTCAACAGTTTATTTGATTCTCAGTTCTCACACCAGTTAGCTTGGGGTTGGGGAGTGAATGATTGGCTTTGACAAAGATTTTACTCTCCACACAAGGGTGTGAAGGCATTTAATCCCAATTAGGAGAGATTAATCATTGGGAACAGGTGGGACCCTAATGAAGTGATTAGGCTAAATCAATTCATGTGATTATTGAGTGACTGCTTATTCCCAGGTGTGTGCTATAGAAACTACTTCATATTTGAACCTCCTGCAATTTCATTATTTGGTCATTTGGTCTCTGTGCCACCCAAACCTCTGCCAACAAGATGACCATCAACAGATACTGCCCTCCGACCTTTGGCCCAAACCAAGAGACAAATACCATTTCTTTCTAAATGACTGAGTCTGTACCATTCTGTTATTAGCATCAAACAAAACCTGACTCAGAACCTAGGAAGAGCTGTGCTGACAGCACTGAATTGTAAACTAGTGACCTCGTTTCTCAACCAAAGGATATCAGATCCCATGTGGAAGTTCATTTCCACATGTGGATTCTGTAATCACCATCAATTTGGAAAGCTGTGAGGCCCCAGGGTTCACACAAACCCTTTTCCTTTTAGACACAGGACAGGACACCAGGGTCCTGGCTACTGGCCCAGCTCCCCTCCTGTGCCCATAGAATACTGGTCTCTGACACTCACCACTTTCCAGCTTCCAATGAGTCCCAGCATCCTCCTGAGGGCTCCTGAGTGTGGTGAGGGAAGTTCACAGAGAAACGAGGTCACTAGTTTACAATTCAGTGCTGTCAGCACAGCTCTTCCTAGGTTCTGAGTCAGGTTTTGTTTGATGCTAATAACAGAATGGTACAGACTCAGTCATTTAGAAAGAAATGGTATTTGTCTCTTGGTTTGGGCCAAAGGTTGGAGGGCAGTATCTGTTGATGGTCATCTTGTTGGCAGAGGTTTGGGTGGCACAGAGACCATATGACCAAATAATGAAATTGCAGGAGTTCAAATATGAAGTAGTTTCTATAGCACACACCTGGGAATAAGCAGTCACTCAATAATCACATGAATTGATTTAGCCTAATCACTTCATTAGGGTCCCACCTGTTCCCAATGATTAATCTCTTCTAATTGGGATTAAATGCCTTCACACCCTTGTGTGGAGAGTAAAATCTTTGTCAAAGCCAATCATTCACTCCCCAACCCCAAGCTAACTGGTGTGAGAACTGAGAATCAAATAAACTGTTGAACACACAGTAGTTGCATTATGCATCCAAATGTGGTTTAGTCAAATGATAACTTGTAGCATTTGAGAATATCTCAGAAGATCAGATTCTGCTGGCTATAAAATGGTTTATAAATTTGAGAGTTCATTTGTGACTGGTAGAAGAAAAAAATTCTTTTCTCCTCAATTCCTATACCTTGGATTTTAACACTCAGATATTCCATGGGCAATATGAGTGGCTATTATTCTGTCTAATACACAAATTTCAGGCCATAGCTAACTCATGCAAATAAGATAACTTAGAGGGGACCTCTGGATGACTTAATAATTTTGACTGGAGCCAAAAATCAAATACATGTTTTGCATTGGATTATGCCTGGGATGTGTTTACACAAAATCTTAATCCATTGTGGCTACTAACTCTATATAATGTCAGAATTGATCTATTGTAAAGTCATATGTGTGAAATTTAAACCAAAAATCACCCTCAAGGTAGTTTTGGAGAAAACAACAATCTTTCTCTTCGGCAAGAAAGTTACATGCTCAAATTCACTCCAAACCGCAAAGTCAGGAGATAATGTCCAGAAAACAGAAACAAAAACATAGGCTGTAGCAAGATCTGGGATTGAGATAGCCACAACACACCAGATATTTCTGCTTTCCTCCAGGCATATCCAGACAAAGTGGTGTGGAATTCAGGTGAAATTAACCAAAAAATCACCTTCAACGTGGTTCTGGAGAAATGCACAATCTTACTCTTCGGCAAGTGTATCCAATATGATGTTTGCAAGAACAAATATCATGTTTTCTCAGGTTTCTGAAGCTTTCTGCCAGGAAAATTTGAATGTGTCGAGGATTTGACTCCATGTGGAACCAATTAGCGTTTGCCAGGTGTAAACAAAAAGCTACATGCTCAAATTCAATCAAAACGGTGAATCCCGTAGATAATGTCCAGAAAACCCAAATAAAACCAGAGGCTGTAGCAAGATCTGGGATTGAGATAAGCACAACACACCTGATATTTGATTTTTCTCCAGGCATATCCGGACAAAGTGGTGTGGAATTCAGGTGAATTTAACCAAAAAATCATCATCAAAGTGTTTTTGGAGAAAAGCACTATCTTACCCTTTAGCAAGTGGATCCAATGTCATGTTTACAAGCACAAATATCATGTTTTCTCGGGTTTCTGAAGCTTTCTGCCAGGAAAACTCGAATGTGTGGAGGATTTGACTCCATGTGGAACCAATTAGCGCTTGCCAGCAGTTAAATGTAACAAAATGTTACATCCTCAAGTTCACTACAAACCGCAAAGTCAGGAGATAATGTCCAGGAAACTCAAATACAGAGGGTGTAGGAGGACCGGAGATTGCGATAGCCACAACACACCAGATATTTCTGCTTACATCCAGGCATATTCGGAGAAAGCAGTGTGGAATTCGGGTGAAATTTATCCAAAAAAAAAAAAACAGTCAAAGTGGTTTTGGAGAAAGGCACAATCTTTCTCTTTGACAAGCGGTTCTAATGTCATGTTTCCAAACACAACTATCATGTTTATTTGGGTTTCTGAAGTTTTCTGCCTAGAAAACTTGAATGTGTGGAGGATGTGACTCCATGTGAAATCAATTTATGCTTGCCAGCAGAAAACAATAAGTTACATGTCAAAATGCATTCAAAACCATAAATGCCTTACATAATGTCCAGAAAAATCAAAAAACAAACCTAGAGGCTGTAGCAAGAACTGGGATTGAGATAGCCACAACACACCAGATATTTCTACTTTCCTCCAGGCATATCCAGACAAATTGGTGTGGAATTCGGTTGAAATTTAACCAAAAAAATAACCGTCAAAGTGGTTTTGGAGAAAAGCACAATCATTCTGTTTGGCAAATGCATCCAACGTCATGTTTGTAAACACAAATATCATGTTTTCTCTGGTTTCTGAAGTTTTCTGCAGGAAAACTCGGATGTGTGGCGGATTTGACTCCATGTGGAACCAATTAGCATTTGCCAGCAGAAAACAAAACATTACTTCCTAAAATGCATTCAAAAGCATAAAGTCATTAGATACTGTCCAGAAAACACAAACAAACCCAGAGGCTGTTCCAAGATCTGGGATTGAGATAGTCACAACACACCATATATTTCTGCTTTCATCCCAGGAAATCCTGATTTGTTGGGGTTTTCGGGTGAAATTTATCCAAACACAGAGGCTGCAGCAAGATCTGGGACTGACATAACCACAACACACCAGAAATTACTGCGGTCATCCCAGTATATCCGGACAAAATGTTGTGGAATTCGGGTGAAATCTAACCAAAAAACGACATTGAAAGTGGTTTTGGAGAAAAGCACAATATTTCTGTTGAGCAAATGCATCCCATGTCATGTTTACAAACACAAATATCATGTTTAATCGGGTTTCTGGAGCTTTCTGCCTAGAACACCGAATGTGTGGGAGATTTGACCCCATGTGGAACCAATTATCGTTTGCCGTCAGAAAACAAAAACTTACATGCTAAAATGCATTCAAAACCGTAAAGTCCCTAGAAAATGTCCAGAAAACACAAACAAACATAGAGGCTGTAGCAAGATCTGGGATTGAGATAGCCACAACACACCAGATATTTTTGTTTTCATCCAGGAGTATCTGGACAAATTGTTGTGATTTTCGGGTGAAATTTAACCAAAAAACCACCAAGAAAGTGGTTTTGGAGAAAAGCACAATCTTCCTGTTAGGCTAATGCATTGGATGTCATGTTCACAAACACAAATATGTTTTCTCAGGTTTCTGAAGCTTTCTGCCTAGAGAATTCGAATGTCTGGTGGTTTTGATACCAAGGGGAACCAATTAGCATTTGCCGAGAGAAAACAAAAACTTACATGCTAAAATGCATTCAAAACTGTAAAGTCCATAGAGAATGTCCAGAAAACACAAACAAACACAGAGGCTGTAGCAAGATCTGGGATTGAGATAGCCACAACACACCAGATAGTTTTGTTTTCATCCAGGAGTATCCGGAAATATTGTTGTGGTTTTCGGGTGAAATTTAACCAAAAAATCACAGTCAAAGTGATTTTGGAGAAAAGCACAATCTTCCTGTTCGGCAAATGCATCCCATGTCATGTTTACAAACACAAATATCATGTTTAATCGGGTTTCTGAAGCTTTCTGCCTAGAAAACTCGAACGTGTGTGGGATTTGACCCCATGTGGAAGCAATTATCGTTTGCCGGCAGGAAACAAAAACTTACATGCTAAAATGCATTCAAAACTGTAAAGTCCCGAGAAAATGTCCAGAAAACACAAGCAAACAGAGAGGCTGTAGCACGATCTGGGATTGAGATAGCAACAACACACCAGAAATTTTGTTTTCATGAAGGAGTACCTGGACAAATTGTCGTGCTTTTCGGGTGAAATTTAACCAAAAAATAACCGTGAAATTGGTTTTGGAGAAAAGCACAATTTTTCTGTTTGGCAAATGCATCCAACGTTGTGTTTACATACACAAATATCATGTTTAATCGGGTTTCTGAAGCTTTCTGCATAGAAAACTCGAATGTGTTTAAGATTTGACTCCATGTGGTAGCAATTAGCGTTTGCCCGCAGAAAACAAAAAATTACATGCTAAAATGCATTCAAAACCAAAGTGTGTAAGGAATGTCCAGAAAACACAAACAAACAGAGAGGCTGTAGCACAATCTGGGATAGAGATAGCCACAACACACCAGATATTTTTGTTTTCATCCAGGAGTATCTGGACAAATTGTTGTGGTTTTCGGGTGAAATTTAACCAAAAAATAACCGTGAAACTGGTTTTGGAGAAAAGCGCAATCATTCTATTGAGCAAATGCATCCAATGTCATGTTTACAAAAACAAATATCATGTTTCCTCAGGATACTGAAGCTTTCTGCCTAGAAAACTCGAATGTGTGGAGGATTTGACACCAAGGGGAACCAATTAGCGTTTGCCAGAAGAAAACAAAAAGTGTCATGCTAAAATGCCTTCAACAGTGTAAAGTCCATAGAGAATGTCCAGAAAACACAAACAAACAGAGAAGCTATAGCAAGATCTTGGAATGAGATAGCCACAACACACCAGATATTTCTGCTTTCACCCCGGGAAATCCTGAAAATTTGTTGTGGTTTTTGGGCTATATTTAACTAAAAAATCATGGTCAAAGTGGTTTTGGAGAAAAGCACAATCTTTCTGTTTGGCAAATGCATCCCATGTCATGTTTACAAACACAGATAGCATGTTTAATCGGGTTTCTGAAGACTTCTGCCTAGAAAACACTAATGTGTGGAGGATTTGAATGCCAATTTGTGGTTTCTTGAGCAGCCGGTTTCCTTGCAAGTAAATCAAGCCCAATATCATTATGGATTCTTGCATTTCCTTTGCTTTTTTCTCATTTTTCTTATTTATCATGGTTTGTAATGAATTTTCTGATGTGAGCTTTGGTTTTGTGGCTGGCATATGGAGTTCAGGGAATAAGAGGAAGGGTCTTTTTCAATCAGGGCACAGCTGTTGGCTTGCTGCAATTCGGGTGTGCTGTCATTATTTTGGGTGCCTCAGCCGATTTTTGGTTTGTTGAGCGGCAATTTCCTAAATGTTTTCTGGGTCTGAGTTGGTTTTGCCTTCTTCCTTCCCAAATTTTGTATTCTGACGCAATACAAACAACAGTTTGGAGAGAGTAGCCATTATGAAATAAAAAACACAACAAATGGGCATTTGAAGGTTAGAAATCTACAGATAACAAGACCAAGGTGAGTTTTTGTGTTTTGTAAAATAAAATGGAACACTTTGGCTGAGGTGACAGATATTAATTGCCTCCAAACTGAGTTTCACTGCGATTTTTAGATTCATTCAATCAGAATTGCACAGGCTGTCAGCTGGAGGGGTGGATGAATCCGGGAACAGCCAGTCTCCTTGCGACTATTCAAGCCTAATATCATTTTGGATTTTTGCATTTCTTTGGCTTTTTTCTCATATTTCTTATTTATCATGGTTTGTAATGAATTTTCTGATGTGAACTTTGGTTTTGAGGCTGGCATATTGATTTCAGGACACAAGAGGATGGTTCTTTTTCAAACAGGGCACAGCTGTTGGCTTGCTCCAATTCTGGCTTGCTGTCATTGTTTTGGGTGCCTCAGCCGATTTGTGGTTTCTTGAGCAGCATTTTCCCAAATGTTTTCTGCGTCTCAGTTGGTTTTGCCTTCTTATTCCCAAATTTTGCATTCTGATGTAATGCAAGCAAGATTTTGGACAGAGTAGCCATTATGAAAGAAAAAAAAACACAGCAAATTGGCCTTTCAGGATTAGAAATCTACAGGTAACACGACCAAGATGAGTTTCTGTATTTTGGAAAATGACATGGAAGCCTGCTGGTGAGGGGACAGATTCTAACTCCCTCCAAATGGAGTGTAGTCCAAATTTGAGGTGAATTCAATCTGAATTCCAAAGTCAGTCTGTGGAAGGGGTGGATGAATCTGGATACATTCAGTTTCCTTTTGTCTAAATCCAGCAAATATCACAAAGGACTCTTGCATTTCTTTGGCTTTTTCACATTTCCCTTATTTTTCATGGTTTGTAATGAATTTTCTGATGTGAGCTTTGGTTTTGAGGCTGCAATATGGAGTTCAGGGCACCGGAGAAATGGTCTTTTTCAACAGGGCACAGCTGTTGGCGTGCTCCAATTCTGGCTTGCTGTCATTGTTTTGGGTGCCTCAGCTGACTTTTGGTTTCTTGAGTGGCAATTTCCTAAATGTTTTCTGGGTCTGAGTTGGTTTTGCCATCTTCCTTCCCAAATTTTGTATTCTGATGCAATACAAACACGAGTTTGGGCATAGTAGCCATTATGAAATAAAAAACACAACAAATAGGCGTTTGAAGCTTAGAAAATACAGGCAACATGACCAAGGTGAGTTTTTGTGTTTTGGAAAATAATATGGAACACTTTGGCTGAGGTGACAGATATTAATTGCCTCCAAACTGAGTTTCACTGCGATTTTCAGGTTAATTCAGTCAGAATTCCACAGGCAGTCAGCTGGAGGCGTGGATGAGTCCGGGAACAGCCGTTCTCCTTGCGACTAAATCAAGCCCAATATCATTATGGATTCTTCCATTTCTTTGGCTTTTTTCTCATTTTTCTTATTTATCATGGTTTATAATGAATTTTCTGATGTGAGCTTTGCTTTTGAAGCTGCAATATGTAGTTGAGGGCACAAGAGGAAGGTTCTTTTTCAATAAGGGCATAGCTGTTGGCTTGCTCCAATTCTTCTTTGATGTCATTGTTTTGGGTGTCTCAGCTGATTTGTGGTTTCTTAAGCGGCAATTCCCTAACTGTTTTCGGGGTCTGAGTTGGTTTTGCCTTCTTCCTTCCCAAATTTTGTATTCTGACGCAATACAAACAAGAGTTTGGACAGAGTAGCCATTATGAAATAAAAAACACAACAAATAGGCCTTTGAAGCTTAGAAATCTACAGGTAACACGACCAAGGTGAGTTTTTGTGTTTTGGAAAATCAAATGGAACACTTTGGCTGAGGTGACAGAAATTAATTGCCTCCATACTGAGTTTCACTGCGATTTTCTGGTTAATTCAGTCAGAATTCCACAGGCAGTCAGCTGGAGGGGTGGATGAATCCTGGAACACCCGGTTTCCTTGCGACTAAATCAAGCCCAATATCATTATGGATTCTTGCATTTCCTTGGCTTTTTTCTCAATTTTCTTATTTAGCATGGTTTGTAATGAATTTTCTGATGTGAGCTTTGGTTTTGAGGCTGGCATATTGAGTTCAGGGCACAAGAGGAAGGTCCTTTTTCAATCAGGGCACAGCTGTTAGCTTGCTCCAATTCTGGCTTGCTGTGATTGTTTGGGTGCCTCAGTTGAATTTTGGTTTCTTGAACGGCAATTTTCTAAATGTTTTCTGGGTCTGAGTTGGTTTTGCCTTCTTATTCCCAAATTTTGTATTCTGATGCAATACAAGCAAGATTTTGGACAGAGTAGCCATAATGAAAGAAAAAAAAAACACAGCAAATTGCCCTTTCAGGTTTAGAAATCTATAGGCAACACGACCAAAATGAGTTTCTGTGTTTTGGAAAATGACATGGAACCCTTCTGCTGAGGGGACAGATTCTAATTCCCTCCACATTGAGTGTGAGTGCGATTTTGAGGTGAATTCAATCAGATTTCCAAAGTGAGTCTGTGGAAGGGGGGGGGATGAATCTGGAAACTGCCAGTTTCCTTGTGTCTAAATCCAGCCAAATATCACAAAGGACTTTTGCATTTCTTTGGCTTTTTCACATTTCCCTTATTTTTCATGGTTTGTAATGAATATTCTGATGTGAGCTTTTGTTTTGAGGCTGCAATATTGAGTTTAGGGCACCAGAGGAATGGTCTTTTTCAAACAGGGCACAGCTGTTGGCGTGCTCCAATTCTGGCTTGCTGTCATTGTTTTGGGTGCCTCAGCTGACTTTTGGTTTGTTGAGCGGCAATTTTCTAAATGTTTTCTGGGTCTGAGTTGGTTTTGCCTTCTTCCTTCCCACATTTTGTATTCTGACGCAATACAAACAAGAGTTTGGACAGAGTAGCCATTATGAAATAAAAAACACAACAAATGGGCGTTTGAAGCTTAGAAATCTACAGGTAACACGACCAAGGTGAGTTTTTGTGTTTTGTGAAATGAAATGGAACACTTTTGCTGAGGGGACAGATATTAACACCCACCAATCGAGTTTGCCTGTGATTTTCTGGTGAATTCAATCAGAATTGCACAGCAGTCAGCTGGGAGGGGTGGATGAATCCAGAATCAGGTGGTTTCTATGTGACTGACAAAGCCAAATTCACTAGGGACTCTTGCATCTCTTTGTTTTTTTGACTTTTCTTAATTATCATGGTTTGTAATGAAGTTTCTGATGTGAGCTCTTGTTTTGAGGCTGGAATATGGAATTCACGGCACGGGATGAATGGTCTTTTTGAATCAGGGCACGGCTGTTGGCTTGCTCCAATTCTGGCTTTCTCTCATTGTTTTGGGTGCCTCAGCTGAATTTTGGTTTATTGAGCGGCAATTTCCTAAATGTTTTCGGGGTCTGAGTTGGTTTTGCCTTCTTTCTTCCCAAATTCTGTAATCCTACACAATACAAGCAAGCATTCAGATAGAGTCGCCATTATGAAATAAAAAAAAATCATATGGGCGTTTCATGCTTAGAAATCTAGAGGCAACATGACCAAGATGAGTCTTTGGTTTTGGAAAATAAAATGCTACACTTTTGCTGAGGGTACAGTAATTAATTCCCTCCAAATCAATTGTGAGTGTGTCCAGGCATGGCCTTGTGAGCTCCAGGCATGTCATTCTGGGTCTCTGTCTCTCAGTGAAAAAAACTGGCTTGGAGCAATTCTGCAGCATGAAATCCTTTAATCCCATTTCCCGCTCTAATGACCCCAGGGCTCTGGCTGGTTCCAGCCAGAACAAACTGACCAGGGGAAGCATAGGAGTGTTTGTGAGGGGCCCTGAGAACAGGCAGTGCCAGATCTGGAAGATTCTATGGTGTTCTGGTTTGTACTCTCTGGTACAAAAATGTTTGAAAGACATCCTCATACTTAAGAATGAGGTATGCCTCCTAAGTAGTGGTTTACCCTGCTGCACCACAATGCTTATCCCTGGCATTTTATTTGATGTTTCCCTGGCAATTTGAATTGTTTACCTAAGTTCTTTTGTTGGAGCCAGTGTTGTGATGAATTAGGATAATCTGTTGCCACTGATGCTGGCATCCCATATGGCCACTGTTTGTGTCTCAGCTGCTGTACTTCCCATCCAGCTCTCTGCCAATGCATCTGAGAAAGCAGCAGACAACCCAAGTTCTTAAGTCCCTGGCACCCACGAGGGAGACTTGGATGGGGTTCCAGATCCTGGCTTTGATCTGACCCAGTCCCAGACATTGTGACCATTTGGTGGGTTGACCTGCAGATGGAAGATCTCTCCCTCCCCCTCCCTGTCTCTCCTTCTTTATAACTCCATCTTTCAGATAAATAAATCTTTTTCACATATTTATTTTTCAACATTTTTTCCCTACTTTCTCGCACACTCCCTAGGTGCTGCTGCTCTCTGTGGACTTGTCCTCCTCAGCCTCTGACTAGAGCACAGCCACCTCTCCAATGCTGACATCCTCTGACACATGTTTCACTCTTCTGTTCTCTCTAAACTGCAGACTCTTGATCTACCCAACTAACTCTCATGCATAGACACACACACCTGAGGACTCCAGAGTCTTGGATTTCAGGTTGTAATTAACTTTCCTTTTCAGAGGACTGGTGAAAAAACATGTCTGGAAGCCAGGGTGTAGCCTTGTGGTTCAGATGCCTGTGTCCCACATTGGAGTTTCTGTGTTTGATTCCCGGTTCCAGCCCCTGCCTCCAACTTCCTGATAATGCAGACCCTGGGAGCTAGCAAGTGATGGCTCAGATGATTGGGTTCCCTGCTCCTGGGCCAGCCCTGGCCACTGTGGATATTTCAGCAGTGAACTAGAGGGTGAATACCACTTCTCTGTCTACTTGTTCATTTCTTTGCATCTCAAAGTAAAAAACAAAACAAGTATGTTTGTATCATACATTAAAATAACTTCCTCAATGGAAAAAGGTAGTTTCATTGTTAAATTTGGGGAAAAATAATGCTTCTTGGTTGTAAATGATATTAGAATAATGCATAACTATAAATCAGACTTCCATTGTGGACAAGGAAGAGAAAGATGGAAGCAATAATTTTTGCTTCTGGTTTTGGTACTTGTCATGTAACCTTGAAAAATTCATTTAAACTCATGGGGCCTGAGTGTCCTTAAAATTACAGGCTCATCTAGTTGAGGCAGGTGGTGTAAGGGGAGGTGGCAGGAAGCTGAGAGATTGCCTTGTTTCTGTGCCAACAGAGCTAAGTGACATTAGCAAGTCATTTGACCCCTCTGGATCTTCCTCCCTTGTGAGATAAGATTGTCTTTATAGTTAAAGGATTTATTCTACACAGTCCTACCTTATGGTAAGGTTCACATGACTGTGAAGTGCTTTATAAACTGGCAGTGTAATAATCAAGTTGGCACTGAAGATGAAATGTTAAACAGCATAGAACTTCTAAGGCTTGTAGTTCTATTAGGAGCTACACAGAAACATTGAAGTTCATGGGCATTTTAAATTTAATAGCAGAATCATTGAATCACGGTTCAGAATCAGTATAGTTGCTAAAATTCTTATTTATAATCATTGAGATTGGTAGTGTAATTACTGATAGCATACTCCTAGTGTTGTATATTTTAGTTTATACAATACTTAGACTATATAAAGTATAGGTAGCATGGGAAGTGCGATACACAGCAGTCTCGTAGAATGGCAGATGTCCTAAACAGCACTCTGGCCTCAGAATCAGCCCTTAAGGCACTCAGATCTGGCTGAAGAGCCCATGAGAGTATTTTAGGTATGGAAAGCCACTCTGGCAAAAAAGAAAAAAAAATGACCTAAACAAAAGATCTCTGTGAGTGAGATCCCAGTAGAACAATGGGCCATTAAAGAATGAGGTACCTTTCTCTGAAGAGAGGAGAGAACTTCCCATTTGACTATGACCTTTTCTAAATGAGATTGAAGTCAGTTAACTCAAGAGGCTTCCATAGCCTTGGCAATTCATGACTAGAGCCCAGGGAGATTTCTGATGCCATAAACAAGAGGGCCAGATTGTTCAGTCAACAACAGGAATCACTGTGTGCTTACTCCTTATGTGGGATCTCTGTCCTTAAGGTGTTGTCCAATGTGAAGTAATGCTATAACTAGTACTCAAGCAGTATTTTACATTTTATGTTCTGTGTGCTGCAAACTGATGAAATCTTTACTTAATATATACTAAAATAATCTTCTGTATATAAAGATAATTGAAAATGAATCTTGATGTGAATGGAATGGGAGAGGGAGTGGGAGATGGGCAGGGTGCTGGTGGGAGGGAAATTAGAGGGGGAAGCCTTTGTAATTCATACACTGTACTTTGGAAAATTATATTTACTAAATAAAAGTTTAAAAAATTTAAAAAATAAAAATAAATAAAAATATAGGTAGCAATAGTTAATGCTTCTCTTTCACTGGATTGGATTATAGCATACATTAATAAACCTTTTTTAAAGATTTATTTATTTATTTGAAAGGCAGAATGATAGGGAGAGACACATAGACAGAGATGTTCTCTCTGCTGTTTTACTCCCCAAGTGGCTGCAAGCAGCTGGAGCTGGGCTAATCCAAAGCCAGGTGCTTCTTCCAGGTCTCCCACATGGATTCAGGTGCCCAAGTATTTGGGCCATCTCATGCTGCTTTCCCAGACACATTAGCAGGGAGCTAGATTAGAAGCTGAGCAGCTGGGACATGAACCAGTGCCCATAAGGGATGCCAGCACTGCAGGTGGTGGCTTTACCTTGTATGCCACAGCACCAGCTACAGCCTATTCATTTTAAATTAATAACTAAAGATTATCCACTGTTCAGCCTCCAGGCTTTGGCTTGGCCCAGCCTCTGCTGTTGTGGACATTTGGGGAGTGAACCAGAGGTTGAAAGATCTCTCTTCTTATGTCTCTCCCTCTCTAACCTTGCCTTTCAAATAAATAAATGAGTCTTTGAAATAAAAATACATACATACATACACACACACACACACACACACACGGTACCAACTCAGTGGGTAAACCCATGGCCTGCTGTGCCAGCATCCCATATGGGTGCTGATTCAAGTCCCAGCTGCTCCACTTACAATCTAGCTCCCTGCTAATGTGCCTGAGAAAGCGTCAGAAGGTGGCCCAAGTGCTTGAACCACTGCATTCTTGTGGGAGGCCTGGCACAAGCGCCTGGCTTTAGATTGGCTCAGCTGAGGCCAATTTGGGAAGTGAACCAGCAGATGGAAGATCTGTCTCTACCCCTTCTCTGTAACTCTTCCTTTCAAATAAATAATAGATTTTAACAATGGGGGAAAAGGGCAGTTGTGTTGCCTTCCCTTTCCCTAGAGTATCATAATCAAAATCTGTTAGGCAAATGAATAAGGGAAATTCTGAGATCATGTATTGACCACAGAAGAGAATGGATTCGCTGTACATTTTCTGGAAGCCCATGCTAGTTGGAACCAAGGGAAGGATAACAAAAAAGGGGAGGCCTATATCCCTCTTATTTGTCTTAGTTCATTGGAGCAGCGGAGAGTTGAGTAATGTAACATTGGTGTTTGTCTCCATACAGTTCACTTCTATTTAGCTGGTTCTTTTTTTTTTTTTTTTTGCTTTTCCTTTTTATTTATTTTAAGAGATTTATTTGAAAGGCATAGAGACAGGGGTCTTCGATCTGCTGGTTTGATTCCTGAATGTTTGGGTGAGGCTGAAGGCCCACAAGTCCCAACCCATCTCCCACGTGGTGTGGAGTCCAAGCACCTGTCCATCACCACTGCACTCGTTGGCTGGAGTGAGACAGGAAGTAGGATGGTAGGGAATGGAACCAGTGCCCGTGATGTGGGCCCTGCAGGCTGTGGTTGCACCCCCACGCCACGGCGCAGGCCTCAATAAACCTTTCTTTAAAGTGGAATTAGGGGTAAAAATGGTCTGAGGTGCATGTGCGGTTCCGTTGTGAGACAGGCTGAGGCCCTGCGGGTGCCCGGGGGCCAACAGGAACACCTGCAGCCTTGGCCTGCAGGTCCCAGGTGTCTCTCCTCTGCTTGCACCCCGCCCGTGGGCCTGGCCCAGGCCCCAGTGGCACCTCAGGAATATCTGCCTCAAACTGGTCACTTTAAGTCACTTTGTGATCCCTGACCTCTACCCAAGTAAGGAAGCAGGAAGCAGCCCAGCAGGCTTCCCCCGACCTCTGGAGCCCTGAGCCGTGGTGCCAGCCCATGCCCCGGGGAGCCCGCAGCCATTCTGGGCCAGCCATTGGGACCCACGACCCCTGAGCCTCGTCCCCAACCCCTTCGAGGTCACCACTGCAGCCTCCTATTTAGCTGGCTCTTAATACTCAAGAAGGGAGTTAGGTCAATGTTCTATTCTCATCAAAGACTTTGAAGTTTAATAAAAGATTCTGCCAGTAATTTTAACGCTGGGTCATTCTAAAGATGTGCTGTGACTTAGGTTTAGAAAAGAGCATCTTGCTTGCCACCCTCATCTCAGCTCTGGGGGCTGTCTGTTCTCCCTGCACAGATTCAGTAATGCTTGCTTCTTCTCTACTACAAAGATCTTATGTTGGTCATATTTCCAGTTACCAAAATCAAATCAACTCACACCTGGACTCTGAGTATTCCATGGCATTAGTTATCAAAATAAATGTATTCAAATATTCAAAGACCACTTCAAAGCTTAACTGCCTTCAAGAGTGTTTGGCACTTGGAACAGCCACTGTGGTTTTCTACACATGAGCACTCACTATTTTATATATCATTTAACAATCCAAACATCACTTCAGCTTCAGCAATACACAGCAATAGCATGGATGATTCTACATAATAAACACGTTACATTAGTTTGGACTTAAAACCTAGAACTAAAACCATGTGGTAACCTGGATGGATTTAAGGAAAGATGTAGAGCTAGGTAGCTAAGGCCACAGAATCCCAGACCTATTGATTTTAAGTGAGTCTGGAACAACAACATTCCATTGCATTATCTTCCATCTCAGAGTCCTGCTTTTCCAGTGAGACCCACCCCACTCAGACCATGTATTTCCTGCCTGTGTCTTCACGGTGGTGCAAGCTGTTCTGATACAGGCATCTCCTGGATAGTCACCAGCTTCCTGATTTACTACCTGAACTGGAATCCCCAGTTGCGAGGTATATTTCCCAAACACCCAGGCTGAATTGAATGTTCGTCTCTGGCAGTCAAAAACTTCTGCCTTAGGAAACAGAACATGTCCTCTACTCTGCGGCTCCTTTTTCTTCTCATGGGGTTCTGTGGTGATCTGTGGTTTTCAACACAAGTCCTGGTAGCATTCTGACTCAAAAGAAAGACCAGGGATAAGAGTTACTACTGGGGGCTGCTGTTGTGGCATAGCAAGTTACACTGCTGCCTGCAGCACTAACATCCCACATGGATGCCAGTTTGACTCCCAGCTGCGCTACTTCTTCCCTAGCTCCTTGCTGGGTAAAGCAGCAGAGAATGGCCCAAGCGCTTGGTCCTCTGCCCCCACATGGGAGACCTGGAGGAAGCTGCTGGCTTCAGCCTGGCCCAGCCCTGGCCATTGTGGCCATTTAGGGAGTGAGCCAGCAGATGGACCTCTGTGTTTCCCTCTCTTTTTCTCTCTGTAACCATGGCTCGCAAAGAAATAGAACTTCAGAAAGTTATTCTCCATCAAGTAATACACCCTTTTCCAGGCAGTTGTAAAGCTGGGAGTCATAGCTTCTTGTATAATTTGGATAATAAGAGTTTTGGTTTGAAAGCATGTTCATCTGAAACAATGATCACTCATTATCCTTTGTTAGAGAAGGGGGCTCTGCTCTTTGAAAGTGAAAATCAGAAGCCGTAATGTGTGATGAGCTCCACCTGTCAGGTCTGGGGAGACTTATTTGAAAGACAGGGCACCAGGAGAGGAAGCTTTTCTGATTCCCTGGCCCTTGCTTTAGTCTTATGTCTTTACTTCTTTTGTTGCTTCTTGATGTCAAGAGTGTACTCTTTATGCTGAAATGAGGAATTGTGTCTTACCACTTTTAGGCCTTTTTCTAAGTGTCGCTCCCCGTCTTCGTGGGCGAACGACACAAGACCCTGCGCTGTTCTTTTGTCTGCTCGGCCCTCCCCGGGTTTGCTGCTGGTTCTTCCCGGGTTGGCTGCCGTCCCTCCACCTCCGTGAAAGGGCGGTTCCCCCTGCCACATTCCCCACTTCCGCAGGGGAGCGGCACACCGCTGGCCGGCTCTCTCAGGGGCTGCACAGGTGTTCCTTCAGATAGATGTTCCTGTTAGATGTTCCTGGTGCATGTTGTCTCTCTCCTCCTTTATAGTCCTCTTCCGCCAATCCCAACTCGGCTGCCCACACGCCGAGTACGCTGCTCTCCTCCAATCAGGAGCAGGATCAGCTCCTGGAGGTCATCACTCAAGTTGGCAATAGGCAGCTGCGTAGAAGCTGTTTTCTCCTCTCCCAGCGCCATATTGTGGGAGAGCAGATGCATAGAATAAGTCTTAATTCCAGTAACTCAGTCCAGTCCGAGTTGCTCCCCACAGATCCCCCTTTCTTTTTATTTTTTGGCGTTGATACGCACCTGTCTTCGGTGCCCCATGGCACACACTCTGCTCTGCTTGCTAGAGTTGCCCACAGGTGCTTACAAGTCCTATCAATCAGGCAAACCGAATCCGGGTCCTCTCTTCGCCATGTTGTGAGGAGGTTTTTAGGTGCTGATGCGTGCCTGTGTTCGGTGCCCTGCAGCGCATGCTCTGCTCTGCTAGAACTGCCTGCAGGTGTTACAAGCCCTAACAATCAGGCAAACTGAATCCAAGCCTTCTCATTGCGGTATTGTGGGGAGACTTATTGATGTTAATTCGTGCCTGTCTTCGGTGACCTGCAGCGCATAAGCTGCTAGCTGCCCGCAGGTGCTCACCACCTCCCTAATCAGGCAGACCGAATCCAAGCTCTCTCATTGCCATGTTGAGGGGAGGCCTTATTTTTTTTTTCTATTTCTCTATCTCCGGGCATTCCTATCTCTCCTATTTTACTTCTATCTGCCAGCATTCCTATTTCTCTCATTTTACTTCTAAACTTCCCGCGGCTTCTCTTATCCCCGCGGTTTCCCGGCGCCCGCCCTGAGGCTGCTTCTCCGCACCTCGCCCCGCGGCAGCTTCACGGCTCTGCGCGGCTTCCTGGCTTCACGCCTGCACCACGGCCTCGCACTAGCCCAGCGTTCCCTATCTACTTGTGCCCCGCACGCTCTCTCTGAGCGTGGCAGCCTCCGCGAGTCACACAGCCCCAGCTCACGTTTCTGCCACTAGCATTCAATCCAAGTTCCCCGGGCTAACCTAGCGAATTCAACCCAGCTCACGTTTCTGCCCCACGATTTGGCTTCTCGTCCTTTGCTCCCTGGGCTAATCTGACGGATTCCAACCTGGCTTATGTTTCCGCTTCTGGTTTTAACTTTTTGCCCCTTATTCCCAAGCTGACTCGACGAATCCCAAGGTAGCTTTCGTCTCCGCCTCAGCCTGCCCCTGCGGCTACATCCTCCCTAACATTTTTCTCTACCTGGTATGTTTCCCTAAGTTTTCTTCCAACAATATTCCTCCCTCATTTCTCCTGGCCTCTCCCCACAGTCCGCATCCGAGTCCAAGCCTCCTCCAGGTTTCACTTTCGCTTTCAATCTCCTAGCTTCCCCGCCATAATCCGCATCCGAGTCTATGAAAGCTTTCACTTTTGCTTTCAATCCTAACTTCTTTCCCACAGTCCATATCCGAGTCTATGCCTAGGCTTTCGATAGCTTCTTCTGGCACATTTTCCGTCTGGCTTTCCCTAGGCTCTTTGCTAGTCTCTCTCTCCGGTATTTTCCACTTCTTCCCGTTTCTTCCCTCCTAAGTTTCCTATCCGAGTCATGGCACCATTATGTCGCTCCCACTCTTCGTGGAGGAACGACACAGGACCCTGTGTTGTTCTTTTGTCTTCTCGGCCCTCCCCGGGTTTGCTGCTGGTTCTTCCCGGGTTGGCTACCGTCCCTTCCACCTCTGTGGAAGGGCGGTTCCCCCTGCCACTTTCCCCACTTCCGCGGGGGAGCGGCACACCCCCAGCCGGCTCTCTCGGGGGCTGCACAGGTGTTCCCTTAGATGTTCCCCTTAGATGTTCCTGGTGCATGCCATCTCTCTCCTCCTTTATAGTCCTCCTCTGCCAATCCTAACTCGGCTGCCCACATGCCGAGTACGCTGCTCTCCTCCAATCAGGAGTAAGTCCTACAGTTTATTGGTTGAACTGGAGGCAGCTGTGTAGAAGCTGTTTCTCCCTTCTCAGCGCCATATTGTGGGAGAGCAGATGCATAGAATAAGTCTTAATTCCAGTAACTTAGTCTAGTCCGAGTTGCTCCCCACACTAAGAAGAGTGTATACATTTATCTTGGATATAAGGATAGCTTCTGGGGTGGGTGGATTTTTTTTTTTGGAAGTTTTCTCAAGCCAGCCAGTAGCCTATATTTTCTTCACAGAATTCAGTTTTTAGAAAAGCCTCCAATACAGCCAGACCATCTGTAGGTAGGGAAGAGAAGGTAGAAAAATAAAAAGAAACATGAGGAATATGAGGAAGCTAATGATCAAATAATCCCTTGTGCTTTTCTAGTACTAGGATTAGCTATTCTCTTGTTTTTATTGAATCCTGTAATCCTGCGGATTTAGCTTTTAAAACAAACATGCCTGTAGGCAAAATACTTAAGTTGGTTCCATACTACTAAAACAGAAATACTTCAGTTTGTTTTAATGCCAAAAATGTATTTACAGGAGAGGCATAAATCCTCAGGGAACTAAGTCTCTTACAAACACTGCATGCAATGAAAAGCATCCTCAGCCTCAACCAAGAGCACTGCCATTGCAGAGCTGAAGGCTGATTTATCTTCCCCACCTGGTGTGAATATGCTGAGAAATAAGCGGAGATAAACAGACCTTCTACTAGGTTAAGTCGAATTCTCCTTGGTGAGCTGCTCATTTGAGGACACAGCCTTTCTGCACTCTTGTGATACTTGCAATGGATTCAATTCAAGCCTAATTCACAATTGCTGGCCAGCAGCTCCTGGAATGCTTCTGACCACAACAGTGCTTCCTTCGGGGAAGATCTGCAAGAGCAGTTCTCTAATGAGTTGTGCTCAGAGCAGTTCCCCTCCCAGCTCAGCAGTGAGCTCTTCAGATTGCAAACACAGGAATCTCAACTTACTTGATGAAAGCTTGCTACCTGCTTTTCTTGCCAATTGTGGCCTTCCCAGGAATGGTGGAGTTTTGCCATAGGTAGCTCAACCCGGTCTTCAGTACTCTTATTCTTACAAAAAAAAAAAAAAGACAATTCAGTAAGTGGTCATCCTTGAATACACTACTGAGCCTGAATGCATTTTTACCAAATAAAGTCGCCCAATAGCTATAAACCAAAAGCCAACAACAGGCTTACCCACCTAATATTACACTCAGCCCCGAAGTACTGAGCAGTTTCATCAGTTCCTCAGAATGTAACTATGCTGTGAGCACTAAAGATAGGACTGCCCAAATTTTAATTATCAATACACTGCACAGCTAATAAGGCAGGTGCTGTCTCTGGCCCACAAAAGGAGACAGTTTCCCTGCAAGGTTAATCAAAATTGGGAGACATTTTGCACCTGATGGAACCTGCAGCGGTACTGCCTTGAGCCTACTCCTCTCCTTCCCTTTCCACCTTTAGTCCTGGATGGGCCAGAGACCATGCACAGGAGGTGCCACCAGTCACCCGTGTCCCCCTTTCCACCTGCAATGCTCCAGGGAGGCAGATGCTGCAGGACAGTGCTTTGTTCCATGATTGTCACTGTGTGAGATCAGCCCAGTATGAGAAAATGACCATGGACTCCAATGAGATATCAACCGCAGAAGCACTGCCCCCAGCAGCAGTGCAGGAGGGTGGATGACAGAAGGCACAGCATGGCCAGGATCTCTAGGGATCCCGCAGGACTCTGCTGCCCTGGATGCCTACAGCAGGCAGCTGCACGAAGGCCCAGTGCGCCTCCAGCACCCTCCTGCCAAACCCTTCCCCCTGTCTGCCCATGCAGACCACATAGATGCTGTGTCAGTGAGCAAATCAGCACCTCACACTTGGTTTTCCTGCTGAGACTCGGCCTTCATTGCTTCCCCAAGTGCAGCACATGCTGCAAGCCTCAGCCAGCAGGGCTGGCAGAAGAGGTGGGCAGTCGCACTCACCAGGTCTGTCTCTTCTTCTCCTGCCCCTCCTGACTCTCGGGCCACCACCTGCATTCTAGCCCCAAGGTATGAAATGGGAAGACCAAGAATCTAACACCACCCACATCACCTGCACACACTGCAACTACCAGCTGCCCACCAATGACCATCTCCTTTATAGCCAGCCTGGCATGGGGTGGGTCTGGCAGCGCTGGTCCTGCCCCAGGGCAGCAAGGATTGGCCTGAGGCCCCCTGCTGGGCTGAGCCTGAACTGCCCTGCAGCAGATTCTGGAAGCAAGAAAGATGCTGATGGCTGAGGCCCTGGCTCAGAGCACACTTAGGGAGACCCCATGCCCAGCAAGGGTGCTGGGGCCCTGGACTTTCCCAGGCTGCAATCCTAGTGTGGAGTCTGGCTTGGCTCTTCTTCCCAGAGCCCTGACTGCAGATGGAGTGGGGTTCCCACGGGGGCATCTTCCTTCGTGGGAGAGTGGGTGAACCCCAAATGTCATGACTCCCAGTGCCAGGTGCTGGCCTGCAGCCTTCCGAGAGGGAGTAGGAGACAGTGACTTTGTGGGGAGGTGACACTTGAGCTGGCCCTGTACTTTGGGTTAGCTCTGGATGCACGTCCCAGTGCGCCTGGACCAGCGGGTCTGCTGCAGGCCTCCTGGAGGCTCTGAGTGCCAGGCGTCCTGGTGGGGAGGTTGAGGTGCTGAGCTCCCGCTGGGTGCACCAGGCACTTTGGAGCTGTTCAGAGTAAGGAGTCGAGGTCACCTCCTGAACCACTCCTGGTCCCAAACTCCTGGTTTGGGATTTGCCAGAACCCTGAAGTAGGGGTGTGGTGGGGGAGGTAGTGGTTGGCTTCAATGCACTGTATTTGTGAGTTCTTCAAACACAGCTTCTCCCTACTCCTGCAGGTTTTCAGGTCATTGACGAAGACAGAGTCCCTCAGCTGTAAAGTGACTGAAGTTTGGAAACTACGTCCAGAACTTCACAGTGTGTATTCAGCTGGTCATCCTTCAGGCCTGCAGGTGGACAGCAAGAGCAACAGTAAGATATTAATTACTGTAGATACTCTCCTTTCGTTCCGGTAGACCCACCAAAAGAGAATGGGAGATGAGTACTTGAACATTGGAACCAGTCAGTTTGCTAGGGTGAGTGTCGGTACTTGGAGCTCAGGAGTGGACATGGAGAGCAAAACATGCATTGTTACTAAAGAGGACAGTTAGGCATTTTACTGTGAAAAGGTAAATCATTTAGAAGTGTGCAAGACACCTTAAGAAAAGTCTGTATATTTATTTTTGTTTATTTGCAAGGCAGAGAGAGCCCTTCTATTTACTGCTCATTCCTCAAATGTCTGCACCAACCAGAGCTGGTTCAGGCTGAAGCCAGGAACTCAGTGTGGGTCTCCCACACAGGTGGCAGGGACTCAAGTACTTGAGCCATCAGCTGCTGCCTCCCAGGGTTCTGTTAGCAGGAAGCCAGAAGCAGAAGCAGGGCAAGGGCTTGAGCCCTGGGCATGCTGACTGGGATGTGGAAGGCTTTACCACTATGCCAAACACATGCTCCAGTAAGCTGTTTCAACACATTTGCAAAATGTAAGAATGTGGTTTTAAATATATGCTCTTCATCTTAAAAATTTGCATAATCTTATATTCAGTTTCATGTGATTCAATACTTATTATTAAATACAAGTAACATTTAGACACATGCTTTCCTCACCAATACAAACCTCAGTAATTTTTTCACTTAGAACCTTGAATATTAGCATTCATTCAGACTGAAGTTCACTCATAGGCTGGGAATTCTGACAAACAGACAGTAGGGAAAAAAAAATCTAGATGTGTATCTGATACCTAGTAAGATTCTGAACCTGACTGATAGAATCTGAGTAACTCTTCAGAGAGTTACTTCATACCTCTCCCCTCTGTAATGAGAAGACTGTGTCTTTCAGCCACTTTCACATGATGTTATGTAAATCTTACCTGAAAAGCCTTTTATAAATTCTGAAGTACCATACAGAAGCATATTATGCATTTCCATATGTGTGAAAAAAGGCAATGTCAAAGGCATAGCTTTTCCAGAGAGAAGTTAGGAGGATTAGCTCAGTTGTAAGTGTGTAAATACCATTAAATATCAACATATTTGAAATAGATTTATAGAGTGTGGAGTTCATGATAGATATTTAAAAAATGCACTCTGGATAATAAGCAAATATCAGAAATAATGCCACACCCATCAGTGTTTAAACTCTTCAGACAGCTCCATGCCAGGGAAGTGCAGTGATCCCTGTAAATTAACAAAAATAAATCTGTGTATAGCCATGGAAGCAACTGGTTTATGCAGCCTATACTAGAGGTTTTTGTGTTTAGTAAAATTACTTGATTTTTTAATGAATGCTTTCAGACTGATACCTGATGCTGAGTGGCAGACAATTTTTTCTGAAAGGTATGTGGTTGAGAAATATAAATATAAACCAGTTTATAATTTTTGTGTGTGAATATTTTTCTGCATTGAGACAATACCTGCAATAATCATAAGACTTTTCCTTAAAAAGTTGCTATATTGATTCATTTTCATTTATTTATGTAATGTATGTTTAGGTAAAAGAAAGAAAGAGAGAGAGAGAGAGAGAGAGAGAGAGAGAGAGAGAGAGAGAGAGAGATCTTTCATCTGCTGGCTCACTTCCAGATGGCCACAATAGCTGGGGCTGAGCCAGGCTGAAGCCAGGACCCTGGAACTCTGTCCCAGTCCCCCATGTGGGTGCAGGAACCCAAACTCTTGGGCAATCTTTGCTGCTTTCTCAAGCAAAGAGCTGGATGTGAAGTGAAGGATGTGAGTCTCAAAGCAGTGCCATAAGGCATGCTGCTGTTGCAGTTGGCAACTTCCCCATTTGTGCAAAAATGCTGCCCTGGATTGATGACATATTTAAGTGCTGCCACTGGCTTTTGGCTAAATAGGGTGACTTAACATGTCTTCCACTCTGTGGAATAGGAACAAATAAGGCAGTTGGTTGTAAAAGTTGCCCATGGAAACCACAGCCTGAGAAAGATGAATCAACTCACCTTGCATTTTCCACCTCGCATCTACACCACCCTTTTCTGGACAAACATCTGATTGTATGCCCTTGTGATGGAGGTTCTCAGGGTGCTGGAACCTTTTGTAATTTTTTTAAAAATATAGATTAAGAAGAAGGCAAATAAACAAAAAATTACAAACTGCTGCCAATACCAAGAAGAGATTATTGAGCGTAAAAGGTCACCTGTTGGAGCCAGCACTGTGGCACATCAGGTTAAAGCCCTGGCCTGAAATACAGGCATCCCATATGAGTGCTGGTAGAGTTCCGGCTGCTCCACTTCCAGTCCAGCCTCCTGCTAATGCACCTGGGAAAGCAGTAGAGGATGGCCCAAGTCCTTGGGCCCTTTTGCTCATGTGGGAGACCCAGAAGAAGCTCCTAACTCCTGGCTTCAGATCAGCTCAGCTCTGTCCATTGTAGCCATTTGGGGAGTGAACCAGCAGACAGAAGATTCTCTCTCTCTCTCTCTCTCTCTCTCTCTCTCTCTCCCTATCTATATAACTTTTTCAAATAAATAAAATAGTTTTTCTAAAAAAAGATATCCTGCCATACTTCTTTCTTCCCTGTTAATTCCTAGGAATTAAAAATTGTTACAGGGCCAACACTGTGGCAAAATGGGTTATACCAACAGCTGCAGCACTAGCATCCTCTATGGGCACCAATTGCATGTTCTACTTCTGTTCCAGCTCCCTGTTAACATACCTGTGAAAGCAGCAGAATATGGTACAAATCCTGTGGTCCTGCACCCAAGCGAGAGACCTGGATGAAATTTCCCTGACTCCTGGCTTTTTTTTTAAAGATTTGTTTATTTATTTGAAAGGGTTACACACACACACACAGACACACACACACACAGAGAGAGAGAGAGAGAGAGAGAGAGAGGGAGGGAGATCTTCCATCCGATGGTTTACTCCCCAAAGGTTGAAATGGCTGGAGCTGCGCTTATCTGAAGCCAAGAACCAGGAGCTTCTTCGAGGTCTCCCACTCAGGTGCAGGGGCACAAGGACTTGGGCCATCTCCTACTGCTTTCCCAGGCCATAAGCTGAAAGCTTGATCAGCAGTGGAGCAGCCAGGTCTTGAACCAGCACCCTTAAGGGATGCCAGTGCTTCAGGCCAGGGTGTTAATCTGCTGTGTCATAGCACTGGCCCCTACTCCTGGCTTTGCCCTGGCCAAGCCCCAGGTTTTCAGTAATTTGGGGAGTGAAGTGGCAGATGGAAGACCTTTCTGAAGTAAATAAAACAATTCTTAAAAATATATAAATATATTTATGTAATAATCATGTTCATGGTTTAGAAATTTAGGGACCAAAATATATGTTTTAAAAACCCACTCAGTGGCCGGTGCCGCGGCTCACTAGGCTAATCCTCCACCTAGCGGCGCCGGCACACCGGGTTCTAGTCCCGGTCGGGGCGCCGGATTCTGTCCCGGTTGCCCCTCTTCCAGGCCAGCCCTCTGCTGTGGCCAGGGAGTGCAGTGGAGGATGGCCAAGTGCTTGGGCCCTGCACCCCATGGGAGACCAGGAAAAGCACCTGGCTCCTGGTTCCTGCCATCGGATCAGTGCGGTGCGCCGGCCGCAGTGCGCCAGCCGCGGCGGCCATTGGAGGGTGAACCAACGGCAAAGGAAGACCTTTCTCTCTGTCTCTCTCACTGTCCACTCTGCCTGTCAAAAAAAAAAAAAGATAAAAAAAAAAACACTCAGTATCATTCTGCAAAGCAAAGAGCAAATCATGAAGATGTTTTAGGTCCTGAATTTATCAGTGCTGTAAGCTTCTTTCTTGTATACTTTGAAAGCTTAAGTGGTTTCTATATTTATTTTTTAAAGGAAGATTGATGCATGTATTTGAAAATGTAGCAGAGTGGAAGAGACAGATTATCTATCTGCTGGTTTACTACTCAGCTGGCTGCAGTGGCCTGGGCTGGGCCAGACTGAAGACAGGAACTTCATCTGGGTGTCCCATGTGGGTGGCAGGGCCCCAGTTATCTTCTGTTGCTTTTCTGGGACCATTAGCAGGAAGCCAGATTGGAAGGGGAGCTGCTGGGACTCAGCTAGCACCCATATGGGATACCGGCAATGCAGCAGCATCTTACCTCATGCTACAGCACTGGCACCAAGTGGTCATGTTTTACCTAGGGAAAATAAAAATTAAAACCTAGGAAATTAAATGCCATGGGAAAGGATGTGGTGAGTGGAAAAAATGAAAACTTTTAGTACCTAGTGGTTGGTCATATGAAAGAAGTGGGACACTTACCTATATTATTACCTTTAGTCCAATTTGACTTTCTTTAAGTTTTTTTTTTTACTTAATTGGGAGGCAGAGGGTGAGAGAATGAAAATGCACTCTGATTCTCTGCTTTACTCCCCCAAATGCCTGCAACAGCCAGAACTGGGTCAGGCTGAAGCCAGGAGTGTGAACTCAATTTTTTTTTTATTTATTTGACAGGTAGAGATAAAGATAGTGAGAGAAACAGAAAGAAAGGTCTTCCATCTGCTGGTTCATTCCCCAAATGGCTACTACAGCTGGCACTATGCCAATTCAAAGCCCAGAGCCAGGTGCTTCTTCCTGGTCTCCCATGAAGGTGCATGGGCCCAAGCACTTGGGCCATCCTCCACTCCCCTCCCGGGCCACAGCAGACAGCTGGACTGGAAGAAGAATAACCAGGACTAGAACCAGCACCCCAAAGGGATGCTGGTGCTGCAGGCAGAGGATTAAGCAAGTGAGCCATGGCGCCAGCCCATGAACTCAATCTTAATCTCCCATGTGTGTGCAGAAACCTGAATACTTGAGCCATCAGTGCTGCCTTATAGGATCAGTATTTGCAGGAAGCTGGAGTTAGGAACCAGAGCTAGGCACTAAACCCCAGTACTCTGATGTAAGACTCGGAGATCTTTTTTTTTTCAAAGATTTATTCATTTATTTATTTGAAAGGCAGAGTTGCATACAGAGAGAGAAGTCTTCCATCTGCTGGTTCACTTTCCAGTTGGCTGCAACGGCTGGAGCTAGGCTCATCCAAAGCCAGGAGCCAGGAGCTTCAAGGTCTCCCATGCTTGTGCATGGGCCCAAGCACTTGGGACATTTTCTACTGCTTTCCCAGGCCATAGCAAGGAGCTGGATCAGAAGTGGAGCAGCAAGGACTCAAACCAATGCCCATATGGGATGCCCATGATGTTTTCTTTAATTGGAGAAATGTTCCTTTGATAGAATGAGCATATGACCCCACAATATTCTCTACTTACTCATAATAGGGTCTGAGATGTAAAAGTCATTATTAATTTCTTAGAAGAAAATTTTCATACCCAGAAGCAAAAAGAGAAAATTAACCTTTTGTTTCTCTCATGAATGAATCAGAGTTTCAAAACTAATACTTAACTTGTATTTTAGAGGAGTTAATGACTTAACCAACTCTTCTATTAGAAATACTACGTTGTGGCCAGTGCTGTGGCACAGCGGATTAAAGCACTGGCCTGAAGTGCCAGCAACCCAAGATCCATCAGGGTGGAGGAGGAATGTCAGAGGCTGTGGTTCTATTGTACTAAAGCTTTGGTTCTGGAAGAACACATTAATGCACCCAGATGGTTTGAAGCTAACTGAGGGCCTATGTTCTGTACTCTTGTCTGTGGTACTGCATTTTCATTTATGTAAAATTTATTTTCTTCAAGTAATATATTAATTTGGATGAAAATGAAGATGTTAAGGAATTTTCAGAATGGGTCTGTTTAACCCTCATTGGCTTTGTTTTTAGGCACTTAACTCAGAAAGGAAAAGATAGAAAAATACATTTTGGGTTCTCTTCATCTGTACCACGGCACTCTTTGGTTAAGATTTGTCATTTTGTCATATTTGATTCTCTAGACTCCCTGAAAAATCCCCTACTTCATTAGAAGGAGTCCGTGTCTCATCATGGCAGTGAGAAGTTTAAAATGTTCCAGCTGTGCATTCAGCTAGGTCATGGACACATGCCATGGCACTTGCCAGCCAATTCTGTCAGGGGCATCATCTGAATCAGAATTACTTGTATGAAAAAAGGAGTTGCAGATTCTTCCAGTGAAAGTGGAGAGGAGCAGGAGCTGCAGAACATTGCCAGGGGTGAGTGTGCCATGGGATGTCATGTGGTGGTTGGTGTCTGGGGTGCTGGTTCTGCAGAATATAGGGCTTATGGGGGCTGGTGCTATGGTGTAGCAGATAAGGCTACGACCTGCAGTGCCACCAGTTCAAGTCCCGGCTGCTCCATTTCCGATCCACCTGTGATATGCCCTGCAAAAGCAGTAGAAGATGGCCCACGTCCTTTGACCCCTGAACCCACATGGAAGACCTGGAAGAAGCTCCTAGCTCCTGGCTTTGGATCAGCTCAGTTCTGGCCATTGCATCCAATTGGGGAGTAAACCAGCAGATGGAAGATTCTCTCTCTCTCTCTCTCTCTGCCTCTCCTCTCTCTGTGTAACTCTGACTTTCAAATAAATAAATCTTTTTTTTAAAGAGCTTATGCTTCTGGGTAGTGGTCATGGAAAATATATGGGACATTTTTCAGGAAGATTTTCGATGAATTTTCCAACCCCTGAACCTCCTAGAGATTAGAATAGACTTCTAATGCATAACTTCCACTTATGCTTAATTAGGTTTTTGTTTTGAATTGTTTTTGATGAAACAGCAAGGAATTCTGAGTTATAGACTTCCTATTTCAGAGACAGGAAAACACTGATGCCTGCATTTTAATTAAATAATGCCTATCACCCTTTCATAAGCATCAAATGATCACAGATTCTCTCTTTGCTGCTAATTAATGAGCATGGTGATTCTTCCCACCCTAACCACCTTCCCACCTACACTCCCTCCCCTCTTCCTCCTTCCTCTCCTATTGACATGGAATGCCTTACATAGCTAGGCTGAACATTTAACCCGCTGGCCCTAGGTGTTCATACACTTCAACTCTGTGTGATTATTCATATGCCCTTTTTATGACCAAGCTTATTTCAGAAAGACAAATTATATATTCACCTAATACTGAGAGTCATCAAATTGATTTCTATTTTCTTCTCTCTTAGGCAGTTCTTGAGGGGCAGAAATATTTATTTTGTGTATCATGTATTTATTCAACTAAAAGACTGACTGTCAAGATGCTGAGTTTTAGTGTCAAAACAAATATGTTTCTAGACCCCATGAAGTTTATAGTCTGGCAAGAAAGAGCCATCTACCCAAAGAATATTGTTTAACATAGTAAATGCTGGTGTGAAGCCAGTGGATAAAGATTGAAGCATTCTTAATCTAGCACCAACTCTAATCCCATGATCTCTAATTGAGAGAAGTAATCAGAAACACAGAACTCCATGTTATCTAGTTATCTCTTTGAATTTGTGCTTAAAAAATAAAACATACCAAACAACACACAAATACCTAGAAGTGCATAATATTTATATACTATCTTGATATTAAAAATAACAAGAAATAACCATGAAATAATAGCAACTTTGAATCTCCTTTGTTTTCTAGACAAGTTATAATCCTATGTGGTTCTTTACAGTACATTATTACAGTAAATTACAGTACATCATACAGTAAATTATTAAAATAAAAAATTACAGTAAATTATTTTTGTAGGTACTCTTCATCTCTCTCACATTTTTTCTCTTTGAGAAATCAGATTTTAAAAACTGAGACCCAAGACAAAAGAAACATCTTTAAGCTAGTATTATATGATGATTGGCTCTCCAAAAAATATTTATTTATTTATTTGAAAGTCAGAGTTACACAGAGTAGAAGGGGAGAGAGAGAGAGAGTGAGGGACATCTTCCACCTTTTGGTTCACTCACCAATTGGTCACAATGGCTGGAGCTATACTGATCCGATGCTAGAGCCAGGAGCTTCTTCTGGGTCTCCCACACAGATGCAGCTGCCCAAGGATTTGGGCCATCTTCCACCGCTGTCCCTGGCCATAGCAGAGAGTTGGATTGAAGGCAGAGTAGCCGGGACTCAACCTCCACCCATATGGAATGTCCATGCTGGCAGTAGCTTTACCTGCTATGCCACAGTGCTGGCCCCTTGATTGGCCTATAACATAGACTTTTAAATGATATTAAAAACACCATGTTTTTCTAAGCTCTTTCCATTCAGTTTCTACTTTGTAAACTCCATGTAATACTATCCCCAGAATTAATCTAAGGTATAAATGACATGATATAAGGCATTTAACCCCTTAACCTGTCTCCTTGAATACTCAGCTATGTTAGCTCTGTGTCCATTCTTCTATCTCTGTAATAGATGAATAAAAAGACAGTGTAAAATGATTTGAAAAGAACTTTAAGGGGTCTGCGCTGTGGTACTGCTGCCAATTGGGGAGTGAACCAGCAGATGGAAAACCTCTCTCTCTCCCTCTCTGCCTCTCCTTCTCTGTAACTCTGACTTCCAAATAAATCAATAAATCTTAAAAGAACTATAAACATCAATAAAACACAAATGAAAATTGTATTCTCAAAACTGGATATTAAACCATGCCTTCTACACCTCTGTTAAAAGTTACATTCTATCATAGTCATTTATGATTTCTAGGGCCAAAGTAGTAAATAAGATTTTTCTGGAAGAGACAGAGGTTATGAGGGAGCCAGGATTTGGGGTCAGTTAGCAGAAGTGAGTGTCACTCTTTCAGATTTGATTCAGGAAAGGAAGAACAGCAACTGATCCCTGACATTTTTTTGGGGGGGGAAGGAAAGGAAGGAGGGACTTAACAAAAGCAAAGGCCTTCTGGTTGTGGGCACCCACCCCTGACTGCAGCCTTTGGGAGGGCCAGCTGGTGTCTCTATGGATGATGTGGCCTGGACTCCATTTCCCAGAGTTCCCAGGAGCTCCGACCTATTCTGCCTTCGGAATGCCTGTGCACATGCCCCTGCTACAGCCAGTCCCTGGGGCTCTGAGTTGGACCAGAGGGAGTTCATTCCCTGATTAGGGTCAGCCCTGGGGGCTGTGCTGCTCCTTCTCTGGTATTTACTGCATCTCCTGCTCTGCACGTGCAATCCCAGGCAGTTTCCGAGTGCTCACCCTGAGCCTGCCTCCTGCTGCTTCTTCCCTCTTCATCATTCACCTGTGGGTCCCATGTACCAGGGAATCTCTACCCGCACTCCCAGCATCGCTCCCTGTGTGTCCTGAAGAAAGGGTACATGCTCCAGGGACTTTCTGCTGTAGGTTTGACGTGCAGGAAGGGGCAGGGACCCATGTGGGAGACAGTGCATGCCAGGGCACCAGCGATCATGGCAGCTTCCCCTGAGGTCAGGGCTGGGACCCGGGCTGTTCTGTCTCCCAACTCTGCTTCACAGGCACCCAGCGCCTGGACTCTCTCCTGCAGAACCTCACCCAAACTGTCCCTAATGCGCTTTATTTAGTGGTTACCAGAGAGAGAGGTTAGCATTCTGGAAACCTGCACACGCAGGGAAGGAAGGTGGAAAGACTCCTGATCTCCACAGTCAATAATCTGGGTTCCCACTGTGGGTGGTCTCAGAATGCAGTCTGGCCAGGTCTCTTGATGTTTCCTGGGCTGGTTCCTGCAGGGTGGGGCAGGATGGCCTTCAGCAAGGAGCCTGGGGCAGCAGAGGGGTGGGAAGGAGGATCTGACTAGGATCTGCCCCACTGCTCTCATCCTGCACCTCATCTTCCTGGTGGGGAGAAGTGTGAAGTGTGAATAGCTGCTTTGTGCATTGATCCCTCTCAAGTATTAATTATCAGACTTTTCCAATGTGGAATTTGAAGCTGTTCCAGAAACCTGGGGTGGGAAAACTCCCTTCTTTCAAACAGGCACAGAGACAGTGGAGGATCCAAGGAGTTTCTATTAATGGCCCTAGGCTCAGCTGGAATGATTTCCTGAGAATTGTGCATCAAATTCAAGTTTCTTAGCTGTTACAGCATTGGTGGGTTTAAATGGCAGCCTACATGACTTAGGACCACATTTCCAATGGTCAGTGGGTCCAGTATGTTTGTAAAAGTGATGCCAGGGACAGATTTATTAGGACAGATTTTTGACTGGAGTTTACAGAAGCAGAACTTAGGACATCTTCCCTCCCTAGACAAGATTTCAGTGGGCAGCTGTTTCACTCGTTAATTGTGAGCATCCACTTTTAAAGGTTTGTGTTGGATGTGGTCCACTTCTCTTTCATTGATGATGTATTTGGCTGCTTTTCATTTTCTGTCTTCAGCTATCTCTTCTCCTGTTAGCAAGGCTGTCAACTGTTTTGACCTGCCACTGATCCCTTTGCAAAATAAGAAGGGAACTAAAATTAATGCAAGTCTACTGTGTTGTCAATAACTGGAGCTACTTTTTTAAAGATTTATTTATTCATTTGAAAGAGTTACACAGTGAGAGGAGAGAAAGAGAGAGAGGGAGAGAAGAGAGAGAGAGAAAGAGAGAGATGTCTTCCATCCGATGGTTCCCTCCCCAAATGGCAGCAACAGCTGGAGCTGTGCCAGTCTGAAGCCTGTAGCCAGGAGCTTCTTCTGGGATGAAGCTGTTTCTTAAAATAATTATTTATTTATTTGAAAGGCAGAGTTACAGAGTGGTAGAAGCAGAGATAGATGGCTGGAGCTGTGTGGATCCAAAACCAGAAGCCAGGAGCTTTGTCCAGGTCTCATAGGTGGGTGCAGGAGATGAGGGATTTGGGCCATCTTCTACTGTTTCCCCAGGCCACAGCAGAGAGCTGGATGGGAAGTGCAGCAGCCAGGATCCCAACCGGCACCCATATAGGATGCTGACACTGCAGGCCGTAGCTTTACCCACTATGCAACAGTGCTGCCCACTAACGGTAGCTCTTTTAATATGAGTTTGCATAAAGTGGAGAATTACAGCATCATAAATACAAGATAAGTAACAGTTTTTCTCTGCCCAGTACTTTACAGTTACCCAGTGATCCACTGAGAATCTTACTTTCCACACTGTGTAATTAAGAAGGCCAGTTCCTTGTCTTATTTTGGGTTCTGTGTTTAAACCCATGACATTTTTGACATGGGAGGATATTAGTTCTACAATTTCATAGAGACTGGTCTGTGGAAGCATCGATAGAAGTTATAACTGTGAGAGTGGTAAGAAAGAAGAGGGGAAGAAATAAGTGCCCCTTACCCCCCACAGAGATGTCCACAAGTGGAGTAGAAGATGTGCCCTTGAAAACTATGGCTGACTTTCTGGGACAAACTGTGTTTGAGTGCTTCACATGTTCTGATAGAAACGTGTTGCCACCAAGTTATTAGTATATCTATTTAGTTAGTTTTTAAAGATTTATTTATTTATTTGAAAATCAGAGTTAAACAGAGAGAGAAGGAGAGGCAGAGAGAGAGAGAGAGAGAGAGATCTTCCATCAGGTTCATTTCCCCAATGGCTACATCATTGTGACCTTTGCTCAGTCCCTGACCTATACCTTTCCTTTAACCTAGTACTTTGCCATGTAGTAGCCCATGAAAACTACAGACTGCATAAATGAATGAATACTTGGAGGGTTGTGATTTCTTAGAGGAACATCATGAGACAGAAGGAATAAAACAAAACAAAAGTATCCTCTGTATATAGAAGGTATACTGTTTTTCAAGCCACAGAGAAGAGGAAGAAGAAGGAAATAGTGAGACTGGAAAGTTTGTGGCAAAGGAAATAGGCACTGGACAAGAATTTAACAAGCCCATTAGGAAAACATTAAGGTTTCCTTACTTCCATGTAGACTCTGCCCTCTAATGGTGAACAGGGTCCTCTAAACCCACTTGTTGCACAAATGAAAACCCAAGCATTGTCTTCTCCCACAGATGGAGTCTGCTATTGGTTTTGATTTATATTTCCCTAATGGCTAGTGATATTGGGCATGTTCATCTATGTCTTGACCATTGAGATTTCCTCTTCTGAGAAACATCTATTTTGATCATTCTCCATTTCTGAACTGTACATTTTGCTTCTTGTTTGGAGTTTTTCCAGTTCTATATATGTATGTTCTGGCTATCAATCTTTTGTCATAGTCAGAGTTTTCAATGTTTCCTGCTATTCTGTCCATTGTATCCTCACTCTGTTGATTACCTTGTTGTGAAGATGTATCTTAATTTGATATGCTCAACTTTGTATATTTTATTTTTGTGACTTGTGCTTTTGGAATCTTACCCAAAACTGTTGTCTATGCTAATGTTTTACAGTTTCTCATATGTTTACTTAGTTTTTGGTTTTATATTTAGACTTTTAATTCACCTTGAGTTGCTTTTACATAGTGTATGAGGTGTTGGGGTATCTTTTCAGGCTTCTACATATGGATAATCACTTTCCTTTAAACCATTTGCTAAAGGGGTTCTTCTTTCTCCTGTTTGTTTTCTTTCCTTTGTTAAATAGGAGTTGCCTGTAGAAAAGTTGGTTTATTTCAGATGCCTATTCTTTTCCATTGAACTATGTGTCTGTTTTTCCAACAGTGCTAACACTGCTTCTACTTTTTATAAGATTTATTTATTTATTTGAAAGGCCAGATGCTTCTTCCAAGTCTCTCATGTGGGTGCCAGCACCCAAGAACATAGGCCATCTTCCAATGATTTCCCAGGTGCATTAGTAGGGAGCTGGATTGGAAGTGGAGCACCTGGTCTCCTAGCAGCAACATATGGGATGCATGCACAGCAGGACAAGGCTTTAACCCACTACACCACAGCACCAAACCCTTCCTTATTTACTTCTGCTGTGATCTTTCATTATTCACTTTTTTCTACTGCCCTGCAACTTGACTCATTCCTGTTTTTTTTCTGGGTCCTGGAGGATGGTAGTAGGTGGCTTCTGGGATATCTTTTTGTGTTAGTAGATACTTGGTAATATAAAATCATAGTTTTTATTTTCTATATTTCTCTGCTAATCACTAGGACCTTCTAAATGACAGCAGAAAATGCTGGCAGAAATGAGGATATATTAATTTGCTAAGAAAATACCACAGAGAATATGATGTAAATCATGGAATTTTACTTCTCAGAGTTGTAGAGCTTGAAAATATCAGATCAAGGTGCTAATAGGCTCGATTTTTCCAGAAGTCTTTCTCCGATGTGACAGACACATCTATCATTTGATCTGCTTAAAAGCACTTTCTTCAGGTAGAGTCATGTTGGTGGTTAGCACTTCAGTGTTTGAGTTTTAGGGTGGCACATTTCAGTCCACAACAGCAAAAGGGGCCTTGTGGTCTGCTTCAGTGACAGCCATCTCTGTGGAGGACAGAAAGTTTGAAATCAGCGTTATGATTTCTCACATTATTAGTGTCAGTGCTATCTCCATCAAATGTGCATTCATGTACACACAAACAAAACTACCTGTACACATAAACACATTCAACAGTGGAAATGCCTGATGGTTGTGTACAGGTAACATCAATATAATAATCCATAAGAGGGCCTATTAGCAGACATTAAAAAGAGAATTAGAAAGAATGACAACAAAATCTGCAGTTACCTATATTTATGTCTATATGTATGATATTCAGTATTTATAGTTGCTAAAAGATGAATACTGATGTGTGCGAATTAAAGCTAAACCTTACCTTGCAATATTGCAGCCTAGTCTACATGAAAGATGTCTTCCTAAAACCTTTCCCTGGGCCCACCCTGTGGCATAGTAGATTAAGCATCCACCTGCAGCACCAGCATCCCACATGGGCAAAAGTTTGAGTCCCTGCTCCTGCACTTCCAATCCAGCTCTTTTCTAATGGCCCAGGAAAGCAGTGGAATATGCCCTGAGTGCTTGGGCCCCTGCACCCATGTGAGAGACCTGGAGGAAGCTGCTGACTTCTGACTTCTGGCTTCAGATTGGCCCAGCTCCAGCCATTCTGGCCATTTAGGGGTGAACCAGTCGATAGAAGACCTCTCTTTCTCTTCCTCTCTATATCTGTAACTCTGCCTCACAATAAAGAAATACATTTTTTAAAAACCTTTCATATTTTAAATTTCTTAATTTTTTGAAGATTTATTTATTCATTTATGTACAAGTCAAGTTACAGACAGAGAGGAGAGCCAGAGAGAAAGAGAGAGGTCTTCCATCTGATGTTCACTCCCTAATTGATTGCAACTGCCAGAGCTGTGCTGATCCAAAGCCAGGAGCCAGGAGTTAGTTCCAGGTCTCCCAGATGGGTACAGGGGCTCAAGGACTTGGGCCATCTTCTACTTTCCCAGGCCATAGCAGAGAGCAGGATCAGAAGTGGAGCAGCTGAGTATTGAACCGGCCCCCATATGGGATGCTGGTGCCTCAGGCCAGGGTGTTAACCTGCTCCACCACAGCACCAGTCCAACATTTTAAATTTCTGATACTCTAAAGTAGCACAGGACTGCATTACATCTAGGAAAGATGCATTTAAAAATTATAAATCTAGTGCATTTTAGCAGAAGTTTTAACAAATACTTCTGATTTTCTCAGCATTATGTATAAATAAATGACAGAATGAGTCATTGTCAGATTTTTAGCTCTTTGACAGCCACTTATAATATTTCACAGCTTTTTGAAATGTATTGCTAGTGTGTTTTTCTCAACACATGCACTGGATTTTACCACTTTAGTGCACATAGAGTTGCCTCTTATAGGATTTGCATTTTGATGGGTTTTCATGGCACATGTAATCAACATCTGCAAAGCCTCAAAAACACATAAATAATAACATGAATCAGGTTTTTTTCTTAAAGATTTATTTATTTATTTGAAAGAGTTGCACAAATAGAGGAAAGGTAGAGAGAGACAGACAGACAGACAGAGACAGAGAGGTCTTCCAACTGCTGGTTTACTCCCAGTTGGCCGCAATGGCTGGTCTGTGTTGATCCAAAGCCAGGAGCTTCTTCAGGGTCTTTCACATGTGTGCAAGGCCCCAAGGACTTGGGCCACCTTCTACTGCTTTCCCAGGCCACAGCAGAGAGCTGGTTCAGAAGTGGAGCAGCCGCGACTTGAACTGGCACCCGTATGGCTTGCCAGCACTGCAGGCAGCAACTTTATCTGCTATGCCACAGCGCCAGCCCCACATTGCATCTCTTTAAGATGATATGGATTTAAGTTCATGAGAAATTAGTAATATAGTGAAACTGATAGATATGGATGAAGCAGGATGGACTTGTTAGGAATGGTGATGTTTATTTTCTTATAAAATAAATAAATAAGAAATTAAATATGGTCAGACATAAATGAAGACTAAATTTTATTAGTGGTAATCCAGAAAACACTGATCTCAGGTCTTTTTCTTCCAATGTTAAGATTATCTTTTTAAATGCATATTAAGTGAACAAATTTCATGTAATTTATATATACAGATTGAAGAGCAAACTGATAATTTCCTATCCTATATTCCCTTGGTCTCATATCTCCAACTCCCTCCTTCTTGTTTTATTTTCTTTTATTTTTTTTATTTTTATTTATTTTTTTGACAGGCAGAGTGGACAGTGAGAGAAAGATACAGAGAGAAAGGTCTTCCTTTGCCGTTGGTTCACCCTCAAATGGCCGCCACAGCCAGCGCGCTGCGGCCAGTGCACTGCACTGATTGGATGGCAAGAGCCAGGTACTTATCCTGGTCTCCCATGGGGTGCAGGGTCCAAGCACTTCGGCCATCCTCCACTGCACTCCCTGGCCACAGCATAGAGCTGGCCTGGAAGAGGGGCAACCGGGACAGAATCCGGCGCCCTGACCAGGACTAGAACCTGGTGTGCCGTCGCCGCTAGGCGGAGGATTAGCCTAGTGAGCCGCGGCGCCGGCCTTATTTTCTTTTAATATTGACAGCTGCATGCTTTGATTTTATTTTAGAATCACAAGCTTTAACCCTCTACAAAATAAAGAATTCAGCAAGTAGCAGCAGAAATATCAATGAGTATATGTTGTATACTCTATCAAAGAGTACAGAAAAGTGCTATGAACAATGCTCAAATCTCAAAATGTCAATTTAACTCATATGCTACTTTTTGTTGTCTATATATATTAATTACCACCAGTCAGAGAAAACATATGGTATTTGTCTTTTGGGGACTGGCTTCTTTCATGAAGCATACTTGTTTCCAATTCATCCATTTAGTTACAAAAGATAGGATTTCATTCTCAATTATGGCTGAATAGTATTTTACACTGCATATATAGCTCATATTCTTTTTACAGTCACCAGTTGATGTACATCTGGGTTGATTCCATGTTAGCTATTGTGAATTGAACTATATTAACCATGAGGGTACAGATAACTCATGACTATGTATATTCTTTTTCATTTCATGTGGATAAATTCGCGGGAGTCAGGTGGCAGGATCATATGGTATGTTTGTTTTCAGATTTCTGAGGAACTTTGATACTGCCTTCCATAATGGCTGTACTAGCTTCGTTCCCACCAACAGTGGGTTAGGGGACCTTTTTCTCTCCCTCTCCACCAGCCTTTATTGTTTGTTGACTTTTTCCAAAGAATTATTTATTTGAAAGGTAGAGTTACTTATAGGGAGAGGCAGAGGCAGAGGCAGAGAGACATAAGTATTTTATCTGCTTGTTTATTCTCCATATGGCCCAACAGGTGGTGCTTGCCCAATCGGAAGCCAGAGTTAGGAGCATCTCCCTGGTCACCCAAGTGGGTGCAGGGACCCAGGCACTTGGGCCATCCTCCACTGCCCTCCCAGTCCAGAGCAGAAAGCTGGACTGGAAGAGGAGCAACCGGGACTAGAAATGGCACCCATATGTGATGCCGGCTCCACGGGTGGAGGATCAACCCAGTGTGCTATGGCACTGGCCCCCATCAGGGATATTTTTCTATAGTACTCTCTCTCCACTGTATCTTTTTCTAGTTGAAGAATTAAGGTGATGCAGGATTAATAGAAGGAGTTTGAGAGGATTGTCTCTCGTTCAATTGTGTTGAATAGTTTGAGAATAATTGGAATTAGTTCTTTAAACGTCCTGTAGAATTCAATAGTGAGGCTGTCTGATCCTGGATTTTCTTTGTTGGGAGGGTCTTTATTACTTATCCAATCTCTGTCTTGATTTTTGATTTGTTTAGCTTTTCTATGTGTCTTCATGACTCAATTTTGGTATATTGTGTATGTCCAGGAATCTGTTGATTTTTCCTCTAGGATTTCCAATTTGTTAGCAGTCACAACAGATGCCCACATCCTATATTGCAGTGCTAATCTGAGTTTTGGGTACTCCACTTCCAAATCAATTTCTTGTTAATATCCCTGGGAAGAAATGGATAATAGCTCAAATTCTTTCCTTCCTGTCATCTAATTTGGAAAACTGTAACCTCAATGGGGACTTGAGAACCTGGTCTTGCACAGTTGTAGCCATATAGAAAGTGAACCAGCAGATAGGATATCTCTCTGCTTCTCTTTCCTTCTCTCTTTGTCTCTGTGTCTCTCTGCCTTTTTTATCATATTAAAATATTTAATTACTTATTTGAAAGAGTTACAGAGAGAGGGAGAGGCAGAAATCTTCCACCACCTAATTCATTTTTGAGATGACTTTAATAGCCAGAGTGTGGCCAGGTTGAAGCCAGGAGCTTTTCCTCTGATGTGCGTGGCAGCATCCCAGGCACTTGGACCATCTTTCCCTGCTTTTTCAGTCCATTGGTAAGGAGCTGGATCAGAAATGGAATAGCTGGTACTTGAACTGGTGCACATACAGGATGCCAATGTAACAGATTGCGGATTTGTCCACTGCACCACAACCACCAGCTCCTCTTTCTGCCTTTCCAATAAATAAATCTTTTGAAAAAGAACTTAAGGTAGTAAAAGTCATCATGACAGCAATGACAAATTTATTGAAGTGATCTATTTTCTTAAAGATCTATTTATGAATTTGAAAGGCAGCACTAGAAAGAGAGAGTGGGAGAGATGGATCTTCCTCCTGGTTTGTTCACTCCTGAAATGGCTGCAATGACTGTGGGTAGGCCAGACTGATATCAGGAGCCAGGGGCTTCTTCCAGGTCTCTCACATGGGTGCAGGAGCCCCAATATTTGAGTCACCCTGTGCTGCTTTTCCAGACACATTAGCAGAGAACTGGATCCGTTTGGAGCATTAATGTCTATGATACTCTCCTTGCAGTTGAAGGATTTAGAATCCATTTCAATTATGGGTGGGCCAAGTACAACAGCTTCCAATTGTCCAAGGTTTGGATTAGATGGGTTCTGAGAAATTTTGTTAAAATAGTTATTAATCATAACTCTCAGTTTAAGCTTTTCTTACCAAATTTTCATATTTGCTGATGTTTATATCTATGTGAAAATTGGGTCTCTGGATTGCAACCAATGAAAGCATCCAGACTAACAGTAATAAGGCCAACAGTCAGCAGAATGATGTCCAGCTGAACTGAAATAGCTTTTCTTATTTGGTAGAGGGGTTACCTCCTGCATTATACTGACATACTGACACAGACAATAGATATTGGAGCCTGTCCCTTCTGCCAAATGGAGAATGCCACATTTTGGTCCATCATATATATATTTATATATTATGATATATAATATATTATATATTTCTATACATAGTATATAATTACATATAATTATTATAAATATATAATATATAATTATTATATATAAATTTATTTTTTATAAATAAGTACATATTTATTTCTGATCCAGCTCCTTACCAATGGATTGAACAAGCAGTGAAAGATGGTCTAAGTGCCTGGGATGCTGCAACACACATCGGAGATGAAGCTCCTGGCTTCAACACGGCCACACTCTGGCTACTGAAGTCATCTCAATAGTATATATATATATAATTATATATATAATAATTATAATGAATTATATAATATATTATATGATAAATTATAATATATTTTATATATGAATATATTTATATACATAAATATATGTAAATAAATGTAAATATATGTATAAAGTTTTTATTTATGTATTTGACAGGTGTACTTACAGACAGTGAGAGGAAGAGACAGAGAGAAAGGTCTTCCATATGCTCATTTACTCCCCTAATGACTGCAATGTCTGCAGCTGGGCCAATCTGAGCTAGGAGCTTCCAGGTCTCCCACATTTTGGCAGGGACCAAAGCACTTGGAACAGCTTCTACTGCTTTCCCAGGCTATTGCAGAGAGCTGGATAGGAAAAGGAGAAATGGGGACTAGAACTGGTGCTCATATGGGGTGCCAGCACTGCAGGTAAAGGATTACACCACTGCACCACAGTGCTGGCCCCAGCCTATCCTTTATTAAGGAGATCTCAGTAATCATGTTCAGGTATTGCTATCCTATATTCATGGCCAAAGTCCTAGCAGGCAACATGGTTTGGAGAATCATAAGCACAAGGTGTGTAGGAGACTTCATTTCTCATACAGCACAGTTAATAACAAGGTTCCAAGAGGGGAAATTACTTGCATCATAGTCTTTGAGAACTAATGAACATCACAGGTGATCTAAAGAATTTAGAAGGTTTGTGAGCCCCTAGAGTGATAAAGTCACTGGGAGTACAAGGACAGTGCCTAGAGTTTATTTTGATGGATTTTGGCCCCTTTCATTGGAGGGAGGCCCAAAGAAGCTGGACTGATTTGTAAACCTCAGAAGTGTCTTTTCAAGGTGAAGGCAAACTGAGACTCAGGGGTTTTTGGAAAAACTTGGAACAAAACACATTTCCCACACTTGGTTAAGACACATCATTTATCTACTGATTTTCATCAGATCTGTTAACATTAGGTATAAGGTACAGTGGACATGGTGGATGGTATACAGCAATATGATTTTAGTAATATATCATGAGGTGCTTTTTTTTTTTTTTACTGGATTTAGCAGGTAAAATTGGGCTACCTAATGGGATATAGCAGGAATAATCACCTTTTTGTTAAATAAATCTGAGGTAATAAATGTTAGTGTATGAAGACATTGAGTTTTCTTTATTGGGCCTTCTTGGCTATTTTAATCTGGGATCTGCGAATTCTCATTTTCTCTAGGCAAGTTGTAACTGAAAATCTTTATTTTATTCTTCATCATGTTGGACCAACTCTGCTGCTTCTGGGATTTTTTTAGTACATCTGACAATTGGAAATTTAGACAATAGTATAGTTAAAAAGAGATGTACCAAGTAAAGTATTTATTTTTATTCTGATATATATTTTGGAATTCTTCTAAAATTCCTATTGAGTATCCTTGTTAAATTTAGTTGCATCCTAGGTTAAGACGTATTGGAGGCAGGACCCATGGCTCAATAGGCTAATCCTCCACCTGCGACGCAGGCACATCGAGTTCTAGTCCTGGTGGGAGCGCCAGATTCTGTCCCAGTTGCTCCTCTTCCAGTCCAGCTCTCTGCTATGGCCCAGGAGTGCAGTGGAGGATGGCTCAAGTGCTTGGGCCTTGCACCTGCATGGGAGACCAGGAGGAAGCACCTGGCTCCTGGCTTTGGATCAGTGCAGTGTGCTGTTTAGGACATCTGCCATTCTATGGTTCTGCTGTGTATCTCACTTCCCATGTTGAATCATTCTCTCCCTTTTTGATTCCATCAGCTAGTATTTGCAGACACTATTCTTGTTTATGTGATCCCTTTGGTTCTTAGTCCTATCATTACGATCAATTGTGAACAGAAATTGATCACTGAGACTAGTGAGATGGCATTGGTACATGCCACCTCGATGGGATTGAATTCGAATCCCCTGGTATGTTTCTAACTCTACTGTTTGAGGTAAGTCAGCTTGAGCATGTCCGGAATTGCACATCTCTTCCCTCTCTTATTCCCACTCTTATATTTAACAGCAATCACTTTTCAGTTAAGTTACAGCACTTAAGAAGAATTGTGTATTGATTACAGTATTCAACCAAAAGTATTAAGTAGAACAAACAAAAAAATACTAAGAGGGATAACATATTAAGCTGCTCATCAACAGTCAGGGTGAGGGCTGATCAAGTCACTGTTTCTTATAGTGTTCATTTCACTTTAACAGGTTTCTTTTCTGATTTATTTATTTATTTGGAAGTCAGAGTTACACAGATAGTGAACAAGAGGAAGAGAGAGAGCGAGAGGTTCTCCATCTGCTGGTTCTCTCCCCAGATGGCCTAACACATGAGAGATATGCCAATCTGAAGCCAGGAGCCAGGACCTCTTCAGGGTCTTCCATGCAGATTCAGGGGCCCAAGGACTTGGGCCAATTTCCTACTGCTCTCCCAGGCTATAGCAGACAGCTGGATGGAAAGTGGAGCAGCCTGGACTTGAACCAGCCTCCATATGGGATGCCCACACTGCATGCAGTGGTTATACTGGCTACACCACAGCACTGGCCTCAAGACAATGCTCTAAAATGATGCATTAATTATTCCCAAATATTGAAAAGTGGCATGGTACACATTTGAATGTGTTGTTTTGTACTAGTTGTAGAAACAGTTTAAAATATATTTATATTTAAAAATGCAAGCTTTGATCTAAAATTTTACTTTCCCCTAAGGTGCCTGTTTGGAAACTGAGAGATAATTGAAGTCTCAAGATAGAGTACAACTGATCTTATCCAAGCCTCCTTTATCACATGAGGATGCTAAATACCAAGGCCCAGAGAAGTAAAGTGAATTCTTCAAGGCCACATGGGTAAGTTGTAGCAGGGATAATTCTATATTAGCATTAGGTATCCTGATACATAGGCCACTGTTCTGTCAATTTCATACTCCTTCTGGAGTTAAAGATTCTAAGTTGTGGAAAATTAAGTTTGGAAATTTAGTGGTTGCTATGTTGTTATGGTGAGAAATTTCTGTGTATAGCTATGAGTTGCTTAAATTTTATTCAATATATTTTTCTAGTATGTTTGCTATTTATTTGAAATGTATAACAAATAGCTTCATCTATTTGCCAAAAGAATTTTTTAAAGATTTATTTATATTATTTGAAAGTCAGAATTACACAGAGAGAGAAGGACAGGCAGAGAGAGTGGTCTTCCATTCACTGGTTCACTCCAGAGTTGGCCTCCATGGCTGGAGCTGTGCTGACTGGAAGGCAGGAACCAGGAGCCTCTTCCTGGTCTCCTATGCAGGTGCAGGGGCCCAAGGACTTGTACCATTTTATAGTGTTTCCCAGGCCATAGCAGAGAGCTGGATAGGAAGTGGAGCAGCCAGGTCTTGAACTGATGCCCCTATGGAATACCAGCACTGCAGGTGGCAGCCTCACCCACTATGCCACAGTGCCAGCCCTTGCCAAAAGAATTTATAGAAGCTATTCCATATATACACTTAAAAATTATTTAGTTACTTGACATGAACTATCCCTGCATATTTGAAAATTTTGAATGGTATCACTTGGGTTTTAAGAATGTTATATTTTAGGTCTCTTAATATTTGTAGTGATGATGTTTTAAAGGCCCTTTCTGTTTTATGGAAAATGATAAGGATTTTGTTTTACAATCGCCATAGTATTACCACTTAAAGCAATAGATTAAATAACACTTTTAAACAAAGTCATTTAATACTGAATTCTAACACACTGGTATATTTCAAAGTGAGAAACTGGATTTCTTTCAGATATTCTAAAGAAGAATGATAATTAAAATTGAAGACATCTACAGTTTTTAATCCCTTGTTTTAAATATTGGTCATAATGGTCCAATTTAGAGTTTTAATTTTAATTAGCTTTTAAAAGATTCAATATGGTTTATAGAAAAAATTCGGAGAACATAATTATATACTCAACCTCCCTCCCTTCTTTTTCCTTCTTTGTCATTTTTTTTAGCTTATGGAATGACATTTTCAGCTTACATTACATTAAAAAGGGTTGTTGAATCAAGGAACAAGTTTAACAGGCAAAAAGCAAAAAGATCGTAATTTAGAGGGAATACAGACAATGGCTCTAAACAATATTTGAATATCACATCCAAACAATATTTGAAGAAATTGATAAAATAAATATTTTAATTTCTCCTACTAAAATGCTCAGAGAAAGTCTTTCATTATTTATCAAATATTAGTGCAAAAATATGGATTTAAATGATCCCAAAAAGTGATGAATTTTTGTGTAACAAAGTCCAATTTTTGTCAAGGCTTTTTGACAGTCTCTCAGAAAACTTATGTTTGTGAATGGGAAGAATAATATCAAAATATCCATACTACCAAAAGCAATTTGCAAATTCAATGCAATTCCAATCAACATACCAACGATGTTCTTCTCAGAGCTAGAAAAAATGATGCTAAAATTCATATAGAAACATGAGAGATGCTTAACATCTAAAGCAATATTATAAAACAAAAAAAAGCTGGAGACATCACACCATATTTTAAGACATATTACAGGGGTCAGCACTATGACAAAGCAGGTAAAGTCACCGTCTGCAGTGCCGGCATCTCATATGGGTGCCAGTATGTTTCCCAGCTGCTCCGCTTCTTATACCCCTCTCTGGTATAGCCTGAGAAAAAGGTAGAAAATGGCCAAAGTCTTTGGGCCCCTGCACCTGCATAGAGACCTGGAAGAAGCTCCTGACACTTGGATTCAGATCAACACAGCTCCAGCCATTGTGGCCATTTGGGGAGTAAACCAGTGGATGGAAGACCTCTCTCTCTCTCTGCCTCTACCTCTCTGTGACTCTGCCTTTCAAATAAATAAATAAACTGCAAAAAAAAAAAACACAAAAAGAAGAAGTGTTAGCACTGATATAATAACAGACACATAGTTCAATGGAAAAAACTAGGTAGCATAGAAATAAACCCAAATTTCTACCAGCAACTCATATTTAACAAAGGAACTAAAATGAACTGGAGAAAGAAGAATCTCTTTCACAAGTGGTGCAGAGGAACTTGATGATCCAAATGTAGAAGCCTGAAAATAGACTCCAACATCTCTTACACTATGTAAAAGTGAACTCACAGTGAATGAAAAATCTAATCATAAGATCCAAACCCAAGTAAACATAGGGAAACTCTAAATATTGTCAACAGACAATAGCTTTTGGGTAAGATTCCAATAGCAATAGTCACAAAAATAAAAACAGAGACATTTGAGTATATCCAACTAAGATACTTTTCACAACAAAGTAAACATCAGAGTGTAGATACAATGAACAGATGGCAGGAAAAATTAAAACTCTGAATGTTTACAGATTTCCAGAACATTTACATGAATTGTAAAATCTCCAAAAAATACAGTGAAGAAACAGGCAAGGATCTGAATAGACATTTCTCAGAAGAAATGTAAATGGTCAAAACATGTGAATATGCCCGATGTCACTAGCCATTATGTAAATATAAATCAGAACACCATATCAGTCTCCAACACCTGTGGGAGAATACAACACTCAGGTGTTTGTGTGTGCAGCAAGTGGGTTTAGAGGACCCTGTTCACCTCTGGAGAACAGAGCCTACGGGGAGACAAAGAAACCTTACTGCTTTCCTAATGGGCTTATTAAGTTCTTGACCAGTGCCTGTTAGTCTTGCCACAAACTTTCTAGTCTCACTACTTTCCTTCTTCTTCCTCTTCTCTGTGGCTTGTAAAATAGTATACATTCTGTATACTGTGGATACTTTAGATTTATTTTATTCCTTCGGTCTCCTATGAAGTTCCTCCACAAAAACACAGCCCTCAAAATATTCATTCATTTATGCAGTCTGCAGATTTCATGAGCTACTAAATTCCAAATAGTATGTTAAAGGCAAGATCTAGGCCTAAGAGAAAAGTGGTCTGAATTCTGTGCCTAGAAGAGGATTTGGGACATAGTAGAATTTTGGTGAAGTGCTATGTGAATGACATACACTCAGTAAATGAGTAATCTAAAGCATGCACTGCATTGAAGCAACACAGCAGCCCTACTCACCTCAGGTAGAGCAATTGAGAGGAATAATGTGAAGACAAATAAGACATCAATAAGTTGAATAATAACAGAGAAAACACAAAATGAGATAGATGCCAACATTACTGAGCTATTTTTGAGGAATTAAATTGATAGAGGGGCTGGCATTGTGGCCAAGTGGGGTAAGCTGCAATCTGTGAGGCCAGCATATCATGTGAGTTCCACTTTGAGTTTAGGAATCTCCACTTCCAATTTAGCTCACTGCTAAACACCTGGGAAACCAGCAGAAGATGGACGAAGGACTTTGGTCCTTGCCACTGATGTGGGAGACTTGGATGAAGCTCCTGACTTCAGCACGCCCCAGGCTCAACTGTTGAAACTCTCTGGGGTGTGAGCCAGCAGATAAAAGCTATCTCTGTCTTTCCCCCTCTCTCTAAATCCACTTTTCAAATAAACAAAGATTTAATAAACAAATTAACTCATTTCAAAATACACAAAAACATGAACAATACTCTATCATCTTTATGCCAAAATGATCAAAAATAACAAATGCTAGAGAGCATATGGGAAAAGAAAACCATCATATATGGTGGGTGAAAACACAAATTAGTACAGATGTTATGCAGAACAGTATGGACATTCCTTAAAAAGGATAAAAATTCGGCTGGCGCTGTTGTGCAGCGCCTGAGGGGCCAGCATCCCATTTGGGTGCCAGTTCTAGTTCCAGCTGCTCTTCTTCCAATCCAGCTCTCTGCTATCTCCTGGGATAGCAGTAGAAGATGGCCCAAGTCCTTGGGCCCATGCACCCATGTGGGAGACCCAGAGGAAGCTCCTGTCTCCAGGTTTCGGAATGGCATAGCTCTGGCCTTTGTAGTCATCTGTAGAGTGAACCAGCTAATGGAGGACCTCTCTGTGTCCCTACCTCTATTGTAACTCTTTCAAATAAATAACAAAAATTTAAAATAAGATAAAAATTGACCTACCATTTGAGAGTTATCTTGCTCTTGGCTATATAGAATAAGGAAATTTTATTAGAAGGAAAGGAGAAGAGCATATCAAAGATACAGCAATTTTGCCATAACACAGCCACTATAACACAGTTCACTGCAGCCAGGATTTGAAACCAATCTAGCTATCCATCAATGAAAAATATGGACAGGGCAACTTCATTTAGATTCAAAAAAGAACAAAATATTATTAAATTAATTGAAATAAGCCAGAAGCAGGAACACAAATGTCACCTGGTCCTTGTCACATGTGGAAGTGAGAGAAAATAATGGATCTGAACACAGAACTGTGATTACTAGAGGCTGAGAAGGGAAGCAGCTAGGGATAGAGGGGGATTGGATAATAGGTATCAAAATACAAAGAGGCAGAAAGAACTTCTGGTGTTCCATAATATAATGAGATGACTACATTCAACCATATTAGGTTCTGTGTAAAGAACTGAAAGAGAGGAGCTGGTAGTCTCAAATCATGGAGAAGAATTAGAAACTGTAGTTGCTTGGGGGCCAGCATTATGGCACAGTGGGCTGATGCCCTGGCCTGAAGCACAAGCATCCCATGTGGGTACCAGTTCTAGTCTTGGCTGCTCCTCTTCTGATCCAACTCTCTGCTATGGCCTGGGAAAGCAGTAGAAGATGGCCCAAGTCCTTGGGTCCCTGCACCCAAGTGGGAGATCTGGAAGAAGCTCCTGGTTCCTGGCATCAGATTGGCAGAGCTCCGGCCACTGGGGCCACCTGGGAAGTGAACCAGCAGAGGAAGACCTCTCTCTCTCTCTGCTGCTACTTCTTTCTGTAACTCTGTCTTTCAAATAAATAAATCTTTAAAAAATTAATAAAATTGTAGTTGCTTAGCTTGATCACTTTTTACTGCATAAATGTGTGCAAATATTGCACTACACCCTGTAATAATTCATGACTAGTACACATTAATCACAAATTATTTCAATGAAATTTTAAAAATTAGAAACATTTCTTTATATTAACAATGAACTATTTGAAAATGAAATTAGAAAAACATTTCCATGCATAGCAGCATAACAACCAGGAACCAATGTCTTCAATGTTATCAGTGATGAATCAGATTCACAGCCCTCAGCACTGTTTTTGCCATAGACCTTACCATGGCAATTGTGGGCATATAGTAGTAAATCAATGGACAGGAATCCTTTGTCTCTATATCTGTTAAATAAATAAACAAGGAATTCATCAAAGAAAAAGAGATATCAATTTGGATGCCAGGTCACAAAAACACATGCACTTGAGCTATCCTCCAGTTTGTGATGCCAACAAATCTTTCAGACATGTTACATTTTCAGAGACTTTTCTGTAATCTTGCTAAGCTTTCTGGAAATCTGCCTTATAGCAAAGCGATTCCCAATTCCATTACACTCATGATTTTTCTTTTGTGTGAGTTATTAGTTTACCATCTAGAGATAATTTATGGTACAAAACTTTTCTATGCATGCATGTTTTCTCATTTGTGAGTCTATTCATGGGAATTAAAGACTGATTTATAGCAGAAATACATTTTCCAAATTCATTGCATAGACTTTTGTTCCTTATGAATTCTCTGAAGTCTGTTGATGTCTAATTTCTGGCTAAAGGTTTTATCGTATTTACAGCATGCAAAGACTATCACCTTTTGTGAATTCTGTATCTATACAAGCCTGAAATAAAGAAAATGTTTTTACACAATCAGTATACTCCTAAGAAACCACCTGTGTCAATTCTCTGATGTACCATTGACTTCTGACAAACAACCTTTTCACACTAATAATATTTATAAGCTTTCCCCTTTACATGAGTCTCTGTTGGATAGGATGTGATTTCCAGCAAAAGGTTTTGTCACAATACTTACATGAATTTTGGAGAAAAGCTCTTCCACATTCATTATATTGTTAAGGTCTCTCCCTTCTTCAAATTCCATGATGGATTATGAGGCATTACCTATGTGAAATGACTTTCTCACATTTATTTCATTCATTAGATATATATGTTGTGCATTCTGATATAAGGAGAGATTTGGGCAGAGCTTTCCAACACTCATTACACCCATAAGGTTTCTCTCCCACGTGAATTCCCTGTTGTCTTATGAGGTATGGCTTCTAATTAAAGGGATTTTACTTTCAAAGGAGTTTTTCCCTATATGAATTTGATGATGTACAATGAGGGCTGAATTATGGTAAAAGGCTCTGAGTCATTACATTCATAAAATTGCTCCCCATGAGAATTCTTTTATGTTTGATGAGGTCTGATTTGCACCACAAAGGCTTATTCACATGTATTACATTCATGCATTTCTCCCCTTGGTGAATTCTCTAATATTTCATGAGATATAACTTGAACAAAAAGGTCATGTAGAAAATTCCTTGTGTGGATTCTCTGATATCTTATGAGTTATGAAGTACAGCAAAGAGGCTTTCCACCATCCTTCCATCCATAAAACCTACCTAAATTGAGCAACAGAGATATAGAAAACGTAAACACACACATAACTGTATGGAAATGATATCAGTAATAAATACCCTCGCCGCCAAGAAAACCCCAGGACTGGATGGCTTCACTGCTGAATTCTAACAGACATTTAAAGCACTAACTGCAATTCTTCTCAAGTTATTCAAAACAATTGAGAGAGAGGTGATTCTCCCAAATTCTTTCTATGAAGCCAGCATCACCTTCATTCCTAAACCTGAAAAAAGTGCAACAAAGAAAGTAATTATAGACCAATTTCCCTGATGAACATACATGCAAAGATCTGCAACAGAATTCTGGCCAATTGAATCCAACAATGCATCAGAAAGATCATCCACCCAGACCAAGTGGGATTTATCCTTGGTATGCAAGGATGGGACCAAAGGCTTTTCCACAGTCATTTCATTTATAAGCTTTCTCCATGGTGTGAAGGCTCTGATACTTTCTGAGGTTTGACTTCTCAGCAAAGGTTTTTCCACAGTCATTACACTCATAAGGTTTCCCCCCAGTACAAATTGTCTGATGCTTTGTGAGCTTTGACTTCTCAGAAAAGGCTTTTCCACAATTATTGCATTCATAAGGTTTCTCCCCTGTGTGACTTCTCTAATGCATTTTGAGTTGTGATTTCTGGCCAAAGGATTTTCCATAGTCATTGCATTCATAATGCTTGTCTTCTGTGTGAATTCTCAGATGCTTTCTGAGGTTTGCCTTCTGGCCAAAGGCTTTTCTGCAGTCATTGCATTCATAAGGCATATCCCCTGTGTGAATTCTCTGATTATGAGGTGTGGCTTCTGGCCAAAGAGTTTTCCATAGTCATTGCACTCATAAACGCTTATCCCCTGTGTCACTTCTCTGATGATTTATGAGGTTTGACTTCTGGCCCAAGGTTTTTCCACAGTCATTGCATTTATAAGGTTTCTCCCCTGTGTGACTTCTCTGATGATTTGTGAGTGTTGATTTCTGGCCAAAAGCTTTTCCACAATGATTACATTCATAAGGTTTCTCCCCTGTGTGAATTCTCTGATGATTTAGGAGGTATTCCTTCTGGCCAAAGAGTTTTCCATAGTCATTACATTCATAAGGTTTCTCACCTGTGTGAATTCTCTGATGATTTATGAGGTTTGAATTCTGGCCCAAGGTTTTTCCACAGTCATTGCATTTATAAGGTTTCTCCCCTGTGTGACTTCTCTGATGATTTGTGAGTGTTGATTTCTGGCCAAAAGCTTTTCCACAATGATTACATTCATAAGGTTTCTCCCCTGTGTGAATTCTCTGATGATTTAGGAGGTTTGCCTTCTGGCCAAAGGATTTTCCACAGTCATTACATTCATAAGGTTTCTTACCTGTGTGAATTCTCTGATGATTTATGAGGTGTTTCTTCTGGCCAAAGAACTTCTCACAGTCATTACATTTATAAGATTTCAACCCTGTGTGAATTCTCTGATGTCTAATGAGATCTGACTTCTGGTGAGTGGTTTCTCCACAATCATTACACACATGAGGGTTCTCCACTTATAGGAGTGCTGTGATGGAGGGTATGGCAGAATTTAATACTGAATGACTTCCCACAAGGTTTACATGCATAGGATTTCTTCCCTATATTTGGTCTATGATTCAGTCTAACATGTGATTGGTAAATAACAGGTTCCACAGGCCCAATATACTTATAAACGTTCTCTCTTTTGGGACTTTGTTGATGTATACTGAGGTTAGAATTCTTATGGAAATCTTGTACTATTTGAGTTGTCTTGCCAATAGTGGCAATTGACTTATTACAGGTTTCTACCATAAAAAGCTTCTCAGATTCACAGAATATATTCTTGCTTTTGAAGACTTTCCCTTGTCCAATTTGTTCAAGTGCCTGCTCCTTGATCTGAATATTGTGCTGTTGATTAAGAGGTTCACAGAACTGGAGAGTGTTCCCAGGTACCTTAGTAGCACAAAATTTCTCTCCAGCTTGTAGTTGATCAGGCCCACAATGGGGACACATATTGTGACATATACTGCATTGTTCAGGTTTTATTCCTGAATAGTTTCTCTTTTTGATACTCAGTTTTGGAATATGGCTTATACTTAAATTAAGTGTTTTTCTGAATTCAACTCCCTTGGGAGTTAATGTCTTATTATTTGTCATAACATCCTGATGCAGATTTTTCTCCAGACTTTTCTGGTTGGTCTTAATCAGTTCATCCAGTTTCATGGCAACTGAAGTGAGAAAAAAAAATGATGTCACTACATCAAATATAATTGTTTCTTCTAGCATACTCGTGTAAAAGGAATGAAGTTACTTGTATTTAAGAGGGATAAGATGTTAGGAAAAGTTCTGCATTTGTGCCTCCTCACACAGGGCACCAAAATGTTAGGAAAAGAGATGTAGAATAGAGGAGAAAATGTATGAATTTACAGCCAAACAGAATTTATTCAGAGAAAATTAATCCACAGAGGTGGGTGACCAACTGCCTGTCTGTACAAGATGGAGCATGAAGGCTCCAATTCCCAGGGGCCAGACCTTTTTGAGGAGGGCTAAGGCTGGGCATGAGGGTAGGGTGCAGCAGTGGAGGGGAATTCCAGGAACTGGGTGGGGGCCTTAGAAACCTGGAAAATAATGCAGGCTGGGGTATGAAGGCAATAGGCTGTGAGACCCAATTGAGTTTCAAGGGCAAGGAATACATTCCAAAGTTTATCTACTTTGGGCAATGAGGGAGAATGGCTCAGGCTTATATCCTCGTTCCATCATAAGATTTTCAAAAAATGATTAGAAGATACATATTTATGAATATACAGGTTTTCTCCATTATACATTAATATATTGAATTGTATCCATAGATTTTCCAATGTTCATCCATGATCCTGTTTACTACCAGAATTTTTTCCAAGTATGATTGAATGGTTTTTGTGGTAAGATGTCTTAAGTCACTGCTTGGGATGCCTGTATCTCAAAACAGTGCCAGTTTAAGCCGAGGCTACTCTGCTTCCAATACAGCTCTGAGATAATAGATACTGGAAAGCAGCAGATAATGGTTCATGTGCTTGGGACCCTGTGATAGAGATGAGTAGGTGAAATTCCAGGCTTCTGGCTTCAGATTAGTCATAACTGTTGATAGTATTTGGGGAGAGAGTTAATAGAAAATCTATTCTTCACTGTTTCTCTCTGACTTTCTACTTTCACAAAAATGAATAAGACTTCACAGAATGGACTAATATTTAATAAATATATTCACCTGTAATCTAGAAACCAATTTTTCCCTGTCCATTTTTTCAGTTCATTTTTAATGTATTTTTATTTCTTTATTTATTTGTGAGAGTTAGACAGCGAGAGACAGAGACAAAGATCTTCCTTCCATTGGCTCACCCCTCAAATGGCAAATACATTTGGATCTATGCCAGTCCAAATCCAGGAGCCAGGTGCTTCCTCCTTATCTCCATTGTAGGTGTAGGGGCCCAAGCATTTGGGCCATCCTCCACTGCCCTCCCGGGCCACAGCAGAGAGCTGGACTGGAAGAGGAGCAACCAGGACTAGAACCCGGGGCCCATATGGGATGCTGGTGCTGCAGGGGGAGGATTAACCATGTGAGCCATGGCCCAGCCCCTTTTTCAATTCATTTTTAGAAAAATTGTGGGTTTTGTACTTCTGTGATATGTCAACCATAAATATGGGGAAGTTTTACTAGATCATTTCCTTGAAGGTAAAGAGTGAAATGTGTCTATACTCTAAGCAGGATCACATTCATGGGACAAGATTTGAATATGTGGTTGTCTTGTGTTCTGTCTTCCCAGGCAAACAGCATTTGTGGGATTTTTCTAATGAAAATCTCTGTTTTATCTGCACTATTATAGTTTCCCCATATTTCTAAGGAAACCTGACATCCTAATCTTCTAATAACTACAACAGTTACAGAAAGTTCCAATATACCACCTTGGCTATACATTCCCACCAGTTGAAATAATTTATTCCTGCAACCCAGAGTCTGCTCAATTATTGAAAATTGATTTCTAACTCATTGTGAAGACGTCAGCCCTGGTTACCTCCTCTTGTTTCTTTCTATAAACACTCCTCTGTGATAATTTGAGTTTCTGGAGGTTTGTTGATTTTCACAGAAAACTTCATTTCCTTTGCCTTTACCAGAGATACTGATCTCCATAGATACTGTAGAATGTCTGTGTCTGAATCACAGGACCAGCTGTCTTCAGGAGTAAGACTTGGGAAAAACTCGTGGAAAGAACACCAGTCAACATCTGTTGCACTGCTTCTGCTTTGGCCTCCCTGCCCGTTATGTACACAATGACATGGAAGGCTCTGATGTAGGCATTATTTCCCCATCCATGGCTCTGCTCCTTGCTCCAACTTGAAGATCAAGTCAGGTTTGGTCATGCAGTGCCCTATTAATGGAAACAATATAGACTTTGTGAAATCACTATTTTGGTTTAATGAAAGGAGTACAGCTTGGTCCAGGAGCTATGCAACAAATGTTCCAATGTGAAATCCTTCCCAGGTGGTAGATATTCAGATTCTTCATGGACTCAAATTCTATACCTGTCCCTCATTCAACTTTATGAATAGTGCTCACTTATTTGTCAAATAGCAAGAAAATGTTACCATTGGGCATGCGATGAGTGTCACTCACCCAGGGAGAACAGGCCACTGTAGGTCTCCAGCATCACATCCCTGTACAGGATTTTCTGAGCTTGGTTCATGTTCTGCCATTCCTCCCAGGTAAAGTACACAGCCAGGTCTGTGACAGAACACTCCTGGTCAACATGTCAACTCTGTCACCTAACAAACAATGGCAGTTGTATATCTTCTACATGGGTATGGATGAAGAAGCAAGAATGCCATTTCATTTCAGATTTGTGAGCATTTGGGCAGCCACACAGAAGCATTCAACAGGGGATCAAACCTATGGTATAAAGGCTGTGAAAATTGCCCAAGCTGGAGGAAAACAGGAATTTCTGTTCACAAAGGCCAGACTATGTCAAGGGCAATTGCACAGTAGGCTGAAAGGGGGACAAGAGTCACTCTGGAATGAGCAATGTTCAGAAGAATGTAGAAGTTTTCAGGGAAAAAGACAAGAAACCATCAGGGAAGTTATGAAGGGATTGAACAGTGAAGAATTTCCAGAAAAACACTATACACAGTCAATGCAATTATGGCAGAGAAAAAATTTTTTAAAAGAGACAGTAGGCATTTAACTTAGTGTTTATGATGCCAGCTCAGATACTCTCTGCATCAAATTTCCAAAGTTGGATTTCAGTGCCAGCTCCAGTTTCCAGCTCCCAGCTAATGCAGACCAGGGGAAGCAATGGTGATGCCAACCAAGAGGGAGGCCTAGATTTCATTCCTGACTCTTGGCTTCAGTTGTGCCCCACCTCTGCTTGATATTTTTATTTAGGCAGTGAAGAAGTGCATGGGAGCTTTCTAGCTTTCTCTCACTCCATCAATTTCTTTCTCTATCAGGCTCATAAATATTTTAAGTAAGGGAGGAGATTCAAGAAAGAATAGAAAGTAGCTTTTGCTTTTTCTATAATTATTCTACTCATAAACATTTAAAGAACTGAAATAACATGATAACAAATTAAAGTAAAAGCTATGGAGTTATTTACCCAAGAACAGAACCTGAGAAATTCTGTACTATAATCTGCATTTGTGACTGAGGGAAATACAGAGAGCTTTGTTTGAGAACCTGCAGTAGGCACCAGCATTGTGGTACAGCAGGTAAGTCTCCACCTGCAATTCAGGCATCCCATGTGGACAGACAATTTGAGTCCTTGGCGCTCCACTTCCAATTGAGTTCCCTGCTAAAGTGGCTGAAAGAGCAGTGAAAGATGGCCTGAGTATTTGGGCCAATTCCACAAATATGGGAGACTCAGATAGAGTTCCAGACTCCTGGCTTTGGCCTGGCCAACCATTGTCGCCATTTCTTGAATGAACCAGCAGATGGAAGATATCTCTTTCTCACTACCCATCTCTCCCTATCTCTATTACTCTGCCTTTCAAATAAGTTAATAAATAAACCTTGGGGCTGGCACTGTGGCACAGCAGTCTAATGCCCTGGCCTAAAGCACCAGCATCCCATATGGGCACCGTTTCAAGACCCAGCTGCTCTACTTTTGATCCAGCTCTCTGCTATGACCTGGGAAAGCAGTAGAAGAAGGCCCAAGGATTTGGGCCTTTGAAGCTGTGTGGGAGACCCAGAAAAACCTCCTGGCTCCTGGCTTTAGATGGGTGCAGCCCGGCCAGTGCAGCCAATTGGAGAGTGAAATGTTGAATGAAAGATCTTTCCTCTCTCTCTTTCTCTCTGCCTCTCCTCTCTCTGTGTAACTCTTTCAAATAAATAAATTGTTAAATACAATCTTAAAATGTAAAAGAACATGCAGTAGATTATTTTCCCCACAGGGTTCTTACTCTAGCTGGGAATCAAGTTCATCTCCTCAAACTATTAAGGACTGCATTACTCTAACAATTAAAAAAATAAATGCAGCCAGCACCGCAGCTCACTAGGCTAATCCTCCACCTTGTGGTGCCGGGACATACACGGTTCTAGTCCCGGTCGGGGTGCCGGATTCTGTCTCAGTTGCCCCTCTTCCAGGCCAGCTCTCTGCTGTGGCCAGGGAGTGCAGTGGAGGATGACCCAAGTCCTTGGACCCTGCACCCCATGGGAAACCAGGATAAGTACCTGGTTCCTGCCATCAGATTAGTACAGTGGGCCGGCTGCAGTGCACCAGCCATGGTGGCCATTGGAGGGTGAACCAATGGCAAAGGAAGACCTTTCTCTCTGTCTCTCTCTCTCTCACTGTCCACTCTGCCTGTCAAAAAAAATAATAAATGTAACTGATTTGTGGTTTAGCCCTAGGTAAGTAATTCTCTTGCAGAATGCTAAGTGTTTATTTCCAGGGTGGAACTAAAACACTGCCCACTACATCATCTGTATAACACTAAAGAATATGTTGGACATTATGACCCCAAAATTCAGAATATTGTCCTTGACTTCAATTGAAATCATATAACAAATATATATTTTGCTATGGCAACAGAAAATGAGAGATGACATTGCCTTTTCTTGGATAAATGCAATGATTGATAGTCATGATAAATTCATCATACATCTTGTTTCTATATATATCCTGAGAATAAAATTTACCTTCCTACATCCATTTTCATTAATAAATTATTATAAATCTAAAAAAAAAAAACCAGACAGAAAGCTGGGAATAATTAAGAAAACCACTTACAGGGGCCATTGCTATCGCACAGTGGGTTAAAGCCCCAGCCCGCAGAACCAGCACCAGATATTAATTCCCACCAAATCAGGTGTGAGTGCGATTTTCAGGTGAATTCAATCAGAATTCCACAGCCATTCAGCTGGCAGGGGTGGATGAATCCAGAAACAGCCAGTTTACATGGGACTAAATCAACCCTAATATCACAAAGGACTCTTGCATTTCTTTGGCTTTTTTCACATTTGTCTTATTTATCATGATTTGTAATGAATTTTATGATGTGAGCTTTAGTTTTGAGACTGGAATATGGAGTTCAGGGCACGGGAGGAATGGTCTTTTTCAATCAGGGCACAGAAGTTGGCTTGCTCCAATTCTGGCTTGCTGTCATTGTTTTGGGTGCCTCAGCCAATTTTTGGTTTTGAGCAGCAATTTTCTAAATGTTTTCTTGGTCTGAGTTTCTTTTGCCTTCTTCCATCCCAAATTTTGCATTCTGACGCAGTACAAACAAGAGTTCGGACAGAGGATCCATTATGAAATAAAAAACACAATAAATTGGCCTTTCAGGATTAGAAATCTACAGGCAGAATGACCAAGATGAATTTTTGTGTTTTGGAAAATGAAATGGAACCAATTTGCTGTGGGGACAGATATTAATTCCCTCCAAATCGAGTTTGACTGTAATTTTCAGGTTAATTCAATCAGAATTCCACAGCCAGTCAGCTGGGAGGGGTGGATGTATCCAGAAACAGCCGGTTTCCTTGTGACTAAATCAAGCCCAATATCACTAAGGACTCTTGCATTTCTTTGGCTTTTTTCACAGTTTTCTTATTTATCATGGTTTGTAATGAATTTTCTGATGTTAGCTTTGGTTTTGAGGCTGGAATAAGGAGTTCAGGGTACAGCTGGAATCGTCTTTTTGAATCAGGGCACAGCTGTTGGCTTGCTCCAATTCTGGCTTTCTGTCACTGTTTTGTGTGCCTCTGCTAATTTTGGTTTCTTAAGCAGCAATTTTCTAAATGGTTTCTGGGTCTCAGTTGGTTTTGCCTTCTTCCTCCCGAAATTTTGTATTCTGATGCAATACAAACAAGAGTTCAGACAGAGTAGCTATTATGAAATAATAAAAAAACAAACAAATTGCTGTTTCATGCTTAGAAATTTACAGGCAACGCAACCAACATGAGTTTTTGTGGTTTGGAAAAAGAAATGGAACCCTTTTACTGAGGGGACAGATATTAATTCCCTCCAAATCGAGTGGGAGTGGGATTTTCAGGTGAATTCAATCAGAATTCCACATCCAGTCAGCTGGGAGGGGTGGATGAATCCAGAAACAGCCGGTTTCCTTGTGACTAAATCAAGCTGCTGCTCCCTGTGGACTTCTCCTCAGCCTCTGACTAGAGCACAGCCACCTCTCCAATGCTGACATCCTCTGACACATGTTTCACTCTTCTGTTCTCTCTAAACTGCAGACTCTTGGGCAACATATGTAACTCTAATGCATCAACTTGCATAGACACACACACCTGAGGAATCCAGAGTCTTGGATTTCAGGTTATAATTAACTTTCCTTTTCAGAGGACTGGTGAAAAAACAAGTCTGGAAGCCAGGGTGTAGCCTTGTGGTTCAAATGCCTATATCCCACTTGGGAGTTTCGTGGTTTGATTCCTGGTTCCAGTACCTGCCTCCAAATTCCTGATAATGTAGACCCTGGGAGCTAGCAAGTAATGGCTCAGATGATTGGGTTCCCTACTCCTGGGACAGCCCTGGCCACTGGGGACATTTCAGCAGTGAACTAGAGGGTGAATACCACTTCTCTGTCTACTTGTTCATTTCTTTGCATCTCAAATTAAAAAACAAAACAAGTATGTTTGTATCATCCATCAAAATAACTCCCTCAATGGAAAAAAAGAGTTTCATTGTTAAATTTGGGGAAAAATAATGCTTCTTCATTGTGATATTAGAATAATGCATAACTGTACATCAGACTTCCATTGTGGACAAGGAAGAGAAAGATGGAAGCAATAATTTTTGCTTCTGGCTTTGGTACTTGTCATGTAACCTTGAAAAATTCATTTAAACTCATGGGGCCTGAGTGTCCTTAAAATTACAGGCTCATCTAGTTGAGGCAGGTGGTGTAAGGGGAGGTGGCAGGAAGCTGAGAGCTTTCCTTGTTTCTGTGCTGACAGAGCTAAGTGACATTAGCAAGTCATTTGACCCCTCTGGATCTTCCTCCCTTGTGAGATAAGATTCTCTTTATAGTTAAAGGATTTATTCTACACAGTCCTATCTTATGGTAAGGTTCACATGACTGTGAAGTGTTTTATAAACTGGCAGTGTAATAATCAAGTTCGCACTGAAGATGAAATGCTAAACAGCATAGAAATTCTAAAGCTTGTAGTTTTATGAGGAGCTACACAGAAACATTGAAGTTCATGGGCATTTTTAAATTTAAAAACAGAATCATTGAATCACGGTTCAGAATCAGTATAGTTGCTAAAATTCTTATTTATAATCACTGAGATTGGTAGTGTAATTACTGATAGCATACTCCAGTGTTGTATATTTTAGTTTATACAATACTTAGACTATATAAAGTATAGGTAGCATGGGAAGTGTGATACACAGTAGTCTTGTAGAATGGCAGATGTCCTAAACAGCACTCTGGCCTCAGAATCAGCCCTTAAGGCACTCAGATCTGGCTGAAGAGCCCATGAGAGTATTTTAGGTATGGAAAGCCACTCTGGCAAAAAAGAAAAAAAGAAAAAAAATGACGTAAATAAAAGATATCTGTGAGTGAGATCCCAGCAGAAAGAACGGGCCATCAAAGAAGGAGGTACCTTTCTCTGAAGGCAGCAGAGAACTTCCACTTTGACTATGACCTTGTCTAATAAGATCAAAGTCAGTGAACTCAAGAGGCTTCCATAGCCTTGGCAACTCATGACTAGAGCCCAGGGAGATTTCTGATGCCATAAACAAGAGTGTCAGATTGTTAAGTCAACAACAGGAATCACTGTGTGCTTACTCCTTATGTGGGATCTCTGTCTTTAATGTGTTGTCCAATGTGAAGTAATGCTATAACTAGTACTCAAGCAGTATTTTACACTTTATGTTCTGTGTGCTGCAAACTGATGAAAACTTAACTTAATATAAACTAAATAGATCTTCTGTGTATCCTGATAATTGAAAAAGAATCTTAAAGTAAATGGAATGGGAGAGGGAGTGGGAGATGGGCAGGGTGCTGGTGGGAGGGGAGTTATGGGGGGAACCCTTTGTAATCCATACACTGTACTTTGGAAAATTATATTCACTAAATAAAAGTTTAAAAAAATTAAAAAATAAAAATAAATAAAAATATAGGTAGCAATATTTAAGGCTTCTCTTACTGTTCCTGGATTGGATTATAGCATACATTAATAAACCTTTTTTATTTATTTATTTATTTGAAAGACAGCATTATAGAGAGACACATAAATAGAGATGATCTGTCTGCTATTTTAATCCCCAAGTGGCTGCAAGCAGCTGGAGCTGGGCTAATCCAAAGCCAGGTGCTTCTTCCAGGTCTCCCACATGGATTCAGGCGCCCAAGTATTTGGGCCATCTCCTGCTGCTTTCCCAGGCACATTAGCAGGGAGCTAGATTAGAAGCTGAGCAGCTGGGACATGAACCAGTGCCCATAGGGAATGCCAGCACTGCAGGTGGTGGCTTTACCTTGTATGCCACAGCACCAGCTACAGCCTATTCATTTTAAATTAATAACTAAAGATTATCTGCTGTTCAGCCTCCAGGCTTTGGCTTGGCCCAGCCTCTGCTGTTGTGGACATTTGCGGAGTGAACCAGAGGTTGAAAGATCTCTTTTCTTATGTCTCTCCCTCTCTAACGTTGCCTTTCAAATAAATAAATGAGTCTTTGAAATAAAAATACATGCATACATACACAGACACACACACACACACACACACACACACGGTACCAACTCAGTGGGTAAACCCATGGCCTGCTGTGCCAGCATCCCATATGGGTGCTGATTCAAGTCCCAGCTGTTCCACTTACAATCTAGCTCCCTGCTAATGTGCCTGGGAAAGCATCAGAAGGTGGCCCAAGTGCTTGAACCACTGCATTCTTGTGGGAGGCCTGGCACAAGCGCCTGGCTTTAGATTGGCTCAGCTGAGGCCAATTTGGGAAGTGAACCAGCAGATGGAAGATCTGTCTCTACCCCTTCTCTGTAACTCTGCCTTTCAAATAAATAATAGATTTTAACAATGGGGTAAAAGGGTAGTTTTGTTGCCTTCCCTTTCCCTAGAGTAACATAATCAAAATCTGTTAGGCAAATGAATAAGGGAAATTCTGAGATCATGTATTGACCACAGAAGATAATGGATTCCTTGCGCATTTTCTGGAAGCCCATGCTAGTTGGAACCAAGGGAAGGATAACAAAAAAGGGGAGGCCTATATCCGTCTTATTTGTCTTCTTTGTTCATTGGAGCAGTGGAGAGTTGAGTAATGTAATATTGGTGTTTGTCTCCATACAGTTCACGTCTATTTAGCTGGTTCTTTTTATTTGCATTTCTTTTTTATTTATTTTAAGAGATTTATTTGAAAGGCATAGAGACAGGGGTCTTCGATCTGCTGGTTTGATTCCCAAATTTTTGGGTGAGGCTGAAGGCCCATGAGCCCCCTCCCATCTCCCATGTCGGGTGGGGTCCAAGCACCTGTCCATCACCACTGCACTCGTTGGCTGGAGTGGGAGAGGAAGTAGGGCGTCAGGGAATGGAACTGGTGCCCGTGATGCGGGCCATGCAGGCTGTGGTTGCACCCTCATGCCATGGTGCCGTCCTCAATAAACATTTCTTTAAAGTGGAATTAGGGGTAAAGATGGTCTGAGGTGCATGCACGTTTCTGTTGTGAGAGAGGCTGAGGCCCCGCGGGTGCCTGGGGGCCAACAGGAACACCTGCAGCCTTGGCCCCCAGGTCCCGGTGTCTCCCCTCTGCTTCTACCCTGCCTGCAGGCCTGGCCCAGGCTCCAGTGGTGCCTCAGGGATTTCGGCACCAAACTGGTCACTTTAGGTCACTTTGTGATCCCTGACTTCTGCCCAAAGAAGGAAGCAAGAAGGGGCCCAGCAGGCTTCCCCCAACCTCTGGAGCCCCGAGCCATGGTGCCGGCCCATGACCCAGGGAGCCCGTGATGATTCTGGACCAGCCATTGGGACCCACGACCCCTGACCCCAGGCTCCAACCCCTTTGAGGTCACCACCGCAGCCTCCTATTTAGCTGGTTCTTAATCCTCAAGAAGGGATTTAGGTCAATGTTCTATTCTCATCAAATACCTTAATGTTTAATTAAAGATTCTATTAGTAATTTTAACCCTGGGTCATTCTAAAGATGTGCTGTGACTTAGGTTTAGAAAAGAGCATCTTCCTTGCCACCCTCATCTCAGCTCTGGGGGCTGTCTGTTCTCCCTGCACAGATTCAGTAATGCATGCTTCTTCTCTACTACAAAGATCTTATGTTGGTCATATTTCCAGTTACCAAAATCAAATCAACTCACACCTGGACTCTGAGTATTCAATGACATTAGTTATCAAAATAAATGTATTCAAATATTCAAAGACCACTTCAAAGCTTAACTGCCTTCAAGAGTGTTTGGCACTTGGAACAGCCACTGTGGTTTTCTACACATGAGCACTCACTATTTTATATACCATTTAACAATTCAAACATCACTTCAGCTTCAGCAATACACAACAATAGAATGGATGATTCTATATAATAAACATGTTACATTAGTTTGGACTTAAAACCAAGAACTAAAACCATGTGGTAACCTGGATGGATTTAAGGAAAGATGTAGAGCTAGGTAGCTAAGGCTACAGAATCCCAGACCTATTGATTTTAAGTGAGTCTGGAACAACAGCATTCCATTGCATTATCTTCCATCTCAGAGTCCTGCTTTTCCAGTGAGACCCACCCCACTCAGACCATGTATTTCCTGCCTGTGTCTTCACGATGGTGGAAGCTGTTCTCATACAGGCATCTCCTGGACAGTCACCAGCTTCCTGATTTACTACCTGAACTGGAATCCCCAGTTGCGAGGTATATTGCCCAAACACGCAGGCTGAATTGAATGTTCGTCTCTGGCAGTCAAAAACTTCTGCCTTAGGAAACAGAACATGTCCTCTACTCTGCGGCTCCTTTTTCTTCTCATGGGGTTCTGTGGTGATCTGTGGTTTTCAACACAAGTCTGGGAGCATTCTGACTCAAAAGAAAGACCAGGGATAAGAGTTCTTTCTGGGGGCTGGTGTTGTGGCATAGCAAGTTACACTGCTGCCTGCAGCACTAACAACCCACATGGATGCCAGTTTGACTCCCAGCTGCTCTTCTTCTTCCACAACAACTTGCTGGGTAAAGCAGCAGAGAATGGCCCAAGCGCTTGGTCCTCTGCCCCAACATGGGAGACCTGGAGGAAGCTGCTGGCTTCAGCCTGGCCCAGCCCTGGCCATTGTGGCCATTTAGGGAGTGAGCCAGCAGATGGACCTCTGTGTTTCCCTCTCTTTTTCTCTCTGTAACTCTGCCTTGCAAAAAAAATACAACTTCAGAAAGTTATTCTCCATCAAGCAATACACCCTTTTCCAGGCAGTTGTAAAGCTGGGAGTCATAGCTTCTTGTATATTTTGGATAATAAGAGTTTTGGTTTGAAAGCATGTTAATCTGAAACAAAGATCACTCATTATCCTTTGTTAGAGAAGGGGCCTCTGCTCTTTGAAAGTGAAAATCAGAAGCTGTAATGTGTGATGAGCTCCACCTGCCAGGTCTGGGGAGACTTATTTGAAAGACAGGGCACCAGGAGAGGAAGCTTTTCTGATTCCCTGGCCCTTGCTTTAGTCTTATGTCTTTACTTCTTTTGCTGCATCTTGATGTCAAGCGTCTACACTTTATGCTGAAATGAGGAATTGTGTCTAACCTCTTTTGGGCCTTTTTCTAAGCAGAGTGTATATATTTTTCTTGAATATAAGGATAGCTTCTGGGGTGGGTGGATTTTTTTGGAAGTTTTCACAAGCTAGCCAGTAGCCTATATTTTCTTCACAGAATTCAGTTTTTAGAAAAGCCTCCAATACAGCCAGACCATCTGTAGGTAGGGAAGAGCAGGCAGAAAAATAAAAAGAACCATGAGGAATATGAGGAAGCTAATGATCAAATAATCCCTTTTGCTTTTCTAGTACTAGGATTAGCTATTCTCTTGTTTTTATTGAATCCTGTAATCCTGCGGATTTAGCTTTTAAAACAAAGATGTCTGTAGGCAAAATACTTAAGTTGGTTCCATACTACTAAAACAGAAATACTTCAGTTTGTTTTAGTGCCAAAAATGTATTTACAGGAGAGGCATAAATCCTCAGGGAACTAAGTCTCTTGCAAACACTGCATGCAATGAAAAGCATCCTCAGCCTCAACCAAGAGCACTGCCATTGCAGAGCTGAAGGGTGATTTATCTTCCCCACCTGGTATGAATATGCTGCGAAATAAGTGGAGATAAACAGACCTTCTAGGTTAAGTCAAATTCTCCTTGGTGAGCTGCTCATTTGAGGACACAGCCTTTCTGCACTCTTGTGATACTTGCAATGGATTCAATTCAAGCCTAATTCACAATTGCTGGCCAGCAGCTCCTGGAATGCTTCTGACCACAACAGTGCCTCCTTCAGGGAAGGTCTGCAAGAGCAGTTCTCTAATGAGTTGTGCTCAGAGCAGTCCCCCTCCCAGCTCAGCAGTGAGCTCTTCAGATTGCAAACACAGGAATCTCAACTTACTTGATGAAAGCTTGCTACCCGCTTTTCTTGCCAATTGTGGCCTTCCCAGGAATGGTGGAGTTTTGCCATAGGTAGCTCAACCCAGTCTTCAATACTCTTATTCTTACAAAAAAAAAAGACAATTTACTAAATGGTCATCCTTGAATACACTACTGAGCCTGAATGCATTTTTACCAAATAAAGTTGCCCAATAGCTATAAACCAAAAGCCAACAACAGGCTTGTCCACCTAATATTACACTCAGCCCCGAAGTACTGAGCAGTTTCATCAGTTCCTCAGAATGTAACTACGCTGTGAGGACTACAGATAGGGATACCCAAATTTTAATTATCAATACACTGCACAGCTAATAAAGCAGATGCTGTCTCTGGCCCACAAAAGGAGACAGTTTCCCTGCAAGGTTAACCGCAATCGGAAGACATTTTGCACCTGATGGAACCCTCAGTGGGACTGCTTTGAGCCAGCTCCTCTCCTTCCCTTTCCACTTTCGGTCCAGGATGGGACAGAGACCATGCACAGGAGGTGCCACCAGTCACCCATTTCCCCCTGTCCACCTGCAATGCTCCTGGGAGGCAGATGCCGCAGAACAGTGATTTGTTCCATGATTGTCACGGTGTGAGATCAGCCCACCATGAGAAAATGACCATGGACTCCAATGAGATACCAACCACAGAAGCACTGCCACCAACAGCAGTGCAGGAGGGTGGATGATGGAAGGCACAGCATGGCCAGGATCCCTAGGGACCCCGCAGGACTCTGCTGCCCTGGATGCCTACAGCAGGCAGCTGCACGAGGGCCCAGTGCACCTCCAGCACCCTTCTACCAAACCCTTCCCCCTGTCTGCCCATGCAGACCACACAGATGCTGTGTCAGTGAGTAAATCAGCACCGCGCACTTGGTTTTCCTGCTGAGAGTTGGCCTTCATTACTTCCCCAAGTGCAGCACGTGCTGCAAGCCTCAGCCAGCAGGGCTGGCAGGAGAGGTGAGCAGTCTCACTCACCAGGTCTGTCTCTTCTTCTCCTGCCCCTCCTGACTCAGGGGCCACCATCGGCATTTTAGCCCCAAGGCACGAAATGGGACGGCCAAGAACCTAACACCACCCATGTCACGCGCACACACTGCAACTACCAGCTGCCCACCAATGACCACCGACTTTATAGCCAGCCTGGCATGGGGCGGGTCTTGCAGCACTGGTCCTGCCTCAGGGCAGCAATGATTGTCCTGAGGCCCCCTGCTGGACTGACCCTGAACTGCCCTGCAGCAGATTCTGGAAGCAAGAGAGCTGCTGATGGCTGAGGCCCTGGCTCAGAGTACACTTAGAGAGCCCCTATGCCTGGCAAGGGCACCGGGGCCCTGGACTTTCCCAGGCTGCAGTCCTAAGGTGGAGGCTGGCTCGGCCCTTCCTTCCCCAGCCCTGCCCGCAGGTGGAGCAGGGTTCCCACGGGGGCATCTTCCTTCGTGGGAGAGCGGGTAAACCCCAAATGCCATGACTTCCGGTGCCGGGTGCTGGCCTGCAGCCTTCCAGGAGGGAGTAGGAGACAGTGACTTTGTGGGGAGGTGACACTTGAGCTGGGCCTGTATTTTGGGTTAGTTCTAGACGCACATCCCAGTCACCTGGACCTGCGGGTCTGCTACAGGCCTCCTGGAGGCTCTGGGAGCCAGGCATCCTGGTGGCAAGGGCAGGAGGGTGGGAGGTCGAGGCGCTGAGCTCCCACTGGGTGCACCAGGCACTTTGGAGCTGTTCAGAGTAAGGAGTCGAGGTCACCTCCTGAACCACTCCTGGTTCCAAACTCCTGATTTGGGATTTGCCAGAACCCTGAAGTAGGGGTGTGGTGGGGGTGGTAGTGGTTGGCTTCAATGCACTGTATTTGTGAATTCTTCAAACACAGCTTCTCCCTACTCCTGCAGGCTTTCAGGTGATTGACGAGGACAGGTTCCCTCCGCTGCAAAGTGACTGAAGTTTGGAAACTACGTCCAGAACTTCACAATGTGTATTCAGGTGGTCATCCTTGAGGCCTGCAGGTGGACAGCAAGAGCAACAGTAAGATATTAATTACTGTAGATACTCTCCTTTCTCTCCAGTAGACCCACCAAAAGAGAATGGGAGATGAGTACTTGAACATTGGAACCAGTCAGCATGCTAGGGTGAGCTGCCAGTACTTGGAGCTCAGGAGTGGACATGGAGAGCAAAACATGCATTGTTACTAAAAAGGACAGTAAGGCATTTTACTGTGAAAAGGGAAATCATTTAGATGTGAGCAAGACACCTTAAGTAAATGTCTGTATATTTATTTTTGTTTATTTGCAAGGCAGAGAGAGCCCTTCCATTTACTGCTCATTCCTCAAATGTCTGCACCAACCAGAGCTGGGTCAGGCTGAAGCCAGGAACTCAGTGTGGGTCCCCCACACAGGTGGCAGGGACTCAAGTACTTGAGCCATCAGCTGCTGCCTCCCAGGGTTCTGTTAGCAGGAAGCCAGAAGCAGAAGCAGGGCTAGGGCTTGAGCCCTGAGAATTCTGACTGGGATGTGGAAGGCTTTACCACTATGCCAAACACATGCTCCAGTAAGGTGTTTCAACACGTTTGCAAAATGTAAGAATGTGGTTTTAAATATATGCTCTTCATCTTAAAAATTTGCATAATCTTATATTCAGTTTCATATGATTCAATACTTATTATTAAATACAAGTAACATTTAGACACATGCTTTCCTCACCAATACAAACCTCAGTAATTTTTTCACTTAGAACCTTGAACATTAGCATTCATTCAGACTGAAGTTCACTCATAGGCTGGGAATTCTGACAGACAGTAGGGAAAAAAATCTAGATGTGTATCTGATACCTAGTAAGATTCTGAACCTGACTGATAGAATCTCAGTAACTGTTCAGAGAGTGACTTCATACCTCTCCCCTCTGTAATGAGAAGACTGTGTCTTTCGGCCACTTTCACATGATGTTATGTAAATCTAACCTGAAAAGCCTTTTATAAATTCTGAAGTACCATACAGAAGCATATTTTGCATTTCCATATGTGTGAAAAAAGGCAATGTCAAAGGCATAGCTATTCCAGAGAGAAGTTAGGAGGATTGGCTCAGTTTGTAAATGTGTAAGTACCATTAAATATCTACATATTTGAAATAGATTTATAGAGTGTGGAGTTCATGATAGATATTGAATAAATGCACTCTGGATAATAAGCAAATATCAGAAATAATGCCACACCCATCAGTGTTTAAACTCTTCAGACAGCTCCGTGCCAGGGAAATGCAGTGATCCCTGTAAATTAACAAAAATCAATCTGTGTATACCCATGGAAGCCACTGGTTTATATGCAGTCTATACTAGAGGTTTTTGTGCTTAGTAAAATTACTTGATTTTTTAATGAATGCTTTCAGACTGATACCTGATGCTGAGTGGCAGACAATTTTTTCTGAAAAGTATGTGGTTGAGAAATATAAATATAAATCAGTTTATAATTTTTGTGTCTGAAGATTTTTCTGCATTGAGATAATACCTGCAATAATCAGAAGACTTTTCCTTAAAAAGTTGCTATATTGATGCATCTTCATTTATGTATGTAATGTATGTTTAGGTAAAAGGAAGAGAGAGAGAGAGATCTCTATCTTTCATCTGCTGGCTCACTTCCAGATGGCCACAAAAGCTGGGGCTGAGCCAGGCTGAAGCCAGGACCCTGGAACTCTGTCCCAGTCCCCCATGTGGGTGCAGGAACCCAAACACTTGGGCAATCTTTGCTGCTTTCCCAAGCAAAGAGCTGGATGAGAAGTGAAGCAGGTGAGTCTCAAAGCAGTGCCATAAGGCATGCTGCTGTTGCAGTTGGCAACTTACCTCTTTGTACTGCAATGCTGGCCCTAGATTGATGACATATTTAAGTGCTGCCACTGGCTTTTGGCTAAATAGGATGACTTAACATGTTTTCCACTCTGTGGAATAGGAACAAATAAGGCAGTTGGTTGTAAAAGTTGCCCATGGAAACCACAGCCTGAGAAAGATGAATCAACTCACCTTGCATTTTCCACGTTGCATCTACACCACCCTTTTCTGGACAAACATCTGATTGTATGCCCTTGTGATGGAGGTTCTCAGGGTGCTGGAACCTTTTGTAATTTTTTAAAAATATAGATTAAGAAGAAGGCAAATAAACAAAAAATTACAAACTGCTGCCAATACCAAGAAGAGATTATTGAGCGTAAAAGGTCACCTGTTGGAGCCAGCACTGTGGCACATCAGGTTAAAGCCCTGGCCTGAAATACAGGCATCCCATATGAGTGCTGGTAGAGTTCCGGCTGCTCCACTTCCAGTCCAGCCTCCTGCTAATGCACCTGGGAAAACAGTAGAGGATGGCCCAAGGACCATTTTGCTCATGTGGGAGACCCAGAAGAAGCTCCTGGCTCCTGGCTTCTGATCAGCTCAGCTCTGTCCATTGTAGCCATTTGGGCAGTGAACCAGCAGACAGAAGATTCTCTCTCTCTCTCTCTCTCTCTCTCTCTCTGTCCCTATCTATATAACTTTTTCAAATAAATAAAATAATTTTTTCTAAAAAAAGGTATCCTGACATACTTCTTTCTTCCCTGTTAATTACTAGGAATTATAAATTGTTATGGTGCCAGCACTGTGGCAAAATGGGTTATACCAACAGCTGCAGCACTAGCATCCTCTATGGGCACCAATTGCATGTTCTACTTCTGATCCAGCTCCCTGCTAACATACCTGGGAAAGCAGCAGAATATGGTACAAATCCTTGGGTCCTGCACCCAAGCGAGGGACCTGGATGAAATTTCCCTGACTCTTGGCTTTTTTTTTTTTTTGAAGATTTGCTTATTTCTTTGAAAGAGTTACACACACACACACACACACAGAGAGAGAGAGAGAGAGAGGGAGGGAGGGAAGTCTTCCATCTGATGGTTTACTCCCCAACTGGTTGTAATAGCTGGAGCTACACTGATCTGAAGCCAGGAATGAGGAGCTTCTTCCACGTCTCCCACTTAGGCAGGGGCCCAAGGACTTGGGCCATCTCCTACTGCTTTCCCAGGCCATAAGCTGAAAGCTTGATCACAAGTGGAGCAGCCCGGTCTTGAACCAGCACCCTTATGGGATGCAAGTGCTTCAGGCCAGGTTGTAAATCTGCTGGGCCATAGCTCTGGCCTCCCATGCATGTGCATGGGCCCAAGCACTTGGGACATTTTCTACTGCTTTCCCAGGCCATAGCAAGGAGCTGGATCAGAAGTGGAGCAGCAAGGACTCAAACCAGTGCCCATATGGGATGCCCATAATGTTTTCTTTAATTGGAGAAATGTTCCTTTGATAAAATGAGTGTATGACCCCACAATATTCTCTACTTACTCATAATAGGGTCTGAGATGTAAAAGTCATGATTAATTTCTTAGAAGAAAATTTACATACCCAGAAGCAAAGAGAGAAAATTAACCTTTTGTTTTTCTCATGATTGAATCAGAGTTTCAAAACTAATACTTAACTTGTATTTTAGAGGAGTTAATGACTTAACCATCTCTTCTATTAGAAATACTATGTTGTGGCCAGTGCTGTGGCACAGTAGGTTAAAGCACTGGCCTGAAGTGCCAGCATCCCATATGGGCTCCGGTTCTAGTCCCAGCTGCTCCTCTTCTGATCCAGCTCTCTGCTATGGCCTGGGAAAGCAGTAGAAGATGGCCCAAGTCTTTGGGCTGTTCTGAGGCTCTTAACGTAGTGAAGATATCTTAGATTCTCATTAGTGAAATCTTTAGAAATGTCAGAAAGCATGTAACTTTCTTTAACGATCTGAAACAGAGATGAGATCCATAAGGGCAGAACTGCTCAGCAGCCACAATGCAGGAATATGTATCTTTCTGATGATATCTTCATCTGCTTCTTGCAGTTGCAGCCAATCTGTGAGCTCTTGGTCTGTTTTCTGCCCTTGGGAGGGCCTAGGGTGCTGTATATTGTCTGTTAGGATTCAAAATTTGTTGTATATTAGTGTCTAATCATAAAATTTCCAAAGTGAAAAGCTGGATGTAATAAACTATGCCAGACTGCAAAAAAAAAATACAAACATGGTGTACTGTCTATAAAGTACAGTGGTAAATCTGTATTATAGAGATACACATCTCTACACAATTCTCTGTTTCTTTCCCTCTGAAAGTCTACATTCAGCTCTCGATGGTGTGATTACTTAGGAATAGATTTCATATTCTTAGTTTCATAGTCAGTGAACTCGGAATTATTATTGTAGTATTGAGGATTGTACTGACTAAAACACTATGTTTATTCCATGTTAAATAACATCATCGTATCTTTGGATTCCATTTGTCCTGCTACTGATGTATTCACAGGAGAGGGGAGGTGGGAGGAAAACCCAAGATCCATCAGGGTGGAGGAGGAATGTCAGAGGCTGTGGTTCTATTGTACTGCAGCTTGGGTTCTGGAAGAACACATTAATGCACCCAGATGGTTTGAAGCTAACTGAGGGCCTATGTTCTGTACACTTGTTTGTGGTACTGCATTTTCATTTATGTAAAATTTATTTTCTTCAAGTAATATATTAATTTGGATGAAAATGAAGATGTTAAGGAATTTTCAGAATGGGTCTGTTTAACCCTCATTGGCTTTGTTTTTAGGCACTTAACTCAGAAAAGAAAAGATAGAAAAATACATTTTGGGTTCTCTTCATCTGTACCACAGCACTCTTTGGTTAAGATTTGTCATTTTGTCATATTTGATTCTCTAGACTCCCTGAAAAATCCCCTACTTCATTAGATGGAGTCCGTGTCTCACCATGGCAGTGAAAAGTTTCAAATGTTCCAGCTTTGCATTTAGCTAGGCCGTGGACACATGCCATGGCACTTGCCAGCCAATTGTGTCAGGGGCATCATCTGAATCAGAATTACTTGCATGAAAACAAGGAGTTGCAGATTCTTCCAGTGAAAGTGGAGAGGAGCAAGAGCTGCAGAACATTGCCAGGGTTGAATGTGCCATGGGATGCCATGTGGTGGCTGGTGTCTGGGGTGCTGGTTCTGCAGAAGATAGGGCTTATGGGGGCTGGTGCTGTGGTGTAGCAGGTAAGTCTGCCGCCTGCAGTGCCAGCATCCCATATGGTCACTGGTTCAAGTCCTGCTGCTCCATTTCTGATCCAGCTGTACTATGGCCTGAGACAGCATTAGAAGATTGCCCACATCCTTGGACCCCTGAACCCACATGGGAGACCTGGAAGAAGCTCCTAACACCTGGCTTTGGATCAGCTCAGCTCTGGCCATTGCATCCAATTGGGGAGTAAACCAGCAGATGGAAGATTCTCTCTCTCTCTCTCTCTCTCTCTCTCTCTCTCTGCCTCTCCTCTCTCTGTGTAACTCTGACTTTCAAATAAATAAATCTTTCTTTTTTTTAAAAGAGCTTATGCTGATGGATAGTGGTCATGGAAAATGTATGGGACATTTTTCAGCAAGATTTTGGATGAATTTTCCAACCCCTGAACCTCCTAGAGATTAGAATAGACTTCTAACGCACAACTTCCTCTTATGCTTAATTAGGTTTTTGTTTTGAATTGTTTTTGATGAAACAGCAAGGAATTCTGAGTTATAGACTTCCTATTTCAGAGACAGAAGAACACTGATGCCTGCATTATAATTAAATAATGCCTATCACCCTTTCTTAAGCAACAAATGATCACAGATTCTCTCTTTGCTGCTAAGTAATGAGCATGGTGATTCTTCCCTCCGTAACCATCTTCCCACCTACACTCCCTCCCCTCTTCCTCCTTCCTCTCCTATTGACATGGAATGCCTTACATAGCTAGGCTGAACATTTAACCCGCTGGCCCTAGGTGTTCATACACTTCAACTCTGTGTGATTATTCATATGCCCTTTTTATGACCAAGCTTATTTCAGAAAGACAAATTATATATTCACCTAATACTGAGAGTCATCAAATTGATTTCTATTTTCTTCTCTCTTAGGCAGTTCTTGAGGGGCAGAAATATTTATTTTGTATATCATGTATTTATTCAACTAAAAGACTGACTGTCAAGATGCTGAGTTTTAGTGTCAAAGCAAATATGTTTCTAGACCCCATGAAGTTTAAAGTCTGACAAGAAAGAGCAATCTACCCAAAGAATATTGTTTAACATAGTAAATGCTGGTGTGAAGCCAGTGGATAAAGATTGAAGCATTCTTAATCTAGCACCAACTCTAATCCCATGATCTCTAATTGAGAGAAGTAATCAGAAACACAGAACTCCATGTTACCCAGTTATCTCTTTGAATTTCTGATTAAAAAATAAAACATATCAAACAACACACAAATACCTAGGAGTGCATAATATTTATATACTATCTTGATATTAAAAATAAGAACAAATAACCATGAAAAATAGCAACTTTGAATCTCCTTTGTTTTCTAGACAAGTTATAATCCTATGTGGTTGTTTACAGTAAATTATTACAGTAAATTACAGTACATCATTACAGTAAATTATTACAGTAAATAACTATAGTAAATTACCTTTGTAGGTAAACTTCATCTCTCTCACATTTTTCCATTTGATAAATCAGATTTTAAAAACTGAGACCCAAGAGAAAAGAAAGATTTTTAAGCTAGTGTTATATGTTGATTGGCTCTCTAAAAAAGATTTATTTATTTATTTGAAAGTCACAGTTACACAGAGTAGAAGGCGAGAGAGAGTGAGAGAGAGACATCTTCCATCTTTTGGTTCACTCACCAATTGGTCACAATGGCTGGAGCTGTACAGCTCCAATGCCAGCAGCCAGGAACTTCTTCCAGGTCTCCCACACAGGTGCAGCTGCCCAAGGACTTGGGCCATCTTCCACCACTTTCCCTGGCCATAGCAGAGAGTTGGATCAAATGAAGAGTAGCCGGGACTCAACCTCCACCCATATGGAATGTCCATGCTGGCAGTAGCTTTACCTGCTATGCCACAGTGCTGGCCCCTTGATTAGCCTTTATCTTAGACTTTTTAATGATATTAAAAAACACCGTATTTTTCTAAGCTCTTTCCATTTAGTTTCTACTTTGTAAATTCCAGATAATACTGTCCCCAGAATTAATATAAGGTATAAATGACATGATATAAGGCATTTAACCCCTTAACCTGTCTCCTTGAATACTCAGCTATGTTAGCTCTGTGTCCATTCTTCTGTCTCTGTAATAGATGAATAAAAAGACAGTGTAAAATGATTTGAAAAGAACTATAAGGGGTCAGTACTGTGGTGCTGCTGCCAATTGGGGAGTGAACCAGCAGATGGAAAACACCTCTCTCTCTCTGTCTCTCTGCCTCTCCTTCTCTGTAACTCTGACTTCCAAATAAATCAATAAATCTTAAAAGAACTATAAACATCAATAAAACACAAATGAAAATTGTATTCTCAAAACTGGATATTAAACCATGCCTTCTACACCTCTGTTAAAAGTTACATTCTATCATAGTCATTTATGATTTCTAGGGCCAAAGTAGTAAATAAGATTTTTCTGGAAGAGACAGAGGTTATGAGGGAGCCAGGATTTGGGGTCAGTTAGCAGAAGTGAGTGTCACTCTTTCAGATTTGATTCAGGAAAGGAAGAACAGCAACTGATCCCTGACATTTTGGGTTGGGAAGGAAAGGAAGGAGTGACTGAATAAAAGCAAAGGCCTTCTGGTTGTGGGCACCCACCCCTGACTGCAGCCTTTGGGAGGGCCAGCTGGTGTCTCTATGGATGTTGCGGCCTGGACTCAGTTTCCCTGAGTTCCCAGGAGCTCCAACATATTCTGCCTTCTGAATGGCTGTGCCCATTTGCCTGCTACAGGCAGTCCCTGGGGCTCTGAGTTGGACCAGAGGGAGTTCATTCCCTGATTAGGGTCAGCCCTGGGGGCTGTGCTGCTCCTTCTCTGGCATTTACTGCATCTCCTGCTCTGCACGTGCAATCCCAGGCAGTTTCTGAGTGCTCACCCCGAGCCTGCCTCCTGCTGCTTCTTCCCTCTTCATTGTCCACCTGTGGGTCCCAGTTACCAGGGACTCTGTTCCCCACACTCCCTGCTTTGCTCCTCGTGTTTCTGGAGAAAGTGTACCTGCTCTGGGACTTTCTGCTGCAGGTTTGGAATGCAGGAAGGGGTGGCAACATGTGTGGGAGAAGGGTGGGTGCCAGGGCACCAGAGATCTTGGCAGTTTCTCCCGAGGTCAGGGCTGGGACCTGGGCTGTTCTGTCTCCCACCTCTGCTTCCCAGGCTCCCAGTGCCTGGACTCTCTCCTGCAGAACCTCACCCAAACTGTCCCTAATGTGCTTTATTTAGTGGTTACAGGAGAGAGAGGGCAGCGTTCTGGGAACCTGCACATGCAGAGAAGGAAGGCGGAAAGACTCCCACTCTCCACAGTTAAATAAGCTGGGTTCCCACTGTGGGTGGTCTCAGAATGCAGTCGGGCTGGGCCTCTTGATGTTTCCTGGGCTGTTGGTTCCTGCAGGGTGGGGCTGTATGGCCTTCAGCAGGGAGCCTGGGGCAGCAGAGGGGTGGGCAGGAGGATCTGACTAGGATCTGCCCCACTGCTCTCATCCTGCACCTCATCTTCCTGGTGGGGAGCAGTGTGAAGTGTGAATAGCTGCTTTGTGCATTGATCCCTCTCAAGTATTAATTATCAGACTTTTCCAATGTGGAATTTGAAGCTGTTCCAGAAACCTGGGGTGGGAAAACTCCCTTCTTTCAAACAGGCACAGAGACAGGGGAGGATCCAAGGAGTCTCTATTAATGGCCCTAGGCTCTGCTGGAATGATTTCCTGAGAACTTAGCATCAAATTCAAGTTTCTTAGCTGTTACAGCATTGGTGGGTTTAAATGGCAGCCTACATGACTTAGGACTGTTAGAGTTGGATTGCTCTTGCCACCCCCAAAACGCTCCAAGAGACCTTCTCTCATGCAATTAACAAAGGGTAAGGTTTATTGATGATCTGACATGTCGGGGCCCCCGTCCCAGTACAGGCGAGCGGCCCCAAATAGTCTTGGGTTAGGGTTTTTATACATGTTTAAACAAAGAAAATCAATCATTGCATAGATCAGACAGAGGTATAGAGTAAACAATTGATACAAGTTAAGTGATTTTACAACCAGTTGATTTATGAATACAGGGAGTACAGGATATCGAGTAAGGGCCTGATTAGACCTCAGAGAACCATATGGCCTATACAGGGAGTATCAAAAAGCCTCCTATTGCCAAAAGGGAGGGCCACACAACAAACATAACAATGTTGCAGGAACTCCCTTGATGATACCTAGGAATGCAGCTGAATGGCGATAAGGGACACATGGTAGGGTCAGGGGTCCAGGAGGCAAAGAGATATATGGTGATTTCTTCTATCTTACTTAGGTGAAACTAAGGTTACGCTCACATTGGGGTAATTTACTGACTAATTAACTTTATAGAGAATGGCTATGCAGAGCAAGTCTAATGAGGTCAGGAAAGTTCACCAGAGGAGGTTGGTGGGGGGAGCGGCTTTTAACTTTTTAACCCTTCAGGACCACATTTCCAATGGTCAGTGGGTCCAGTATGTTTGTAGAAGAGATGCCGGGGACAGATTTATTAGGACAGATTTATGACTGGAGTTTACAGAAGCAGAACTTAGGACATCTTCCCTCCCTAGATAAGATTTCAGTGGGCAGCTGTTTCACTCATTAATTGTGAGCATCCACTTTTAAAGGTTTGTGTTGGATGAGGTCCACTTCTCTTTCTTTGATGATGTATTTGGCTGCTTTTCATTTTCTGTCTTCAGCTATTTCTTCTCCTGTTAGCAAGGCTCTCAACTGTTTTTACCTGACGCTGATCCCTTTGCAAAGTGAGAAGGGAACTAAAATTAATGCAAGTCTACTGTGTTGTCAATAACTGGAGCTACTTTTTTAAAGATTTATTTATTCATTTGAAAGAGTTACACAGAGAGAGGAGAGAGAGAGAGAGAGAAAGTGAGAGACATCTTCCATCCGATTGTTCCCTCCCCAATTGGTAGCAACAGTTGGAGCTGTGCCAGTCTGAAGCCAGTAGCCAGGAGCTTCTTCTGGGATGAAGCTGTTTCTTAAAATAATTATTTATTTATTTGAAAGGCAGAGTTACAGAGTGGTAGAAACAGAAATCAATGGCTGGAGCTGTTTGGATCCAAAACCAGAAGCCAGGAGCTTTGTCCAGGTCTCATAGGTGGGTGCAGGAGATGAGGGATTTGGGCCATCTTCTACTGTTTCCCCAGGCCACAGCAGAGAGCTGGATGGGAAGTGCAGCAGCCAGGATCCCAACCGGCACCCATATAGGATGCTGACACTGCAGGCCGTAGCTTTACCCACTATGCAACAGTGCTGCCCACTAACTGGAGCTCTTTTAATCTGAGTATGCATAAAGTGGAGAATTACAGCATCATAAATACAGATAAGTTACAGTTTTTCTCTGCCCAGTACTTTACAGTTACCCAGTGATCCACTGAGAATCTTACTTTCCACACTGTGTAATTAAGAAGGTCAGTTAATTGTCTTATTTTGGGTTCTGTGTTTAAACCCATGACATTTTTGAAATGGGAGGATATTAGTTCTACAATTTCATAGAGACTGGTCTGTGGAAGCATCGATAGAAGTTATAACTGTGAGAGTGGTAAGAAAGAAGAATGGAAGAAATAAGTACCCCTTACGCCACACAGAGGTGTCCACAAATGGAATAGAAGATGTGCCCTTGAAAACTATGGCTGACTTTCTGGGACAAACTGTGTTTGAGTGCTTCACATGTTCTGATAGAAAGGTGTTGCCACCAGGTTATTAGTATATTTAGTTTTTAAAGATTTATTTATGTATTTGAAAATCAAAGTTTCACAGAGAGAGAAGGAGAGGCAGAGAGAGAGAGAGAGGTCTTCCATCAGGTTCATTTCCCCAATGGCTTCATCATTTGAACTTTGCTCAGTTCCTGACCTATACCTTTCCTTTAACCTAGTACTTTGCCATGCTTATGAAAGCTGCAGACTGCATAAATGAATGAATACTTGGAGGGTTGTGATTTCTTAGAGGAACATCATGAGACAGAAGGAATAAAACAAAACAAAAGTATCCTCCGCGTATAGAAGGTATACTGTTTTTACAAGCCACAGAGAAGAGGAAGAAGCAGGAAAGTAGTGAGACTGGAAAGTTTGCGGCAAAGGAAATAGGCACTGGTCAAGAATTTAACAAGCCCATTAGGAAATATTAAGGTTTCCTTACTTCCATGTAGACTCTGCACTATAATGTTAAACGGCGTCCTCTAAACCCACTTGTTGCACAAATGAAAACCCAAGCATTGTCTTCTCCCACAGATGGAGTCTGCTATTGGTTTTGATTTACATTTCCCTAATGGCTAGTGATATTGGGCATGTTCATCTATGTCTTGACCATTGAGATTTCCTCTTCTGAGAAACATCTATTCAGATCATTCTCCATTTCTGAACTGTACATTTTGCTTCTTGTTTGGAGTTTTTCCAGTTCTATATAAGTATGTTTTGGCTATCAATCTTTTGTCATAATCAGAGTTTTCAATGTTTCCTGCCATTCCGTCCATTGTATCTTCACTCTGTTGATTACTTTGTTGTGAAGGTGTATCTTAATTTGATATGCTCAAATTTGTATATTTTATTTTGTTACTTGTGCTTTTGGAATCTGACCCAAAACTGTTGTCTATGCTAATGTTTTACAGTTTCTCATATGTTTACTTAGTTTTTGGTTTTATATTTAGACTTTTAATTCACCTTGAGTTGCTTTTACATAGTGTATGAGGTGTTGGGGTATCTTTTCAGGCTTCTACATATGGATAATCACTTTCCTTTAAACCATTTGCTAAAGGGGTTCTTCTTTCTCCTGTTTGTTTTCTTTCCTTTGTTAAATAGGAGTTGCCTGTAGAAAAGTTGGTTTATTTCAGATGCCTATTCTTTTCCATTGAACTATGTGTCTTTTTTTCCAACAGTGCTAACACTGCTTCTATTTTTTTTAAGATTTATTTATTTATTTGCATGGCCAGATGCTTCTTCCAAGTCTCTCATGTGGGTGCCAAAACCGTAGAACACACTCCATCTTCCACCAATTTCCCAGGTGCATTAGTAGGGAGCTGGATTGGAAGTGGAGCACCTGGTCTCCTAGCAGCAACATATGGGATGCATGCACAGCAGGTCAAGGCTTTAACCCACTACACCACAGAACCAAACCTTTCCTTATTTACTTCTGCTGTGATCTTTCATTATTCACTTTTTTCTACTGCCCTGCATCTTGACTCATTCCTGTTTTTTTCTGGGTCCTGGAGGATGGTATTAGGTTGCTTCTGGGATATCTTTTTTTGTGTTAGTAGATACTTGGTAATCTAAAATCACAGATTGTAGTTTCTATATTTCTCTGCTATCACAAGGACCTTCTAGATGACAGCAGAAAATGCTGGCAGAAATGAGGATATATTAATTTGCTAAGAAAATACCACAGAGAATATGATGTAAATCATGGAATTTTACTTCTCAGAGTTGTAGAGCTTGAAAATATCAGATCAAGGTGCTTAAATAGGCTCGATTTTTCCAGAAGCGTTTCTCCGATGTGACAGACACATCTATCATTTTATCTACTTAAAAGTACTTTCTTCAGGTAGAGTCATGTTGGTGGTTAGCACTTCAGTGTTTGAGTTTTAGGGAGGCACATTTCAGTCCACAACAGCAAAAGGGGCCTTGTGGTCTACTTCAATGACAGCCATCTCTGCGGAGGACAGAAAGTTTAAAATCAGCGTTAGGATTTCTCACAGTATTAGTGTCAGTGCTATCTCCATCAAATGTGCATTCATGTACACACAAACAAAACTACCTGTACACATAAACATATTCAACAGTGGAAATGCCTGATGGTTGTGTACAGGTAACATCAATATAATAATCCATAAGAGGGCCTATTAGCAGACATTAAAAAGAGAATTAGAAAGAATGACATCAAAATCTGCAGTTACCTATATTTATGTCTATATGTATGATATTCAGTATTTATAGTTGCTAAAAGATGAAAACTGATGTGTGGAAATAAAAGCTAAACCTTACCTTGCAATATTGCAGCCTAGTCTACATGAAAGATGTCTTCCTAAAACCTTTCCCTGGGCCCACCCTGTGGCATAGTAGATTAAGCATCCACCTGCAGCACCAGCATCCCACATGGGCAAAAGTTTGAGTCCCTGCTCCTGCATTTCCAATTCAGCTCTTTGCTAATGGCCTAGGAAAGCTGTGGAATATGCCATGAGTGCTTGGCCCCTGCACCCATGTGAGAGACCTGGAGGAAGCTGCTGACTCCTGGCTTCTGGCACCTGGCTTCAGATCAGCCCAGCTCCAGCCATTCTGGCCATTTAGGGGTGAACCAGTGGATAGCAGACCTCTCTTTCTCTTCCTCTCTATATCTGTCACTCTGCCTCACAATAAATAAATGCATTTTTAAAAAAACTTTCACATTTTAAATTTCTTAATTGTTTTAGAGATTCATTTATTTATTTATTTACAAGTCGAGTTACAGAGAGGAGAGCCAGAGAGAAAGAGAGAGGTCTTCCATGTGATGTTCACTCCCTAATTGATTGCAACTGCCAGAGCTGTGCTGATCTGAAGCCAGGAGCCAGGAGCTAGTTCTAGGTCTCCCAAATGGGTACAGGGGCCCAAGGCCCAAGGCCATCTTCTACTACTTTGCCAGGCAATGGCAGAGAGCAGGATCAGAAGTGGAGCAGCTGAGTATTGAACCGGCCCCCATATGGGATGCTGGCACTTCAGTCCAGGGTGTTAACCTGCTCCACCACAGCACCAGTCCAACATTTTAAATTTCTGATACTCTAAAGTAGCACAGGACTGCATTATATCTAGGAAAGATGCATTTAAAAATTATAAATCTAGTGCATTTTAGCAGAAGTTTTAACAAATACTTCTGATTTTCTCAGCATTATGTATAAATAAATGACAGAATGAGTCATTGTCAGATTTTTAGCTTTTGACAGCCACTTATAATATTTCACAGCTTTTTGAAATGTATTGCTAGTGTGTTTTTCTCAACACATGCACTGGATTTTACCACTTTAGTGCACATGGAGTTGCCTCTTATAGGATTTGCATTTTAATGGGTTTTCATGGCACATGTAATCAACATCTGCAAAGCCTCAAAAACACATAAATAATAACATGAATCAGGCTTTTTTCTTAAATATTAATTTATTTATTTGAAAGAGTTGCACAAATAGAGGAGAGGTAGAGAGAGAGAGACAGACAGACAGAGACAGAGAGGTCTTCCATCTGCTGGTTTACTCCCAGTTGGCCGCAATGGGTGGTCTGTGTCAATCCGAAGCCAGGAGCTACTTCCGGATCTCTCATGTGTGCAAGGCCCCAAGGTCTTGGGCCACCTTCTACTGCTTTCCCAGGCCATAGCAGAGAGCTGGTTCAGAAGTGGAGCAGCCACGACTTGAACTGGCACCCATATGGCTTGCCAGCACTGCAGGCAGCAACTTTATCTGCTATGCCACAGAACCAGCCCCACATTGCATCTCTTTAAGATGATTTGGATTTAAGTTCATGAGAAATTATTAGCATAGTGGGAACTGATAGATATGGATGAAGCAGGATGGACTTGTTAGGAATGGTGATGTTAATTTTCTTATAAAATAAATAAATAAGAAATTAAATATGGTCAGACATAAATGAAGACTAAATTTTATTAGTGGTGATCCAGAAAACACTGATCTCAGGTCTTTTTCTTCCAGTGTTAAGTTTATATTTTTAAATGCATATTAAGTGAACAAATTTCATGTAATTTATATATACAGTTTGAAGAGCAAACTGATAACATCCTATCCTATCTTCCCTTGGTCTCATATTTCCAACTCCCTCCTTCTCGTTTTATTTTCTTTTAATTTTGACAGCTGCATGCTTTGATTTTATTTTAGAATCACAAGCTTTAACCCTCTACAAAATAAAGAATTCAGCAAGTAGTAGCAGAAATATCAACGAGTATATGTTGTATACTCTATCAAAGAGTACAGAAAAGTGCTATGAACAATACTCAAATCTCAAAATGCCATATTAACTCATATGCTACTTTTTGTTGTCTATATATTAATTACCACCAGTCAGAGAAAACATATGGTATTTGTCTTTTGGGGACTGGCTTCTTTCATGAAGCATACTTATTTCCAGTTCATCCATTTAGTTACAAAAGATAGGATTTCATTCTCAATTATGGCTGAATAGTATTTTATACTGTATTTATAGCTCATATTCTTTTTCCAGTCACCAGTTCATGGACTTCTGGGTTGATTCCATGTTAGCTATTGTGAATTGAATTGTAATAAACATGAGGTACAGATAACTCATGCCTATGCATATTCTATTTCATTTCATGTGGATAAATTCCTAGGAGTCAGATGGCAGGATCATATGGTATGTTTGTTTTCAGATTTCTGAGGAACTTTGATACTGCCTTCCATAATGGTTGTACTAGCTTCATTCCCACCAACAGTGGGTTAGGGTACCTTTTTCTCTCCCTCTCCACCAGCCTTTATTGTTTGTTGACTTTTTCCAAAGAATTATTTATTTGAAAGGTAGAGTTACTTATAGGGAGAGGCAGAGGCAGAGGCAGAGAGACATAAGTATTTTATCTGCTTGTTTATTCTCCATATGGCCCAACAGGTGGTGCTGGTCCAATCGGAAGCCAGAGTTAGGAGCATCTCCCTGGTCACCCAAGTGGGTGCAGGGACCCAGGCACTTGGGCCATCCTCCACTGCCTTCCCAGTCCAGAGCAGAAAGCTGGACTGGAAGAGGAGCAACCGGGACCACAACTGGCACCCATAGGGGATGCCAGCTCAATGGGTGGAGGATCAACCCAGTGTGCCACAGCACTGGCCCCCATCAGGGATATTTTTCTATAGTACTCTCTCTCCACTGTATCTTTTTCTAGTTGAAGAATTAAGGTGATGCAGGATTAATCGAAGGAGTTTGAGAGGATTGTCTCTCTTTCAATTGAGTTGAATAGTTTGAGAAATACTGGAATTAGTTCTTTAAAAGTCCTGTAGAATTCAATAGTGAGGCTGTCTGATTCTGGACTTTTCCTTGTTGGGAGAGTCTTTATTACTCATCCAGTCTCTGTCTTGGTTTTTGATTTGTTTAGCTTTTCTATGTGTCTTCATGACTTAATTTTGGTATATTTTGTATGTCCAGGAATCTGTTGATTTTTCCTCTAGGATTTCCAATTTGTTAGCCATCACAACAGATACCCACATCCTATATTGCAGTGCTAATCTGAGTTTTGGGTACTCCACTTCCAAACCAATTTCATCTTAATACCCCTAGGAAGCAATGGATAATAGCTCAAATTCTTTCCTTCCTGTCATCTAATTTGGAGAACTGTAACCTCAATGGGGACTTGAGAACCTGGTCTTGCACAGTTGTAGCCATATAGAAAGTGAACTAGCAGATGGGAGACCTCTCTGCTTCTCTTTCCTTCTCTCTTTGTCTCTGTGTCTCTCTGCGTTTTTTATCATATTAAAATATTTAATTACTTATTTGAAAGAGTTACAGAAAGAGGGAGAGACAGAAATCTTCCACCACCTAATTCATTTTTGAGATGACTTTAATAGCCAGAGTGTGGCCAGGTTGAAGCCAGGAGCTTTTCCTCCGATGTGCGTGGCAGCATCCCAGGCACTTGGGCCATCTTTCCCTGCTTTTTCAGTCCATTGGTAAGGAGCTGGATCAGAAATGGAATAGCTGGTACTTGAACTGGTGCACATACAGGATGCCAATGTAACAGATTGCGGATTTGTCCACTGCACCACAACCACCAGCTCCTCTTTCTGCCTTTCCAATAAATAAATCTTTTGAAAAAGAACTTAAGGTAGTAAAAGTCATCATGACTGAGCAATGGCAAATTTATTGAAGTGATCGACTTTCTTAAAGGTCTATTTATGAATTTGAAAGGCAGCACTAGAAAGAGAGAGTGGGAGAGATGGATCTTCCTCCTGGTTTGTTCACTCCTCAAATGGCTGCAATGACTGTGGCTAGGCCAGACTGATATCAGGAGCCAGGGGCTTCTTCCAGGTCTCTCACATGGGTGCAGGAGCCCCAATATTTGAGTCACCCTGTGCTGCTTTTCCAGACACATTAGCAGGGAACTGGATCCGTTTGGAGCATTAATGTCTATGATACTCTCCTTGCAGTTGAAGGATTTAGAATCCATTTCAATTATGGGTGGGCCAAGTACAACAGCTTCCAATTGTCCAAGATGTGGATTAGATGGGTTCTGAGAAATTTTGTTAAAATAGTTATTAATCATAACTCTGAGCTTAAGCTTTTCTTACCAAATTTTCATATTTGCTGATGTTTATATCTATGGGAAAATTGGGTCTCTGGATTGCAACCAATGAAAGCATCCAGACTAACAGTAATAAGGTCAACAGTCAGCAGAATGATGTCCAGCTGAACTGAAATAGCTTTTCTTATTTGGTAGAGGGGTTACCTCCTGCACTATGCTGACATAATGACATAGACAGTAGATGTTGGAGTCTGTCCCTTCTGCCAAAAGGAGAATACTACATTTTGGTCCATCATATATATATTAATATATTATAATATATATTATATTATATATTTCTATACATAATATAGAATTACATATAATTATTATAAATATATAATTATATATGAATTTATTCTTTATATATAAATGTATAATTATTTCTGATCCAGCTCCTTACCAATGGATTGAAAAAGCCATGAAAGATGGTCCAAGTGCCTGGGTTACTGTGACACAGAGCGGAGGAGAAGCTCCTGGTTTCAAACTGGCCACACGCTGGCTTTTGAAGTCTTCTCAATAATATATATGTATATTATATATAATATTAATAATAAATTATATAATATCTGTTTATAATTATTATATATTATATAATATATTGTATGTTAAATTATAATATATTATATATTGAATATATTTATATACATAAATATATAAATTAATGTATATATATAAATTATTTATTTATGTATTTGACAGGTGTACTTACAGACAGTGAGAGGAAGAGACAGAGAAAGGTCTTCCATATGCTTATTTACTCCTCTAATGACTGCTGGGAGCACAAGGACAGTCCCTAGAGTTTATTTTGATGGATTTTGGCCCCTTTCATTGGAGGGAAGCCCAATGAAGCTGGACTGATTTGTAAACCTCAGAAGTGTCTTTTCAAGGTGAAGGCAAACTGAGACTGAGGGGTTTTTGGAAAAACTTGGAACAAAATGCATTTGCCACACTTGCTTAAGACACATCATTTATCTATTGATTTCATCAGATCTGTTAACATTAAGTATAAGGTACAGGGGACATGGTGGATGGCATATAGCAATATGATTTTAGTAATATATCATGAGGTGCTTTTTTTTTAGTGGATTTAACAGGTAAAATTGGGCTACCTAATGGGATGTAGCTGGAATAATCACCTTTTTGTTAAATAAATCTGAGGTAATAAATGTTAGTGTATGAAGACATTGAGTTTTCTTTTATTGGGCCTTCTTGGTTATTTTAATCTGGGATCTGCGAATTCTCATTTTCTTTATTTTATTCCTCATCATGTCGGACCAACTCTGCTGCTTTGGGGATTTTTTTAGTACATCTGACATTTGGAAATTTAGACAATAGTATAGTTAAAATGAGATGTACCAAGTAAAGTATTTATTTTTATTCTGATACATATTTTGGAATTCTTCTAAAATTCCTATTGAGTATCCTTGTTAAATTTAGTTGCATCCCAGGTTAAGACTTATTGGAGACAGGCGCCATGGCTCAATAGGCTAATCCTCCACCAGTGGTGCAGGCACACCGAGTTCTAGTCCTGCTGGGAGAGCCAGATTCTGTCCCAGTTGCTCCTCTTCCAGTCCAGCTCTCTGCTATGGCCCAGGAGTGCAGTGGAGGATGGCCCAAGTGCTTGGGCCCTGCACCTGTATAGGAGATCAGGAGGAAGCACCTGGCTCTTGCTTTTGGATCAGCGCAGTGTGCCGGCTGCAGCACACTGGCCGCAGCAGCCACTGGGGGGTAAACCAACAGAAAAAGGAAGACCTTTCTCTCTGTCTCTCTCTCTCACTGTCCACTCTGCCTGTCAAAATAAAAAATAATTTTTATAAAAAGACTTATTGGAGCCACTCTAGTGATTATACCCATGAAACTTTGTTAATTAATGCAAATAGAACCTGGGAAAATTGATGTATATCTTATGCTGTAGAGACTTAAGATTGAACATCTTTTTATCTTTTTTAATTATATAATTTAAAAACAAATTTTAGATTTTTTTTGACTTTACTAAGCCACAGCTCTGGCCCCATTAATATGTCTTAACAATGTCTTTTCCTCTCAGACTTATCTCTATTGTTTCAGTTAACTGCATGTCTTTTCTTTAGATTCAGATTCTCTCAGCTGTCAAAGCTTATTCATCTTAATTCTGTTGTTCCTATTTCCCTCCCTTTTATTCTGTCCCTAGGCTAATTGAGGTCATGATTCTCCATTCCTTCTGTGTGGTGTCACAGTAGGATTGAAGTGTTCTTTTTCTCTTCTGATTTCTAAAGAAAGAAATTATGTATTCCCCCAGTTTAGATATTTTAATAATGCACTGTAAAACAAAGGTTAAATGTTCTTAATTTGACAAGAATTTTCGGGGCCAGTGGTGTGGCATAGTGGGTAGAGCCACCACTTGCAGTGCTGGCAGCTCATATGGATCCAGATCTCTGCTAAAGCCTGGGAAAGCAGTAGAAGATGGCCCAAGTCCTGGGCCCCTGCACCCATGTGGGAGACCTGGAAGAAGCTCCTTGCTCCTGGCTTTGGATTGGCACAACTCTGGCCATTGCAGCCAACTGGGGAGTGAACCAGTGGATGGAAGACCCCTCTCTCTTCTCTGCCTCTCTCTGTGCAACTCTGACTTTCAAATAAATAAATAAATCTTTAAAAAAAAGAATTTTTTCTAATTTTAGATTTGTTCTCCTTCATTGTCACTTCAGGCTGTGTGTAAAGAGTGCATATCCAGTTTTTCTATTTTGGAATTTTGGGATTTTCTATTAGCTCTGCTGTGTATTCATTTTTCTTGAGCATTGGTGATATCTTCTCCTTAGTTGTATTAAGAGAGAGAGCAATAGTCCTCATGTCTTTTTAGGTAAGTAAGACATATTAAAAACAGAGCATTCAGTATACATTCATAGTAGTTTGACTTGTTCAATTGATTTACATGACCTCCCTTGGACATTCTTGGTCTTTGCTGTACAACTTTCTATACTCATTAATTCTTTGATATTCCCAAATCCAGAAAATGAATGATTCAACAGCGGTGTTCCTGTATTTGCTGGGACTCAGGGTAAGAAGCAAAGTGGAGGTGTTCAGGAATCTAAAGGTACATGCTACATAGCAAAGCACATCATTTCCTATACAAAGTGACTGGGAAATCCAGAATCTTTTGCATACTATATTGGATCCTGAACTATTACTGACCTATTCAGTAAGATTTTAATGTATTTATTTTCTGTGTGTGTGTTTGTATTTCTAAATAAACTCTGCTGGGCTACTTAACATTAACATGTATTGCAGAATTCTTTCATCAGTTTTTACTTTTAAAAAAATTTCTCTTTCAGTTTTATGGGAGAGGGTAGAAGCTTTCTGCTATGTAACAGAAAATTCATTCATTCATTAAAGTAAAAATATTTGTTGGAAATGGGTGGAATACTATTAATTCTTGTGTGATTTTCATGAAACTAAATACATTCTCTATTTCGTTTTGCTTAAAATTTCTGCATGTGTGGACTTCTTTTTTCCTTCTTGCCCCAAATCCCTTTGTGTATTGGGATGGCAAATGGGTTTTACACTGGAGAAAACATGTTATTTTGGCAAAGAAGTACTTAGCCTTCATGCTTCAAGTATTCAAATATTGCATTAGAAATCAGTATATTTGTTTACTGTACAAATGTCCTTCATACAATTTTGTAATATTCTGGGATGTGAGAGGGAGCAGGAAATAGGAGGGTTATGGGTGGGGGGGAAGTTATGATTGTCAGCATAAATTATTGCCCTACACTTTTTATAGACACTCTTCAAAGCATATCCTCAAACTAATTCAATTAATTTAAAGGATTTATTAAATGATAGACTACATGAAATTTATTGATGTATTTTATCAAGCAATCATCCAATGTAAATGATTACAATATGTTTGCACTTCAGGGAATCATTCTATTGTGAATATTTTGGCATCAATATAATTTTGTTTAAAATTTCTTTATGAAAAAATATCTAGACTAGAAATCAATTGAATGCGTTGCATGGTTTTGTTACCTAATGACAAATTGCCTTCACTGAGGTTTATAATTATTTATTCTTTCAACACTAATGTTATGTGTTTACCAAATACAGTAATATTAATATACATTTGGGGTTGGCACTGTGGCATAGCGGGTAAAGCTGCAGCCTGGCAGTGCTAGCATCCCAAATGGATGCCGGTTTGAGTCCCGGCTGCTCCATTTCTGAGCCAGCTCTCTGCTAAGGCCTGGGAAAGCAATGGAAGATGGTCTAAGTCCATGAGCCCCAGAACTCGCATGGGGGACCCAGAAGATGCTCCTGGCTCCTGGCTTTGGGTCAGTGCAGCTCTAGTCATTGCAGCCAATTGGGGAGTGAACCAGCAGATGGAAGACCTCTCTCTCTTCTTTCTGCCTCTTCTTCTCTCTCTGTGTAACTCTGGCTTTCAAATAAATAAGTAAATAGATAAATAATTTTTAAAAAGATACGTTTGTTTGCAAACAATATGTGACATCAATACAACTACTTAAATTTTCTCATACAAGTAGTTTAATTTGGAGGCCTGAATTATTGCTGATTGGTTCTGTAGTCTAATGATATCTTTGAACCCAACTATTTTCCCCTTCTTTATGAATTTCAGTGTTGTATATTACTAGAATTCTGAAAAAAATTCACAGAAACTTTAGGCATCATCTAAACATCATAATCTCCAAAGAGCAAAAATCATTGCAAACTATGATTTTCTAGAATTATTTCTTTGGATAATGCTACAATTTTATTGTAGCTTTAAATTGAGCACACACACACACACACACACACACACACCCATGTACCATACATACATTCACAAATGTACATACACAATCAGCAAGTCTCCAATGCATTTACCAAAGTGCATCAATGTGCTAGTTTAAGATTACTGCCAAAGAATAGTCCCTTTCTTTAAATACCAATTTACTCTATTGATTTATTTTTGACCAAAAATGATGCAGTTTAGTTACTGTTTTGACAAAGAGGCAGGTATCATCACAAAGCACAAATGAGTGAATAAGTTACATTATCCAGGGAATTAGATAAGAAATGGCTCACTCATCAAATTAAAAGGAATTGAATCTAGTTTGAGTTACCATGTCAAGCAAAATATGAAGTTTTACAAAACTTGAATGTATATAATTTCAAATAAATTTTGAGTTGTATCTAAATGTGTACACTACAACATTAAGCATAAAGGCACAGATATTTAAATACCTTTATTTAGGAAAATGTGAATAGATAATAATAATAATTGCTAACATTTATTTTATACCAGGTGATGTTTCCTGAATTTTATGTTTCCAGAAAAATGGAGGTAGCTCCTGTTATTTTAACTTTAAAGAAAATGCAACTGAGGCATGAAGAGGTAAGTAACTGGTTTGCCCAAGGATATGTAATCATGAAGTGGCAAAGCCTTAGACTTGGCATGATCTGAATGGCAGCCATTTTTTTTCACAAATTCAATGTTTGATCTATTTCATATATTCACTAAAAGGATTTACTATCAAATGATACTTTCTGATAAAACCTATGAAAACTGCAGATGAGTATTGCTCCAAAGCAAATACTTGAGGCTAGCATTACGTGTAGCAGGTAAAGCCATTGTCTTTAAATTTAGCAAAGATATGCCTTGTTAGATGAGTGTACTTTGTGTAATTCTTCTTGTCAGTGTATACACTTTAGAAATTGATTACAGGGCACAGCATGTTAAAACCCCAACCTAGGGTGCCAGCATCCCATATGGGTGCTGGTTTGAGTTCCAGTTGCTCCACTTCTGATCTGGCTCCTTGCTAATGCACCTGGGAAAGCATCAGAGGATGGCTCAAGTCCTTGGGCCCCTGCACCCATGTGGGAGACCTGAGAAAAGCTCCTGGCTCCGGGCTTCAGATCAGCTCAGCGCCGGCTTTTGCAGCCAATTGGGAAGTGAACCAGCAGATTGAAGACTTTTCTCTCTGTCTCTACCTCTCTATATAACTCTGTCTTTCAAATAAATAAAAATAAATCTAGAAAAAAAGAAATTGATTACATCAGGCAACACATATGAACTTTTTTATAGAAAGATTGACCTTTAGAAAAATTTTAGACCTACAGAAAAAAAATGTGGTACAAATGTGAACTTTTGAATAAAAATCTATTTTTCATGAAAGCATGGTGTTATAAAACACAGCAATACCTCACTGAGAACCAAAAATAAATTGGACTATCTCATTCTGTGATTTGAAATCTAGGGACAAATGTCCTTTATTTTTCTTACAGAGAATGTAAATAGTGTCGTGATATCAAACTCATTCTAAGTTTAGGTACCCCATGGAAAGTTTGATCTAATGAAAACAAATCTGTTGGATCATTTACCTCATACATTCCACTACCATGAAAATAATATATCTGTCATAATACATCAAGAAGAAAACATATTTATGCCTAAAAATACAAATTCAACTATTACAAACTGTTCAGCAAAATTTAAATTGTATGTTTTTAATATTCTAAAATGGAACATTTTTCTTTGCTTCTCAATAAAAATGTGATACACTTTAACATCTTCAGAATAAGAACTGAGAGTGTACAAGGCAAAATTTATTTATTTATTTATTTATTTATTTATTTATTTATTTATTTATTTATTTTTTGCCAGGCAGAGTTAGACAGTGAGAGAGACAGAGAGAAAGGTCTTCCTTCCATTGGTTCACCCACCAAATGGCCACCATGGCCTCCTGATCTCCCATGTGGGTGCAGGGCCCAAGCACTTGGGCCATCCTCCATTGCTCTCCTGGGCCACAGCAGAGAGATGGACTGGAAGAGGAGCAACCAGGACTAGAACCTGGGGTGCCAGCACTGCTGACGGAGGATTAGCCTTGTGAGCCACGTACCCGGTGAAATATAGTTTAAGGAGAGAATTTATAATGTTCATTTTTAAAGTAACAAAAACATTTTTCACTTCTTGGTTTGCATTTTAAATTTGTACATATATATATATATATATATATATATATTAGCCATCCTTACTGGTTATTGCAAATTACCACATCCCAAAATTAATTGCTTCTCAACATTTACAATTTGTTTCTTCACTTTAAAGAAAAATATTTGTGTCTCTTGAGTAAACAAGTAAATATAATGATTTGGCATCATTTTATAAAACTCAAATCTGTAAGAACTCAAAAACCACTGCAGAAATATTCTATAAGAATGTACTCATGCATATTGTTCTTACAATAGATTCATCCATGTCATAGGAGAGCAACTCCTTGCTCAACATTCAAAATGTTCACAGTCTTCTAACTATTCCTTTTAACATAGTGACCACAGTTGGACACAAGAGAGTCTTTAAAATTAAAAGAAACAATTTGGGTATGCTGACTTTCCTAGTCTTCTTGTTTTCCTGGGACAGAGTATCTTTTTTGAATGTAGGCTGACAAGGATACAACCCCCTCCACAAAGTAAAATGCCTAAACATTAGAGCACTGCTCCTGACCCCTGCTCACTTGTTCCTCTATGTGGGATTTATGAATGACTTGCATGAATGGAGAGATGAAAGAGGCAATGAGCTACCACCCCCCTTTTTCTTTATTTAGCACTTTTCTAGGATGCCTATGAGAACATGGGTTCTTGTCTGCCCTTTTTTATACTGTAAATTTAGCAAAAAACCTGTGCTCTGTAAGTGACTAGGTAAGGATGCAATGTAATGTACTAGGGCAATGGAAAGAAATCTTTGTTGCTAAGCACCAAGACCAACAACTCTGTGGGCTAGAAAGCTTACATTTTGACTTCTTTCCATGTCCAGCTTGAACCATTCAGAATTCAGAGAAAGTAGGAATGTAAGTTATGAGCACACTTCACTGCCACAAATGTTATGATACTCATCAGTTTGTAATCAGGAATGACTTAAAATTTAACCAAAAATACCACAGTAAACTATGGCAGATTCATCAACACCTACACTTATAACTAACATCCACATTTATAATTGTATCTTTCTATGAAGGATCTGACAGGAATTATTATCTGGGATGGATAATTAACAACTCCTTATACAATTTTTATAATGTACCAAAAAAGTGAACTTTGAATCCTTTGGGAATTGGATAAGCTAAATATATTTGTATTTGATGAATTCAGGCTGAGAACTTGTAAGTACAATACCAACCATAATACCTACTAAAAAATTAAATACCTTGGAATAAATTTAACTAAGAATTTGAAAGATCTTCACAATGAAAATTACAAAACATTAAAGGAAGAAATAGAAGAACACACACAAAAATGGAAAAATATTTCATGTTTGTGCACTGGAAAAAATAATATCATCAAAATGTTCATACTACCCAAAGCGATTTATAGATTCAATGAGACCCCAATCAAAACTCCAAGAACATTCTTCTCAGATCTAGAAAAAAAGAATGCTTAAATTTGTGTAGAAACACAAGAGACCCCCAAATAACTAAAGCAACATTAAACAAGAAAAAGTTGGAAGTATCAGAAGACCAGATTTCAAGACATACTACAGGGCAGTTACAAACAAAACAGCCTGGGACTGGAACAGAAAAAGACATGTATACCAATGAAACAAAATATAAACCAAAAAAATTAATCCATGCAGCTACAACCAACTAGTCTTTGACAAATGAGCTAAAATCAATCCCTGGAGAAAGGACAGTCTCTTCAACAAATAGTGTTGGGAAAATTGGATCTCAACATGCAGACATATGAAACAAAACCTGTACTTACACCCAGACAAAAATCAACTCACAACTGATCATGACTCTAAATCTATGGCCTGATATCAACAAATTACTAGAGGAAAATATTGGGAAAACTGCAAGATATTAGCATAGGAAAGACTTCTTGGTAAAGACCCCAGAAGCACAGGCAATGAAAGCAGAAAGAGACAAAAGGGATTACATCAAGCTTAGAAGATTTGTGCTGCAAAGGAAACACTAAGCAAAGTGAAGAGTGGTAGAAAATATTTGCAAACTATATAACTGATAAAGGGTTAATATCTTGAAGTAACACCTTGACAGTAGGGACTCCATTTTGGAGCACTTGAGACTCCATTCTGGGAAGGTGCCCCCCCCACACCATGAGACTCTGGTCTGAGACTATGATCTAAAACAGTTGAATAATAGCAGTCCACTACATCTCACTTGGCAGAGCACAGAAACCCCCTAGCATGATCGCTCAAGCTTGGAAGTGGATAGACTACACCTGGGTTAATGATAAAAAATGTAATTTGTCTAAGTCCTACGTATGATTAAAACCAATACCTGGATTAATGTCAAGATTATAATTGGAATTGTTAAGATTGTAACTGGTATTGTCAATATTATAATTGATACTAGCTTATTGATACTAGCTTATTGATACTAGATTATAATTGATACTAGTTTCACATAGGTTTTAGGTCAGTAACCAGTAACCAGTAACCATGTATTCCCCCCTATTCCTAGCAAGCATGAATTCCCCTCCCGATTTTGTGGTTTTTGCCTTTGTAAACCCTGTTGCTTTGGGCTTCAGGGTCGAGAGTTCTTTAGGGCATGAGCCCACTCTCCACCACCCGCAATAAAGGACCACCAAATTTTATCAATCTGTGGAGCTCTTTTGTTTGCACTCACTCAGGTACAACAATCTGATGTTCATAAAGATCTTAAGAGACTCAACTTCAATAAAATAATGCAGTTAAGAAATGGGCAAAGGACATGCACAGAAAATTTTCAAAGGATGCAATCAATACAAATGGCCTACAGACACATGAAAAGATACTCAGCATCACTAACCATCAGGGAAATGCAAAAACACCATAAAGTTTCATCTCATCCCAGTTAGAATGTCTATCATCCAAAAATGAAAAAAAATAATAAATGCTGGTAAGGATGTTGGAGAAAAGGCACACTTATACGCTGTTCATAGGAATGTAAAGTAGTACAACCATTATGGAAGACAGTAAGGATATTCCTCAGAAATCTGAAAATAGATCTACTATATGACCCAGCAATCCCACCCATGGGAATTTACCCAAACAAGATGAAATCAGGCTTTGGAAGAGTTATTTATAACCCCCATGTTTACTGCACCTCAATTGGCAATAATTAAGATAAGCAATCAAATCAGATTCCCATTAACTGATGTCTGGAAAAAGAAAATGAGTAGTATGGAATACTGCTCAGTCATAAAAAAGAATGAAACCCTGTCTTTGCAATACATGAATGCAACTGCAAACCATTATGCTTATTGAAATGAGCAATTCAAGAAAGATAAATGTCATTTCTTCCCTGATAAGTTCTGATTAATATAGGATACAAGAATAAATAAGAATGAAATGGATTTATGATTTGATTATTGTTTTTAGCCCTTGTGAATACTCTAGTCAAACTGTGGTTTTGGATTTTTTTTTTTATTTGTTGAATAGTATGGTTAGTGGTGCACTAAACCCAAGGTTCAAAAGAAAATTGTGAAATCATGTTTTTTTTTTTAATTTATGTTTTTGCAAAACTTATAGAGAAAAAGGAAAGGTGAGTGGGGATTGATGGAGGGAGTGAGGGGACTATGGATATCTTCTTAGCATTGTATTTATAAAATACATGATATCTGTTCTCTTTATATTAATAAAAAATTTTGGAGAGCCTAAAGGTAAACATCTCCTACGAGCTGATCTTCAGCAGAAATGCTAAGAATATTCACTGCAGAAAGGACAGTCTTTTCAATGAATGGTGCTTTGAATATTGAATATTCACACATAGAAGATTTAAACTTTATCTCTCATCATATACAAAACTGAACTCAAAGGTGTTCATTTACCCTAGGCATTAAGATGTCAGTTAAGATGCTAGTGTCTCATATCAAAGTACCTAGTAGATACCCAGCTCTGACTCCTGACTCCAGTTTCCTGCTAATGCAGATACTGGGAGGGAGTAGGGATAACTCAAGTACTGGGTTCCTTCCACCATGCAGGAAAGCTGGGTTGAATTCCACACTATTGGCTTCTGTTTGGCCCAGTCCTGTCCTTTGTGGGCATTTGTGGAGTCAATCAACATGAGAGCTCTCTCTTTTTGTTTATCTGCTCTCAAATAAATAATTTTACACTCAATTCAAAATTATTTAAAGACTTAAATGTAAGATCTGAAAGTACTAGGAAAAAAATGCTTCAGGACATTGGATTGAGTAAGTATTTGAAGGATACGACAACAAAGCACTAGAAGAAAAAAGCAAAAATAGTCAAATGCACTTTTTTATTTATTTAACAGGTAGAGTTATAGACAGTGAGAGACAGAGACAAAGAGAAAGATCTTCCTTCCATTGGTTCACTCCCCAAATGGCCACTATGGCTGGCGCTGTGCCAGGAGCAAAGCCAGGAGCAAGCTGCTTCCTTGTGGTCTCCCATATGGGTGCAGGGCCCAAGCACTTGGGCCATCCTCCACTGCCATTCTGGGATGCAGCAGAGAGCTGGACTGGAAGAGGAGCAACTGGGACTAGAACCCAGTGCCCATATGGAATGCCGGCACTGCAGCAAGTGAGCCACGGCACTGGCCCTGGAATTTTACCAAATTAAAAAACTTCTGCAAAGCAAACAAAATAATCAACATAACAAAGAGACAATATGAAATTGGAGAAAATATTTAGAAAATATACACCTATTAAGGTGTATACACCCTTTAAGACATTTTAAAAACTCAATGAAAAATGAACAGATTTTAAAATTGGCATTAGATCTAAATGCTCATTTGTCAAAGAAAGGCATACAAATGGCCAAGAAGTACATGAAAAATGTTCAGCATCACTAATTAACAGGGAAATACAAATACAAATCAAAACCACAATTAGACACCAAGTTACTCCAGTTAGAATGCCTATTATCAAAGGCAAAACAGTGGCTGGTATTGTCACACAGCAGGTTAAGCCATGCTCTGTGACACTGGCATCCCATATGAGCACTAGTTCAACTCCACATCCCATCCAGCTCCCTGCTAATGTGTCTGGGGAAGCAGCAGAAGGTGACCCAAGTGCTTGGGCCCCTGTCATCCACATGGGAGACCCAAATGGAGTTCCAGGCTTCTGGCTTCAGTCTGGCACAGAACCAGCCATTGTGGTCATTTTTAGAGTGAACCAGTGATGAAAGATCTGTCTCTCTGTCTCACTATGTGTCTCCCTCTTTGTAACTGTTCCTTTCAAATAAATAAATTAATCGTATAAAAAAGAAAAATACACACTTGAAGGAATTGTATGCAAATTTAACAAAAACTTGGAGAACTCAGTAACAGGAAAATAAATGCCTTCAAATTTAAATACTGCCAGAATACATAGAGACACACGTAAAATGCATAATAAAATAAACATATACGGGGCTGGCACCATGGCTCACTTGGTTAATCCTCCACTTGTAGTGCTGGCATCCCATATGGGCACAGGGTTCTAGTCCCAGTTGCTCCTCTTCCAGTCCAGCTCTCTGTTGTGGCCTGGGAGTGCAGTGGAGGATGGCCCAAGTGCTTGGGCTCTGCACCCACATCAGAGACCAGGAGGAAGCACCTGGCTCCTGGCTTCGGATCAGCATAGTTCCAGCCATAGTGGCCATTGGGGGATGCACCAATGGAAGGAAGACCTTTCTCTCTGTCTCTCTCTTTCTTTCTCACTGTCTAACTCTATCTGTCAAATAAATAAAAAAGCATATAAACCAATCTGAATATTAGAGAATTCTGAGAAAAAGAAATGTACTGTACATAAAGGAAGAGCACATTTAGACAGCAACAAGATGGATACACTGTGTATCAGGATGGTTACACTTAAAAACACACATTACAAATGCTTTCAAGGATAGAGTAGCAGGACATCTCATTCATTCCTGGTGAGAATGCATCATGGGGTAGATGCTTTATCAGACATCTTGGCATGTTATTAGGAATCCAACACCGTGTCATACACCATACATGTTCTAATATATTTACAGAGCTGGTGTGAAAATGTATGCCTTGATAAAAGCTGACATGAAAATATATATAGCAGCTTTATTCACAATGGCTAAAGCTCATAGAAAACCACATTGTTCCTCAACAGTTAACCACATAACCAAACCTTCAAAGTGTGTGGAGACCCTGGGAAGAGAACAGGAGATGAAGACACATGAAATGTTTAGGGTGCAGGCATTTAGCATGGGGACACAAGAAAAAAGCCGAGGCTGAAGTCATAGGGGATCTAGAAGCCCAAGGAAGACAATGACTTCAAGCAAAGGGCAGAGAGGTATCTGAAGGCTGCCATGAGCTGAAAGCTCAGGCTATGAAGTCACTCCAGGGTAGCAGGATAATACTCCGGAGTAGAGATGCAGATAACTGATGGGAGATCACGGCTTCATGCAGAGGGGCTGGCGGACCTGACAGCTGGCTTGGGATGCAGGCACAGATGGACACTCAAGGAAAGATGTGATGGAGGGTCTGGCATTGTGGTGCAGTGGGTTACACCACTACCTATAATGTTGGCATTCCATATGGGTGCTGGTTTGTATGCTGGCTGTTCCCGTTCAGATCCAGCTCCCTGCCAAAGACCTGGGAAAGCAGTGGAAGATGGCCTTACTGTTTTGTCCTCTGCCACCCACGTAGGAGACCCAGAAGAAGCTCCAAAGGCCTGACTCCTGGCTTCAGATGGGCCCAACCCTGGCCATTGCAACCAATTGGGGAGTGAGCCAGAGGATGGAAGCTCTTTCTGTCTCTCTATGCCTCTGTCTCTCCCTCTATGTGATAAGGAAATAACTTGAGATATTAAATTTCATGGGGTTTTTTTGGACAGAGTTAGGCAGCGAGAGAGAGATAAAGATCTTCCTTCCATTGATTCACACCCCAAATGGTTGCCACGGCCAGTGCATAGTGGCAATCCAAAGCCAGGAGCCAGGTGTTCCCTCCTGGTCTCCATGCGGGTGCAGGGTCCAAGTAAGTTGAGCCATCCTCCACTGCCTTCCCGGGCCACAGCAGAGAACTGGACTGGAAGTGGAGCAACCAGGACTAGAACCTAGAGTGCCAGTGCCACAGCCAGAGGATTAGCCTAGTGAGCCATGGCACTGGCCCTCTATGTAATTTTCAAATAAATCTTTTTTAAAAAGAGGTGCTGGAGACACAGGGGATGGAGACTTATGAAGGCACATGGAATAAGACTGTGTCTAGGGAGGCCATTCATGCATCAGAATTCTACTTCTCCACTGTCTGTCATGATAAAGCCTCCCTTTGAGCAACCACCATTTAAAGATGCCACGTGACAGACTCCTTGTCTCTGAGGCTAATATGTGTCCGTAAAGCCTACTTTAGAAGTAAGAAGTACAGATAATCATAACAAAATCTGTGACTGCTTCTGGAAGACTGAGGGACCAGGGGGTGTGGAAAAACACAAAATTGGGGCCAGTGCCGTGGCTCACTTGGTTAATCCTCCACATGTAGTGCCAGCATCTTATATGGGCACCGGGTTCTAGTCCTGGCTGCTCCTCTTGCAGTCCAGCTCTCTGCTGTGGCCTGGGAAGGCAGTGGAACATGGCCGAACTGCCTGGGCCCTGCACCCATATGAGAGACCATGAGGAGGTATCTGGCAGCTGGATTTGGATCAGTGCTGCACACTGGCCATAGCAGCCATTTGGGGGGTGAACCAATGGAAGGAAGATCTTTCTGTCTCTCACTGTCTAACTTTGCCAAAAAATAAAAATAAAAAACACAAAATTTAATATCTCAATTTATTTCCTATCACTTCTTTTTTTTTTTAATTTTCACAGCAATGTCTTGCAATCACTTGGAAACAGGTAACAACATAGGGACCTAACATATAGACTGAAAGGATTGCAGACTCAAAACACAAACCTGGTTATTCACATCGAATGCACCTTTGCTCTAGAATGACACTGACTGCTGACTGTGAGTTTCCAGCAGTTCTTAGGATGCCAAGTCTTCTGAAAACACTTTGAAACCTGTCTTCCCAGACTGAGAACCCATGGATAACAGGACTGGAGAGAGCAGTGCTCTAAGACTAGCTCAGCATCTGCTTCCACCCTTGGCAGGGAAGTGCCAGGGTCACCCCACACTGAGGGGGAGTAGCTGCATTCTCTGTGCCCTCCAGCAGGCGTGTGTACTAGGGTTCACTCCCAGCCCTGGGGCCTCCAGAAACCCTGCAGCCAGCCTTCCTCCACAGCCATGTGGTGGGGTCATGGGTTGGCTCCCACAGGGTGCACGGGGCACCTGGTGGCCCTCACCCCCCACCATTCCCTGACCTCTGGTCTGGTGCCCCCACCTCCGGGTTGGAAAAATCCCAGAATCAGTTGAGAGCCAGAGATAAGAAGGGAGGATTGGCACAGCACTGGCTGGGAGAGACCCTGAGGGGCCCTGTGGCACCCATGGGTTGGCCTCAAGGTCCCAGGGTGGCTGCAGCAGGGCCTGCGCAGGTCCCCCTGCACTCTCCCCAGACCCAGCTATCTGGAGTTCACAAGTACAGAGATCCTGCATCCTTCAGTGCTGGGAGCACACTTCCTCAGGGTCTCCCACAGCCAGAAGTTCACAAAGGGCCACCACTTCCTCCTGTCCATCCATTTCCTCGCTCCTGAGTCAGCACCATCCATTTATGCTGAGTCATCATGAAATTTCTGCTGGGTCATCATTACCATACCTTCTGAGTCATCATGAAATTTCTGCTGACTCATCATTACCACCTACCTGGTCCCCACATGTTCTCTTTAGAGACCTGAGCCCTGTCAAGGGGTCCTGAGAGATAGGGTGGTCCCCAGCAGCTCCATCCTAGTCTCTAGCAGGTATACATTGCCCCATCTGGGTCCCCAGGGCTCCATTCAGTCTCTAGGGCCTTCATACAGATCTCCTGGTCTCCATCCGGGTCTCCAGGCCACCAGCCAAGTCCCCAGGTCCTCCATCCAAGTGCTGGGGCCTCCATCCAGGTCTCTAGGGCTCCATCTGGGTCTCTAGCAGGTGCACAGGGATCCATACAGTCTCTAGGAGCCTCATCTGGGTTTCCATGGCTCCATCTGGTTCTTCAGTGCTCCATCTGGGTCTCCAGAGCTCAATTTGGGTCCCCAGGGGCTCCATCCTGGTTTCCAGCAGGTGCATGGGGTCCTCAGGACCTCCATCTAGTCCCAGCAGGTGCAAGGGGCCCCTCCTTCCTTCCTTGCAACCTTGGGTTAGATTTAGGGGTAGAAGCATGACTCAGCTGGCCTGGTGCCATGACTCAGCAGGTTAGGTTTGATGTCAAGGTTAGGGTGGGGATGGGATTTGGGTTAGGGTTCATGTTTGAAGCATGACTCACCAAGTTTAGAAGCACAACTCAGGAGGTCTGGAAGCATGATTCGGCAATTTTAGAAGTGCGACTCACTGGCCTAAGAGTATGACTTGGCAGGTGTAGTTGTCTACCTTTGTGGGTAAGGATGCCTGGTAGGTAATAATGACTCAGCAGGTATAAAATGGTGACTCAGCAGAAGTTTCTCAATGACTCACCAGGTCTGGGATAATGAGGATTAAGTGGGTATGTATAATGATGGCTCACAAGGTGTGTGCTAGTGATGATTCAGCAGAATTTCCTGATGACTCAGCAGGAGTCTCAGCATGACTCATCCCTTCCTTCCTTCCCTCCCCTCTTTGCATTCATTTCTGGTCCACTTTCAATTTCCTAAACCCACTTCTGGTCATTCTAGACCCACTTCCAGTCCACTTCTGCATTCCCAGAGTCAATTCCAGTCAACTTCCCGATTCCTACAGTCACTAACTTCCAGCTAATTTATGTCACTTCGGGGTTCTCAGACTCACTTTAGTCTACTTCTGGGTTCCTAAGTCACTTCCGGTCCACTTCCGGCCATTGTATACCCATTTTCAGTCACTTTGGTTCTGTTTATACCCATTTTTGGGTACTTCTGGTGTACTTCCAGGTTCTTATAGTCACTTCCCAGAGGGTCTCTGTTGGTCCCTGGGGGTCTCTGTGGGTCCCAGTTGTCTCTGGGGTTCTCTCAGGGTCTTTCAGCATCTCTGGGGGTCTCTGAGGGTCTCTGGGGGACCCAGGGCTCTTGGCAGGGACACCTGTCCATCACCCAGTCACCCTTGTCCATCACTCAGAAACCTGTCCATCACTCAGAATAGACCTGTCACTCAGGAAAAACATTTTAATTCTCATACAAGTTTCTGTCAGCAAATTGGTCCTGGGTCCGAAAGACACCTTTTCTTACAGGGACTCCCTTGAGTTTTTGTCAGAGAAATTTTGTCAGGATCCAATATGGCTATAGCTCCTGTCAAAACAATTGCCAGAATCCAAGATGGCCACCACTGACATCAGAAAACACACTGCCAGACTCCAACATGGCTGCCACTCCTGTCAGAAAAATTTGCCAGCCTCCAAGATGCCTGTCATTCCTGTCATAATGAGAATTTGCCAGGATCCAACATTCTGCTGCTGATGTCAGAACGAGAATTTGCCAGACTCCAATATGGCTGTCATCAGAAAATCTAAAAATACATTTCTTAAAAATTTCATTTAAAAATTCATTAAAAATTAAAAATTAAGTAAAAATTAAAAATGTAAAAAGACATTCAAATTCCATTTAAAAATTCATTAAAATTGGCTGGCGCCGCGGCACACTAGGCTGATCCTCCGCCTTTCAGCACCAGCACACCGGGTTCTAGTCCCAGTCGGGGCACCGGATTCTGTCCCAGTTGCCCCTCTTCCAGTCCATCTCTCTGCTGTGGCCCAGGAGTGCAGTGGAGGATGGCCCAAGTGCTTGGGCCCTGCACCCCATGGGAGACCAGGAGAAGTACCTGGCGCCTGCCATCGGATCAGCGTGGTGCGCCGGCCGCAGCGCGCTGGCGGCAGCAGCCATTGGAGGGTGAACCAATGGCAAAGGAAGACCTTTCTCTCTGTCTCGCTCTCTCACTGCCCACTCTGCCTGTCCAAAAAAAAAAATTCATTAAAATTCTTTTAAAATTAATTTAAAAAATAATTAAATAATTAGTGTGCATGAGTGGGATTGCCTAGCAACTTGCTTAAGCCAGAGGCCCTGAACGCACCTTTGAGGGATTGCCTAGCAACTGGGTTAAGCCCCGCAGCCCCGGGCAAGCCTGCACGGGGTTGCCTAGCAACGAAAGAAAGCCAGAGGCGTGGAGGATGCCTTCATGGAGTTGCCTAGCCATGTTCCCCCAGTCTCTGCATTTTCCACGGTTCTGGCCCAGGGGCCTTGGGGGTCACCAGCTTTGGGGGGAGGGTTCCAGCTGGACTGGAAATGGAGCTCCTGGGGGCCCTGGGCACCTGCTGGAGACCTGGTTGAAGCCCTGGGGACCCAGATGGAGGCCCGGTGCACTTGCTAGAGACCTGGATGCAACCCCTGGAGACCCAATGGAGCCCTGGAGACCTGTATGGAGCCCCTAGATACCCAGATGGAGCCCCTGGAGACCTGGATGGAGCCCTAAAGACCTGGAAGGAGCTCCTGGGAGCCCCCGGCACCTGCTAGAGACCCAGATGGAGCCTCTAGAGACCCAGATGGAGCCCCTAGAGATATGGGTAGAGCCTTGGGGACCCAGATGGAGCCTTAGAGACCTGGATGAATCCCTGGAGACCCAGATGGAGCTCCTGCAGACTCGGATGGAGCCTTAAAGACCTGGATGGAGCTCCTGGGAGCCCCAGGCACTTGCTAGAGACCCAGATGGAGCCCTAGAGACCTGGATGGAGCTCCTTGGGGCACAATGCACCTGTTAGAGATCTGGATGGAGCCCCTAAAGACCCAGATGGAGCCCTAGAGACCTGGATGGAGCTCCTTGGGGCCCAATGCACCTGTTAGAGATCTGGATGGAGCCCCTAGAGACCCAGATCGAGCCCCTAGAGATATGGGTAGAGCCTTGGGGACCCAGATGGAGCCTTAGAGACCTGGATGGATCCCTGGAGACCCAGATGGAGCCCCTAGAGACTCAGATGGAGCCCCTGTGCACTTGTTAGAGACCCAGATGCAGCCCCTGGAGACCCAGATGGAGCCCTAAAGACCCAGATGGGGCTCCTGGGAGCCCCAGGCACCTGCTAGAGATTCAGATGGAGCCTCTAGAGATATGGATGGAGCCATGGGGACCCGGATGGAGCCCTGTGCACCTGTTAGAGAACTGGTTGTAGCCCCCGAGACCCAGATGGAGCCCTAGAGACCTGGATGGAGCTCCTGGTGGGCCCATGCACCTGCTAGAGACCTGGATGGAGCATTAGAGATCTGGATGGAGCCCCTGGAGATATGGATGGAGCCATGGGGACTTGGATAGAGCTCTGGAGACCCGGATGAAGCCCTAGAGACCCGTATGGAGCCCCTGGGGACCCATATGGAGCCTTTGAGACCCAGATGGAGACCTGTATGGAGCTTTAGAGACACCAATGCAGCCCCTGGTGCAGGCTTGGGGCCTGGAAATGGGCAGGGCTATGGTGATTGATAGTCCTGATCCCCAACCCCATGTTCCCACAAGGTGTGGGTGGTGGGGAAGATGGCGCTGGAGTAGGGGACCTAGGGGTTTCTGGGAGCCAGAAGTGAGGGCGTGGCTTCTCCCAGGGGATTCTGAGCCAGACATGGGGGCCCCAAGGGCCTCTGGGAGCCAGATGTGGGAGCATTCCAGAGAGACCACAGAATCCACAGTCGTGTACAATCAGTTTATGACATCAATGAGAAAGAGAAACTGAGAGCGAGCTGGGGACAGAGGCTTATGGGACATTCCAGAACATTCTGGAACATTCTGAAAACATCCCAGAACATTCCAGAAGCTTCCAGCAGAGATTGCAAGTGAGGGGCAGGGAGACGTTGGCTTTTTACCTGTTGGGGATGAGAAAAAAAATGTGGAGCATTCTGGAAATGTCGCAGAATGCTCTGGAATGTTCCAGAATATTCCTGTTGCCTGAACATCTAGAACATTCTGGGATATTTCGGAAACACTCTAGAATGTTCCCCTGGGAATGTGTGAGGACTGGCTGGCACCACACTGCTCACCTGGGTGTCAGCATCATCACTGGGGACAGGTGTCTGTCAGGGAGGAGAAATTGGCTGAGTCAGCACGGGATGGCCTGGTGGCTCCATGGAACGTTCTAGAGTTTTCTAGATTTTTCTGGAACCCCCTGGAATGTTCCACCCAGGCCACACCCACCAGTTCATTCCCCTCCACCCAGACCACACCTGATTCTCATCCATGTCAGCCATGCCCCCAGCTCACAGCCATGCCTCCACCCTGGCCACACCCCTGGCTCACTCGTGACAGCCATGCCCATCCTGGCCATGAACCCTCCACACTGGCCACACCCCCAGCTCACCCGTGCTGGCCACACACTCCATGTTCTCCCGGGGATCCCGTTCTCCTCCATTAACACCAAGAACTGTGCCAGGTGCTCATCGCTCAGCTCCTGGTCCTGGGCTGTGGGTGGGTGCCCTGTCTAGTGGGCGCTGAGTGTATACAGCCAGCCAGACGCACCGCAGGCAGCATGGGCTCCGTGCTGTGTACACCGAGGGTGCCTCTGTCTAGAGGGTGCCCACTAACTACCACTGGGTCTGCACCAACTGTATACAGTCACAGTCAGGATGGCTCCTTCTAGTGTGTGCTGACTGTATACAGTCAACCAAAATCACCCAGGATAGGATGGGGCTGGGATGGTTCTGTTCAGTAAGCACTGACTGTATACATTCAGCAAAACCTGCCCCAGATATCTAGTAGGTGCTGACTGTATGTGCTTGCCCCATCTAGTGGGTGCTGACTGTATACAGTCAGCCAAGCCCACCCCGGACAGGATGGGATCTACTTAGTATGCACTGACTGTATACAGCTGGCCGAGCCCCCCTCTAGGGTGTGCTGGGGTTGAGGATCTTGTATTTAGTAGGTGCTGCCTGAACACAGCCAGGGTCAGGCTCTCTCTCTAGTGTGTGCCACCAGTATACAGCTGGCCAAGCCCCTCTAGGATGCACCAGGGTCAAAGTTATTCTGCATAGTAGGCACTGATTGTATATGGTCACGGCCAGAATGTATCTCTCTCTAGTGGGTGCTAACTGTATACAGCAGGGTCAGGCTTTCAGGTTGCAATGTGTGTCCCTAGTAGGAGCCGACTGTATACACTCAGGATCCATGTATACAGTCAGGGTCAAGCTCTGGACTGGTTGCATACACTCAGGGTCTGTGTATACAGTCAGGGTCAGACTCTCTTTCTAGCAGGTGCTGGCTGTATCCACATGTGTGTGCAGGGGGCTCACCAGCAGTAAGGGTGATGCAGGTGGCAGTGCCATCGGTGCCCACATTCTGATTGAGAAAGAAGATGTGGCCATTCTCCTGCACCAGGAACTTGAAGTAGTTCTGGCCTTCAACTTCAGGGGGAGAGGTGGGCATTCAGGGTGTGCCAGGGCATGCTGGAACATGGTGGAATGTTTCAGGGCATTGTGGAGCATGCTGGGACATCCTGGGGCAAGCTGGGACGTTCCAGAAGCATTTTCTAGAACATTCTGGAACATTCTAGAACATTATGGAATTTTTCTGGAACACTCTGGATGCTTCCCTAGGGCCTGTTAGAGTCTACTGGGACTGTCTGTAACATTTCGGAATGTTCTGTAATATTCTGGGGGAGAGATTCTAGAACATTCCAGAACATCCTAGAATTGTTAGAAACAAAATTGGAAAGATTCTGGAACATTCTAGAACATTGTGGAATTGTCTGGATGTGTTCTAGAACATCCTGGAATATTCTGGAACATTCCAGTTGCTCCCGTAGGGCCTGCTAGAGAGTCTATTGCAATCATCTGGAACATTCTGGAACATTCTAGGACATTATGGAACATTGCACAAATGATGCGAGTGATTGATACCTGGGCACAGGCCATGCCCACCACAAGGGCAAGAATGAGAGCCTTCATCATCATCGTCTTTTCGTCGTCTGGAACCGGCTGCTACCAGGCATCTCTTTATAGCCAGGGCTTGGGAGAAGGGGCAGGGCTGAGGTTGTGCAAACATCCAGGTTGGCACTGGGATGGGATGAGGTCCCGGGGCATTCCAGAATGTTCCAGGAGCTTCCATGAGCTTCCATTATGGATTCTCTGGGGCTAGGGATTTTCCAGAATTTTCTAGAATGTTTCAAGGACACTAGGCGAGTGTTTCTCAGGTCTTAGAATATTCTAGAATTTTATGGAGTTTTTTTTAGAACTTTCTAGAATGTTCTTAGAACTTTTTCTAGAATACCTGCTGAGTGTCTTCGGGGGTCATAGAATTTACTAAAACGTTCTAGAATACACTCAGAATTTTCAAGAATGCTCTCAGAAATTTTTCCAGAATGTTTCCAGAATGTTCTTGGAATTTTTCCTGAACACCAGGTAGACATCATTGGGGTTTTAGAAATGTTCTAGAAACAATGGTGAATATTCTCAGAATTTTCTAGAATGTTCCCAGAACATGCAGTGAAAGTCTTTGGGGGTCCTGGAATTTTTTAGAATGTTCTCAGTATTTCTAGATTTTTGTAGAATGTCCTAGAACATTCCAGATTGCCCGGTGACCATCTTGGGGGGCCGAGAACCTCTTCTGATGGGCTGGAAATTACTACGGCCCCCAGAGATCAGCACAGGATGTCCTGGAGTGGCCACACCCCCTTGACTCTCCTCCCATGTGTGCAGGTGCTTAGGCTATGTGCGCTGTGTAAATGTCAGCCGGGCTGGGCACAGCACCAGGACACCCGCTGCACCTGGCTGGGGAATTTCCACTCAGACCTGCATCCCAGAATCCCCCTAGGATCACTAGGTGGCATTTTGGAACATTCTGGAACATCCTACAAAATCTCTAGGACATTCTGGGAAAATTCTAGAATATTCTAGAATGTTCCAGAAGATTCCAGAATCTGGATATTTTTTTTCCTACTTTTTCCCTGCCAGGTGTCCAGGCATGGTCTTGTGAGCTCCGGGGAGGTCATTCTGGGCCTCTGTCTCTCAGTGAAAAAACTGGCTTGGAGCAGTTTTGCAGCATGAAATCCTTTAATCCCATTTCCTACTCCAATGACCCCAGGGTTCTGGCTGGCTTCAGCCAAAACAAACTGACCAGGGGAAGCACAGGAGTTTGTGGGGGGCCCCCTGAGAACAGGCAGTGCCGAATCTGGAAGATGCTATGGTGTTCTGGCTTGTACTCTCTTGTACAAAAGTGGTTAAAAGACATCCTCATACTTAAGAATGAGGTATGCCTCCTAAGTAGTGGTTTACCCTGCTGCACCAAAATGCTCATCCTTGGCATTTTATCTGATGTTTCCCTGGCATTTGGACTTGTTTACCTAAGTTCATTTGTTGGAGCCAGTGTTGTGATGAATTAGGATAATCTGTTGCCACTGATGCTGGCATCCCATATGGCCACTGTTTGTGTCTCAGCTGCTGTACTTCCCATCCAGCTCTCTGCCAATGCATCTGAGAAAGCAGCAGACAACCCAAGTTCTTGAGTCCCTGCCACCCATGAGGGAGACTTGGGTGGAGTTCCAGATCCTGGCTTTGATCTGACCCAGTCCCAGCCATTGTGAGTATTTGGTGGGTTGACCTGCAGATGGAAGATCTCTCCCTCCCCCTCCCTGTCTCTCCTTCTTTATAACTCCATCTTCCAGATAAATAAATCCTTTTCACATATTTATTTTTCAACATTTTTTCTCCTTACTTGCTAGTATAGCATTCTCCCTTGGTGCTGCTGCTCTCAGTGGACTTGTCCTCCTCAGCCTCTGACTAGAGCACAGCCACCTCTCCAATGCTGACATCCTCTGACACATGTTTCACTCTTTTGTTCTTTCTAAACTGCAGACTCTTGGGCAACCTAAGTAACTCTCATGCATAAACTTGCATAGACACACACACTTGAGGACTACTTAGTCTTGGATTTCAGGTTGCAATTAACTTTAATTTTCAGAGGACTGGTGAAAAAACAAGTCTGGAAGCCAGGGTGCAGCCTTATGGTTCAGATGTCTGTGTCCCACATTGGACTTTTTGGGTTTGATTCCCGGTTCCAGCCCCTGACTCCAACTTTCAGATAATGTAGACCCTGGTAGCTAGCAAGTGATGGTTCAGATGATTAGGTTCCCTGCTCCTGGGCCAGCCCTGACCGCTGTGGACATTTCAGCAGTTAACTAGAGGGTGAATACCACTTCTCTGTCTACTTGTTCATTTCTTTGCATCTCAAAGTAAAAAACAAAACAAGCATGTTTGCATCATCCATTAAAATAACTTCCTCAATGGAAAAAGTAGTGTCATTGTTATTTTTGGGGAAAAATAATGCTTCTTGGTTGTAAATGATATTTGAATAATGCATAAGTGTACATCAAACTTCCATTGTGGACAAGGAAGAGAAAGATGGAAGCAATAATTTTTACTTCTGGCTTTGGTACTTGTCATGTAACCTTGAAAAATTCATTTAAACTCATGGGACCTGAGCATCCTTAAAATTACAGGCTCGTCTAGTTGAGGCAGGTGGTGTAAGGGGAGGTGGCAGGAAGCTGAGAGCTTTCCTTGTTTCTGTGCCAACAGAGCTAAGTGACATTAGCAAGTCATTTGACCCCTCTGGATCTTCCTCCCTTGTGAGATAAGATTGTCTTTGTAGTTAAAGGATTTATTCTACACAGTCCTATCTTATGGTAAGGTTCACATGACTGTGAAGTGTTTTATAAACTGGCAGTGTAATAATCAAGTTGGCACTGAAGATGAAATATTAAACAGCATAGAACTTCTAAGGCTTGTAGTTCTATTAGGAGCTACACAGAAACATTGAAGTTCATGGGCATTTTTAAATTTAAAAACAGAAACATTGAATCACTGTTCAGAATCAGTATAGTTGCTAAAATTCTTATTTATAATCACTGAGATTGGTAGTGTAATTACTGATAGCATACTCCTAGTGTTGTATATTTTAGTTTATACAATACTTAGACTATATAAAATATAGGTAGCATGGGAAGTGCGATACACAGCAGTCTCGTAGAATGGCAGATGTCCTAAACAGCACTCTGGCCTCAGAATCAGCCCTTAAGGCACTCAGATCTGGCTGAAGAGCCCATGAGAGTATTTTAGGTATGGAAAGCTGTGGGGAGCAACTCGGACTATACTGTTACTGGAATTAAGACTTATTCTATGCATCTGCTCTCCCACAATGTGGCGCTGGGAGAGGAGCGTACAGCTTCTACCCAGCTGCCCCTTACCAACTTGATAAGCTGCAAGAGCCGCTCCTGATTGGAGGAGAGCGGCAGGCTCAGCATGTGAGTAGCAGAGCATGGATTGGTGGAGAGGACTATATAGGAGGAGAGAGATGGCATGGTGGTGTGGGTTGGTTGGAGAGTGCGTTGGAGAGTTCGCGGGGAAGTTCGTTACTTCATTCTTTCTCACTTCTCTCTACTCATTCTTGCTTTGGGAGTCTGCTGTTTACTTATTCTTACTTTACTCTAGAAAGGACTTGTAAAAAAAGGGAACAACAAGCGTCCGGTCCGTTGCAGCTCCTCCGCATGCGGAGGAGCAGCAAATGGTGCCGTGACTCAGATAGGAAACCTAGGAGGGAAAAAACGGGAAGAAGTGGGAAATTACTGGAGAGAGAGACTAGCAAAGAGCCTAGGGGAAGGCCAGACGGAAAGAGTGCCGGTGAAAAGCTAGTTAGAACCCAGGAAAAAAGTCGTCGGGGAAGAAAATTAGAAGCTAGGAAAGAGGTATTAACTGGGAACGTCTGGGAGATTCAGTCTTCCATTACGCCCACCGCTCCAACATGTCACAGACGGTACAGACAATGGAGTTCTTTGGCTACTCTTTGCCCACTGGCTACCTCTTCCTCCTGCTAGGCACCATTCTCTATTTCTCCCTAAAGATCATCCATTGTGGGCTGAATGTGGTTTCTCTCTCTTCCTACTCCCCACCTCCTCGCAGCTTTTCTTCTAAGCGAGGGAAACGAGGGGGGAGGAAAATTCATGCATTCGTAAGAGCAGTTGTGGAGATGTCCCCCTGGTTTCTACAGCAGTGGAGGCAGGTGGGACGGAAATTACGCGAGGCTGGGGATTCGATAGAAGTGCTGAAGCTGTGGCAACTCATTGATCAGGTGCTTCAGGACCCCACGGAAGGGATCGAGTTGTTGCTTAATGAGGGGAGTGAATTGCAGGAAGAATTATGGCAGGGCAGCCAGGCGAGCAGCTATTGTAACGAACAGGTGAGAAGAAAATCAAAGAAGAATTTAGAGAGCCAGGAAGCTTACGTGGGGGAGAAGGAAGCTGAAGAGGGAACCTCGCCCCCGAGAGAGATGCCAAGAATATATCCTGGCCCTACAAGGCTGGCAAATTCAACCATAAAGGATGAATCACCACCCCGGTATCGCCCATTAGTACTACCAAAGTTTCCTCCTGTAAAGAAAAGTCCCTTTTTTCCACATGAGATTGAAGAAGAGTGGGAGGAGGAAAAAGGAGTGATGGAGGGAGTAGGTATGCAGGAGGAGATAGAAAGGCCGAGAACCAAAAGCAAGCAAAGGGGAGCTGTTTATAGAAAACCTGCTTGGGAGCAGTACCAGGAACCAGGCCAGGTGTTTCCTGTAATTCAGGATCAACAGGGAAACAGTGGTTGGACGCCTCTTGACCATAAATTACTTAAAGAGTTGCAACAATCAGTACAATTGTATGGGCCCCATGCAAGTTACACTCAGGCAATCCTTGATAACATTGGGCAGCAAGGCCTAATACCCGAGGATTGGAGAAACTTAGTAAAGGCGGTGTTGGGCGGGGGTGACTTCCTCTTATGGTTAGCTGCTTATAAAGAATTCGCGCGAGAATATTCAAAGCAGAACTATCAAGCAGGGAATCAAGCATGGGATGAGGAAATGTTAAATGGAGAAGGGCGATTTGCCAATCCCGATGAGCAGGCCCGATTACCAACAGCTGTCCTCTTACACGTGAGAGAGATAGCAAGAAGAGCCTGGAAGGTGATACCCAGAAAAGGAGAAATAAGACACAGCCTAACTAAGATAGTACAGGGCCCTACTGAACCTTACACTGACTTCGTGAACAGATTAATGGAAGCAGCAGGAAACATTTTTGAAACTGTGGAAGAAGCAATGCCCTTAGTCAGAAGATTGGCGTATGAACAGGCCAATAAAACATGTCATGAAGCTCTTAGACCATGGCAGCATAAAGACATCCCTACCTTTTTGAAAATCTGTAGGGATGTCATGGATGATGTAGCTTCTGGATCACATGCTGCAGTAGCTGTAACCCGACAATTTAGACAGAACATGAGGGGACGAATATGCTTTAGATGTGGTCGAGAAGGGCATCTAATGAGGGAATGTAGGGCGAAATTTCCAGCCCGAGATCGGCAGGGCATAGAGAACTCGAGAAGACCAGGCCTTTGCCCACGCTGTAGAAGAGGAAATCATTGGGTCAGTGAATGTTACTTTAAAATGAATAGCGCAGGCAATCCCCTGAGGATGCCAAATGAGCCGGGCCCCATAAGAAGATCAGGTGTATATGGACAACAGCAAAAAAACGGAATGTGGGCCCCTGCACCCTGGGGCCAAAACAATCGGTGGGTGCCACGGTACCAACAATACAAAAACCAAATATTTACTGCGCAGAGTTATGAGCCACCGAATATTCGGTACTAACACCTCAAATGGGGCCACAAGCCATAGAGGTGAGGGCAGAAACAATTTCAGCGGAGCATAAGGGACTTGGAATAATCATAGGAAAAGAAACAAATGCTTTAAGAAGCCTAATGGTCATTACCAGAGTCATTCAATTACCTTTTGATAAGTTAAAAGTGCTAATACAATCTTCAAAGGGTATTATTCAAATCAAGCCAGAAGAACCTGTGGCTCAAATGCTGATCATGATTGGAGCGCAGGATGTTCATGGACCCCAAAGGGAGAAATTTGCAGCCTTGTCCCTATCTTTAGCAGATCGACCTCTGTGGACCTTAACCATTAGAGGAAAGTCGATTCAGGGCCTGCTAGATACAGGTGCAGATGTAAGTATAATTTCAGAAAATGATTGGCCGAAGTCATGGCCCCTTCAGCCAGGAGATAATACTTTAGTAGGCCTAGGTGCGGCCATGACACCATCAAGAAGTGCTCAGGTGCTTCATTGGCAGGATCAAAAAGGGAACAAGGGAAATGTGCAACCTTATGTTAGTGCACTCCCCATCACATTATGGGGAAGAGACATTTTAGAACAATTGGGACTGACATTAACAAATGAGGGCCAATTGGAGAGTTCTACAGGACGGCGTATTATGTATAAAAAGGGATATCAGGAGAGAGGATTAGGCTCCAGAGAAGGCAGAAGGGACCTAGCCCAGCCCAAAGGCGATTTTAAAAGACAGGACACGGGTTTTTCGTGGGGGCCACTGAGATGCAGCCGCTACCATTGTCATGGCTGGACAACAAGCCAAAGTGGATACCACAGTGGCCCCTTACCCAGGAAAAGTTGGCTGCGGTAAATGATATAGTGTTACAACAATTAGAGGCAGGCCATTTGCAACCATCAACCTCCCCATGGAATACGCCAATATTCGTGATAAAGAAAAAATCGGGGAAATACCGGTTGTTGCATGATTTACGGGCTGTTAATCAGCAGATGCAACCCATGGGGGCGTTACAACCCGGACTCCTGGTTCCTACTATGATCCCAAAGCATTGGCCATTAATAGTACTCGATCTGAAGGACTGCTTTTTTAGCATACCTCTACATGAACAAGACATTCAGAGGTTTGCTTTCACCGTACCTTCCATTAATCATCAAGGTCCCGACAAAAGATACGAATGGAAGGTGCTTCCCCAAGGAATGACTAACAGTCCTGCCATATGCCAGCTATATGTTGACCAGGCAGTAGAGCTGGTTCGACAACAGTGCCCAAAAGTACAAATTTTACACTACATGGATGACTTGTTAATAACGGCTGAAAGTGAAAGTCACCTTATGGAAGCATATAAGCTGCTGCTATTATATTTGGAAAAAGTTGGGTTACAAGTAGCGCCAGAGAAGATACAAAAAGGGGAAGTAGTACAGTACTTAGGGCTTAAAGTAACTTCTGAAAAGGTGACCCCATTAGAATTTGAAATTGCAATAGATGGGTTGCAGACCCTTAATGACTTCCAAAAATTATGTGGCAATTTAAATTGGTTGAGGCCCTATTGTAAATTAACCACCGAAGATATGATGCCATTATTCAATATTTTAGAAGGAGATGCCCAGCTTGATTCCCCTCGTAGATTGACAAAAGAAGCCCGCTTGGCGTTACAGAAAATCGAAAAACAAATTAAAGCAATGCAGATGGAAAGATGTGATCCACAACAAGCCCTAGAAATATTAATTTTTATGGAACAGCTGTATCCCTTCGCAGTCATTTGGCAAGGAGGACCCTTGTTGTTTGTATACCCACATTCACATGCACCGCGTGTACTATACACCCAAGGCATAGCGGTGGCTGATTTGATATTAACAGCAATAAAAAAGGCGACAGAAATGGCGGGGAAGACTCCAAAGTGATGTGTAGTTCCCTTTGCTCAAGAGGCAGTAGAAGCCTTTACAAGGGAATGCTGGCAATGGGCATACATAGTTCTCATTCTACAAATAGAGATTGACAATCACTACCCTCACCATCCATTTGTTAACTTCTGCACACAGGTTTCAATAAAACGGGTGCAGAAGGTGCGAAGGGATCCAATTCAAGGGGCAGTTACCATATTTACGGATGGAGCTAAAGGCGGAACAGGAGCAGCTATATTTAACAATCAACGATATTTTGTCTTAACAGCATCCCATTCTCCACAACATGCAGAATTAGCTATTATCGCAACAGTATTACGCAGAGAGAGAGCGCACCCATGAATATTTTGTCTGATAGTGCATATGTGGTGAATGCAGTTCAGATGCTTGCTACACAGTGCCTTATTCTTAAATCCTCCTCAGTCTATTCTTATTTAAGTGAAATTCAGGGGTTATTAAATCAAAGAGAGCATGCTATTTACATAGGCCACATAAGAGCTCATTCTAATTTACCTGGCCCACTTACTCGAGGAAACATGATGGCAGATCATTATTCAAGATTCTTGCTTGCATGCACCGCTTTGGAACAAGCTAAAGAATATCACTCTAAATGGCATGTTAACACCCACACTTTAAGTTTTAAATTTAATATTCCCCGCAAGCAAGCAGAAGATATTATTAGATCCTGTGAAAAGTGCGTTGTTATCATAGTTCCAAAGATTCCTGCGGGAGCCAATCCCCGTGGCCTTAAACCAGGACATATCTGGCAGATGGACGTTACACATATCCCCTCTTTTGGGCGACAAAGCTGTGTTCACGTCACTGTAGATACATATTCAGGTGTAGTCATGGCCACAGCCATGAATAAAGAAGGAGTACAACAAGTAATCCAACACTGCTTGCAGGCTTTTGCAGCCTGGGGAGTTCCTCATGTGATCAAAATGGATAACAGCTCAGCGTATACATCAACTCGTTTTGCTGCATTTTTGAAAGAATTCAGAATCTCCCATATTACCAGTATTCCATACAATCCACAAGGGCAAGCTGTGGTAGAACACACTCACTTATATTTAAAAAATTTAATAATTAAACAAAAAGGGGGAATAGGGGAAATGGCCACATCCAACAAGGATGCCTTGGCCCTAGCTCTTTATACAATTAATTTTTTGAACAAGAAAAAGAATGGTAAAACACCTGCAGAAATGCATGCTCAATCAGCTGATAAGGAATCAATACAGTGGGTAATGTGGAAGGATTTACAGGACAACCAATGGAAAGGCCCGTTCCCCTTACTCAGAAGAATACGAGGCGCCATTTGTTTTTTTCCACAAGGTGCGGCACAACCAATATGGACCCCTGAGAGAAGAATTCGGTTGGTAAACCTACCAACAGAAGAGCTAGAAGAAAAAAACTCTATTTGAGGAAGAAAAACAATGAATAACCAATCCCTGGGATCTTGAATATGGGACATTTTTCAACGAACTCTGAAGTAGCACGACAAACAAGACAGTCAATAGCATGAAGATCACGCTGAACTTTACACAGGCGCGTATCAACGCCAAAAAATAAAAAGAAAGGGGGATATGTGGGGAGCAACTCAGACTATACTGTTACTGGAATTAAGACTTATTCTATGCATCTGCTCTCCCACAATGTGGCGCTGGGAGAGGAGCGTACAGCTTCTACCCAGCTGCCCCTTACCAACTTGATAAGCTGCAAGAGCCGCTCCTGATTGGAGGAGAGCGGCGCGCTCGGCGTGTGGGTAGCAGAGCACGGATTGGTGGAGAGGACTATATAGGAGGAGAGAGACGGCATGGTGGTGTGGGTTGGTTGGAGAGTGCATTGGAGAGTTCGCGGGGAAGTTCGTTACTTCATTCTTTCTCACTTCTCTCTACTCATTCTTGCTTTGGGAGTTTGCTGTTTACTTATTCTTACTTTACTATAGAAAGGACTTGTAAAAAAAGGGAACAACAAGCGTCCGGTCTGGTGTGGCTCCTCCGCGTGCGGAGGAGCAGCAGAAAGCCACTCTGGCAAAAAAGAAAAAAAAAAGGACCTAAATAAAAGATCTCTGTGAGTGAGATCCCAGTAGAAAGAACAGGCCATCAAAGAAGGAGGTACCTTTCTCTGAAGGGAGGAGAGAACTTCCACTTTGACTATGACCTTGTCTAAGTAAGATCGAACTCAGTGAACTCAAGAGGCTTCCATAGCCTTGGCAACTCATGACTAGAGCCCAGGGAGATTTCTGATGCCATAAACAAGAGTGTCAGATTGTTAAGTCAACAACAGGAACAACTGTGTGCTTACTCCTTATGTGGGATCTCTGTCCTTAATGTGTTGTCCAATGTGAAGTAATGCTATAACTAGTACTCAAACAGTATTTTACACTTTATGTTCTGTGTTCTGCAAACTGATGAAATCTTAACTGAATATAAACTAAATCGATCTTCTGTGTATAAAGATAATTGAAAATTAATCTTGATATGAATGGAATGGGAGAGGGAGTGGGAGATGGGAGGGGTGCTGTTGGGAGGGAAGTTATGGGGGGGAAGCCTTTGTAATCCATAAACTGTACTTTGGAAAATTATATTTACTAAATAAAAGTTTAAAAAATTAAAAAATAAAAAATAAATAAAAATGTAGGTAGCAATATTTAATGCTTCTCTTACTGTTCCTGGATTGGATTATAGTATATGTTAATAAACCCTTTTTAAAGATTTATTTATTAATTTGAAAGACAGAATTATAGAGAGAGACACAGAAATAGACAGAGATGTTCTGTCTGCTGTTTTACTCCCCACGTGGCTGCAAGCAGCTGGAGCTGGGCTAATCCAAAGCCAGGTGCTTCTTCCAGTTCTCCCACATGGATTCAGGGGCCCAAGTATTTGGGCCATCTCCTGCTGCTTTCCCAGGCACATTAGCAGGGAGCTAGATTAGAAGCAGAGCAGCTGGGATATGAACCAGTGCCCATAGGGGATGCCAGCACTGCAGGTGGTGGCTTCACCTTATATGCCACAGCACCAGCTACAGCCTATTCATTTTAAATTAATAACTAAAGATTATCTGCTGTTCAGCCTCCAGGCTTTGGCTTGGCCCAGCCTCTGCTGTTGTGGACATTTGCGGAGTGAACCAGAGGTTGAAAGATCTCTTTTCTTATGTCTCTCCCTCTCTAACCTTGCCTTTCAAATAAATAAATGAGTCTTTGAAATAAAAATACATACACACACACAAACACACACAGTACCAACACAGTGGGTAAAGCCATGGCCTGCTGTGCCAGCATCCCATATGGGTGCTGATTCAAGTCCCAGCTGCTCCACTTACAATCTAGCTCCCTGCTAATGTGCCTGGGAAAGCATCAGAAGGTGGCCCAAGTGCTTGAACTACTGCATTCATGTGGGAGGCCTGGAAGAAGCACCTGGCTTTAGATTGGCTCAGCTGAGGTCAATTTGGGAAGTGAACCAGCAGATGGAAGATCTGTCTCTACCCCTTCTCTGTAACTCTGCCTTTCAAATAAATAATAGATTTTAACAATGGGGGAAAAGGGCAGTTGTGTTGCCTTCCCTTTCCTTAGAGTAACATAATCAAAATCTGTTAGGCAAATGAATAAGGAAAATTCTGAAATCATGTATTGACCACAGAAGAGAATGGATTCCTTGTGCATTTTCTGGAAGCCCATGCTAGTTAGAACCAAGGGAAGCATAACAAAAAAGGGGAGGCCTATATCCCTCTTATTTGTCTTCTTTGTTCATTGGAGCAGTGGAGAGTTGAGTAATGTAATATTGGTGTTTGTCTCCATACAGTTCACTTCTATTTAGCTGGTTCTTTTTTATTTTTGCATTTCTTTTTTATTTATTTTAAGAGATTTATTTGAAAGGCATAGAGACAGGGGTCTTCCATCTGCTGGTTTGATCCCCCAATGTTTGGGTGAGGCTGAAGGCCGATGAGCCCCCTTCCAGTTCTCCCATGTGGTGTGGGGTCCAAGCACCTGTCCATCACCACTGCACCTGTTGGCTGGAGTGGGACAGGAATTTGGGCGGCAGGGACTTGAATCAGCAACTGTGATGCAGGCCCTGCAGTTCTGGTTGCACCCCCAAACCATGGTGCCAGCCTTGATAAACTTTTCTTTAAAGTGGAATTAGGGGTAAAAACGATCTGAGGTGCATGTGCGGTTCCATTGTGAGAGGGGCTGAGGCCCCACGGGTGACCAGGGGCCAATAGGAACACCTGCAGCCTTGGCCCTCAGGTCCCAGACATCTCCCCTCTCCTTCTGCCCCACCCACAGCAGCCCGGCCCAGGCCCAGTCGTGCCTTAGGGATTTCCACCCCAAACTGGTCAATTCAGGTCACTTTGTGATCCCTGAACAGATTCAGTAATGCATGCTTCTTCTCTACTACAAAGATCTTATGTTGGTCATATTTCCAGTTACCAAAATCAAATCAACTCACACCTGGACTCTGAGTATTCAATGACATTAGTTATCAAAATAAATGTATTCAAATATTCAAAGACCACTTCAAAGCTTAACTGCCTTCAAGAGTTTTTGGCACTGGAACAGCCACTGTGGTTTTCTACACATGAGCACTCACTATTTTATATACCATTTAACAATTCAAACATCACTTCAGCTTCAGCAATACACAACAATAGAATGGATGATTCTACATAATAAACATGTTACATTAGTTTGGACTTAAAACCTAGAACTAAAACCATGTGGTAATATGGATGGATTTAAGGAAAGATGTAGAGCTAGGTAGCTAAGGCCACAGAATCCCAGACCTATTGATTTTAAGTGAGTCTAGAACAATAGCATTCCATTGCATTATCTTCCATCTCAGAGTCCTGCTTTTCCAGTGAGACCCACCCCACTCAGACCATGTATTTCCTGCCTGTGTCTTCACGGTGGTGGAAGCTGTTCTCATACAGGCATCTCCTGGATAGTCACCAGCTTCCTGATTTACTACCTGAACTGGAATCAACAGTTGTGAGGGATGTTTCCCAAACACCCAGGCTGAACTGAATGTTCGTCTCTGGCAGTCAAAAACTTCTGCCTTAGGAAACAGAACATGTCCTCTACTCTGCGGCTCCTTTTTCTTCTCATGGGGTTCTGTGGTGATCTGTGGTTTTCAACACAAATCCTGGTAGCATTCTGACTCAAAAGAAAGACCAGGGATAAGAGTTACTACTGGGGGCTGCTGTTGTGGCATAGCAAGTTACACTGCTGCCTGCAGCACTAACATCCCACATGGATGCCAGTTTGACTCCCAGCTGCGCTACTTCTTCCCTAGCTCCTTGCTGGGTAAAGCAGCAGAGAATGGCCCAAGCACTTGGTCCTCTGCCCCCACATGTGAGACCTGGAGGAAGCTGCTGGCTTCAGCCTGGCCCAGCCCTGGCCATTGTGGCCATTTAGGGAGTGAGTCAGCAGATGGACCTCTGTCTTTCCCTCTCTTTTTCTCTCTGTAACTCTGCCTTGCAAATAAATACAACTTCAAAAAGTTATTCTCCATCAAGTAATACACCCTTTTCCAGGCAGTTGTAAAGCTGGGAGTCATAGCTTCTTGTATATTTTGGATAATAAGAGTTTTGGTTTGAAAGCATGTTCATCTGAAACAATGATCACTCATTATCCTTTGTTAGAGAAGGGGGGTCTGCTCTTTGAAAGTGAAAATTAGAAGCGGTAATGTGTGATGAGCTCCACCTGCCAGGTCTGGGGAGACTTATTTGAAAGACAGGACACCAGGAGAGGAAGCTTTTCTGATTCCCTGGCCCTTGCTTTAGTCTTATGTCTTTACTTCTTTTGTTGCATCTTGATGTCAAGAGTGTACTCTTTATGCTGAAATGAGGAATTGTGTCTTACCTCTTTTGGGCCTTTTTCTAAGAAGAGTGTATATATTTTTCTTGCATATAAGGATGGCTTCTGGGGTGGGTGGATCTTTCTTGGAAGTTTTCACAAGCCAGCCAGTAGCCTATATTTTCTTCACAGAATTCAGTTTTTAGAAAAGCCTCCAATACAGCCAGACCATCTATATGTAGGGAAGAGCAGGTAGAAAAATAAAAAGAAACATGAGGAATATGAGGAAGCTAATTATCAAATAATCCCTTGTACTTTTCTAGTACTAGGATTAGCTATTCTCGTTTTTACTCAATCCTGTAATCCTGCGGATTTAGCTCTTTAAAGACAAAGATGCCTGTAGGCAAAATACTTCATTGGTTCCATACTACTAAAACAGAAATACTTCAGTTTGTTTTAGTGCCAAAAATGTATTTACAGGAGAGGCATAAATCCTCAGGGAACTAAGTCTCTTGCAAACACTGCATGCAATGAAAAGCATCCTCAGCCTCAACCAAGAGCACTGCCATTGCAGAGCTGAAGGCTGATTTATCTTCCCCACCTGGTATGAATATGCTGCGAAATAAGTGGAGATAAACAGACCTTCTAGGTTAAGTCAAATTCTCCTTGGTGAGCTGCTCATTTGAGGACACAGCCTTTCTGCACTCTTGTGATACTTGCAATGGATTCAATTCAAGCCTAATTCACAATTGCTGGCCAGCAGCTCCTGGAATGCTTCTGACCACAACAGTGCCTCCTTCAGGGAAGGTCTGCAAGAGCAGTTCTCTAATGAGTTGTGCTCAGAGCAGTCCCCCTCCCAGCTCAGCAGTGAGCTCTTCAGATTGCAAACACAGGAATCTCAACTTACTTGATGAAAGCTTGCTACCCGCTTTTCTTGCCAATTGTGGCCTTCCCAGGAATGGTGGAGTTTTGCCATAGGTAGCTCAACCCAGTCTTCAATACTCTTATTCTTAAAAAAAAGACAATTCACTAAGTGGTCATCCTTGAATACACTACTGAGCCTGAATGCATTTTTACCAAATAAAGTCACCCAATAGCTATAAACCAAAAGCCAACAACAGGCTTACCCACCTAATATTACACTCAGCCCCGAAGTACTGAGCAGTTTCATCAGTTCCTCAGAATGTAACTACGCTGTGAGGACTAAAGATAGGACTGCCCAAATTTTAATTATCAATACACTGCACAGCTAATAAAGCAGATGCTGTCTCTGGCCCACAAAAGGAGACAATTTCCCTGGAAGGTTAACCACAATCGGGAGACATTTTGCACCTGATGGAACCCACAGCAGAACTGCCTTGAGCCAGCTCCTCTCCTTCCCTTTCCACCTTTAGTCCTGGATGGGCCAGAGACCATGCACAGGAGGTGCCATTGGTCACCCGTGGCCCCCTGTCTACCTGCAATGCTCCTGGTAGGAAGATGCTGCAGAACAGTGATTTGTCCCATCATTGTCACTGTGTGAGATCATCCCATCATGAGAAAATGACCATGGATTCAAATGAGATATCAACCGCAGAAGCACTTCCCCCAGCATCAGTGCAGGAGGGTGGATGATGGAAGGCACAGCATGGCCAGGACTCTAGGGACCCTGCAGGACTCTGCTGCCCTGGATGCCTATAGCAGGCAGCTGCATGCGGCCCAGTGTGCCAACAGCGCCCTCCTACGAAACCCTTCCCCCTGTCTGCCCATGCAGACCACACAGATGCTGTGTCAGTGAGTAAATCAGCACCGCGCACTTGGTTTTCCTGATGAGACTTGGCCTTCATTACTTCCCCAAGTGCAGCACGTGCTGCAAGCCTCAGCCAGCAGGGCCAGCGGGAGAGGTGGCAACTACCAGCTGCCCAACAATGACCACTGCCTTTATAGCCAGCCTACATGGGGCGGGTCTGGCAGCACTGGTCCTGCCCCAGGGCAAGAAGGATTGGCCCGAGGTTCCCCGCTGGGCAGAGCCTGAGCTGTCCTGCAGCAGATTCTGGAAGCAAGAGAGCTGCTGATGGCTGAGGCCCTGGCTCAGAGCACACTTAGTGAGACCCCATGCCCGGCAAGGGCGCTGGGGCCCTGGACTTTCCCAGGCTGCAGTCCTAGGGTGGAGGCTTACTCAGCCCTCCTTCCCCAGCCCTGCCCACAGGTGGAGCGGGGTTCCCACGGGGGCATCTTCCTTCATGGGAGCATGGGTGAACCCCAAATGCCGCGACTCCCAGTTCTGAGTGCTGGCCCGCAGCCTTCCGGGAGGGAGTAGGATACAGAGACTTTGTGGGGAGGTGACACTTGAGCTGGGCCTGTATTTTGGGTTTGCTCTGGATGCACAACCCAGTGCGCCTGGACCTGCGGGTCTGCTGCAGGCCTCCTGGAGGCTCTGGGAGCTGGGCGTCCTGGTGGCAAGGGCAGGAGGGCGGGAGGTCGAGGCGCTGAGCTCCCACTGGGTGCACCAGGCACTTTGGAGCTGTTCAGAGTAAGGAGTTGAGGTCACCTCCTGAACCACTGCTGGTCCCAAACTCCTGGTTTGGGATTTGCCAGAACCCTGAAGTAGGGGTGTGGTGGGGGTGGTAGTGGTTGGCTTCAATGCACTGTATTTGTGAATTCTTCAAACACAGCTTCTCCCTACTCCTGCAGGCTTTCAGGTGATTGACGAGGACAGAGTCCCTCTGCTGCAAAGTGACTGAAGTTTGGAAACTACGTCCAGAACATCACAGTGTGTATTCAGCTGATCATCCTTCAGGCCTGCAGGTGGACAGCAAGAGCAACAGTAAGATATTAACTACTGTAGATACTCTCCTTTCGTTCCGGTAGACCCACCAAAAGAGAATGGGAGATGAGTACTTGAACATTGGAACCAGTCAGCATGCTAGGGTGAGCTGCCAGTACTTGGAGCTCAGGAGTGGACATGGAGAGCAAAACATGCATTGTAACTAAAGAGGACAGTTAGGCATTTTACTGTGAAAAGGGAAATCATTTAAAAGTGAGCAAGACACCTTAAGTAAATGTCTGTATATTTATTTTTGTTTATTTGCAAGGCAGAGAGAGCCCTTCCATTTATTGCTCATTCCTCAAATGTCTGCACCAACCAGAGCTGGGTCAGGCTGAAGCCAGGAACTCAGTGTGGGTCTCCCACACAGGTGGCAGGGACTCAAGTACTTGAGCCATCAGCTGCTGCCTCCCAGGGTTCTGTTAGCAGGAAGCCAGAAGCAGAAGCAGGGCTAGGGCTTGAGCCCTGAGCATTCTGACTGGGATGTGGAAGGCTTTACCACTATGCCAAACACATGCTCCAGTAAGCTGTTTCAACACGTTTGCAAAATGTAAGAATGTGGTTTTAAATATATGCTCTTCATCTTAAAAATTTGCATAATCTTATATTCAGTTTCATGTGATTCAATACTTATTATTAAATACAAGTAACATTTAGATACATGCTTTCCTCACCAATACAAACCTCAGTAATTTTTTCACTTAGAACCTTGAATATTAGCATTCATTCAGACTGAAGTTCACTCATAAGCTGGGAATTGTGACAAAGAGACAGTAGGGAAAAAATCTAGATGTGTATCTGATACCTAATAAGGTTCTGAACCTGAATGACAGAATCTGAGTAACTGTTCAGAGAGTGACTTCATACCTCTCCCCTCTGTAATGAGAAGACTGTGTCCTTTGGCCACTTTCACATGATGTTATGTAAATTTTACCTGAAAAGCCTTTTATAAATTCTGAAGTACCATACAGAAGCATATTATGCATTTCCATATGTGTGAAAAAAGGCAAAGTCAAAGGCATAGCTATTCCAGAGAGAAGTTAGGAGGATTAGCTCAGTTTTTAAGTGTGTAAGTACCATTAAATATCAACATATTTGAAATAGATTTATATATAGAGTGTGGAGTTCATGATAGATATTGAATAAATGCACTCTGGATAATAAGCAAATATCAGAAATAATGCCACACCCATCAGTGTTTAAACTCTTCAGACAGCTCCGTGCCAGGGAAGTGCAGTGATCCCTGTAAATTAACAAAAATCAATCTGTGTATACCCATGGAAGCCACTGGTTTATATGCAGCCTATACTAGAGGTTTTTGTGTTTAGTTAAATTACTTGATTTTTTAATGAATGCTTTCAGACTGATACCTGATGCTGAGTGGCAGACAATTTTTTCTGAAAAATATGTGGTTGAGAAATATAAATATAAATCAGTTTATAATTTTTGTTTCTGAACATTTTTATGCATTGAGACAGTACCTGCAATAATCAGAAGACTTTTCCTCAAAAAGTTGCTACATTGATGCATCTTCATTTATGTATGTAATGTATGTTTATGTAAAAGGAAGGAGAGAGAGAGAGAGAGAGATCTATCTTTCATCTGCTGGCTCACTTCCAGATGGCCACAATAGCTGGGGTGAGCCAGGCCGAAGCCAGGACCCTGGAAGTCTGCCCCAGTCCCCCATGGGGGTGCAGGAACCCAAACTCTTGGGCAATCTTTGCTGCTTTCCCAAGCAAAGAGCTGGACGAGAAGTGAAGGAGGTGAGTCTCAAAGCAGTGCCATAAGGCATGCTGCTGTTGCAGTTGGCAACTTACTCCTTTGTGCCACAATGCTGGCCCTGGATTGATGACATATTGAAGTGCTGCCACTGGCTTTTGGCTAAATAGGATGACTTAACGTGTTTTCCACTCTGTGGAAGAGGAACAAATAAGGCAGTTGGTTGTAAAAGTTGCCCATGGAAACCACAGCCTGAGAAAGATGAATCAACTCACCTTGCATTTTCCACATTGCATCTACACCACCCTTTTCTGGACAAACATCTGATTGTATGCCCTTGTGATGGAGGTTCTCAGGATGCTGGAAATTTTTCTAATTTTTTTAAAAATATAGATTAAGAAGAAGGCAAATAAAAAAAAATTACAAACTGCTGCCAATACCAAGAAGAGATTATTGAGTGTAAAAGGTCACCTGTTGGAGCCAGCACTGTGGCACATCAGGTTAAAGCCCTGGCCTGAAATACAGGCATCCCATATGAGTGCTGGTAGAGTCCCAGCTGCTCCACTTCCAGTCCAGCCTCCTGCTAATGCACCTGGGAAAACAGTAGAGGATGGCCCAAGTCCTTGGGCCCTTTTGCTCATGTGGAGACCCAGAAAAAGCTCCTGGCTCCTGGCTTCTGATCAGCTCACTCTCTACCTCTCCATATAACTTTTTCAAATGAATAAAATATTTTTTTTAAAAAAGGTATCCTGCCATACTTCTTTCTTCCCTGTTAATTCCTAGGAATTAAAAATTGTTACGGGGCCAGCACTGTGGCAAAATGGGTTATAGCAACACCTGCAGCACTAGCATCCTCTATGGGCACCATTGCATGTTCTACTTCTGATGCAGGCCTCTGAAAACATACTGGGAAAGCAGTAGAATATGGTAGAAATCCTTGAGTCTTGCACCCAAGTGAGAGACCTGGATGAAATTTCCCTGACCCCTGGCTTTTTTTTTTTTAAAGATTTGTTTATTTATTTGAAAGAGTTACAAACACCCACACACACACACACACACAGAGAGAGAGAGAGAGAGAGAGAGAGAGAGAGAGAGAGGTCTTCCATCTGATGGTTGCAATGGCTGGAGCTGCGCTGATCTGAAGCCAGGAGCTAAGAGCTTCAAGTTCTCCAATGCATGTGCATGGGCCCAAGCACTTGGGACATTTTCTACTGCTTTCCCAGGACATAGCCAGGAGCTAGATCAGAAGTGGAGCAGCAAGGACTCAAACCAGTGCCCATATGGGATGCCCATAATGTTTTCTTTAATTGGAGAAATGTTCCTTTGATAGAATGAGCGTATGACCCCACAATATTCTCTACTTACTCATAATAGGGTCTGAGATGTAAAAGTCATGATTAATTTCTTAGAAGAAAATTTACATACCCAGAAGCAAAGAGTGAAAATTAACCTTTTGTTTTTCTCATGAATGAATCAGAGTTTCAAAGCTAATACTTAACTTGTATTTTAGAGGAGTTAATGACTTAACCATCTCTTCTATTAGAAATACTACGTTGTGGCCAGTGCTGTGGCACAGCAGGTTAAAGCACTGGCCTGAAGTGCCAGCATCCCATATGGGCTCCGGTTCTAGTCCCAGCTGCTCCTCTTCTGATCCAGCTCTCTGCTATGGCCTGGGAAAGCAATAGATGGCCCACATCTTTGGGCTGTTCTGAAGCTCTTAGCATAGTGAACATATATTAGATTCTCATTATTGAAATCTTTAGAAATGTCAGAAAGCATGTAACTTTCTTTAATGATCTGAAACAGAGATGAGATCCATAAGGGCAGAACTGCTCAGCAGCCACACTGCAGGAATATGCATCTTTCTGACGATATCTTCATCTGCTTCTTGCAGTTGCAGCTAGTCTATGAGCTCTTGGTCTGTTTTTTGCCCTTGGGAGGGCCTAGGGTGCTGTATATTGTCTGTAAGGATTCAAAATTTGTTGTATATTAGTGTCTAATCATAAAATTTCCAAAGTGACAAGCTGGATGTAATAAACTATTCCAGACTGAAAAAAAAAAAAACAAGAAAATACAAACATGGTGTACTGTCTATAAAGTACAGCGGTAAATCTCTATTATAGAGATACAATGTCTACACAATTCTTTGTTTCTTTCCCTCTGAAAGTCTACATTCAGCTCTCGATGGTGTGATTACTTAGGAATAGATTTCATATTCTTAGTTTCATAGTCAGTGAACTCGGAATTATTATTGTAGTATTGAGGATTGTACTGACTAAAACACTATGTTTATTCCATGTTAAATAATATCATCGTATCTTTGGATTCCATTTGTCCTGCTACTGATGTATTCACAGGAGAGGGGAGGTGGGAGGAAAACCCAAGATCCATCAGGGTGGAGGAGGAATGTCAGAGGCTGTGGTTCTATTGTACTGCAGCTTGGGTTCTGGAAGAACACATTAATGGACCCAGATGGTTTGAAGCTAACTGAAGGGCTATGTTCTGTACAATTGTCTGTGGTGCTGCATTTTCATTTATGTAAAATTTATTTCCTTCAAGTAATATATTAATTTGGATGAAAATGAAGATGTTAAGGAATTTTCAGAATGGGTCTGTTTAACCCTCATTGGCTTTGTTTTTAGGCACTTAACTCAGAAAAGAAAAGATAGAAAAATACATTTTGGGTTCTCTTCATCTGTACCACAGCACTCTTTGGTTAAGATTTGTCATTTTGTCATATTTGATTCTCTAGACTCCCTGAAAAATCCCCTACTTCATTAGATGGAGTCCGTGTCTCACCATGGCAGTGAAATGTTCCAGCTTTGCATTTAGCTAGGCCGTGGACACATGCCATGGCACTTGCCAGCCAATTGTGTCAGGGGCATCATCTGAATCAGAATTACTTGCATGAAAAAAGGAGTTGCAGATTCTTCCAGTGAAAGTGGAGAGGAGCAAGAGCTGCAGAACATTGCCAGGGTTGAATGTGCCATGGGATGCCATGTGGTGGCTGGTGTCTGGGGTGCTGGTTCTGCAGAAGATAGGGCTTATGGGGGCTGGTGCTGTGGTATAGCAGGTAAGGCTGCCTCCTGCAGTGCCAGCATCCCATATGGTCGCCGGTTGGAGTCCAGCCTGCTCCACTTCCAATCCAGGTGTGCTGTGGCCTGAGAAAGCAGTAGAAAATGGCCCACATCCTTGGACCCCTGAACCCACATGGGAGACCTGGAAGAAGCTCCTAGCTCCTGGCTTTGGATCAGCTCAGCTCTGGCCATTGCATCCAATTGGGGAGTAAACCAGCAGATGGAAGATTCTCTCTCTCTCTCTCTCTGCCTCTCCTCTCTCTGTAATTCTGACTTTCAAATAAATAAATCTTTTTTTTAAAAAAAAAGCCTATGCTTAAGGGTAGTGTTTATGGAAAATGTGTGGGACATTTTTCAGCAAGATTTTAGATGAATTTTCCAACCCCTGAACCTCCTAGAGATTAGAATAGACTTCTAACGCACAACTTCCACTTATGCTTAATTAGGTTTTTGTTTTGAATTGTTTTTGATGAAACAGCAAGGAATTCTGAGTTATAGACTTCCTATTTCAGAGACAGAAGAACACTGATGCCTGCATTATAATTAAATAATGCCTATCACCCTTTCTTAAGCAACAAATGATCACAGATTCTCTCTTTGCTGCTAAGTAATGAGCATGGTGATTCTTCCCACCGTAACCACCTTCCCACCTACACTCCCTCCCCTCTTCCTCCTTCCTCTCCTGTTGACATGGAATGCCTTACATAGCTAGGCTGAACTTTTAATCCACTTGGCCCTAGGTGTTCATACATTTCAACTCTGTGTGATTATTCATATGCCCTTTTTATGACAAGGCTTATGTCAGAATGACAAATTATATATTCACCTAATACTGAGAGTCATCAAATTGATTTCTATTTTCTTCTCTCTTAGGCAGTTCTTGAGGGGCAGAAATATTTATTTTGTATATCATGTATTTATTCAACTAAAAGACTGACTGTCAAGATGCTGAGTTTTAGTGTCAAAGCAAATATGTTTCTAGACCCCATGAAGTTTACAGTCTGGCAAGAAAGAGCCATCTACCCAAAGAATATTGTTTAACATAGTAAATGCTGGTGTGAAGTCAGTGGATAAAGATTGAAGCATTCTTAATCTAGCACTAACTCTAATCCCATGATCTCTAATTGAGAGAAGTAATCAGAAACACAGAACTCCATGTTACCCAGTTATCTCTTTGAATTTCTGATTAAAAAATAAAACATATCAAACAACACACAAATACCTAGTAGTGCATAATATTTGTATACTATCTTGATATTAAAAATAAGAACAAATAACCATGAAAAATAGCAACTTTGAATCTCCTTTGTTTTCTAGACAAGTTATAATCCTATGTGGTTGTTTACAGTAAATTATTACAGTAAATTACAGTACATCATTACAGTAAATTATTACAGTAAATAATTACAGTAAATTATTTTTGTAGGTACTCTTCATCTCTCACATTTTTCCATTTGATAAATCAGATTTTAAAAACTTAGACACAAGACAAAAGAAATATCTTTAAGCTAGTATTATATATTGATTGACATTCTAAAAAACAGTTATTTATTTATTTGAAAGTCACAGTTACACAGAGAGGAAGGGGAGAGAGAGAGAGAGAGAGAAGCATCTTCCATCTTTTGGTTCACTCACCAATTGGTCACAATGGCTGGAGCTGTACAGCTCCAATGCCAGCAGCCAGGAGCTTCTTCTGGGTCTCCCACACAGATGCAGCTGCCCAAGGACTTGGGCCATCTTCCACCGCTTTCCCTGGCCATAGCAGAGAGTTGGATCAAATGAAGAGTAGCCGGGTTCAACCTCCACCCATATGGAATGTCAGTGCTTTACATGCTATGCCACAGTGCTGGCCCCTTGTTTGGCCTTTAACTTAGACTTTTTTATGATATTAAAAAACACCATGCTTTTCTAAGCTCTTTCCATTCAGTTTCTATTTTGTAAATTCCAGATAATACTGTCCCCAGAATTAATCTAAGGTATAAATGCTATGATATAAGGCATTTAAACCCTTAACCTGTCTCTTTGAATACACAGCTATGTTAGCTCTGTGTCCATTCTTCTGTCTCTGTACTAGATGAATAAAAAGACAGTTTAAAATGATTTGAAAAGAACTATAAGGGGTTGGTGCTGTGCTGCTGCTGCCAATTGGGGAGTGAACCAGCAGATGGTAAACCTCTCACTCTCTCTCTGTCTCTGCCTCTCCTTCTCTGTAACTCTGACTTCCAAATAAATCAATAAATCTTAAAAGAACTATAAACATCAATAAAACACAAATGAAAATTGTATTCTCAAAACTGGATATTAAACCATGCCTTCTACACCTCTGTTAAAAGCTAAATTCTATCATAGTCATTTATGATTTCTAGGGCCAAAGTAGTAAATAAGATTTTTCTGGAAGAGACAGAGGTTATGAGGGAGCCAGGATTTGGGGTCAGTTAGCAGCAGTGAGTGTCATTCTTTCAGATTTGATTCAGGAAAGGAAGAAAGCAACTGATCCCTGAGATTTTGGTGGGGGGAAGGAAAGGAAGGAGTGACTGAATAAAAGCAAAGGCCCTCTGGTTGTGGGCACCCACCCCTGACTACAGCCTTTGGGAGGGTCAGCTGGTGTCTCTAGGGATGCTGCGGCCTGTACTCCATTTCCCAGAGTTCCCAGGAGCTCGGATGTATTATGCCTTCTGAATGCCTGTGCACATGCGCATGCTGCTGCCATTCCCTGGGGCCTGAGTTGGAACAGAGGGAGTTCATTCCCTGATCAGGGTCAGCCCTGGGGGCTGTGCTTCTCCTTCTCTGGCATTTACTGCATCTCCTGCTCTGCACGTGCGATCCCAGGGAGTTTCCAAGTGCTCACCCCAAGCCTGCCTCCTGCTGCATCTTCCCTCTTCATCCTCCACCTGTGGGTCCCACTTACCAGGGAGTCTCTTCCCGCCACTCCCCGAATCGCTCCCCGTGTGTCCAGAAGAAAGGGTACCTGCTCCAGTGACTTTCTGCTGCAGGTTTGGCATGCAGGAAGGGGCGGGGACACGTGTGGGAGAAGGGTGGGTGCCAGGGAGCCATAGATCATGGCAGCTTCCCCCGAGGTCAGGACTGGGACCCGGGCTGTTCTGTCTCCCACCTCCACTTCCCAGGCTCCCAGTGCCTGGAATCTCTCCTGCAGGACCTCACCCAAACTGTCCCTAATGTGCTTTATTTAGTGGTTACAGGAGAGAGGGGGCAGCATTCTGGGAACATGCACACGCAGGGAAGGAAGGCAGAAAGACTCCAGCTCTCCACAGTTAAATAAGCTGGGTTCCCACTGTGGGTGGTCTCAGAATGCAGTCTGGCCAGGCCTCTTGATGTTTCCTGGGCTGGTTCCTGCAGGGTGGGGCTGGGTGGCCTTCAGCAGGGAGCCTGGGGCAGCAGAGGGGTGGGCAGGAGGATCTGACTAGGATCTGCCCCACTGCTCTCATCCTGCACCTCATCTTCCTGGTGGGGAGAAGTGTGAAGTGTGCATTGATCCCTCTCATATTAATTATCAGATTTTTCCAATGTGGAATTTGAAGCTGTTCCAGAAACCTGGGGTGGGAAAACTCCCTTCTTTCAAACAGGCACAGAGACAGTGGAGGATCCAAGGAGTTTCTATTAATGGCCCTAGGCTCAGCTGGAATGATTTCCTGAGAATTGTGCATCAAATTCAAGTTTCTTAGCTGTTACAGCATTGGTGGGTTTAAATGGCAGCCTTCATGACTTAGGTCCACATTTCCAATGGTCAGTGGGTCCAGTATGTTTGTAAAAGAGATGCCGGGGACAGATTTATTAGGATAGATTTATGACTGGAGTTTACAGAAGCAGAACTTAGGACATCTTCCCTCCCTAGATAAGATTTCAGTGGGCAGCTGTTTCACTCGTTAATTGTGAGCATCCACTTTTAAAGGTTTGTGTTGGATGGGGTCCACTTCTCTTTCTTTGATGATGTATTTGGCTGCTTTTCATTTTCTGTCTTCAGCTATTTCTTCTCCTGTTAGCAAGGCTGTCAACTGTTTTGACCTGCCACTGATCCCTTTGCAAAATAAGAAGGGAACTAAAATTAATGCAAGTCTACTGTGTTGTCAATAACTGGAGCTACTTTTTTAAAGATTTATTTATTCATTTGAAAGAGTTACACAGAGAGAGGAGAGAGAGAGAAAGAGAGAGAGACGTCTTCTGTCCGATGGTTCACTCCCCAATTGGCAGCAACAGCTGGAGCTGTGCCAGTCTGAAGCCAGGAGCTTCTTCTGGGATGAAGCTGTTTTTTAAAATAATTATTTATTTATTTGAAAGGCAGAGTTACAGAGTGGTAGAAACAGAAATCAATGGCTGGAGCTGTTTGGATCCAAAACCAGAAGCCAGGAGCTTTGTCCAGGTCTCATAGGTGGGTGCAGGAGATGAGGGATTTGGGCCATCTTCTACTGTTTTCCCAGGCCACAGCAGAGAGCTGGATGGGAAGTGCAGCAGCCAGGATCCCAACCGGCACCCATATAGGATGCTGACACTGCAGGCAGTAGCTTTACCCACTATGCAACAGTGTTGCCCACTAACTGGAGCCCTTTTAATCTGAGTTTGCATAAAGTGGAGAATTACAACATCATAAATACAGATAAGTAACATCTTTTTCTCTGCCCAGTACTTTACAGTTACCCAGTGATCCACTGAGAATCTTACTTTCCACACTGTGTAATTAAGAAGGCCAGTTACTTGTCTTATTTTGGGTTCTGTGGTTAAACCCATGACATTTTTGAAATGGGAGGATATTAGTTCTGAAATTTCATAAAGACTGCTCTGTGGAAGCATCAATAGAAGTTATAACTGTGAGAGTGGTAAGAAAGAAGAGGGGAAGAAATAAGTGCCCCTTACTCCACACAGAGATGTCCACAAATGGAGTAGAAGATGTGCCCTTGAAAACTATGGCTGACTTTCTGGGACAAACTGTGTTTGAGTGCTTCACATGTTCTGATAGAAAGGTGTTGCCACCAGGTTATTAGTATATTTATTTAGTTAGTTTTTAAAAATTTATTTATTTATTTGAAAATCAGAGCTACACAGAGAGAGAAGGAGAGACAGAGAGAGAGAGAGAGAGAGAGAGAGAGAGAGAGAGAGAGAGAGATGTCTTCCATCAGGTTCATTTCCCCAGATAATACTACATAATTGTGAACTTTGCTCAGTTCCTGACCTATACCTTTCCTTTAACCTAGTACTTTGCCATGTAGTAGCCCATGAAAACTGCAGACTGCATAAATGAATGAATATTTGGAGGGTTGTGATTTCTTAGAGGAACATCATGAGACAGAAGGAATAAAACAAAACAAAAGTATCCTCCGTATATAGAAGATATACTGTTTTTGCAAGCTATAGAGAAGAGGAAGAAGAAGGAAAGTAGTGAGACTGGAAAGGTTGTGGCAAAGGTAATAGGCACTAGTCAAGAATTCAACAAGCCCATTAGGAAAGTATTAAGGATTCTTTACTTCCATGTAGACTCTGCCCTCTAATGGTGAACAGGGTCCTCTAAACCCACTTGTTGCACAAATGAAAACCCAAGCATTGTCTTCTCCCACAGATGGAGTCTGCTATTGGTTTTGGTTTACATTTCCCTAATGGCTAGTGATATTGGGCATGCTCATCTATGTCTTGACAATTGAGATTTCTTCTTCTGAGAAACATCTATTCTGATCATTGCCCATTTCTTACGTGTACATTTTGCTTCTTGTTTGGAGTTTTTCCAGTTCTATATATGTATGTTCTGGCTATCAATCTTTTGTCATAGTCAGAGTTTTCAATGTTTCCTGCCATTCCGTCCATTGTATCTTCACTCTGTTGATTACTTTGTTGTGAAGATGTATCTTAATTTGATATGCTCAAATTTGTATATTTTATTTTTGTTACTTGTGCTTTTGGAATCTTACGCAAACTGTTGTCTCTGCTAATGTTTTACAGTTTCTCATATGTTTACTTAGGTTTTGGGTTTTTTTTTTAACATACATAATTTTATTACAAATTTTTTTTTAAAAAAACAACACAGAATGCAACATCCTAACAAAAAATCCAAATTTACAAATGATACTAATTCGTACAACTTTGCTGTGCTACCATACACAAGTCAAGAAATTAAAGAAACCATTAAATATTTAGGAACATTCAACATCAGAAGCTTTAAAATCTAACTGTATGTAGTAGCCCCTCAAAAAGCTACAACCTGCATTTTTTAAAAAAAGTATTTTCTCTACAAAGAATCTTATCAGCTATACAAAAATCTGTACAGTTTTTTTATACTGAAGCTAATATTGAGCTGCACTTGAATTCACATTCTTAGCAAAACAACTGCCTGAGCACACACGCACACTCCACACTCATCATTACAGGATAGCCATTTATTCTTCATCTTCATCCTCTTCCTCATCATCTTCTTCTTCTTCTTCCTCTTCTTCCTCCACATCTTCGGGTTCATTCTTCTTCTTTGAGCCTGTGGGCCTACCAGGGCCCTTCTTTCCCGCTTCACTTTTGCCCTTGGCACGGTATGCAGCAATATCCTTTTCATATTTCTCCTTTAGCTTAGCTGCTTTCTGTTCATATGGTTGTTTATCTTTGGCTGAGTGTTCAGACCACATCTCACCCAATTTTTTTGCAGTGTCCCCAATGGACAGGCCAGGGTGTTCACTTTTGATCTTTGGGCGATGTTCAGAGCAAAAGAGAAAGAAGGCAGATGGTGGTCTTTTAGGAGCATTGGGATCCTTTTTCTTTCCCTTCTTATCACCCTTGGGAGGAACGTAATTTTTCATCTCCCTGTCATAACGAGCTTTATCACTTTTTGCCATATCTTCAAACTTGGACTTTTCCTTTGCAGACATGGTCTTCCATCTCTCCGAGCATTTCTTAGAGAATTCTGTGAAATTGACCAAAGAGTCAGGGTGTTTCTTCTTGTGCTCTTCCCGGCACGTCTGCACGAAGAAGGCATAGGAGGACATTTTGCCCCTCGGCTTGTTGGGGTCTCCTTTACCCATGACGACGGAACGGTGGCCACCTGGTGTGAGTTGTTCCTCAGACTCCCGCAGAGCGGCCAGATCCGACAGCATTGCTTCCTTTCCTCAGCTCCGGCGTGAACTCAGGATGTGAGGGCGATCTGGCTGCGACATCTGTCACCCCATTGATCGCCAGGGTTGCTTCGGCTGATCTGGCTGGCTAGGCGGGTGTCCCCTTCCTCCCTCACCACTCCATGTGCGTCCCTCCCGAAGCTGCGTGCTGGGTCGAAGAGGACGACCTTCCCCGCTAGAGGAGGACCGGTCTTCGGTCAAGGGTATATGAGTAGCTGCGCTCCCCTGCTAGAACCTCAAAACAAGCTCTCAAGGTTTTGGTTTTATATTTAGACTTTTAATTAACCTTGAGTTGCTTTTACATAGTGTATGAGGTGTTGGGGTATCTTTTCAGGCTTCTACATATGGATAATCACTTTCCTTTAAACCATTTGCTAAGGGGATTCTTCTTTCTCCTGTTTGTTTTCTTTCCTTTATTAAATAGGGGTTGGCTGTAAAAAAGTCAGTTTATTTCAGCTGCCTATTTTTTCCATTGAACTATGTGTCTGTTTTTCCAACAGTGCTAACACTGCTTCTATTTTTTTTAAGATTTCTTTATTTGAAAGGCCAGATGCTTCTTCCAAGTCTCTCATGTGGGTGCCAGCACCCAAGAACATGGTCCATCTTCCACCAATTTCCCAGGTGCATTAGTAGGGAGCTGGATTGGAAGTGGAGAACCTGGTCTTCTAGCAACAACATATGGGATGCATGCACAGCAGGACAAGGCATTAACCTACTACACCACAGCATCAAACCCTTCCTTATTTACTTCTGCTGTGATCTTTCATTATTCACTTTTCTACTGCCCTGCATCTTGACTCATTCCTTTTTTTTTTTTTTTCTGGGTCCTGCAGGATGGTATTAGGTTGCTTCTGGGATATCTTTTTTATGTTAGTAGATACTTGGTAATCTAAAATCATAGTTTTTACTTTCTATATTTCTCTGCTAATCACGAGGACCTTCTAGATGACAGCAGAAAATGCTAGCAGAAATGAGGATATATTAATTTGCTAAGAAAATACCACAGAGAATATGATGTAAATCATGGAATTTTACTTCTCAGAGTTGTAGAGCTTGAAAATATCAGATCAAGGTGCTAATAGGCTCGATTTTTCCAGAAGCCCTTCTCTGATGTGACAGACACATCTATCATTTGATCTGCTTAAAAGCACTTTCTTCAGGTAGAGTTATGTTGGTGGTTAGCACTTCAGTGTTTGAGTTTTAGGGAGGCATATTTCAGTCCACAACAGCAATGGGGCCCTGTGGTCTACTTCAATGACAGCCATCTCTGCGGAGGATAGAAAGTTTGAAATCAGCGTTATGATTTCTCACATTATTACTGTCAGTGCTATCTCCATCAAATGTGCATTCATGTACACACAAACAAAACTACCTGTACACATAAACACATTCAACAGTGGAAATGCCTGATGGTTGTGTACAGGTAACATCGATATAATAATCCATAAGATGGCCTATTAGCAGACATTAAAAAGAGAATTAGAAAGAATGACAACAAAATCTGCAGTTACCTATATTTATGTCTATATGTATGATATTCAGTATTTATAGTTGCTAAAAGATGAAAACTGATGTGTGGAAATAAAAGCTAAACCTTACCTTGCAATATTGCAGCCTAGTCTACATGAAAGATGTCTTCCTAAAACCTTTCCCTGGGCCCACCCTGTGGCATAGTAGATTAAGCATCCACCTGCAGCACCAGCATCCCACATGGGCAAAAGTTTGAGTCCCTGCTCCTGCACTTCCAATCCAGCTCTTTGCTAATGGCCTAGGAATGCAGTGGAATATGCCCTGAGTGCTTGGGCCCCTGCACCCATGTGAGAGACCTGGAGGAAGCTGCTGACTCCTGGCTTCTGGCACCTGGCTTCAGATTGGCCTAGCTCCAGCCATTCTGGCCATTTAGGGGTGAACCAGTGGATAGCAGACCTCTCTTTCTCTTCCTCTCTATATCTGTCACTCTGCCTCACAATAAATAAATACATTTTTTAAAAACCTTTCCCTTTTTAAATTTCTTAATTGTTTTAAAGATTTATTTATTTATTTATTTACAAGTCGAGTTACAGACAGAGAGGAGAGCCAGAGAGAAAGAGAGAGGTCTTCCATGTGATGTTCACTCCCTAATTGATTGCAACTGCCAGAGCTGTGCTGATCCGAAGCCAGGAGCCAGGAGCTAGTTCCAGGTCTCCCAGATCGGTACAGGGGCCCAAGGACTTGGGCCATCTTCTACTACTTTGCCAGGCCATAGCAGAGAGCAGGATCAGAAGTGGAGCAGCTGAGTATTGAACCGGCCCCCATATGGGATGCTGGAGCTTCAGGCCAGGGTGTTAACCTGCTCCACCACAGCACCAGTCCAACATTTTAAATTTCTGATACTCTAAAGTAGCAAAGGACTGCATTACATCTAGGAAAGATGTATTTAAAAATTATAAATCTAGTGCATTTTAGCAGAAGTCCTAACAAATACTTCTGATTTTCTCAACATTATGTATAAATAAATGATAGAATGAGTCATTGTCAGATTAATAGAAGGAGTTTGAGAGGATTGTCTCTCTTTCAATTGTGTTGAATAGTTTGAGAAGCATTAGTTCTTTAAAAGACTTGTAGAATTCAATAGTGAGGCTGTCTGATCCTGGACTTTTCTTTCTTGGGAGGGTCTTTATTACTCATCCAATCTCTGTCTTGGTTTTTGATTTGTTTAGCTTTTCTATGTGTCTTCATGACTCAATTTTGGTATATTGTGTATGTCCAGGAATCTGTTGATTTTTCCTCTAGGTTTTCCAATTTGTTAAACATCACAACAGATGCCCGCATCATATATTGCAGTGCTAATCTGAGTTTTGGGTACTCCACTTCCAAATCAGTTTCATGTTAATATCCCTGGGAAGAAATGGATAATAGCTCAAATTCTTTCCTTCTTGTCATCTAATTTGGAGAACTGTAACCTCAATGGGGACTTGAAACCTGGTCTTGCACAGTTGTAGCCACATAGAAAGTGAACCAGCAGATGGGATATCTCTCTGCTTCTCTTTCCTTCTCTCTTTGTCTCTGTGTCTCTCTGCCATTTTTTATCATATTAAAATATTTAATTACTTATTTGAAAGAGTTACAGAGAGAGGGAGAGACAGAAATCTTCCACCACCTAATTCATTTTTGAGATGACTTTAATAGCCAGAGTGTGGCCAGGTTGAAGCCAGGAGCTTTTCCTCCGATGTGCGTGGCAGCATCCCAGCACTTGGGCCAACTTTCCCTGCTTTTTCAGTCCATTGGTAAGGAGCTGGATCAGAAATGGAATAGCTGGTACTTGAACTGGTGCACATACAGGATGCCAATATAACAGATTGCGGATTTGTCCACTGCACCACAACCACCAGCTCCTCTTTCTGCCTTTCCAATAAATAAATCTTTTGAAAAAGAACTTAAGGTAGTAAAAGTCATCATGACTGAGCAATGACAAATTTATTGAAGTGATCGACTTTCTTAAAGGTCTATTTATGAATTTGAAAGGCAGCACTAGAAAGAGAGAGTGGGAGAGATGGATCTTCCTCCTGGTTTGTTCACTCCTCAAATGGCTGCAATGACTGTGGCTAGGCCAGACTGATATCAGGAGCCAGGGGCTTCTTCCAGGTCTCTCACATGGGTGCAGGAGCCCCAATATTTGAGTCACCCTGTGCTGCTTTTCCAGACACATTAGCAGGGAACTGGATCCGTTTGGAGCATTAATGTCTATGATACTCTCCTTGCAGTTGAAGGATTTAGAATCCATTTCAATTATGGGTGGGCCAAGTACAACAGCTCCCAATTGTCCAAGGTTTGGATTAGATGGGTTCTGAGAAATTTTGTTAAAATAGTTATTAATCATAACTCTCAGTTTAAGCTTTTCTTACCAAATTTTCATGTTTGCTGATGTTTATATCTATGGGAAAATTGGGTCTCTGGATTGCAACCAATGAAAGCATCCAGACTAACAGTAATAAGGTCAACAGTCAGCAGAATGATGTCCAGCTGAACTGAAATAGCTTTTCTTATTTGGTAGAGGGGTTACCTCCTGCATTATACTGACATACTGACATAGACAGTAGATATTGGAGCCTGTCTCTTTTGCCAAATGGAGAATGCCGCATTTTGATCCATCATATATATATTTATATATTATAAATTTCTATACATAATATAGAATTACATATAATTATCATAAATATATAATATATAATTATATATACATATTATATATGAATTTATTTATATATAAATATATAATTATTTCTGATCCAGCTCCATACCAATGGATTGAAAAAGCCATGAAAGATGGTCCAAGTGCCTGGGTTGCTGCCACACACATTGGAGGAGGAGCTCCTGGCTTCAACCTGGCCACACTCTGGCTATTGAAGTGATCTCAATAATATATATATATATGTATAATATATATAATAGTTATAATAAATTATATAATATTATCTGTTTATAATTATTATATATTATATAATATATTATATGATAAAGCATAATATATTTTATATATGAATATATTTATATACATAAATATATATAAATAAATGTAAATATATATATAGAATTTATTTACGTATTTGACAGGTGTACGTACAGACAGTGAGAGGAAGAGACAGAGAGAAAGGTCTTCCATATGCTCATTTACTCCCCTAATGACTGCAATGTCTGCAGCTGGGCCAATCTGAGCTAGGAGCTTCCAGGTCTCCCACATTTTGGCAGGGACCAAAGCACTTGGAACAGCTTCTACTGCTTTCCCAGGCTATTGCAGAGAGCTGGATGGGAAAAGGAGAAATGGGGACTAGAACTGGTGCTCATATGGGGTGCCAGCACTGCAGGTAAAGGATTACACCACTGCACCACAGTGCTGGCCCCAGTCTATCCTTTATTAAGGAGATCTCAGTAATCATGTTCAGGTATTGCTGTCCTATATTCATGGCCAAAGTCCTAGCAGGCAACATGGTTTGGAGAATCGTAAGCACAAGGTGTGTAGGAGACTTCATTTCTCATACAGCACAGTTAATAACAAGGTTCCAAGAGGGGAAATTACTTGCATCATAGTCTTTGAGAACTAATGGACATCACAGGTGATCTAAAGAATTTAGAAGGTTTGTGAGCCCCTAGAGTGAAAAAGTCACTGGGAGCACAAGGACAGTGCCTAGAGTTTATTTTGATGGATTTTAGCCCCTTTCATTGGAGGGAGGCCCAAAGAAGCTGGACTGATTAGTAAACCTCAGAAGTGTCTTTTCAATGTGAAGGCAAACTGAGACTGAGGGTTTTTTGGAAAAACGTTGAACAAAAGACATTTCCCACACTTGGTTAAGACACATCATTTATCTACTTATTTTCATCAGATCTGTTAACATTAGGTATAAGGTACAGTGGACATGGTGGATGACATATAGCAATATGATTTTAGTAATATATCATGAGGTGCTTTTTTTAAATGGATTTAGCAGGTAAAATTGGGCTACCTAATGGGATGTAGCTGGAATAATCACCTTTTTGTTAAATAAATCTGAGGTAATAAGTGTTAGTGTATGAAGACATTGAGTTTTCTTTATTGGGCCTTCTTGGCTATTTTAATCTGGGATCTGCGAATTCTCATTTTCTTTATTTTATTCCTCATCATGTCGGACCAACTCTGCTGCTTTGGGGATTTTTTTAGTACATCTGACATTTGGAAATTTAGACAATAGTATAGTTAAAATGAGATGTACCAAGTAAAGTATTTATTTTTATTCTGATACATATTTTGGAATTCTTCTAAAATTCCTATTGAGTATCCTTGTTAAATTTAGTTGCATCCCAGGTTAAGACTTATTGGAGGCAGGCTCCATGGCTCAATAAGCTAATCCTCCACCTGCAGTGCAGGCACACCAAGTTCTAGTCCTGGTGGGAGAGCCAGATTCTGTCCCAGTTGCTCCACTTCCAGTCCAGCTCTCTGCTATGGCCCAGGAGTGCAATGGAGGATGGCCAAAGTGCTTGGGCCCCGTACCTGCATGGGAGACCAGGAGGAAGCACTTGGCTCCTGGCTTTGGATCAGCGCCATGTGCCAGCCGCAGCACACTGGCGGCAGCGGTCACTAGGGGGTAAACCAACAGAAAAAGGAAGACCTTTCTCTCTGTCTCTCTCACTGTCCACTCTGCCTGTCAAAATAAAAAATAATTTTTATAAAAAGACTTATTGGAGCCACTTTAGTGATTATACCCATGAAACTTTGTTAATAAATGCAAATAGAACCTGGGAAAATTGATGTATATCTTATGCTGTAGAGACTTAAGATTGAACATCTTTTTATCTTTTTTAATTATATAATTTAAAAACAAATTTTAGATTTTTTTTGACTTTTCTAAGTCACAGCTCTGGCCCCATTAATATGACTTAACAATGTTTTTTCCTCTCAGACTTATCTCTATTGTTTCAGTTAACTGCATGCCTTTTCTTTACATTCAGATTCCCTCAGCTGTCAAAGCTTATTCATCTTAATTCTGTTGTTCCTATTTCCCTCCCTTTTATTCTGTCCCTAGGCTAATTGAGATCATGATTCTCCATTCCTTCTGTGTGGTGTCACAGTAGGATTGAAGTGTTCTTTTTCTCTTCTGATTTCTAAAGAAAGAAATTATGTATTCCCCCAGTTTAGATATTTTAATAATGCACTGTAAAACAAAGGTTAAATGTTCTTAATTTGACAAGAATTTTCGGGGCCAGTGGTGTGGCATAGTGGGTAGAGCCACCACTTGCAGTGCTGGCAGCTCATATGGATCCAGATCTCTGCTAAAGCCTGGGAAAGCAGTAGAAGATGGCCCAAGTCCTGGGCCCCTGCACCCATGTGGGAGACCTGGAAGAAGCTCCTTGCTCCTGGCTTTGGATTGGCACAACTCTGGCCATTGCAGCCAACTGGGGAGTGAACCAGTGGATGGAAGACCCCTCTCTCTTCTCTGCCTCTCTCTGTGCAACTCTGACTTTCAAATAAATAAATAAATCTTTTAAAAAAAGAATTTTTTTCTAATTTTAGATTTGTTCTACTTCATTGCCACTTCAGGGTGTGTGTAAGGAGTGCATATCCAGTTTTTCTATTTTGGAATTTTGGGATTTTGTATTAGCTCTGCTGTGTATTCATTTTTCTTGAGCATTGGTGATATCTTCTCCTTAGTTGTATTAAGAGAGAGAGCAATAGTCCTCATGTCTTTTTAGGTAAGTAAGACATATTAAAAACAGAGCATTCAGTATACATTCATAGTATTTTGACTTGTTCAATTGATTTTCCTGACCTCCCTTGGATATTCTTGGTCTTTGCTGTACAACTTTCTATACTCATTAATTCTTTGATATTCCCAAATCCAGAAAATGAATGTCTCAACAGCTGTGTTCCTGTATTTGCTGGGACTCAGGGTAAGAAGCAAAGTGGAGGTGTTCAGGAATCTAAAGGTACATGCTACATAGCAAAGCACATCATTTCCTATACAAAGTGACTGGGAAATCCAGAATCTTTTGCACACATATTGGATCCTGAACTATTACTGGACTATTCAGTAAGATTTTAATGTATTTATTTTCTGTGTGTGTGTTTGTATTTCTAAACAGACTCTGCTGGGCTACTTAACATTAACATGTATTGCAGAATTCTTTCATCAGTTTTTACTTTTAAAAAGTTTCTTTTTCAGTTTTATGGGAGAGGGTAGAAGTTTTCTGCTATGTAACTGAAAATTCATTCATTCATTAAAGTTAAAAATATTTGTTGCAAATTGGTAGAATACTATTAATTCTCATGTAATTTACACGAAACTAAATACATTCTCTATTTCGTTTTGCTTAAAATTTCTGCATGTGTGGACTTCTTTTTTCCTTCTTGCCCCAAATCCCTTTGTGTATTGGGATGGCAAATGGGTTTTACACTGGAGAAAACATGTTATTTTGGCAAAGAAGTACTTAGCGTTCCTGCTTCAAGTATTCAAATATTGCATTGGAAATCAGTATATTTGTTTACTGTACAAATGTCCTTCATACAATTTTGTAATCTTCTGGGATGGGAGAGGAAGCAGGAAATAGGAGGATTATGGGTGGGAGGGATGTTTTGGGGGAGGGGAAGCCACTGTAATCCAAAAGCTGTACTTTGGAAATTTATATTTATTAAAAAAATTAAACAATTTTGTAATCTTCATCTTCCTTTTTATTTCATCCTTTTTAAAAAAAGATTCATTTATTTTACTTGAAAATCAGAGTTACACAGAGAAGGAGAGAGAGAGAGAGAGAGCAGTCTTCCAACCGCTGGTTCACTCCCCATTTGGCCACAATGGCTGGAGCTCTGCCAATCCAAAGCCAGGAGCCAGCAGCTTCTTTTGGGTCTCCTATGCAGGTGCAGGAGCCCAAGGGCCTGGGCCATCCTCTACTGCTGGATAGTAAGTCTTACTTGCCTAAAAAGATGGATAGTAATTTGAGTAGCCAGGACTTGAACTGGCACCCAATTGGAATGTCAGCACTGCAAGCCACAGCTCTACTTGCTACTCCACATCATCGGCCCCCTAAATTCTTATGAGTATTGCTACACGATTGGAATTTATAATTGATAATGCTGAACAATTGAAACTGTCTTATTTACAATTGTAGGACTGGATATGGCAGTTTTACTTGAAGTAAAGTATGTAGCCTGCTTATTGTATGATTTTCGGAAAAGCATGTATTTATATATAACAGCAGATCTGTTAATCATTTAAAAGTGAATTGTCATGATTACCCAGATGTAAGGAATGCAATATGTGCTAATGAGTTAGCAGTCACAGAGATTTAGAATTAGAGGGATTTTAGAACTTTTTCAATACTGCAGTTTTTATGAAAAACTAATAATTTTTTTATTTGACAGGTAGAGTTATATACAGTGAGAAATCAGAAAGGTCTTCCTTCCATTGGTTCAGTCCCCAAATGGCTGCCACAGTTGGAGCTGTGCCCATCCAAAGCCAGGAGTCAGGTGCTTTCTCCTGGTCTCCCATCCGGGTGCAGGGCCCAAGCACTTGGGCCATCCTCCACTGCCTTCCCGGGCCATAGCAGAAAGCTGGACTGAAAGAGGAGCAACCAGGACTAGAACACTTTGCCCATAAGGGATACCAGCACCACAGGTGGAGAATTAACCAAGTGAGCCACGGCGCTGGCCCCTGATAAATTTACTCTTAACAAAATATCAAAATATCTTATTCAGTATAAAGTTAGTAGTGAAAAGAGACTACCTTGTTGAACACAGAAATTTGAGATTATATTTCTTGGTATTAATTTGCATCTTAAGGCTTATTGCCTAGTTTATTTCAATATTTCAATCTAATATTACTAATAATATCTTGTACTTAGTGGTTCACTGTGTGCCAGACAATATTCTTTTGATTTTTTAAAAGATTTATTTATTTATTTATTTGGAAGTCAGAGTTACACAGATATTGAACAAGAGGAAGAGAGAGAGAGAGGTCCTCCATCTGCTGGTTCACTCCCCAGATGGCCTAAAAGGTCAGAGATATGCCAATCTGAAACCAGGAGCCAGGACCTCTTCAGGGTCTCCCATGCAGATTCAGGGGCCCAAGGACTTGGGCCAACTTCCTACTGCTCTCCCAGGCTATAGCAGACAGCTGAATGGAAAGTGGAGCAGCCTGGACTTGAACCGGCCTCCATATGGGATGCCCCCACTGCATGCAGTGGCTTTACTAGCTACACCACAGCACTGGCCTCAAGACAATGCTCTAAAATGATGCATTAATTATTCCCAAATATTGAAAAGTGGCAGGGTACACATTTGAATGTGTTGTTTTGTACTAGTTGTAGAAACAGTTTAAAATATATTTATATTTAAAAATGTAAGCTTTGATCTAAAGGTTTACTTTCCCTTAAGGTGCCTGTTTGGAAACTGAGAGATCATTGAAGTCTCAAGATAGAGTACAACTGATCTTATCCAAGCCTCCTTTATCACATGAGGATGCTAAATGCCAAGCCCAGAGAAGTAAAGTGAACTGTTCAAGGTCACATAGGTAAGTTGTGGCAGGGATAATTCTGTATTAGCATTAGGTATCCTGATACATAGGCCACTGTTCTGTCAATTTTGTACTCCTTCTGGAGTTAAAGATTCTAAGTTGTGGAAAATTGAATTTGGAAATTTAGTGGTTGCTATGTTGTTATGGTGAGAAATTTCTGTGTATAGCTATGAGTTGCTTAAATTTTATTCAATATATTTTTCTAGTATGTTTGCTATTTATTTGAAATGTATAACAAGTAGCTTCATCTATTTGCCAAAAGAATTTTTTAAAGATTTATTTATATTATTTGAAAGTCAGAATTACACAGAGAGAGAAGGACAGGCAGAGAGAGTGGTCTTCCATTCACTGGTTCACTCCACAGTTGGCCTCCATGGCTGGAGCTGTGCTGACTGGAAGGCAGGAGCCAGGAGCCTCTTCCTGGTCTCCTATGCAGGTGCAGGGGCCCAAGGACTTGCACCATTTTATAATGCTATCCCAGGCCCTAGCAGAGAGCTGGATAGGAAGTGGAGCAGCCAGGTCTTGAACTGATGCCCCTATGGAATACCAGCACTGCAGGTGGCAGCCTCACCCACTATGCCACAGTGCCAGCCCTTGCCAAAAGAATTTATAGAAGCTATTCCATATATACACTTAACAATTATTTAGTTACTTGACACGAACTATCCCTGCATATTTGAAAATTTTGAATGGTATCACTTGGGTTTTAAGAATGTTATATTTTAGGTCTCTTAATATTTTTAGTGATGATGTTTTAAAGGCCCTTTCTGCTTTATGAAAAATGATAAGGATTTTGTTTTACAATGGCCATAGTATTACTACTTAAAGCAATAGATTAAATAACACTTTTAAACAAAGTCATTTAATACTGAATTCTAACACACTGGTATATTTTAAAGTGAGAAACCGGATTTCTTTCAGATATTCTAAAGAAGAATGATAATCAAAATTGAAGACATCTACAGTTTTTAATCACTTGTTTTAAATATTGGTCATAATGGTCCAATTTTGAGTTTAATTTTAATTAGCTTTTAAATGATTCAATATGTTTTATAGAAAAAATTCGGAGAACATAATTATATACTCAACCTCCCTCCCTTCTTTTTCCTTCTTTGTCATTTTTTTTAGCTTATGGAATGACATTTTCAGTTTACATTACATTAAAAAGGGTTGTTGAATCAAGGGACAAGTTTAACAGGCAAAAAGCAAAAAGATCCTAATTTAGAGGGAATACAGACAATGGCTCTAAACAATATTTGAATATCACATCTAAACAATATTTGAATAAATTGATAAATATTTTAATTTCTCCTACTAAAATGCTCAAAGTCTTTAATTATTTATCAAATATTAGTGCAAAATTATGGATTTAAATGATCCCAAAAAGTGATGAATTTTTGTGTAATAAAGTCCAATTTTTGTCAAGGCTTTTTGACAGTCTCACAGAAAACTTATGTTTGTGAATGGGAAGAATAATACCAAAATATCCATACTACCAAAAGCAATTTGCAAATTCAATGCAATTCCAATCAACATACCAACGATGTTCTTCTCAGAGCTAGAAAAAATGATGCTAAAATTCATATAGAAACATGAGAGATGCTTAACATCTAAAGCAATATTATAAAGAAAAAAAAGCTGGAGACATCACACCATATTTTAAGACATATTACAGGGGTCAGCACTATGACAAAGCAGGTAAAGTCACCGTCTGCAGTGCCGGCATCTCATATGGGTGCCAGTATGTTTCCCAGCTGCTCCACTTCTTATACCCCTCTCTGGTATAGCCTGAGAAAAAAGTAGAAAATGGCCAAAGTCTTTGGGCCCCTGCACCTGCAGAGAGACCTGGAAGAAGCTCCTGACACTTGGATTCAGATCAACAGAGCTCTGGCCATTGTGGCCATTTGGGGAGTAAACCAGTGGATGGAAGACCTCTCTCTCTCTCTGCCTCTACCTCTCTGTAACTCTGCCTTTCAAATAAATATACTGCAAAAAAAAAAGAAGAAGTGTTAGCACTGATATAATAACAGACACATAGTTCAATGGAAAAGACTTGGTAGCATAGAAATAAACCCAAATTTCTACCAGCAACTCATATTTACCAAAGGAACTAAAATGAACTGGAGAAAGAAGAATCTCTTTCACAAGTGGTGCAGAGGAACTTGATTATCCATATGTAGAAGCCTGAAAAGAGACTCCAACATCTCTTACACTATGTGAAAGTGAACTCACAGTGAATTAAAATGTAATCATAAGACCCAAACCCAAGTAAACATAGGGAAACTCTAAATATTGTCAACACACAATAGCTTTTGGGTAAGATTCCAATAGCAATAGTCACAAAAATAAAAACAGAGACATTTGAGTATATCCAACTAAGATACTTCTTCACAACAAAGTAAACATCAGAGTGTAGATACAATGAACAGATGGCAGGAAAAATTAAAACTCTGAATGTTTACAGATTTCCAGAACATTTACATGAATTGGAAAAACTCCAAAAAATACAGTGAAGAAACAGGCAAGGATCTGAATAGACATTTCTCAGAAGAAATGTAAATGGTCAAAACATGTGAATATGCCTGATGTCACTAGCCATTATGTAAATATAAATCAGAACACCATATCAGTCTCCAACACCTGTGGGAGAATACAACACTCAGGTGTTTGTGTGTGCAACAAGTGGGTTTAGAGGACCCTGTTCACCTCTGGAGAGCAGAGTCTACAGGGAGGTAAAGAAACCTTACTGCGCAGGGGCATGCTAATCTTCTCTGTATCGTTCCAATTTTAGTATATGTGCTGCCGAAGCGAGCACATGTGCTGCCGAAGTGAGAAAGAGATGAAAAGAATTTATCTCAGCTAGCCACTAATATTCAAGAAACAAGGTCTTCAGGAAAGCCAACTCAACTGACATTTTCATGTCATTGTTAAATAAAGGAAAAATTATCTAGGTTCAGCAATACGTAGTTTATAAGAGAAAGACTACAGAGTAATTTCCTTGGCATAGAAATAACTTCGTCTTTTTTTTTTTTTATCTATGAGGGCTTGCTATCACCACCACACACCCACATCCCATATACAAATGCCTGGCTTGAGTGGTAGCTTCTCTGCTTTGAGGCAAGTTTCTGCTAGTGTGCACCCTGGGAGGAGACGGAGGATGGCAGAAGTGCTTGGGTCGCTGCACCCAAATGGGACATCCAGAATGAATTCCCAGTTCCTGGTTTTGGCTTGGTCAAGCTTTGGCTAGTGCAAGTGTCTGGGGAGTGAAACAGTGGTTCCCTCTTCCTGTCACTCTGCCTTTCAAATCAAAAACTGTTGTTGGTAATGACTAATAATGATATTCACTGATTGTCAAATTTTGAATCTATTAATTATAGACAATTTCTCTTTGTATTTTTAAACTTTCATAATGTTCTGTAGCCAATTTCATCACTAGAAATAAAAACTTTTCCTCAAAAAAAAAGAGAAACCTTACTGCTTTCCTAATGTGCTTATTAAGTTCTTGACCAGCGCCTGTTAGTCTTGCCACAAACTTTCTAGTCTTACTACTTTCCTTCTTCTTCCTCTTCTCTGTGACTTGTAAAATAGTATACATTCTATATACTGTGGATACTTTTGATTTATTTTATTCCTTCGGTCTCCTATGAAGTTCCTCCACAAAAGCACAGCCCTCAAAATATTCATTCATTTATGCAGTCTGCAGATTTCATGAGCTACTAAATTCCAAGTAGTATGTTAAAGGCAAGATCTGGGCCTAAGAGAAAAGTGGTCTAAATTCTGTGCCTAGAAGAGGATTTGGGACATAGTAGAACTTCAGTGAAGTGCTATGTGAATGACATGCACTCATTAAATGAGTAATCTAAAGCATACACTTCATTTAAGCAACACAGCAGCCCTACTCACCTCAGGTAGAGCAATTGAGAGGAATAATGTGAACAAAAATAAGACATCAATAAGTTGAATAATAACAGAGAAAAAACAAAATGAGATAGATGCCAACATTACTGAGCTATTTTTGAGGAATTAAATTGATAGAGGGGCTGGCATTGTGGCCAAGTGGGGAAAGCTGCAATCTGTGAGGCCAGCATAACATCTGAGTTCCACTTTGAGTTTAGGAATCTCCACTTACAATTTAGCTCACTGCTAAACACCTGGGAAACCAGCAGAAGATGGACGAAGGACTCAGGTCCTTGCCACTCATGTGGGAGACTTGGATGAAGCTCCTGACTCCAGCATGCCCCAGGCTCAACTGTTGAAACTCTCTGGGGTGTGAGCCAGCAGATGAAAGCTATCTATGTCTTTCCCTCTCTCTCTAAATCCACCTTTCAAATAATAAAGATTTAATAAACAAATTAACTGATTTCAAAATACACAAAAACATGAACAATACCATATCATTTTTATGCCAAACTGATAAAAAATAACAAATGCTAGAGAGCACATGGGAAAAGAAAACCATCATATATGGTGGGTGAAAACACAAGTTAGTACAGATGTTATGCAGAACAGTATGGTCATTCCTTAAAAAGGATAAAAATTGGGGCCGGCGCTGTTGTGCAGTGAGTTAAAGCCCTGGCCTGAAGGGCCAGCATCCCATTTGGGTGCCAGTTCTAGTTCCAGCTGCTCTTCTTCCAATCCAGCTCTCTGCTATCTCCTGGGATAGCAGTAGAAGATGGCCCAAGTCCTTGGGCCCATGCACCCATGTGGGAGACCCAGAGGAAGCTCCTGTCTCCAGGTTTCAGAATGGCATAACTCTGGCCTTTGTAGTCATCTGTAGAGCGAACCAGCTAATGGAGGACCTCTCTGTGTCTCTACCTCTATTGTAACTCTTTCAAATAAATAACAAAAATTAAACTAAGATAAAAATTGACCTACCATGTGAGAGTTATCTTGCTCTTGGCTATATAGAATAAGGAAATTTTATTAGAAGGAAAGGAGGAGAGCATATCAAAGATACAGCAATTTTCCCATAACACAGCCACTATAACACAGTTCACTGCAGCCAGGATTTGAAACCAATCTAGCTGTCCATCAGTGAAAAACAATGGACAGGGCAACCTCTTTTAGATTCAAAAAAAGAACAAAATATTATTAAATTAATTGAAATAAGCCAGAAGCAGGAACACAAATGTCACCTGGTCCTTGTCACATGTGGAAGTGAAAGAAAATAATGGATCTGAACACAGAACTGTGATTACTAGAGGCTGAGAAGGGAAGCAGCTAGGGATAGAGGGGGATTGGATAATAGGTATCAAAAATCAAAGAGACAGAAAGAACTTCTGGTGTTCCATAATATAATGAGATGACTACATTCAACCATATTAGGTTCTGTGTAAAGAACTGAAGGAGAGGAGCTGGTAGTCTCAAATCATGGAGAAGAATTAGAAACTGTAGTTGCTTGGGGGCCAGCATTGTGGCACAGTGGGCTAACACCCTGGCCTGAAGCACCAGCATCCCATGTGGGTACCAGTTCTAGTCCTGGCTGCTCCTCTTCTGATCCAACTCTCTGCTATGGCCTGGGAAAGCAGTAGAAGATGGCCCAAGTCCTTGGGTCCCTGCACCCAAGTGGGAGATCTGGAAGAAGCTCCTGGTTCCTGGAATCAGATTGGCAGAGCTCCGGCCATAGTGGCCATCTGGGGAGTGAACCAGCAGAGGAAGACCTCTCTCTCTCTCTGCTGCTACTTCTCTCTGTAACTCTGTCTTTCAAATAAATAACTCTTTAAAAACTTAATAAAACTGTAGTTGCTTAGCTTGATCACTTTTTACTGCATAAATGTGTGCAAATATTGCACTACACCCTGTAATAATGCATGACTAGGACACATTAATCACAAATTATTTCAATGAAATTTTAAAAATTAGAAGCATTTCTTTATATTAACAATGAACTATTTGAAAATGAAATTAGAGAAACATTTCCATGCATAGCAGCATAAGAACCAGGAACCAATGTCTTCAATGTTATCAGTGATGAATCAGATTCACAGCCCCCAGCACTCAGTTTTTGCCATAGACCTTACCATGGCAATTGTGGGCATATAATAGTAAATCAATGGACAGGAATCCTTTGTCTCTAAATCTGCTAAATAAATAAACAAGGAATTCATCAAAGAAAAAGAGATATCAATTTGGATGCCAGGCACAAAAACACATGCACTTGAGCTATCCTCCAGTTTGTGATGCCAACAAATCTTTCAGACATGTTACATTTTCAGAGACTTTTCTGTAATCTTGCTAAGCTTTCTGGAAATCTGCCTTATAGCAAAGGGTTTCCCAATTCCATTACACTCATGATTTTTCTTTTGTGTGATATATTAGTTTACCATCTAGAGATAATTTATGGTACAAAACTTTTCTATGCATGCATGTTTTCTCATTTGTGAGTCTATTCATGGGAATTGAAGACTGATTTATAACAGAAATACATTTTCCAAATTCATTGCATAGACTTTTGTTCCTTATGAATTCTCTGAAGTCTGTTGATGTCTAATTTCTGGCTAAAGGTTTTATTGTATTTACAGCATGCAAAGACTATCATCTTTTGTGAATTCTGTATCTATACAAGCCTGAAATAAAGAAAATGTTTTTGCACAATCAGTATACGCCTAAGAAACCACCTGTGTCAATTCTCTGATGTACCATTGACTTCTGACTCTAATAATATTTATAAGCTTTCTCCTTTACATGAGTCTCTGTTGGATAGGATGTGATTTCCAGCAAAAGGTTTTGTCACAATACTTACATGAATTTTGGAGAAAAGCTCTTCCACATTCATTATATTGTTAAGGTCTCTCCCTTCTTCAAATTCCATGATGGATTATGAGGCATTACCTATGTGAAATGACTTTCTCACATTTATTTCATTCATTAGATATATATGTTGTGCATTCTGATATAAGGAGAGATTTGGGCAGAGCTTTCCAACACTCATTACACCCATAAGGTTTCTCTCCCACGTGAATTCCCTGTTGTCTTATGAGGTATGGCTTCTAATTAAAGGGATTTTACTTTCAAAGGAGTTTTTCCCTATATGAATTTGATGATGTACAATGAGGGCTGAATTATGGTAAAAGGCTCTGAGTCATTACATTCATAAAATTGCTCCCCATGAGAATTCTTTTATGTTTGATGAGGTCTGATTTGCACCACAAAGGCTATTCACATGTATTATATTCATGCATTTCTCCCCTTGGTGAATTCTCTAATATTTCATGAGATATAACTTGCACAAAAAGGTCAGGTAGAAAATTCCCTGTGTGGATACTCTGATATCTTATGAGTTATGAAGTACAGCAAAGAGGCTTTCCACCATCCTTCCATCCATAAAACCTACCTAAATTGAGCAACAAAGATATAGAAAACGTAAACACACACATAACCAGATGGAAATGATACCAGTAATAAAGACCCTCACTACCAAGAAAACCCCAAAACTGGAAGGCTTCACTGCTGAATTCTAACAGACATTTAAAGCACTAACTGCAATTCTTCTCAAGTTATTCAAAATAATTGAGAGAGAGGCGATTCTCCCAAATTCTTTCTATGAAGCCAACATCACCTTCATTCCTAAACTTGAAAAAAGTGCAACAAAGAAAGTAATTATAGACCAATTTCCCTGATGAACATACATGCAAAGATCTGCAACAGAATTCTGGCCAATTGAATCCAACAATGCATCAGAAAGATCATCCACCCAGACCAAGTGGGATTTATCCTTGGTATGCAAGGATGGGACCAAAGGCTTTTCCACAGTCATTTCATTTATAAGCTTTCTCCATGGTGTGAAGGCTCTGATACTTTCTGAGGTTTGACTTCTCAGCAAAGGTTTTTCCACAGTCGTTGCAATCATAAGGTTTCCCCCAGTACAAATTGTCTGATGCTTTGTGAGCTTTGATTTCTCAGCAAAGGCTTTTCCACAATGATTGTATTCATAAGGTTTCTCCCCTCTGTGAATTCTCTGATGATTTATGAGGTTTGCCTTCTGGCCAAAGGATTTTCCATAGTCATTGCATTCATAAGGTTTCTCACCTGTGTGAATTCTCTGATGATTTATGAGGTTTGCCTTCTGGCCAAAGGATTTTCCACAGTCATTACATTCAAAAGGTTTCTCACCTGTGTGAATTCTCTGATGATTTATGAGGTGTTTCTTCTGGCCAAAGAACTTCCCAAAGAACTTACAAATCATTAGATTTGTAAGATTTCAACCCTGTGTGAATTCTCTGATGTCTAATGAGATCTGACTTCTGGTGAGTGGTTTCCACACAACCATTACACACATGAGGGTTTTCCACAATATGAGTGCTGTGATGGAGGGTATGGCAGAATTTAATACTGAATGAATTCCCACAAGGTTTACATGCATAGGATTTCTTCCCTATATTTGGTCTATGATTCAGTCTAACATGTGATTAGTAAATGACAGGTTCCACAGTACCAATATACTTATAAATGTTCTCTCTTTTCAGGTGAATACAATCAGAATTCCACAGTCAGTCACCTGGGAGGGGTGGATGAATCCGGAAACAGCTGGTTTCCTTGTACTAAAACAAGCGCCATATCACAAAGGACTCTTGCATTTCTTTTTCTTTTTTGCATTTTTCACATTTTCTTATTTATGGTGGTTTGTAATAAATTTTCTGATGTGGGTTGTGGTTTTGAGGCTGGCTTAAGGAGTTCAGGGAACCAGAGGAATGGTCTTTTTCAATTAGGGCACAGCTGTTGGCTCTCTCCAATTCTGGCTTTCTGTAATTGCTTTGGGTGCCTCAGCCAATTTTTCGTTTTGAGCGACTTTTTCCTAAATGTTTTGTTGGTCTGAGTTGGTTTTGCCTTTTTCCTTTTCAAATTGTGTATTCTGATGCAATACAAACAAGGGTTTAGAAAGAGGATCCATTGTGAAATTGAAAAACAGAACATATTGGGTTTTGATGATTAGAAATCATAGGCAACATGACCAAGATGAGTTTTTGGGTTTTGGAAAATGACATAGAACCCTTCCACTGAGGGCAGATATTAATTTCCTCCAAATCGAGAGTGAGTGCGATTTTCAGGTGAATTCAATCAGAATTCCACAGCCAGTCAGCTAGGAGGGGTGGATGAATCTGGAAACAGCTGGTTTCCTTGTGTCTAAATCCTGCCAAATATCACAAAGGACTCTTGAATTTCTTTGACTTTTTTCCCTTTTTTCTTTTTTTCATGGTTTGTAATGAATTTTCTGATGTGAGCTTTGGTTTTGAGGCTGCAATATAGAGTTCAGGGCACCGGAGGAATGGTCTTTTTGAAACATGGCACAGCTGTTGGCTTGCTCCAATTCTGGCTTTTGTCATTGTTTTGGGAGCCTCAGCTGACTTTTGGTTTCTTGAGTGGCAATTTCCTAAATGTTTACTGGGTCTGAGTCAGTTTTGCCTTGTTATTCCCAAATTTTGTATTCTGATGCAATACAAGCAAGATTTTGGACAGAGTAGCCATTATGAAAGAAAAAAAAAAACACAGCAAATTGCCCTTTCAGGAATAGAAATCTATAGGCAACATGACCAAGATGAGTTTCTGTGTTTTGGAAAATGGCATGGAAAGCTTCTGCTGAGGGGACAGATTCTAATTCCCTCCAAAATGAGTGTGAGTGCGATTTTGAGGTGAATTCAAACAGAATTCCAAAGTCAGTCTGTGGAAGGGGGGGGATGAATCTGGTAACAGCCAGTTTCCTTGTGTCTAAATCCTGCCAAATATCACAAAGGACTCTTGCATTTCTTTGGATTTTTCACATTTCCCTTATTTATCATGGTTTGTAATGAATTTTATGATGTTAGGTTTGGTTTTGTGGCTGCAATATGCAGTTCAGGGCACCGGAGGAATGGTCTTTTTCAAACAGGGCACAGCTGTTGGCTTGCTCCAATTCTGGCTTGCTGTCATTGTTTTGGGTGCCTCAGCTGACATTTGGTTTCTTGAGTTTCACTGCGATTGTCAGGTTAATTCAGTCAGAATTCCACAGGCAGTCAGCTGGAGGGGTGGATGAATCTGGGAACAGCCAGTATCCCTGCAACTAAATCAAACATAATATCATTATGGATTCTTGCAAATCTTTGGCTTTTTTCTCTTTTTTCTTCTTTATCATGGTTTGTAATGAATTTTCTGATGTGAGCTTTGGTTTTGAGGCTGCAATATGGAGTTCAGGGCACAAGAGGAAGGTTCTTTTTCAATCGGGGCACAGCTGTTGGCTTGCTCCAATTCTGGCTTGCTGTCATTGTTTTGGGTGCCTCAGCCGATTTGTGGTTTCTTGTGTGGCAATTTCCTAAATGTTTTCTGGGTCTGAGTTGGTTTTGCCTTCTTCCTTCCCAATTTTGTATTCTGATGCAATGCAAAGAAGAGTTTGGATAGAGTAGCCATTGTGAAATAAAAAACAGAGCAAATAGGCATTTGAAGCTTAGAAATCTATAGGTAACATGACCAAGGTGAGTTTTTGTGTTTTGGAAAATACAGTGGAAGACTTTGGCTGAGGTGACAGATATTAATTGCCTACAAACTGAGTTTCACTGTGATTTTCAGGTTAATTCAGTCAGAATTCCACAGGCAGTCAGCTGGAGGGGTGGATGAATGCAGTAACAGCTGGTTTCCTTGCAACTAAATCAAACCCAATATCATTATGGATTCTTGTATTTTTTTGGCTTTTTTCTCTTTTTTCTTATTTATCATGGTTTGTAATGAATTTTCTGATGTGAGCTTTGGTTTTGAGGCTGGCATATTGAGTTCAGGGCACAAGAGGAAGGTTCTTTTTCAATCAGGGCACAGCTGTTGGCTTGCTCAAATTCTGGCTTGCTGTCATTGTTTTGGGTGCTTCAGCTGACTTTTGGTTTCTTGAGCAGCAATTTCCAAAATGTTTTCTGGGTCTGAGTCGGTTTTGCTTCTTATTCCCAAATTTTGTATTCTGATGGAATACAAGGAAGAATTTTGACAGAGTAGCCATTATGAAAGAAAATAAAAGACAGCAAATTGCCCTTTCACGATTAGAAATCTATAGGCAACACAACCAAGATTATTTTCTGTGTGTTTAAAAACGACATGGAACGTTTCTGCTGAGTTGACAGATTCTAATTCCCTCCATATTGATTGTGAGTGCGATTTTGAGGTGAATTCAATCAGAATTCCAAAGTCAGTCTGTGGAACCGGGTGGTGAATCTGGAAACAGTCAGTTTCCTTGTGTATAAATCCTGCCAAATATCAAAAAGGACTCTTGCATTTCTTTGGCTTTTTCACATTTCCCTTATTTATCATGGTTTGTAATGAATTTTTTGATGTGAGCTTTGGTTTTGAGGCTGCAATAGGAAGTTCAGGGCACCAGAAGAATGGTCTTTTTCAAACAGGGCACAGCTGTTGGTGTGCTCCAATTCTGGCTATTGTCTTTGTTTTGGGTGCCTCAGCTGAAATTTGGTTTCTTGAGTTTCACTGCGATTGTCAGGTTAATTCAGTCAGAATTCCACAGGCAGTCAGCTTTCCTGGTGGATGAATCTGGGAACAGCCGATTTCCTTGCAACTAAATCAAACCCAATATCATTATGGATTCTTGCATTTCTTTGGCTTTTTTCTCTTTTTTCTTCTTTATCATGGTTTGTAATGAATTTTCTGATGTGAGCTTTGGTTTTGAGGCTGGCATATTGAGTTCAGGGCACAAGAGGAAGGTTCTTTTTCAATCAGGGCACAGCTGTTGGCTTGCTCCAATGCTGGCTTACTGTCATTGTTTTGGGTGCCTCAGCCGATTTGTGGTTTCTTGAGTGGCAATTTCCTAAATGTTTTCGGGGTCTGAGTTGGTGTTGCCTTCTTCCTTCAAAAATTTTGTATTCTGATGCAATACAAGCAAATATTAGGACAGAGTAGCCATTATGAAAGAAAAAAAAAAAAACACAGCAAATTGCCCTTTTCGGATTAGAAATCTATAGGCAACACAACCAAGATTATTTTATGTTTTTTTAAAAACGCCATGAAGCACTTCTGCTGAGGTGACAGATTCTAATTCCCTCCAAATGGAGTGTGAGAGGGATTTTGAGGTGAATTCAATCAGAATTCCAAAGTCAGTCTGTGGAAGGGGGGGATGAATCTGGAAACAGCCAGTTTCTTTGTGTCTAAATCCTGCCAAATCTCACAAAGGACTCTTGCATTTCTTTGGCTTTTTCACATTTCCCTTATTTATCATGGTTTGTAATGAATTTTCTGATGTGAGCTTTGGTTTTGAGGCTGGCATATTGAGTTCAGGGCACAAGAGGAAGGTTCTTTTTCAATCAGGGCACAGCTGTTGGCTTGCTCCACTTCTGGCTTGCTGTCATTGTTTTGGGTGCCTCAGCTGATTTGTGGTTTCTTGTGTGGCAATTTCCCAAATGTTTTCAGGGTCTGAGTTGGCTTTGCCTTCTTCCTTCCCAAATTTTGTATTCTGATGCAATGCAAAGAAGAGTTTGTACAGAATAGCCATTATGAAATAAAAAACACAACAAATAGGCGTTTGAAGCTTAGAAATCTACAGGTAACATGACCAAGGTGAGTTTTTGTGTTTATGAAAATAAAATGGAACACTTTGGCTGAGGTGACAGATATTAATTGCCTCCAAACTGAGTTTCACTGTGATTTTCAGGTTAATTCAGTCAGAATTCCACAGGCAGTCAGCTGGAGGGGTGGATGAATCCGGGAACCGCCGGTTTCCTAGCGACTAAATCAAGCCCTATATCATTATGGATTCTTGCATTTTTTTGGCTTTTTTCCCTTTTTTCTTATTTATCATGGTTTGTAATGAATTTTCTGATGTGAGCTTTGGTTTTGAGGCTGGCATATTGAGTTCAGGGCACAAGAGGAAGGTTCTTTTTCAATCAGGGCACAGCTGTTGGCTTGCTCCAATTCTGGCTTGCTGTCATTGTTTTGGGTGCCTCAGCCGATTTGTGGTTTCTTGTGTGGCAATTTCCTAAATGTTTTCTGGGTCTGAGTCGGTTTTGCCTTCTTATTCCCAAATTTTGTATTCTGATGCAATACAAGCAAGATTTTGGAGAGTAGCCATTATGAAAGAAAAAAAAAAAACACAGCGCATTGCCCTTTCAGGATTAGAAATCTACAGGCAACACGACCAAGATGAGTTTCTGTGTTTTGGAAAATGACATAGAACGCTTCTGCTGAGGGGACAGATTCTAATTCCCTCCAAAATGAGTGTGAGTGCGATTTTGAGGTGAATTCAATCAGAATTCCAAAGTCAGTCTGTGGAAGGGGGGGATGAATCTGGAAACAGCCAGTTTCCTTGTGTCTAAATCCTGCCAAATATCACAAAGGACTCTTGCATTTCCTTGGCTTTTTCACATTTCCCTTATTTATCATGGTTTGTAATGAATTTTCTGATGTGAGCTTTGGTTTTGAGGCTGGCATATTGAGTTCAGGGCACAAGAGGAAGGTTCTTTTTCAATCAGGGCACAGCTGTTGGCTTGCTCCACTTCTGGCTTGCTGTAATTGTTTTGAGTGCCTCAGCCGATTTGTGGTTTCTTGTGTGGCAATTTCCCAAATGTTTTCAGGGTCTGAGTTGGCTTTGCCTTCTTCCTTCCCAAATTTTGTATTCTGATGCAATGCAAAGAAGAGTTTGTACAGAATAGCCATTATGAAATAAAAAAAAAAAAAAACAAGAAATAGGCGTTTGAAGCTTAGAAATCTACAGGTAACATGACCAAGGTGAGTTTTTGTGTTTATGAAAATAAAATGGAACACTTTGGCTGAGGTGACAGATATTAATTGCCTCCAAACTGAGTTTCACTGTGATTTTCAGGTTAATTCAGTCAGAATTCCACAGGCAGTCAGCTGGAGGGGTGGATGAATACTGGAACCGCCGGTTTCCTAGCGACTAAATCAAGCCCTATATCATTATGGATTCTTGCATTTCTTTGGCTTTTTCACATTTCCCTTATTTATCATGGTTTGTAATGAATTTTCTGATGTGAGCTTTGGTTTTGAGGCTGGCATATTGAGTTCAGGGCACAAGAGGAAGGTTCTTTTTCAATCAGGGCACAGCTGTTGGCTTGCTCCAATTCTGGCTTGCTGTCATTGTTTTGGGTGCCTCAGCCGATTTGTGGTTTCTTGAGTGGCAATTTCATAATGTTTTCAGGGTCTGAGTCGGTTTTGCCTTCTTATTCCCAAATTTTGTATTCTGATGCAATACAAGCAAGATTTTGGAGAGTAGCCATTATGAAAGAAAAAAAAAAAACACAGCGCATTGCCTTTTCAGGATTAGAAATCTACAGGCCACACGACCAAGATGAGTTTCTGTGTTTTGGAAAATGACATAGAACGCTTCTGCTGAGGGGACAGATTCTAATTCCCTCCAAAATGAGTGTGAGTGCGATTTTGAGGTGAATTCAATCAGAATTCCAAAGTCAGTCTGTGGAAGGGGGGGATGAATCTGGAAACAGCCAGTTTCTTTGTGTCTAAATCCTGCCAATTATCACAAAGGACTCTTGCATTTCTTTGGCTTTTTCACATTTCCCTTATTTATCATGGTTTGTAATGAATTTTTTGATGTGAGCTTTGGTTTTGAGGCTGCAATATAGAGTTCAGGGCACCGGAAGAATGGTCTTTTTCAAACAGGGCACAGCTGTTGGTGTGCTCCAATTCTGGCTATTGTCTTTGTTTTGGGTGCCTCAGCTGAAATTTGGTTTCTTGAGTTTCAGTGCGAATGTCAGGTTAATTCAGTCAGAATTCCACAGGCAGTCAGCTTTAGTGGTGGATGAATCCGGGAACAGCTGTTTCCTTGCAACTAATTCAAACCCAATATCATTATGGATTCTTCCATTTCTTTGGCTTTTTTCTCTTTTTTCTTCTTTATCATGGTTTGTAATGAATTTTCTGATGTGAGCTTTGGTTTTGAGGCTGGCATATTGAATTCAGAGTACAAGAGGATGGTTCTTTTTCAATCAGGGCACAGCTGTTGGCTTGCTCCACTTCTGGCTTCCAGTCATTGTTTTGAGGGCCTCAGCCGATTTGTGGTTTCTTGTGTGGCAATTTCCCAAATGTTTTCAGGGTCTGAGTTGGCTTTGCCTTCTTCCTTCCCAAATTTTGTATTCTGATGCAATGCAAAGAAGAGTTTGTACAGAATAGCCATTATGAAATAAAAAAAAACAACAAATAGGCGTTTGAAGCTTAGAAATCTACAGGTAACATGACCAAGGTGAGTTTTTGTGTTTATGAAAATAAAATGGAACACTTTGGCTGAGGTGACAGATATTAATTGCCTCCAAACTGAGTTTCACTGTGATTTTCAGGTTAATTCAGTCAGAATTCCACAGGCAGTCAGCTGGAGGAGTGGATGAATCTGGGAACAGCCGGTTTCCTAGCGACTAAATCAAGCCCTATATCATTATGGATTCTTGCATTGTTTTGGCTTTTTTCTCTTTTTTCTTCTTTATCATGGTTTGTAATGAATTTTCTAATGTGAGCTTTGGTTTTGAGGCTGGCATATTGAGTTCAGGGCACAAGAGGAAGGTTCTTTTTCAATCAGGGCACAGCTGTTGGCTTGCTCCAATTCTGGCTTGCTGTCATTGTTTTGGGTGCCTCAGGTGATTTGTGGTTTCTTGTGTGGAAATTTCCTAAATGTTTTCGGGGTCTGAGTTCGTTTTACCTTCTTCCTTCCCAAATTTTGTATTCTGATGCAATACAAGCAAGATTTTGGACAGAGTAGCCCTTATGAAAGAAAAAAAAACACAGCAAATTGCCCTTTCAGGATTAGAAATCCATAGGCAACACAACCAAGATGAGATTCTGTGTTTTGGAAAATGACATGGAACGCTTCTGCTGAGGTGACAGATTCTAATTCCCTCCAAATGGAGTGTGAGAGGGATTTTGAGGTGAATTCAATCAGAATTCCAAAGTCAGTCTGTGGAAGGGGGGGATGAATCTGGAAACAGCCAGTTTCTTTGTGTCTAAATCCTGCCAAATATCACAAAGGACTCTTGAATTTCTTTGGCTTTTTCACATTTCCCTTATTTATCATGGTTTGTAATGAATTTTCTGATGTGAGCTTTGGTTTTGAGGCTGGCATATTGAGTTCAGGGCACAAGAGGATGGTTCTTCTTCAATCAGGGCACAGCTGTTGGCTTGCTCCAATTCTGGCTTGCTGTCATTGTTTTGGGTGCCTCAGCCGATTTGTGGTTTCTTGAGTGGCAATTTCCTAAATGTTTTCTGGGTCTGAGTCGGTTTTGCCTTCTTATTCCCAAATTTTGTATTCTGATGCAATACAAGCAAGATTTTGGAGAGTAGCCATTATGAAAGAAAAAAAAAACACAGCGCATTGCCCTTTCAGGATTAGAAATCTACAGGCAACACGACCAAGATGAGTTTCTGTGTTTTGGAAAATGACATAGAACGCTTCTGCTGAGGGGACAGATTCTAATTCCCTCCAAAATGAGTGTGAGTGCGATTTTGAGGTGAATTCAATCAGAATTCCAAAGTCAGTCTGTGGAAGGGGGGGATGATTCTGGAAATAGCCAGTTTCTTTGTGTCTAAATCCAGCCAAATATCACAAAGGACTCTTGCATTTCTTTGGCTTTTTCACATTTCCCTTATTTATCATGGTTTGTAATGAATTTTCTGATGTGAGCTTTGGTTTTGAGGCTGGCATATTGAGTTCAGGGCACAAGAGGAAGGTTCTTTTTCAATCAGGGCACAGCTGTTGGCTTGCTCCAATTCTGGCTTGCTGTCATTGTTTTGGGTGCCTCAGCTGATTTGTGGTTTCTTGTGTGCCAATTTCCTAAATGTTTTCGGGGTCTGAGTTGGTTTTGCCTTCTTCCTTCCCAAATTTTGTATTCTGATGCAATACAAGCAAGATTTTGGAGAGTAGCCATTATGAAAGAAAAAAAAAAAACACAACACATTGCCCTTTCAGGATTAGAAATCTACAGGCAACAGGACCAAGATGAGTTTCTGTGTTTTGGAAAATGATATAGAATGCTTCTGCTGAGGGGACAGATTCTAATTCCCTCCAAAATGAGTGTGAGTGCGATTTTGAGGTGAATTCAATCAGAATTCCAAAGTCAGTCTGTGGAAGGGGGGGATGAATCTTGAAACAGCCAGTTTCTTTGTGTCTAAATCCAGCCAAATATCAAAAAGGACTCTTGCATTTCTTTGGCTTTTTCACATTTCCCTTATTTAACATGGTTTGTAATGAATTTTCTGATGTGAGCTTTGGTTTTGAGGCTGGCATATTGAGTTCAGGGCACAAGAGGATGGTTCTTTTTCAATCAGGGCACAGCTGTTGGCTTGCTCCAATTCTGGCTTGCTGTCATTGTTTTGGGTGCCTCAGCCGATTTGTGGTTTCTTGAGTGGCAATTTCCTAAATGTTTTCTGGGTCTGAGTCGGTTTTGCCTTCTTATTCCCAAATTTTGTATTCTGATGCAATACAAGCAAGATTTTGGAGAGTAGCCATTATGAAAGAAAAAAAAAAAAACACAGCAAATTGCCCTTTCAGGATTAGAAATCCATAGGCAACACAACCAAGATGAGATTCTGTGTTTTGGAAAATGACATGGAACGCTTCTGCTGAGGTGACAGATTCTAATTCCCTCCAAATGGAGTGTGAGAGGGATTTTGAGGTGAATTCAATCAGAATTCCAAAGTCAGTCTGTGGAAGGGGGGGATGAATCTGGAAACAGCCAGTTTCTTTGTGTCTAAATCCTGCCAATTATCACAAAGGACTCTTGCATTTCTTTGGCTTTTTCACATTTCCCTTATTTATCATGGTTTGTAATGAATTTTCTGATGTGAGCTTTGGTTTTGAGGCTGCAATATAGAGTTCAGGGCACCGGAGGAATGGTCTTTTTCAAACAGGGCACAGCTGTTGGTGTGATCCAATTCTGGCTATTGTCTTTGTTTTGGGTGCCTCAGCTGAAATTTGGTTTCTTGAGTTTCACTGCGAATGTCAGGTTAATTCAGTCAGAATTCCACAGGCAGTCAGTTTTAGTGGTGGATGAATCTGGGAACAGCCGGTTTCCTTGCAACTAAATCAAACCCAATATCATTATGGATTCTTGCATTTCTTTGGATTTTTTCTCTTTTTTCTTCTTTATCATGGTTTGTAATGAATTTTCTGATGTGAGCTTTGGATTTGAGGCTGCCATATGGAGTTCAGGGCACAAGAGGATGGTTCTTTTTCAATCAGGGCACAGCTGTTGGCTTGCTCCACTTCTGGCTTGCTGTCATTGTTTTGAGTGCCTCAGCTGATTTGTGGTTTCTTGTGTGGCAATTTCCCAAATGGTTTCAGGGTCTGAGTTGGCTTTGCCTTCTTCCTTCCCAAATTTTGTATTCTGATGCAATGCAAAGAAGAGTTTGTACAGAATAGCCATTATGAAATAAAAAACACAACAAATAGGCGTTTGAAGCTTAGAAATCTACAGGTAACATGACCAAGGTGAGTTTTTGTGTTTATGAAAATAAAATGGAACCCTTTGGCTGAGGTGATAGATATTAATTGCCTCCAAACTGAGTTTCACTGCGATTTTCAGGTTAATTCAGTCAGAATTCCACAGGCAGTCAGCTGGAGGGGTGGTTGAATCCGGGAACAGCCGGTTTCCTAGCGACTAAATCAAGCCCTATATCATTATGGATTCTTGCATTCTTTTGACTTTTTTCTCTTTTTTCTTATTTATCATGGTTTGTAATGTATTTTCTGATGTGAGCTTTGGTTTTGAGGCTGGCATATGGAGTTCAGGGCACAAGAGGATGGTTCTTTTTCAATCAGGGCACAGCTGTTGGCTTGCTCCACTTCTGGCTTGCTGTCCTTGTTTTGAGTGCCTCAGACGATTTGTGGTTTCTTGTGTGGCAATTTCCCAAATGTTTTCAGGGTCTGAGTTGGCTTTGCCTTCTTCCTTCCCAAATTTTGTATTCTGATGTAATGCAAAGAAGAGTTTGTACAGAATAGCCATTATGAAATAAAAAAAAAAAAACAACAAATAGGCGTTTGAAGCTTAGAAATCTACAGGTAATATGACCAAGGTGAGTTTTTGTGTTTATGAAAATAAAATGGAACACTTTGGCTGAGGTGACAGATATTAATTGCCTCCAAACTGAGTTTCACTGTGATTTTCAGGTTAATTCAGTCAGAATTCCACAGGCAGTCAGCTGTAGGGGTGGATGAATCCGGGAACAGCCGGTTTCCTAGCGACTAAATCAAGCCCTATATAATTATGGATTCTTGGATTTTTTTGGCTTTTTTCTCTTTTTTCTTATTTATCATGGTTTGTAATGTATTTTCTGATGTGAGCTTTGGTTTTGAGGCTGGCATATTGAATTCAGGGGACAAGAGGAAGGTTCTTTTTCAATCAGGGCACAGCTGTTGGCTTGCTCCAATTCTGGCTTGCTGTCATTGTTTTGGGTGCCTCAGCCGATTTGTGGTTTCTTGTGTGGCATTTTCCTAAATGTTTTCTGGGTCTGAGTTGGTTTTGCCTTCTTCCTTCCCAAATTTTGTATTCTGATGCAATACAAGCAAGATTTTGGAGAGTAGCCATTATGAAAGAAAAAAAAAAAAAACACAGCGCATTGCCCTTTCAGGATTAGAAATCCATAGGCAACACGACCAAGATGAGTTTCTGTGTTTTGGAAAATGACATAGAACACTTCTGCTGAGGTGACAGATTCTAATTCCCTCCAAAATGAGTGTGATTGTGATTTTGAGGTGAATTCAATCAGAATTCCAAAGTCAGTCTGTGGAAGGGGGGGATGAATCTGGAAATAGCCAGTTTCTTTGTGTCTAAATCCTGCCAAATATCACAAAGGACACTTGCATTTCTTTGGCTTTTTCAGATTTCCCTTATTTATCATGGTTTGTAATGAATTTTCTGATGTGAGCTTTGGTTTTGAGGCTGGCATATTGAGTTCAGGGCACAAGAGGAAGGTTCTTTTTCAATCAGGGCACAGCTGTTGGCTTGCTCCAATTCTGGCTTGCTGTCATTGTTTTGGGTGCCTCAGGTGATTTGTGGTTTCTTGAGCGGCAATTTCCTAAAAGTTTTCTGGGTCTGAGTCGGTTTTGCCTTCTTATTCCCAAATTTTGTATTCTGATGCAATGCAAGCAAGATTTTGGAGAGTAGCCATTATGAAAGAAAAAAAAAAAACACAGCGCATTGCCCTTTCAGGATTAGAAATCTACAAGCAACACGACCAAGATGAGTTTCTGTGTTTTGGAAAATGACATAGAACGCTTCTGCTGAGGGGACAGATTCTAATTCCCTCCAAAATGAGTGTGAGTGCGATTTTGAGGTGAATTCAATCAGAACTCCAAAGTCAGTCTGTGGAAGGGGGGGATGAATCTGGAAACAGCCAGTTTCTTTGTGTCTAAATCCTGCCAATTATCACCAAGGACTCTTGCATTTCTTTGGCTTTTTCACATTTCCCTTATTTATCATGGTTTGTAATGAATTTTCTGATGTGAGCTTTGGTTTTGAGGCTGGCATATTGAGTTCAGGGCAAAAGAGGAAGGTTCTTTTTCAATCAGGGCACAGCTGTTGGCTTGCTCCAATTCTGGCTTGCTGTCATTGTTTTGGGTGGCTCAGCTGATTTGTGGTTTTTTGTGTGGCAATTTCCTAAATATTTTCGGGGTCTGAGTTGGTTTTACCTTCTTCCTTCCCAAATTTTGTATTCTGATGCAATACAAGCAAGATTTTGGACAGAGTAGCCATTATGAAAGAAAAAAAAAAGCACAGCAAATTGCCCCTTCAGGATTAGAAATCCATAGGCAACACAACCAAGGTGAGATTCTGTGTTTTGGAAAATGACATGGAACGCTTCTGCTGAGGGGACAGATTCTAATTCCCTCCAAATGGAGTGTGAGAGCGATTTTGAGGTGAATTCAATCAGAATTCCAAAGTCAGTCTGTGGAAGGGGGGGATGAATCTGGAAACAGCCAGTTTCTTTGTGTCTAAATCCTGCCAAATCTCACAAAGGACTCTTGCATTTCTTTGGCTTTTTCACATTTGCCTTATTTATCATGGTTTGTAATGAATTTTCTGATGTGAGCTTTGGTTTTGAGGCTGCAATATAGAGTTCAGGGCACCGGAAGAATGGTCTTTTTCAAACAGGGCACAGCTGTTGGTGTGCTCCAATTCTGGCTATTGTCTTTGTTTTGGGTGCCTCAGCTGAAATTTGGTTTCTTGAGTTTCAGTGCGAATGTCAGGTTAATTCAGTCAGAATTCCACAGGCAGTCAGCTTTAGTGGTGGATGAATCTGGGAACAGCCGGTTTCCTGGCAACTAAATCAAACCCAATATCATTATGGATTCTTGCATTTCTTTGGCTTTTTTCTCTTTTTTCTTCTTTATCATGGTTTGTAATGAATTTTCTGATGTGAGCTTTGGTTTTGAGGCTGCCATATGGAGTTCAGGGCACAAGAGGATGGTTCTTTTTCAATCAGGGCACAGCTGTTGGCTTGCTCCACTTCTGGCTTGCTGTCATTGTTTTGAGTGCCTCAGCTGATTTGTGGTTTCTTGTGTGGCAATTTCCCAAATGGTTTCAGGGTCTGAGTTGGCTTTGCCTTCTTCCTTCCCAAATTTTGTATTCTGATGCAATGCAAAGAAGAGTTTGTACAGAATAGCCATTATGAAATGAAAAACACAACAAATAGGCGTTTGAAGCTTAGAAATCTACAGGTAACATGACCAAGCTGAGTTTTTGTGTTTATGAAAATAAAATGGAACACTTTGGCTGAGGTGACAGATATTAATTGCCTCCAAACTGAGTTTCACTGCGATTTTGAGGTGTATTCAATCAGAATTCCAAAGTCAGTCTGTGGAAGGGGGGGATGAATCTGGAAACAGCCAGTTTCTTTGTGTCTAAATCCTGCCAAATATCACAAAGGACACTTGCATTTCTTTGGCTTTTTCAGATTTCCCTTATTTATCATGGTTTGTAATGAATTTTCTGATGTGAGCTTTGGTTTTGAGGCTGGCATATTGAGTTCAGGGCACAAGAGGAAGGTTCTTTTTCAATCAGGGCACAGCTGTTGGCTTGCTCCACTTCTGGCTTGCTGTCATTGTTTTGGGTGCCTCAGCCGATTTGTGGTTTCTTGAGTGGCAATTTCCTAAATGTTTTCTGGGTCTGAGTCGGTTTTGCCTTCTTATTCCCAAATTTTGTATTCTGATGCAATACAAGCAAGATTTTGGAGAGTAGCCATTATGAAAGAAAAAAAAAAACACAGCAAATTGCCCTTTCAGGATTAGAAATCTACAGGCAACATGACCAAGATGAGTTTCTGTGTTTTGGAAAATGACATGGAACGCTTCTGCTGAGAGGACAGATTCTAATTCCCTCCAAATGGAGTGTGAGAGGGATTTTGAGGTGAATGCAATCAGAATTCCAAAGTCAGTCTGTGGAAGGGGGGGATGAATCTGGAAACAGCCAGTTTCTTTGTGTCTAAATCCTGCCAAATCTCACAAAGGACTCTTGCATTTCTTTGGCTTTTTCACATTTCCCTTATTTATCATGGTTTGTAATGAATTTTCTGATGTGAGCTTTGGTTTTGAGGCTGCCATATATAGTTCAGGGCACAAGAGGATGGTTCTTTTTCAATCAGGGCACAGTTGTTGGCTTGCTCCACTTCTGGCTTGCTGTCCTTGTTTTGAGTGCCTCAGCCGATTTGTTGTTTCTTGTGTGGCAATTTCCCAAATGGTTTCAGGGTCTGAGTTGGCTTTGCCTTCTTCCTTCCCAAATTTTGTATTCTGATGCAATGCAAAGAAGAGTTTGTGCAGAATAGCCATTATGAAATGAAAAACACAACAAATAGGCGTTTGAAGCTTAGAAATCTACAGGTAACATGACCAAGGTGAGTTTTTGTGTTTATGAAAATAAAATGGAACACTTTGGCTGAGGTGACAGATATTAATTGCCTCCAAACTGAGTTTCACTGCGATTTTCAGGTTAATTCAGTCAGAATTCCACAGGCAGTCAGCTGGAGGGGTGGTTGAATCCGGGAACAGCCGATTTCCTAGCGACTAAATCAAGCCCTATATCATTATGGATTCTTGCATTGTTTTGGCTTTTTTCTCTTTTTTCTTCTTTATCATGGTTTGTAATGAATTTTCTGATGTGAGCTTTGGTTTTGAGGCTGGCATATTGAGTTCAGGGCACAAGAGGAAGGTTCTTTTTCAATCAGGGCACAGCTGTTGGCTTGCTCCAATTCTGGCTTGCTGTCATTGTTTTGGGTGCCTCAGCCGATTTGTGGTTTCTTGAGTGGCAATTTCCTAAATGTTTTCGGGGTCTGAGTCGGTTTTGCCTTCTTATTCCCAAATTTTGTATTCTGATGCAATACAAGCAAGATTTTGGAGAGTAGCCATTATGAAAGAAAAAAAAAAACACAGCAAATTGCCCCTTCAGGATTAGAAATCCATAGGCAACACGACCAAGATGAGTTTCTGTGTTTTGGAAAATGACATGGAACGCTTCTGCTGAGGGGACAGATTCTAATTCCCTCCAAATGGAGTGTGAGAGGGATTTTGAGGTGAATTCAATCAGAATTCCAAAGTCAGTCTGTGGAAGGGTTGGGTGAATCTGGAAGCAGCCAGTTTCTTTGTGTCTAAATCCAGCCAAATATCACAAAGGACTCTTGCATTTCTTTGGCTTTTTCACATTTCCCTTATTTAACATGGTTTGTAATGAATTTTCTGATGTGAGCTTTGGTTTTGAGGCTGGCATATTGAGTTCAGGGCACAAGAGGAAGGTTCTTTTTCAATCAGGGCACAGCTGTTGGCTTGCTCCAATTCTGGCTTGCTGTCATTGTTTTGGGTGCCTCAGCCGATTTGTGGTTTCTTGAGTGGCAATTTCCTAAATGTTTTCAGGGTCTCAGTTGGCTTTGCATTCTTCCTTCCCAAATTTTGGATTCTGATGCAATACAAGCAAGATTTTGGAGAGTAGCCATTATGAAAGAAAAAAACAAAAAATCAAAGCGCATTGCCCTTTCAGGATTAGAAATCTACAGGCAACAGGACCAAGGTGAGATTCTGTGTTTTGGAAAATGACATGGAACGCTTCTGCTGAGGTGACAGATTCTAATTCCCTCCAAATGGAGTGTGAGAGCGATTTTGAGGTGAATTCAATCAGAATTCCAAAGTCAGTCTGTGGAAGGGGGGGATGAATCTGGAAACAGCCAGTTTCTTTGTGTCTAAATCCTGCCAAATCTCACAAAGGACTCTTGCATTTCTTTGGCTTTTTCACATTTGCCTTATTTATGATGGTTTGTAATGAATTTTCTGATGTGAGCTTTGGTTTTGAGGCTGCAGTATAGAGTTCAGGGCACCGGAGGAATTGGTTACACCTGGAGTCAAATCCTCCACACATTCGAGTTTTCTAGGAAGAAAGCTCCAGAAACCTGAGAAAACATGATATTTCTTTCTGTAAACATGACATTGGATGCATTTGCCGAACAGACAGATGTGCTTTTCTGCAAAACCACTTTCACGGTGATTTTTGGTTAAATTTCACAAAAATCCACAACAATTTGTCCAGATACTCCTGGATTAAAGTAAAATTATCTGGTGTGTTGTGGCTATCTCAATCCCTGATCTTGCTACAGCCTCTGTGTGTGTTTGTGTTTTCTGGACATTCTCTACGGACTTTACGGTTTTGAATGCATTTTAGCAGGAGCCATTTTGTATTCTGCTGGCAAACGCTAATTGGTTACACCTGGAGTCAAATCCTCCACTCATTCGAGTTTTCTAGGAAGAAAGCTTCAGAAACCTGAGAAAACATGATATTTCTTTCTGTAAACATGACATTGGATGCATTTGCCGAACAGGAAGATTGTGCTTTTCCCCAAAGCCACTTTCACGGTGATTTTTGGTTAAATTTCACCCGAAATCCACAACAATTTGTCCAGATACTCCTGGATGAAAACAAAATTATCTGGTGTGTTGTGGCTCTCTCAATCTCAGATCTTGCTACAGCCTCTGTGTGTGTTTGTATTTTCTGGACATTCTCTATGGACTTTAAGGTTTTGAATGCATTTTAGCAGTACCCTTTTTGTTTTCTACTGGCAAACGCTAATTGGTTCCACCTGGAGTCAAATCCTCCACACATTCGAGTTTTCTAGGAAGAAAGCTCCAGAAACCTGAGAAAACGTGATGTTTGTATTTGTACATGACATTGGATGCATTTGCAGAAAAGGAAGATTGCGCTTTTCTCCAAAACCACTTTCACGGTGACTTTTTGGTTAAATTTCACCTGAAATCCACAACAATTTGTCCAGACACTCCTGGATGAAAACAAAACTATCTGGTGTGTGGTGGCTATCTCAATCCCAGATCTTGCTACAGCCTCTGTGTGTGTGTGTTTTTTCTGGACATTCTCTATGGACTTTAAGGTTTTGAATGCATTTTAGCAGCACCCTTTTTGTTTTCTGCTGGCAAACGCTAATTGGTTCCACCTGGGGTCAAATCCTCCACACATTCGAGTTTTCTAGGAAGAAAGCTCCAGAAACCTGAGAAAACATGATATTTCTTTCTGTAAACATGACATTGTTTGCATTTGCCGAACAGGAAGATTGTACTTTTCTCCAAAACAACTTTCACGGTGATTTTTAGTTAAATTTCACCCGAAATCCACAACAATTTTTTGAGATACTCCTGGTTGAAAACAAAATTATCTGGTGTGTTGTGGCTATCTCAATCCCTGATCTTGCTACAGCTTCTGTGTGTGTTTGTGTTTTCTGGACATTCTCTATGGACTTTACGGTTTTGAATGCATTTTAGCAGGACCCTTTTTGTATTCTGCTGGCAAATACTAATTGGTTCCACCTGGAGTCAAATCCTCCACACATTCGAGTTTTCTAGGAAGAAAGCTCCAGAAACCTGAGAAAACGTGATGTTTGAATTTGTAAACATGACATTGGATGCATTTGCTGAACAGAAACTTTGTGCTTTTCTCCAAAACCACTTTCACGGTGATTTTTGGTTAAATTTCACCCGAAATCCACAACAATTTGTCCAGATACTCCTGGATGAAAACAAAACTATCTGGTGTGTTGTGGCTATCTCAATCCCAGATCTTGCTACAGCCTCTGTGTGTGTTTGTGTTTTCTGGATATTCTATATGGACTTTATGGTTTTGAATGCATTTTATCATGTAAGTTTTAGTTTTTAGCTGCCTAAGCTAATTGGTTCCACCTGGAGTCAAATCCTAAACACATTCGAGTTTTCTAGGAAGAAAGCTCCAGAAACCTGAGAAAACATGATTTTTGTATTTGTAAACATGACATTGGATGCATTTGCAGAACAGAAATATTGCGCTTTTCTCAAAAACCACTTTCACGGTGATTTTGTGGTTAAATTTCACCCGGATACAACAACATTTTGTCCAGATACCCTGGATGAAAACAAAACTATCTGGTGTGTTGTGGCTATTTCAATCCCAGATCTTGCTACAGCCTCTGTGTGTGTTTGTGTTTTCTGGACATTCTCTATGGACTTTACGGTTTTGAATGCATTTTAGCATGTAAGCTTTTGTATTTAGCTGCCAAACGCTAATTGGTTCCACCTGGGGTCAAATCCTCCACACATTCGAGTTTTCTAGGAAGAAAGCTCCAGAAACCTGAGAAAACGTGATGTTTGTATTTGTAAACATGGCATTGGATGCATTTGCAGAAAAGGAAGATTGTGCTTTTCTCCAAAACCACTTTCACGGTGACTTTTTGGTTAAATTTCACCTGAAATCCACAACAATTTGTCCAGACACTCCTGGATGAAAACAAAACTATCTGGTGTGTGGTGGCTATCTCAATCCCAGATCTTGCTACAGCCTCTGTGTGTGTGTGTGTTTTCTGGACATTCTCTATGGACTTTAAGGTTTTGAATGCATTTTAGCAGGACCCTTTTTGTTTTCTGCTGACAAACGCTAATTGGTTCCACCTGGGGTCAAATCCTCCACACATTCGAGTTTTCTAGGAAGAAAGCTTCAGAAACCTGAGAAAACGTGATGTTTGTATTTGTAAACATGACATTGGATGCATTTGCAGAACAGGAAGATTGTACTTTTCTCCAAAACCACTTTCACGCTGATATTTTGGTTAAATTTCAACAGAAATCCACAACAATTGGTCCAGATACTCCTGGATGAAAACAAAACTATCTGGTTTGTTGTGGCTATCTCAATCCCAGATCTTGCTACTGCCTCTGTGTGTGTTTGTGTTTTCTGGACATTCTCTATGGACTTTACGGTTTTGAATGCATTTTAGCATGTAAGTTTTTGTTTTTAGCTGGCAAACGCTAATTGGTTCCAGCTGGAGTCAAATCTTACACAGATTCGAGTTTTCTAGGAATAAAGCCCCAGAAACCAGAGAAAACATGATATTTCTTTCTATAAACATGACATTGGATTCATTTGCTGAACAGACAGATTGTGCTTTTCTCCAAAACCACTTTCACGGTGATTTTTTGGTTAAATTTCACCCGGATACAATAAAATTTTGTCCAGATACTCTGGATGAAAACAAAACTATCTGGTGTGTTGTGGCTATCTCAATCCCAGATCTTGCTACAGCCTCTGTGTATGTGTGTGCTTTCTGGACATTCTCTATGGACTTTACGGTTTTGTATGCATTTTAGCAGGACCCTTTTTGTTTTCTGCTGGCAAACGCTAATTGGTTCCACCTGGAGTCAAATCCTCCACACATTCGAGTTTTCTAGGAAGAAAGCTCCAGAAACCTGAGAAAACGTGATGTTTGTATTTGTAAACATGACATTGGATGCATTTGCAGAAAAGGAAGATTGTGCTTTTCTCCAAAACCACTTTCACCGTGATTTTTTGGTTAAAATTTACCTGAAATCCATAACAAATTTTCGAGATAATCCTGGATGAAAACAAAACTATCTGGTGTGTGGTGGCTATCTCAATCCCATTCTTGCTACAGCTTCTGTGTTTGTGTTTTCTGGACATTCTCTATGGACTTTACAGTTTTGAATGCATTTTAGCATATAAGGTTTTGTTTTTAGCTGCCAAACACTAATCGGTTCCACCTGGAGTCAAATCCTCCACTCATTCGAGTTTTCTAGGAAGAAAGCTCCAGAAACCTGAGAAAACATGATATTTCTTTCCTTAAACATGACATTGGATGCATTTGCCAAACAGGAAGATTGTGCTTTTCTCCAAAACCACTTTCACGGTGATTTTTGTTAAATTTCACCCGAAATCCACAACAATTTGTCCAGAAACTCCTGGATGAAAACAAAACTATCTGGTGTGTTGTGGCTATCTCAATCCCAGATATTGCTACAGCCTCTGTGTGTGTTTGTGTTTTCTGGACATTCTCTATGGACTTTAAGGTTTTGAATGCATTTAGCAGGACCCTCTTTGTTTTCTGCTGGCAAACGATAATCGGTTCCACCTGGAGTCAAGTCCTCCACACATTCGAGTTTTCTAGGAGGAAAGCTTCAGAAACCTGAGAAAACATGATATTTCTTTCTGTAAACATGACATTGGATGCATTTGCCGAACAGGAAGATTGTGCTTTTCCCCAAAGCCACTTTCACGGTGATTTTTGGTTAAATTTCACCCGAAATCCACAACAATTTGTCCAGATACTCCTGGATGAAAACAAAACTATCTGGTGTGTTGTGGCTCTCTCAATCTCAGATCTTGCTACAGCCTCTGTGTGTGTTTGTGTATTCTGGACATTCTCTATGGACTTTACGGTTTTGAATGCATTTTAGCATGTAAGGTTTTGTTTTTAGCTGCGAAACGCTAATCGGTTCCACCTGTAGTCAAATCCTCCACTCATTCGAGTTTTCTAGGAAGAAAGCTTCAGAAACCAGAGAAAACATGATATTTCTTTCTGTAAACATGACATTGGATGCAGTTGCCGAACAGGAAGATTGTGCTTTTCTCCAAAACCACTTTCACGGTGATTTTTGGTTAAATTTGACTTCAAAACTACAACAATTTGTCCAGTAACTCCTGCATGAAAACAAAACTATCTGGTGTGTTGTGGCTATCTCAATCCCATATCTTGCTACAGTCTCTGTGTGTGTGTGTTTTTTCTGGACATTCTCTATGGACTTTACGGTTTTGAATGCATTTTAGCATGTGACGTTTTGTTTTTAGCTGCCAAACGCTAATTGGTTCCACCTAGAGTCAAAAACTCCACACTTTCGAGTTTTCTAGGAAGAAAGCTCAAGAAACCTGAGAAAACATGATATTTCTTTCTGTAAACATGACATTGGATGCATTTGCTGAACAGGAAGATTGTGCTTTTCCCCAAAACCACTTTCACGGTGATTTTTTGGTTAAATTTCACTTCAAAACTACAACAATTTGTCCAGATACTCCTGGATGAAAACACAGATATCTGGTGATTTTTAGCTATCTCAATCCCAGATATTGCTACAGCCTCTGTGTGTATTTGTGATTTCTGGACATTCTCTATGAACTTTACGGTTTTGAATGCATTTTAGCCGGACCCTTTTTGTTTTCTGCTGGCAAACGGTGATTGGTTCCACCTGGAGTCAAATCCTCCACACATTCGAGTTTTCTAGGAAGAAAGCTTCAGAAACCTGAGAAAACATGATATTTCTTTCTGGAAACATGACATTGGATGCATTTGCCGAACAGGAAGATTGTGCTTTTCCCCAAAACCACTTTCACGGTGATTTTTTGGGTAAATTTCACTTCAAAACTACAACAATTTGTCCAGATACTCCTGGATGAAGACAAAACTATCTGGTGTGTTGTGGCTCTCTCAATCTCAGATCTTGCTACAGCCTCTGTGTGTGTTTGTGTTTTCTGGACATTCTCTATGGACTTTACGGTTTTGAATGCATTTTAGCATGTAAGGTTTTGTTTTTAGCTGACAAACGCTAATTGGTTCCACCTGGAGTCAAATCCTCCACTCATTCGAGTTTTCTAGGAAGAAAGCTTCAGAAACCTGACAAAACATGACATTTCTTTCTGTAAACATGACATTGGATGCATTTGCTAAACTGGAAGATTGTGCTTTTCTCCAAAACCACTTTCACGGTGATTTTTTGGTTAAATTTCACTTCAAAACTACAACAATTTGTCCAGATACTCCTGGATGAAGACAAAACTATCTGGTGTGTTGTGGCTATCTCAATCGCAGATCTTGCTACAGTCTCTGTGTGTTTGTGTTTTCTGGACATTCTCTATGGACTTTACGGTTTTGAATGTATTTTAGCATGTAAGGTTTTGTTTTTAGCTGGCAAACGCTAATTGGTCCAACCTGGAGTCACATCCTCCACTCATTCGAGTTTTCTAGGAAGAAAGCTTCAGAAACCTGAGAAAACATGATATTTCTTTCTGTGAACATGACATGGGATGCATTTGCCGAACAGGAAGATTGTGCTTTTCCCCAAAACCACTTTCACGGTGATTTTTTGGTTAAATTTCACTTCAAAACTACAACAATTTGTCCAGATACTCCTGGATGAAAAGAAAGATATCTGGTGATTTTTTGATATCTCAATCCCAGATCTTGCTACAGCCTCTGTGTGTGTTTGTGTTTTCTGGACATTCTCTATGGACTTTAAGGTTTTGAATGCATTTTAGCAGGACCCTTTTTGTTTTCTGTTGGCAAACGGTAATCGGTTCCACCTGGAGTCAATTCCTAAACACATTTGAGTTTTCTAGGAGGAAAGCTCCAGAAACCTGAGAAAACATGATATTTCTTTCTGTAAACATGACATTGGATGCATTTGCCGAACAGGAAGATTGTGCTTTTCCCCAAAATCACTTTCACGGTGATTTTTGGTTAAATTTCACAAAAATCCACAACAATTTGTCCAGATACTACTGGATGAAAACAAAACTATCTGGTGTGTTGTGGCTATCTCAATCCCAGATCTTGCTACAGCCTCTGTGTGTGTTTGTGTTTTCTGGAAATTCTCTATGGACTTTACGCTTTTGAATGCATTTTAGCATGTAAGTTTTTGTGTTTAGCTGCCAAACGCTAATTGTTTCCACCTGGAGTCAAAAACTCCACACTTTTGAGTTTTCTAGGAAGAAAGCTCCAGAAACCTGAGAAAACATGATATTTCTTTCTGTAAACATGACATTGGATGCATTTGCCGAACAGGAAGATTGTGCTTTTCTCCAAAACCACTTTCACGGTGATTTTTTGGTTAAATTTCACTTCAAAACTACAACAATTTGTCCAGATACTCCTGGATGAAAACACAGATATCTGGTGATTTTTAGCTATCTCAATCCCAGATATTGCTACAGGCTCTGTGTGTATTTGTGATTTCTGGACATTCTCTATGAACTTTATGGTTTTGAATGCATTTTAGCCGGACCCTTTTTGTTTTCTGCTGGCAAACGGTAATCGGTTCCACCTGGAGTCAAATCCTCCACACATTCGAGTTTTCTAGGAAGAAAGCTTCAGAAACCTGCGAAAACATGATATTTCTTTCTGTAAACATGACATTGGATGCAGTTGCCGAACAGGAAGATTGTGCTTTTCCCCAAAACCACTTTCACGGTGATTTTTTGGTTACATTTCATTTCAAAACTACAACAATTTGTCCAGACACTCCTGGATGAAAACAAAACTATCTGGTGTGTTGTGGCTATCTCTATCCTAGATCTTGCTACAGTCTCTGTGTGTTTGTGTTTTCTGGACATTCTCTATGGACTTGAAAGTTTTGAATGCATTTTAGCATGTAAGTTTTTGTTTTTAGCTGCCAAACGCTAATTGGTTCCACCTGGAGTCAAATCCTTCACACATTCGAGTTTTCGAGGAAGAAAGCTCCAAAAACATGAGAAAACGTGATGTTTCTATTTGTAACCATGACATTGGATGCATTTGCCGAACAGGAAGATTGTGCTTTTCTCCAAAACCACGTTCACGGTGATTTTTTGGTTAAATTTCACTTTAAAACTACAACAATTTGTCCAGATACTCCTGGATGAAAACAAAGATATCTGGTGATTTTTTGATATCTCAATCCCAGATATTGCTACAGCCTCTGTGTGTGTTTCTGTTTTCTGGACATTCTCTATGGACTTTAAGGTTTTGAATGCATTTTAGCCGGACCCTTTTTGTTTTCTGCTGGCAAACGCTAATTGGTTCCACCTGGAGTCAAATCCTCCACACATTCGAGTTTTCCAGGAAGAAAGCTTCAGAAACCTGAGAAAACATGATATTTCTTTCTGGAAACATGACATTGGATGCATTTGCCGAACAGGAAGATTGTGCTTTTCCCCAAAAAAACTTTCACGGTGATTTTTTGGGTAAATTTCACTTCAAAACTACAACAATTTGTCCAGATACTCCTTTATGAAAACAAAACTATCTGGTGTGTTGTGGCTCTCTCAATCTCAGATCTTGCTACAGCCTCTGTGTGTGTTTGTGTTTTCTGGACATTCTCTATGGACTTTACGGTTTTGAATGCATTTTAGCATGTAAGGTTTTGTTTTTAGCTGACAAACGCTAATTGGTTCCACCTGGAGTCAAATCCTCCAGTCATTCGAGTTTTCTAGGAAGAAAGCTTCAGAAACCTGACAAAACATGACATTTCTTTCTGTAAACATGACATTGGATGCATTTGCTAAACTGGAAGATTGTGCTTTTCTCCAAAACCACTTTCACGGTGATTTTTTGGTTAAATTTCACTTCAAAACTACAACAATTTGTCCAGATACTCCTGGATGAAGACAAAACTATCTGGTGTGTTGTGGCTATCTCAATCGCAGATCTTGCTACAGTCTCTGTGTGTTTGTGTTTTCTGGACATTCTCTATGGACTTTACGGTTTTGAATGTATTTTAGCATGTAAGGTTTTGTTTTTAGCTGGCAAACGCTAATTGGTTCCACCTGGAGTCACATCCTCCACTCATTCGAGTTTTCTTGGAAGAAAGCTTCAGAAACCTGAGAAAACATGATATTTCTTTCTGTGAACAGGACATGGGATGCATTTGCCGAACAGGAAGATTGTGCTTTTCTCCAAAACCACTTTCACGGTGATTTTTTTGGTTAAATTTCACTTCAAAACTACAACAATTTGTCCAGATACTCCTGGATGAAAAGAAAGATATCTGGTGATTTTTTAATATCTCAATCCCAGATCTTGCTACAGCCTCTGTGTGTGTTTGTGTTTTCTGGACATTCTCTATGGACTTTAAGGTTTTGAATGCATTTTAGCAGGACCCTTTTTGTTTTCTGTTGGCAAACGGTAATCGGTTCCTCCTGGAGTCAATTCCTCCACACATTCGAGTTTTCTAGGAGGAAAGCTCCAGAAACCTGAGAAAACATGATATTTCTTTCTGTAAACATGACATTGGATGCATTTGCCAAACTGGAAGATTGTGCTTTTCCCCAAAATCACTTTCACGGTGATTTTTGGTTAAATTTCACCTGAAATCCACAACAATTTGTCCAGATACTCCTGGATGAAAACAAAACTATCTGGTGTGTTGTGGCTATCTCAATCCCAGATCTTGCTACAGCCTCTGTGTGTGTTTGTGTTTTCTGGAAATTCTCTATGGACTTTACGCTTTTGAATGCATTTTAGCATGTAAGTTTTTGTGTTTAGCTGCCAAACGCTAATTGGTTCCACCTGGAGTCAAAAACTCCACACTTTTGAGTTTTCTAGGAAGAAAGCTCCAGAAACCTGAGAAAACATGATATTTCTTTCTGTAAACATGACATTGGATGCATTTGCCGAACAGGAAGATTGTGCTTTTCTCCAAAACCACTTTCACGGTGATTTTTTGGTTAAATTTCACTTCAAAACTACAACAATTTGTCCAGATACTCCTGGATGAAAACACAGATATCTGGTGATTTTTAGCTATCTCAATCCCAGATATTGCTACAGGCTCTGTGTGTATTTGTGATTTCTGGACATTCTCTATGAACTTTATGGTTTTGAATGCATTTTAGCCGGACCCTTTTTGTTTTCTGCTGGCAAACGGTAATCGGTTCCACCTGGAGTCAAATCCTCCACACATTCGAGTTTTCTAGGAAGAAAGCTTCAGAAACCTGCGAAAACATGATATTTCTTTCTGTAAACATGACATTGGATGCAGTTGCCGAACAGGAAGATTGTGCTTTTCCCCAAAACCACTTTCACGGTGATTTTTTGGTTACATTTCATTTCAAAACTACAACAATTTGTCCAGACACTCCTGGATGAAAACAAAACTATCTGGTGTGTTGTGGCTATCTCTATCCTAGATCTTGCTACAGTCTCTGTGTGTTTGTGTTTTCTGGACATTCTCTATGGACTTGAAAGTTTTGAATGCATTTTAGCATGTAAGTTTTTGTTTTTAGCTGCCAAACGCTAATTGGTTCCACCTGGAGTCAAATCCTTCACACATTCGAGTTTTCGAGGAAGAAAGCTCCAAAAACATGAGAAAACGTGATGTTTCTATTTGTAACCATGACATTGGATGCATTTGCCGAACAGGAAGATTGTGCTTTTCTCCAAAACCACGTTCACGGTGATTTTTTGGTTAAATTTCACTTTAAAACTACAACAATTTGTCCAGATACTCCTGGATGAAAACAAAGATATCTGGTGATTTTTTGATATCTCAATCCCAGATATTGCTACAGCATCTGTGTGTGTTTGTGTTTTCTGGACATTCTCTATGGACTTTAAGGTTTTGAATGCATTTTAGCAGGATCCTTTTTGTTTTCTGCTGGCAAACGGTAATCGGTTCCACCTGGAGTCAAATCCTCCACACATTCGAGTTTTCTAGGAAGAAAGCTCCAGAAACCTGAGAAAACATGATATTTCTTTCTGTAAACATGACATTGGATGCATTTGCCGAACAGGAAGATTGTGCTTTTCCCCAAAACCACTTTTTCGGTGATTTTTTGGTTAAATTTCACCCGAAATACACAACAATTTCTCCAGATACTCCTAGATGAAAACAAAACTATCTGGTGTGTTGTGGCTATCTCAATCCCAGATCTTGCTACAGCCTCTGTGTGTGTTTGTGTTTTCTGGACATTCTCTATGGACTTTACAGTTTTGAATGCATTTTAGCATGTAAGGTTTTGTTTTTAGCTGCGAAACGCTGATCGGTTCCACCTGGAGTCAAATCCTCCACTCATTCGAGTTTTCTAGGAAGAAAGCTCCAGAAACCTGAGAAAACATGATATTTCTTTCTGTAAACATGACATTGGATGCATTTGCCGAACAGGAAGATTGTGCTTTTCTCCAAAGCCATTTTCACAGTGAATTTTTGGTTAAATTTCACTTCAAAACTACAACAATTTGTCCAGATACTCCTGGATGAAAACAAAACTATCTGGTGTGTTGTGGCTATCTCAATCGCAGATCTTGCTACAGCCTCCGTGTGTGTTTGTGATTTCTGGACATTCTCTATGGACTTTATGGTTTTAAATTCATTTTAGCATGTAAGGTTTTGTTTTTAGCTGGCAAACGCTAATGGGTTCCACCTGGAGTCACATCCTCCACTCATTCGAGTTTTCTAGGAAGAAAGCTTCAGAAACCTGAGAAAACATAACATTTCTTTCTGTGAACATGACATTGGATGCATTTGCCGAACAGGAAGATTGTGCTTTTCCCCAAAAACACTTTCACGGTGATTTTTTGGTTAAATTTCACTTCAAAACTACCACAATTTGTCCAGATACTCCTGGAGAAAAGAAAGATATCTGGTGATTTTTTATATCTCAATCCCAAATATTGCTACAGCCTCTGTGTGTGTTTGTGTTTTCTGGACATTCTCTATGGACTTTAAGGTTTTCAATGCATTTTAGCAGGACCCTTTTTGTTTTCTGCTGGCAAACGGTAATCGGTTCCACCTGGAGTCAAATCCTACACACATTCGAGTTTTCTAGGAGGAAAGCTCCAGAAACCTGAGAAAACATGATATTTCTTTCTGTAAACATGACATTGGATGCATTTGCCGAACAGGAAGATCGTGCTTTTCTCCAAAACCACTTTCACGGTGATTTTTTGGTTAAATTTCACTTCAAAACTACAACAATTTGTCCAGATACTCCTGGATGAAAACAAAACTATCTGGTGTGTTGTGGCTATCTCAATCCCAGATCTTGCTACAGCCTCTGTGTGTGTTTGTGTTTTCTGGACCTTATGGACTTTAAGGTTTTGAATGCATTTTAGCATGTAAGGTTTTGTTTTTAGCTGCCAAACGCTAATTGGTTCCACCTGGAGTCTAATCCTCCACACATTCGAGTTTTCTAGGAAGAAAGCTTCAGAAACCTGAGAAAACATGATATTTCTTTCTGTAAACATGACATTGGATGCATTTGCAGAACCGGAAGATTGTGCTTTTCTCCAAAGCCACTTTCACAGTGAATTTTTGGTTAAATTTCACTTCAAATCTACAACAATTTGTCCAGATACTCCTGGATGAAGACAAAACTATCTGGTGTATTGTGGCTATCTCAATCTCAGATCTTGCTACAGCCTCTGTGTGTGTTTGTGTTTTCTGGACATTCTCTATGGACTTTATGGTTTTGAATGCATTTTAGCATGTAAGGTTTTGTTTTTAGCTGCCAAACGCTAATTGCTTCCACCTGGAGTCACATCCTCCACTCATTAGAGTTTTCTAGGAAGAAAGCTTCAGAAACCTGAGAAAACATGACATTTCTTTCTGTAACCATGACATTGGATGCATTTGCCGAACAGGAAGATTGTGCTTTCCTCCAAAACCACTTTCACGGTGATTTTTGTTAAATTTCACCCGAAATCCACAACAATTTGTTCAGACACTCCTGGATGAAAACAAAACTATCTGGTGTGTTGTGGCTATCTCTATCCCAGATCTTGCTTCAGTCTCTGTGTGTGTTTGTGTTTTCTGGACTTTCTCTGTGGACTTGAAAATTTTGAATGCATTTAAGCATGTAAGGTTTTGTTTTTAGCTAACAAACGCTAATTGGTTCCACCTGGAGTCAAATCCTCCACACATTCGAGTTTTCTAGGAAGAAAGCTCCAGAAACCTGAGAAAACATGATATTTCTTTCTGTAAACATGACATTGGATGCATTTGCCGAACAGGAAGATTGTGCTTTTCTCCAAAACCACTTTTACGGTGATTTTTTTGGTTAAATTTCACTTTAAAACTACAACAATTTGTCCAGATACTCCTGGATGAAAACAAAGATATCTGGTGATTTTTTGATATCTCAATCCCAGATATTGCTACAGCCTCTGTGTGCGTTTGTGTTTTCTGGACATTCTCTATGGACTTTAAGCTTTTGAATGCATTTTAGCAGGATCCTTTTTGTTTTCTGCTGGCAAACGGTAATTGGTTCCACCTGGAGTCAAATCCTCCACACATTCGAGTTTTCTAGGAGGAAAGCTTCAGAAACCTGAGAAAACATGATATTTCTTTCTGTAAACATGACATTGGATGCAGTTGCCGAACAGGAAGATTGTGCTTTTCCCCAAAACCACTTTCACGGTGATTTTTGGTTAAATTTCACACGAAATCCACAACAATTTGTCCAGATACTCCTGGATGAAAACAAAACTATCTGGTGTGTTGTGGCTATCTCAATCCCAGATCTTGCTACAGCCTCTGTGTGTGTTTGTGTTTTCTGGACATTCTCTATGGACTTTATGGTTTTGAATGCATTTTAGCATGTAAGGTTTTGTTTTTAGCTGCCAAACGCTAATTGCTTCCACCTGGAGTCACATCCTCCACTCATTAGAGTTTTCTAGGAAGAAAGCTTCAGAAACCTGAGAAAACATGACATTTCTTTCTGTAACCATGACATTGGATGCATTTGCCAAACAGGAAGATTGTGCTTTCCTCCAAAACCACTTTCACGGTGATTTTTGTTAAATTTCACCCGAAATCCACAACAATTTGTTCAGACACTCCTGGATGAAAACAAAACTATCTGGTGTGTTGTGGCTATCTCTATCCCAGATCTTGCTTCAGTCTCTGTGTGTGTTTGTGTTTTCTGGACTTTCTCTATGGACTTGAAAATTTTGAATGCATTTTAGCATGTAAGGTTTTGTTTTTAGCTAACAAACGCTAATTGGTTCCACCTGGAGTCAAATCCTCCACACATTCGAGTTTTCTAGGAAGAAAGCTCCAGAAACCTGAGAAAACATGATATTTCTTTCTGTAAACATGACATTGGATGCATTTGCCGAACAGGAAGATTGTGCTTTTCTCCAAAACCACTTTTACGGTGATTTTTTGGTTAAATTTCACTTTAAAACTACAACAATTTGTCCAGATACTCCTGGATGAAAACAAAGATATCTGGTGATTTTTTGATATCTCAATCCCAGATATTGCTACAGCCTCTGTGTGCGTTTGTGTTTTCTGGACATTCTCTATGGACTTTAAGCTTTTGAATGCATTTTAGCAGGATCCTTTTTGTTTTCTGCTGGCAAACGGTAATTGGTTCCACCTGGAGTCAAATCCTCCACACATTCGAGTTTTCTAGGAGGAAAGCTTCAGAAACCTGAGAAAACATGATATTTCTTTCTGTAAACATGACATTGGATGCAGTTGCCGAACAGGAAGATTGTGCTTTTCCCCAAAACCACTTTCACGGTGATTTTTGGTTAAATTTCACCCGAAATCCACAACAATTTGTCCAGATACTCCTGGATGAAAACAAAACTATCTGGTGTGTTGTGGCTATCTCAATCCCAGATCTTGCTACAGCCTCTGTGTGTGTTTGTGTTTTCTGGACATTCTCTATGGACTTTATGGTTTTGTGTGTTTGTGTTTTTCCCCAAAACCACTTTCACGGTGATTTTTGGTTAAATTTCACACGAAATCCACAACAATTTGTGTTTTTTGGACATTCTCTATGGACTTTATGGTTTTGTGTGTTTGTGCTTTTCCCCAAAACCACTTTCACGGTGATTTTTGGTTAAATTTCACACGAAATCCACAACAATTTGTCCAGATACTCCTGGATGAAAACAAAACTATCTGGTGTGTTGTGGCTATCTCAATCCCAGATCTTGCTACAGCCTCTGTGTGTGTTTGTGTTTTCTGGACATTCTCTATGGACTTTACGGTTTTGAATGCATTTTAGCATGTAAGGTTTTGTTTTTAGCTGCCAAACGCTAATTGCTTCCACCTGGAGTCACATCCTCCACTCATTAGAGTTTTCTAGGAAGAAAGCTTCAGAAACCTGAGAAAACATGACATTTCTTTCTGTAACCATGACATTGGATGCATTTGCCGAACAGGAAGATTGTGCTTTCCTCCAAAACCACTTTCACGGTGATTTTTGTTAAATTTCACCCGAAATCCACAACAATTTGTTCAGACACTCCTGGATGAAAACAAAACTATCTGGTGTGTTGTGGCTATCTCAATCCCAGATCTTGCTACAGTCTCTGTGTGTGTTTGTGTTTTCTGGACATTCTCTATGGACTTGAAAATTTTGAATGCATTTTAGCATGTAAGGTTTTGTTTTTAGCTAACAAACGCTAATTGGTTCCACCTGGAGTCAAATCCTCCACACATTCGAGTTTTCTAGGAAGAAAGCTCCAGAAACCTGAGAAAACATGATATTTCTATCTGTAAACATGACATTGGATGCATTTGCCGAACAGGAAGATTGTGCTTTTCTCCAAAACCACTTTTACGGTGATTTTTTGGTTAAATTTCACTTTAAAACTACAACAATTTGTCCAGATACTCCTGGATGAAAACAAAGATATCTGGTGATTTTTTGATATCTCAATCCCAGATCTTGCTACAGCCTCTGTGTGCGTTTGTGTTTTCTGGACATTCTCTATGGACTTTAAGTTTTTGAATGCATTTTAGCAGGATCCTTTTTGTTTTCTGCTGGCAAACGGTAATTGGTTCCACCTGGAGTCAAATCCTCCACACATTCGAGTTTTCAAGGAAGAAAGCTTCAGAAACCTGAGAAAACATGATATTTCTTTCTGTAAACATGACATTGGATGCATTTTCCGAACAGGAATATTGTGCTTTTCCCCAAAAACCACTTTCAGGGTGATTTTTGGTTAAATTTCACCCGAAATCCACAACAATTTGTCCAGATACTTCTGGATGAAAACAAAACTATCTGGTGTGTTGTGGCTATCTCAATCCCAGATCTTGCTACAGCCTCTGTTTGTTTGTGTTTTCTGGATTCTCTATGGACTTTAAGGTTTTGAATGCATTTTAGCATGTAAGGTTTTGTTTTTAGCTGCCAAACGCTAATTAGTTCCACCTGGAGTCAAATCCTCCACTCATTCGAGTTTTCTAGGAAGAAAGCTCCAGAAACCTGAGAAAACATGATATTTCTTTCTGTAAACATGACATTGGATGCATTTGCCGAACAGGAAGATTGTGCTTTTCTCCAAAACCACTTTCAGGGTGATTTTTGTTAAATTTCACCCAAAATCCACAACAATTTGTCCAGACACTCCTGGATGAAAACAAAACTATCTGGTGTGTTGTGGCTATCTCAATCCCAGATCTTGCTACAGCCTCTGTGTGTGTTTGTGTTTTCTGGACATTCTCTATGGACTTTACGGTTTTCAATGCATTTTAGCATGTAAGTTTTTGTTTTTAGCTGCCAAACGCTAATTAGTTCCACCTGGAGTGAAATCCTCCACACATTCGAGTTTTCTAGGAAGAAAGCTTCAGAAACCTGAGAAAACATGATATTTCTTTCTGTAAACATGATATTGGATGCATGTGCAGAACAGGAAGATTGTGCTTTTCTCCAAAGCCACTTTCACGGTGATTTTTTGATTAAATTTTACTTCAAAACTACAACAATTTGTCCAGATACTCCTGGATGAAAACAAAACTATCTGGTGTGTTGTGGCTATCTCAATCCCAGATCTTGCTACAGCCTCCGTGTGTGTTTGTGTTTTCTGGACATTCTCTATGGACTTTATGGTTTTGAATGCATTTTAGAATGTAAGGTTTTGTTTTCTGCTGGCAAACGCTAATTGCTTCCACCTGGATTCAAATCCTCCACTCATTCGCGTTTTCTAGGAAGAAAGCTTCAGAAACCTGAGAAAACATGACATTTCTTTCTGTAAACATGACATTGGATGTATTTGCTAAACAGGAAGATTGTGCTTTTCCCCAAAGCCACTTTCACGGTGATTTTTTGGTTAAATTTCACTTGAAAACTACAACAATTTGTCCAGATACTCCTGGATGAAAACAAAGATAACTGGAGATTTTTTGATATCTCAATCCCAGATATTGCTACAGCCTCTGTGTGTGTTTGTGTTTTCTGGACATTCTCTATGGACTTTAAGGTTTTGAATGCATTTTAGCAGGACCCTTTTTGTTTTCTGCTGGCAAACGGTAATCGGTTCCACCTGGAGTCAAATCCTCCACACATTCGAGTTTTCTAGGAGGAAAGCTTCAGAAACCTGAGAAAACATGATATTTCTTTCTGTAACCATGACATTGGATGCATTTGCCGAACAGGAAGATTGTGCTTTTCCCCAAAACCACTTTCACGGTGATTTTTGTTAAATTTCACCCGAAATCCACAACAATTTGTTCAGACACTCCTGGATGAAAACAAAACTATCTGGTGTGTTGTGGCTATCTCAATCCCAGATCTTGCTACAGCCTCCGTGTGTGTTTGTGTTTTCTGGACATTCTCTATGGACTTTAAGGTTTTGAATGCATTTTAGCATGTAAGGTTTTGTTTTTAGCTGCCAAATGCTAATTGGTTCCACCAGGAGTCAAATCCTCCACACATTCGAGTTTTCGAGGAAGAAAGCTCCAGAAACCTGAGAAAACATGATATTTCTTTCTGTAAACATGACATTCGATGCATTTGCAGAACAGGAAGATTGTGCTTTTCTCCAAAGCCACTTTCACAGTGAATTTTTGGTTAAATTTCACTTCAAAACTACAACAATTTGTCCAGATACTCCTGGATGAAAGCAAAACTATCTGGTGTGTTGTGGCTATCTCAATCTCAGATCTTGCTACAGTCTCTGTGTGTGTTTGTGTTTTCTGGACATTCTCTATGGACTTTACGGTTTTGAATGCATTTTAGCATGTAAGGTTTTGTTTTTAGCTGCCAAACGCAAATTGCTTCCACCTGGAGTCAAATCCTCCACTCATTCGAGTTTTCTAGGAAGAAAGCTTCAGAAACCTGAGAATACATGACATTTCTTTCTGTAAACATGACATTGGATGCATTTGCTAAACAGGAAGATTGTGCTTTTCCCCAAAACCACTTTCACGGTTATTTTTTTGTTAAATTTCACTTCAAAACTACAACAATTTGTCCAGATACTCCTGGATGAAAACAAAACTATCTGGTGTGTTGTGGCTATCTCAATCCCAGATCTTGCTACAGTCTCTGTGTGTGTTTGTGTTTTCTGGACATTCTCTATGGACTTTACAGTTTTGAATGCATTTTAGCATGTAAGGTTTTGTTTTTAGCTGCCAAACGCTAATCGGTTCCACCTGGAGTGAAATCCTCCACTCATTCGAGATTTCTAGGAAGAAAGCTCCAGAAACCTGAGAAAACATGATATTTCTTTCTATAACCATGACATTGGATGCATTTGCCGAACAGGAAGATTGTGCTTTTCCCCAAAACCACTTTCACGGTGATTTTTGTTAAATTTCACCCGAAATCCACAACAATTTGTTCAGACACTCCTGGATGAAAACAAAACTATCTGGTGTGTTGTGGCTATCTCTATCCCAGATCTTGCTACAGTCTCTGTGTGTGTTTGTGTTTTCTGGACATTCTCTATGGTCTTTAAGGTATTGAATGCATTTTAGCATGTAAGGTTTTGTTTTTAGCTGCCAAACGCTAATTGGTTCCACCAGGAGTCAAATCCTCCACACATTCGAGTTTTCGAGGAAGAAAGCTCCAGAAACCTGAGAAAACATGATATTTCTTTCTGTAAACATGACATTCGATCCATTTGCAGAACAGGAAGATTGTGTTTTTCTCCAAAGCCACTTTCACAGTGAATTTTTGGTTAAATTTCACTTCAAAACTACAACAATTTGTCCAGATACTCCTGGATGAAAACAAAACTATCTGGTGTGTTGTGGCTATCTCAATCTCAGATCTTGCTACAGCCTCTGTGTGTGTTTGTGTTTTCTGGACATTCTCTATGGACTTTACGGTTTTGAATGCATTTTAGCATGTAAGGTTTTGTTTTTAGCTGCCAAACGCTAATTGCTTCCACCTGGAGTCAAATCCTGCACTCATTCGAGTTTTCTAGGAAGAAAGCTTCAGAAACCTGAGAATACATGACATTTCTTTCTGTAAACATGACATTGGATGCATTTGCTAAACAGGAAGATTGTGCTTTTCCCCAAAACCACTTTCACGGTTATTTTTTGGTTAAATTTCACTTCAAATCTACAACAATTTGTCCAGATACTCCTGGATGAAAACAAAACTATCTGGTGTGTTGTGGCTATCTCTATCCCACATCTTGCTACAGCCTCTGTGTGTGTTTGTGTTTTCTGGACATTCTCTATGGACTTGAAAGTTTTGAATGCATTTTAGCATGTAAGGTTTTGTTTTTAGCTGCCAAACGCTAATTGCTTCCACCTGGATTCAAATCCTCCACACATTCGAGTTTTCTAGGTAGAAAGCTTCAGAAACCTGAGAAAACATGATATTTCTTTCTGTAAACATGACATTGGATGCATGTGCCGAACAGGAAGATTGTGCTTTTCTCCAAAACCACTTTTACGGTGATTTTTTGGTTAAATTTCACTTCAAAACTACAACAATTTTTCCAGATACTCCTGGATGAAAGCAAAGATAACTGGAGATTTTTTGATATCTCAATCCCAGATATTGCTACAGCCTCTGTGTGCGTTTGTGTTTTCTGGACATTCTCTATGGACTTTAAGGTTTTGAATGCATTTTAGCAGGACCCTTTTTGTTTTCTGCTGCAAACGGTAATCGGCTCCACCTGGAGTCAAATCCTCCACTCATTCGAGTTTTCTAGGATGAAAGCTCCAGAAACCTGAGAAAACATGATATTTCTTTCTGTAAACATGACATTGGATGCATTTTCCGAACAGGAATATTGTGCTTTTCCCCAAAAACCACTTTCAGGGTGATTTTTGGTTAAATTTCACCCGAAATCCACAACAATTTGTCCAGATACTTCTGGATGAAAACAAAACTATCTGGTGTGTTGTGGCTATCTCAATCCCAGATCTTGCTACAGCCTCTGTTTGTTTGTGTTTTCTGGAAATTCTCTATGGACTTTAAGGTTTTGAATGCATTTTAGCATGTAAGGTTTTGTTTTTAGCTGCCAAATGCTAATTAGTTCCACCTGGAGTCAAATCCTCCACTCATTCGAGTTTTCTAGGAAGAAAGCTCCAGAAACCTGAGAAAACATGATATTTCTTTCTGTAAACATGACATTGGATGCATTTGCCGAACAGGAAGATTGTGCTTTTCTCCAAAACCACTTTCAGGGTGATTTTTGTTAAATTTCACCCAAAATCCACAACAATTTGTCCAGACACTCCTGGATGAAAACAAAACTATCTGGTGTGTTGTGGCTATCTCAATCCCAGATCTTGCTACAGCCTCTGTGTGTGTTTGTGTTTTCTGGACATTCTCTATGGACTTTACGGTTTTGAATGCATTTTAGCATGTAAGTTTTTGTTTTTAGCTGCCAAACGCTAATTGGTTCCACCTGGAGTGAAATCCTCCACACATTCGAGTTTTCTAGGAAGAAAGCTTCAGAAACCTGAGAAAACATGATATTTCTTTCTGTAAACATGATATTGGATGCATGTGCTGAACAGGAAGATTGTGCTTTTCTCCAAAGCCACTTTCACGGTGATTTTTTGATTAAATTTTACTTCAAAACTACAACAATTTGTCCAGATACTCCTGGATGAAAACAAAACTATCTGGTGTGTTGTGGCTATCTCAATCCCAGATCTTGCTACAGTCTCTGTGTGTGTTTGTGTTTTCTGGACATTCTCTATGGACTTTATGGTTTTGAATGCATTTTAGAATGTAAGGTTTTGTTTTTAGCTGCCAAACGCTAATTGGTTCCACCTGGTTTCAAATCCTCCACTCATTCGCGTTTTCTAGGAAGAAAGCTTCAGAAACCTGAGAAAACATGACATTTCTTTCTGTAAACATGACATTGGATGCATTTTCCGAACAGGAAGATTGTGCTTTTCCCCAAAGCCACTTTCACGGTGATTTTTTGGTTAAATTTCACTTGAAAACTACAACAATTTGTCCAGATACTCCTGGATGAAAACAAAGATATCTGGTGATTTTTTGATATCTCAATCCCAGATATTGCTACAGCCTCTGTGTGTGTTTGTGTTTTCTGGACATTCTCTATGGACTTTAAGGTTTTGAATGCATTTTAGCAGGACCCTTTTTGTTTTCTGCTGGCAAACGGTAATTGGTTCCACCTGGAGTCAAATCCTCCACACATTCGAGTTTTCTAGGATGAAAGCTTCAGAAACCTGAGAAAACATGATATTTCTTTCTGTAACCATGACATTGGATGCATTTGCCGAACAGGACGATTGTGCTTTTCCCCAAAACCACTTTCACGGTGATTTTTGTTAAATTTCACCCGAAATCCACAACAATTTGTTCAGACACTCCTGGATGAAAACAAAACTATCTGGTGTGTTCTGGCTATCTCTATCCCAGATCTTGCTACAGTCTCTGTGTGTGTTTGTGTTTTCTGGACATTCTCTATGGTCTTTAAGGTATTGAATGCATTTTAGCATGTAAGGTTTTGTTTTTAGCTGCCAAACGCAAATTGCTTCCACCTGGAGTCAAATCCTCCACTCATTCGAGTTTTCTAGGAAGAAAGCTTCAGAAACCTGAGAATACATGACATTTCTTTCTGTAAACATGGCATTGGATGCATTTGCTAAACAGGAAGATTGTGCTTTTCCCCAAAACCACTTTCACGGTTATTTTTTTGTCAAATTTCACTTCAAAACTACAACAATTTGTCCAGATACTCCTGGATGAAAACAAAACTATCTGGTGTGTTGTGGCTATCTCAATCCCAGATCTTGCTACAGCCTCTGTGTTTGTTTGTGTTTTCTGGACATTCTCTATGGACTTGAAAGTTTTGAATGCATTTTAGCATGTTAGGTTTTGTTTTTAGCTGCCAAACGCTAATTGCTTCCACCTGGATTCAAATCCTCCACACATTCGAGTTTTCTAGGATGAAAGCTTCAGAAACCTGAGAAAACATGATATTTCTTTCTGTAAACATGACATTGGATGCATTTGCCGAACAGGAAGATTGTGCTTTTCTCCAAAACCACTTTTACGGTGATTTTTTGGTTAAATTTCACTTCAAAACTACAACAATTTTTCCAGATACTCCTGGATGAAAACAAAGATATCTGGAGATTTTTTTATATCTCAATCCCAGATATTGCTACAGCCTCTGTGTGCGTTTGTGTTTTCTGGACATTCTCTATGGACTTTAAGGTTTTGAATGCATTTTAGCAGGACCCTTTTTGTTTTCTGCTGCAAACGGTAATCGGCTCCACCTGGAGTCAAATCCTCCACTCATTCGAGGTTTCTAGGATGAAAGCTCCAGAAACCTGAGAAAACATGATATTTCTTTCTGTAAACATGACATTGGATGCATTTGCCGAACAGGAAGATTGTGCTTTTCTCCAAAACCACTTTCAGGGTGATTTTTGTTAAATTTCACCCAAAATCCACAACAATTTGTCCAGACACTCCTGGATGAAAACAAAACTATCTGGTGTGTTGTGGCTATCTCAATCCCAGATCTTGCTACAGCCTCTGTGTGTGTTTGTGTTTTCTGGACATTCTCTATGGACTTTACGGTTTTGAATGCATTTTAGCATGTAAGTTTTTGTTTTTAGCTGCCAAACGCTAATTGCTTCCACCTGGAGTCAAATCCTCCACTCATTCGCGTTTTCTAGGAAGAAAGCTTCAGAAACCTGAGAAAACATGATATTTCTTTCTGTAAACATGACATTGGATGTATTTGCTAAACAGGAAGATTGTGCTTTTCCCCAAAGCCACTTTCACGGTGATTTTTTGGTTAAATTTCACTTGAAAACTACAACAATTTGTCCAGATACTCCTGGATGAAAACAAAACTATCTGGTGTGTTGTGGCTATCTCAATCCCAGATATTGCTATAGTCTCTGTGTGTGTTTGTGTTTTCTGGACATTCTCTATGGACTTTAAGGTTTTGAATGCATTTTATCATGTAAGGTTTTGTTTTTAGCTGCCAAACGCTAATTGGTTCCACCTGGAGTCAAATCCTCCACACATTCGAGTTTTCTAGGAAGAAAGCTTCAGAAACCTGAGAAAACATGATATTTCTTTCTGGAAACATGACATTGGATGCATTTGCCGAACAGGAAGATTGTGCTTTTCTCCAAAACCACTTTCACGGTGATTTTTTCGTTAAATTTCACTTCAAAACTACAACAATTTGTCCAGATACTCCTGGATGAAAACAAAGATATCTGGTGATTTTTTGATATCTCAATCCCAGATCTTGCTACAGCCTCTGTGTGTGTTTGTGTTATCTGGGCATTCTCTATGGACTTTAAGGTTTTGAATGCATTTTAGCAGGACCTTTTTGTTTTCTGCTGGCAAACGGTAATCGGTTCCACCTGGAGTCAAATCCTCCACACATTCGAGTTTTCTAGGAGGAAAGCTTCAGAAACCTGCGAAAACATGATATTTCTTTCTGTAAACATGACATTGGATGCAGTTGCCGAACAGGAAGATTGTCCTTTTCCCCAAAACCACTTTCACGGTGATTTTTTGGTTAAATTTCACTTCAAAACTACAACAATTTGTCCAGATACTCCTGGATGAAAACAAAAATATCTGGTGTGTTGTGGCTATCTCTATCCCACATCTTGCTACAGCCTATGTGTGAGTTTGTGTTTTCTGGACATTCTCTATGGACTTTAGAGTTTTGAATGCATTTTAGCATGTAAGGTTTTGTTTTTAGCTGCGAAACGCTAATTGGTTCCACCTGGAGTCAAATCCTCCACTCATTCGAGATTTCTAGGAAGAAAGCTCCAGACACCTGAGAAAACATGATATTTCTTTCTGTAACCATGACATTGGATGCATTTGCCGAACAGGAAGATTGTGCTTTCCTCCAAAACCACTTTCACGGTGATTTTTGTTAAATTTCACCCGAAATCCACAACAATTTGTTCAGACACTCCTGGATGAAAACAAAACTATCTGGTGTGTTGTGGCTATCTCAATCCCAGATCTTGCTACAGCCTCTGTGTGTGTTTGTGTTTTCTGGACATTCTCTATGGACTTTAAGGTTTTGAATGCATTTTAGCATGTAAGGTTTTGTTTTTAGCTGCCAAACGCTAATTGGTTCCACCAGGAGTCAAATCCTCCACACATTCGAGTTTTCTAGGAAGAAAGCTCCAGAAACCTGACAAAACATGATATTTCTTTCTGTAAACATGACATTGGATGCATTTGCAGAACAGGAAGATTGTGCTTTTCTCCAAAGCCACTTTCACGTGAATTTTTGGTTAAATTTCACTTCAAAACTGCAACAATTTGTCCAGATACTCCTGGATGAAAACAAAACTATCTGCTGTGTTGTGGCTATCTCTATCCCAGATCTTGCTACAGCCTCTGTGTGTGTTTGTGTTTTCTGGACATTCTCTATGGACTTTACGGTTTTGAATGCATTTTAGCATGTAAGGTTTTGTTTTTAGCTGCCAAACGCTAATTGCTTCCACCTGGAGTCAAATCCTGCACTCATTCGAGTTTTCTAGGAAGAAAGCTTCAGAAACCTGAGAATACATGACATTTCTTTCTGTAAACATGACATTGGATGCATTTGCTAAACAGGAAGATTATGCTTTTCTCCAAAGCCACTTTCACGGTAATTTTTTGGTTAAATTTCACTTCAAAACTACACAATTTGGCAGATACTCCTGGATGAAAACAAATCTATCTGGTGTGTTGTGGCTATCTCTATCCCAGATCTTGCTACAGCCTCTGTGTGTGTTTGTGTTTTCTGGACATTCTCTATGGACTTGAAAGTTTTGAATGCATTTTAGCATGTATGGATTTGTTTTTAGCTGCCAAACGCTAATTGCTTCCACCTGGATTCAAATCCTCCACACATTCGAGTTTTCTAGGACGAAAGCTTCAGAAACCTGAGAAAACATGATATTTCTTTCTGTAAACATGACATTGGATGCATTTGCCGAACAGGAAGATTGTGCTTTTCTCCAAAAACACTTTTACGGTGATTTTTTGGTTAAATTTCACTTCAAAACTACAACAATTTTTCCAGATACTCCTGGATGAAAACAAAGATAACTGGAGATTTTTTTATATCTCAATCCCAGATATTGCTACAGCCTCTGTGTGCGTTTGTGTTTTCTGGACATTCTCTATGGACTTTAAGGTTTTGAATGCATTTTAGCAGGACCCTTTTTGTTTTCTGCTGCAAACGGTAATCGGCTCCACCTGGAGTCAAATCCTCCACTCATTCGAGTTTTCTAGGATGAAAGCTCCAGAAACCTGAGAAAACATGATATTTCTTTCTGTAAACATGACATTGGATGCATTTTCCGAACAGGAATATTGTGCTTTTCCCCAAAAACCACTTTCAGGGTGATTTTTGGTTAAATTTCACCCGAAATCCACAACAATTTGTCCAGATACTTCTGGATGAAAACAAAACTATCTGGTGTGTTGTGGCTATCTCAATCCCAGATCTTGCTACAGCCTCTGTTTGTTTGTGTTTTCTGGAAATTCTCTATGGACTTTAAGGTTTTGAATGCATTTTAGCATGTAAGGTTTTGTTTTTAGCTGCCAAACGCTAATTAGTTCCACCTGGAGTCAAATCCTCCACTCATTCGAGTTTTCTAGGAAGAAAGCTCCAGAAACCTGAGAAAACATGATATTTCTTTCTGTAAACATGACATTGGATGCATTTGCCGAACAGGAAGATTGTGCTTTTCTCCAAAACCACTTTCAGGGTGATTTTTGTTAAATTTCACCCAAAATCCACAACAATTTGTCCAGACACTCCTGGATGAAAACAAAACTATCTGGTGTGTTGTGGCTATCTCAATCCCAGATCTTGCTACAGCCTCTGTGTGTGTTTGTGTTTTCTGGACATTCTCTATGGACTTTACGGTTTTCAATGCATTTTAGCATGTAAGTTTTTGTTTTTAGCTGCCAAACGCTAATTGCTTCCACCTGGAGTGAAATCCTCCACACATTCGAGTTTTCTAGGAAGAAAGCTTCAGAAACCTGAGAAAACATGATATTTCTTTCTGTAAACATGATATTGGATGCATGTGCTGAACAGGAAGATTGTGCTTTTCTCCAAAGCCACTTTCACGGTGATTTTTTGATTAAATTTTACTTCAAAACTACAACAATTTGTCCAGATACTCCTGGATGAAAACAAAACTATCTGGTGTGTTGTGGCTATCTCAATCCCAGATCTTGCTACAGCCTCCGTGTGTGTTTGTGTTTTCTGGACATTCTCTATGGACTTTATGGTTTTGAATGCATTTTAGAATGTAAGGTTTTGTTTTTAGCTGCGAAACGCTAATCGGTTCCACCTGGAGTCAAATCCTCCACTCATTCGAGTTTTCTCGGAAGAAAGCTCCAGAAACCTGAGAAAACATGATATTTCTTTCTGTAAACATGACATTGGATGCATTTGCCGAACAGGAAGATTGTGCTTTTCCCCAAAACCACTTTCAGGGTGATTTTTGGTTAAATTTCACTCGAAATCCACAACAATTTGTCCAGATACTCCTGGATGAAAGCAAAACTATCTGGTGTGTTGTGGCTATCTCAATCCCAGATCTAGCTACAGCCTCTGTGTGTGTTTGTGTTTTCTGGACATTCTCTATGGACTTGAAAGTTTTGAATGCATTTTAGCATGTAAGGTTTTCTTTTTAGCTGCCAAACGCTAATTGGTTCCACCTGGAGTCAAATCCTCCACTCATTCGAGTTTTCTAGGAAAAAAGTTACAGAAACCTGAGAAAACATGATATTTCTTTCTGTAAACATGACATTTGATGCATTTGCAGAACAGGAAGTTTGTGCTTTTCTCCAAAACCACTTTGACGGTGATTTTTGTTAAATTTCACCCGAAATCCACAACAATTTGTCCAGACACTCCTGGAAGAAAACAAAATTATCTGGTGTGTTGTGGCTTTCTCTATCCCAGATCTTGCTACAGCCTCTGTGTGTGTTTTTGTTTTCTGGACATTCTCTATGGACTTTATGGTTTTGAATGCATTTTAGCATATAAGGTTTAGTTTTTAGCTGTGAAACGCTAATTGGTTCCACCTGGAGTCAAATCCTCCACACATTCGAGTTTTCTAGGAAGAAAGCTTCAGAAACCTGAGAAAACATGATATTTCTTTCTGTAAACATGACATTGGATGCATTTGCCGAACAGGAAGATTATGCTATTCTCCAAAACTACTTTCACGGTGATTTTTTGGTTAAATTTCTCCCGAAATCCACAAGAATTTGTCCAGATACTCCTGGATGAAAACAAAACTATCTGGTGTGTTGTGGCTATCTCAATCCCAGATCTTGCTACAGCCTCTGTGTGTGTTTGTGTTTTCTGGACATTCTCTATGGACTTTACAGTTTTGAATGTATTTTAGCATGTAAGGTTTTGTTTTTAACTGCCAAACGCTAATTGGTTCCACCTGGAGACAAATCCTCCACACATTCGAGTATTCTAGGAAGAAAGCTTCAGAAACCTGAGAAAACAAGATATTTCTTTCTGTAAACATGACATTGGATGCATTTGCTGAACAGGAAGTTTGTGCTTTTCTCCAAAGCCACTTTCACGGTGATTTTTTGGTTAAATTTCACTTCAAAACTACCACAATTTGTCCAGATACTCCTGGATGAAAACAAAACTATCTGGTGTGTTGTGGCTATCTCAATCCCAGATATTGCTACATCCTCTGTGTGTGTTTGTGTTTTCTGGACATTCTCTATGGACTTGAAAGTTTTCAATGCATTTTAGCATGTAAGGTTTTGTTTTTAGCTGCCAAACGCTAATTGGTTCCACCTGGAGTCAAATCCTCCACACATTCGAGTTTTCTAGGAAGAAAGCTCCAGAAACCTGAGAAAACATGATGTTTCTTTCTGTAAACATGACATTGGATGCATTTGCCGAACAGGAAGATTGTGCTTTTCCCCAAAACCACTTTCACGGTGATTTTTGGTTAAATTTCACCTGAAATCCACAAGAATTTGTCCAGATACTCCTGGATGAAAACAAAACTATCTGGTGTGTTGTGGCTATCTCAATCCCAGATCTTGCTACAGCCTCTGTGTGTGTTTGTGTTTACTGGACATTCTCTATGGACTTTACGGTTTTGAATGCATTTTAGCATGTAAGTTTTTGTTTTTAGCTGCCAAACGCTAATTGGTTCCACCAGGAGTCAAATCCTCCACACATTCGAGTTTTCTAGGAAGAAAGCTCCAGAAACCTGAGAAAACATGATATTTCTTTTTGTAAACATGACATTGGATGCATTTGCTGAACAGGAAGATTGTGCTTTTCCCCAAAACCACTTTCCCGGTGATTTTTTGGTTAAATTTCACTTCAAATCTACAACAATTTGTCCAGATACTCCTGGATGAAAACAAAACTATCTGGTATGTTGTGGCTATCTCAATCCCAGATCTTGCTACAGCCTCTCTGTTTGTGTTTTCTGGACATTCTCTATGGACTTTACGGTTTTGAATGCATTTTAGCATGAAAGTTTTTCTTTAGAGCTGGCAAACACTAATTGGTTTCACCTGGAGTGAAATCCTCCACACATTCGAGTTTTCCAGGAAGAAAGCTTCAGAAACCTGAGAAAACATGATATTTCTTTCTGTAAACATGACATTGGATGCATTTGCAGAACAGGAAGATTGTGCTTTTCTCCAAAACCACTTTCACGGTGATTTTTTGATTAAATTTTACTTTAAATCTACAAAAATTTGTCGAGATACTCCTGGATGAAAACAAAACTATCTGGTGTGTTGTGGCTATCTCAATCCCAGATCTTGCTACAGCCTCTGTGTTTGTTTGTGTTTTCTGGACATTCTCTATGGACTTTAAGGTTTTGAATGCATTTTAGCATGTAAGTTTTTGTTTTTAGCTGCCAAACGCTAATTGGTTCCACCTGGAGTCAAATCCTCCACACATTCGAGTTTTCTAGGAAGAAAGCTTCAGAAACCTGAGAAAACATGATATTTCTTTCTGTAAACATGACATTGGATGCATTTTCCAAACAGGAAGATTGTGCTTTACTCCAAAACCACTTTCACGGTGATTTTTGGTTAAATTTTAACCAAAATCCACAACAATTTGTCCAGATACTCCTGGATGAAAACAAAACTATCTGGTGAGTTGTGGCTTTCTCAATCCCAGATCTTGCTACAGCCTCTGTGTGTGTTTGTGTTTTCTGGACATTCTCTATGGACTTTACAGTTTTGAATGCATTTTAGCATGTAAGGTTTTGTTTTCTGCTGGCAAACGCTAATTGGTTCCACCTGGAGACAAATCCTCCACACATTCGAGTTTTATAGGAAGAAACTTCAGAAACCTGAGAAAACATGATATTTATTTCTGTAAACATGACATTGGATGCATTTGCCGAACAGGAAGACTGTGCTTTTCTCCAAAACCACTTTCACGGTGATTTTTTGGTTAAATTTCACTTGAAAACTACAACAATTTGTCCAGATACTCCTGGAGGAAAACAAAGATATCTGGTTATTTTTAGCTATCTCAATCCCAGATCTTGCTACAGCCTCTGTGTGTGTTTGTGTTTTCTGGACATTCTCAATGGACATTAAGGTATTGAATGCATTTTAGCAGGACCCTTTTTGTTTTCTGCTGCCAAACGCTAAATGGTTCCACCTGGAGTCAAATCCTCCACACCTTCTAGTTTTCTAGGAAGAAAGCTTCAGAAACCTGAGAAAACATGATATTTCTTTCTGTAAACATGACATTGGATGCATTTGCCGAACAGGAAGATTGTGCTTTTCCTCAAAACCACTTTCACCCTGATTTTTGTTAAATTTCATTTCAAAACTACAACAATTTGTCCAGACACTCCTGGATGAAAACAAAACTATCTGGTGTGTTGTGGCTATCTCAATCCCAGATCTTGCTACAGCCTCTGTGTGTATTTGTGTTTTCTGGACATTCTCTATGGACTTTACAGTTTTGAATGCGTTTTAGCATGTAAGTTTTTGTTTTCTGCTGGCAAACGCTAATTGGTTCCACCTGGAGTCAAAACCTCCGCACATTCGAGTTTTGTAGGAAGAAAGCTCCAGAAACCTTAGAAAACATGATATTTCTTTCTGTAAACATGACATTGGATGCATTTGCCGAACAGGAAGATTGTGCATTTCCCCAAAACCACTTTCACGGTAATTTTTTGGTTAAATTTCACCCGAAATCCACAACAATTTGTCCAGACACTCCTGGATGAAAACAAAACTATCTGGTGTGTTGTGGCTATCTCAATCCCAGATCTTGCTACAGCCTCTGTGTGTGTTTGTGTTTTCTGGACATTCTCTATGGACTTTAAGGTTTTGAATGCATTTTAGCATGTAACTTTTTGTTTTCTGCTGGCAACGCTAATTGGTTCCACCTGGAGTCAAATCCTCCACACATTCGAGTTTTCTAGGAAGAAAGCTTCAGAAACCTGAGAAAACATGATATTTCTTTCTGTAAACATGACATTGGATGCATTTGCCAAACAGGAAGATTGTGCTTTTCTCCAAAACCACTGTCACGGTGATTTTTGTTAAATTTCACCCGAAATCCACAACAATTTGTCCAGATACTCCTGGATGAAAACAAAACTATCTGGTGTGTTCTGGCTATCTCAATCCCAGATCTTGCAACAGCCTCTGTGTGTGTTTGTGTTTTCTGGACATTCTCTATGGACTTTACGGTTTTGAATGCATTTTAGCATGTAAGGTTTTGTTTTTAGCTGCCAAACGCTAATTGGTTCCACCTGGAGTCAAATCCTCCACTCATTCGAGTATTCTAGAAAGAAAGCTTCAGAAACCTGAGAAACCATGATATTTCTTTCTGTAAACATGACATTGGATGCATTTGCCGAACAGGAAGATTGTGTTTTTCTCCAAAAAAAATTTCACGGTGATTTTTTGGTTAAATTTCACTTCAAAACTACAACAATTTTCCAGATACTCCTGGATGAAAACAAAGACATGTGGTGATCTTAGCTATCTCAATCCCAGATCTTGCTACAGCCTCTGTGTATGTTTGTGTTTTCTGGACATTCTCTATGGACATTACGGTTTTGAATGAATTTTAGCAAGACGCTTGTTGTTTTCTGCTGGCAAACGCTAATTGGTTCCACCTGGAGTCAAATCCTCCACACATTCGAGTTTTCTAGGAAGAAAGCTTCAGAAACCTGAGAAAACATGATATTTCTTTCTGGAAACATGATATTGGATGCATTTGCCGAACAGGAAGATTGTGCTTTTCTCCAAAACGACTTTCACGGTGATTTTTTGGTTAAATTTCACTTCAAAAGTACAACAATTTGTCCAGATACTCCTGGATGAAAACAAAACTATCTGGTGTGTTGTGGCTATCTCAATCCCAGATCTTGATACAGCCTCTGTGTGTGTTTGTGTTTTCTGGACATTCTCTATGGACATTATGGTTTTGCATGCATTTTAGCATGTAAGGTTTTATTTTGAGCTGCCAAAAGCTAATTGGTTCCACCTGGAGTCAAATCCTCCACACATTCGAGTTTTCTAGGAAGAAAGCTTCAGAAACCTGAGAAAACATGATATTTCTTTCTGTAAACATGACATTGGATGCATTTGCCGAACAGGAAGATTGTGCTTTTCCTCAAAACCACTTTCACTTTGATTTTTTGGTTACATTTCATTTCAAAACTACAACAATTTGTCCAGACACTCCTGGATGAAAACAAAACTATCTGGTGTGTTGTGGCTATCTCAATCCCAGAACTTGCTACAGCCTCTGTGTGTGTTTGTGTTTTCTGGAAATTCTCTATGGACATTAAGGTTTTGAATGAATTTTAGCATGTAAGGTTTTATTTTTAACAGCCAAAAGCTAATTGGTTCCACCTGGAGTCAAATCCTCCACACATTCGAGTTTTCTAGGAAGAAAGCTCCAGAAACCTGAGAAAACATGACATTTCTTTCTGTAAACATGACATTGGATGCATTTGCCGAACAGGAAGATTGTGCTTTTCTCCAAAACCACTTTCACGGTGATTTTTTGGTTAAATTTCACTTCAAAACTACAACAATTTGTCCAGATACTCCTGGATGAAAACAAAACTATCTGGTGTGTTGTGGCTATCTCAATCCCAGATCTTGCAACAGCCTCTGTGTGTGTTTGTGTTTTCTGGACATTCTCTATGGACTTTACAGTTTTGAATGCATTTTAGCATGTAAGGTTTTGTTTTTAGCTGCCAAACGCTAATTGGTTCCACCTGGAGTCAAATCCTCCACACATTCGAGTTTTCTAGGAAGAAAGCTCCAGAAACCTGAGAAAACATGATATTTCTTTCTGTAAACATGACATTGGATGCATTTGCCGAACAGGAAGATTGTGCTTTTCCCGAAAACCACTTTCACGGTGATTTTTTGGTTAAATTTCACTTGAAAACTACAACAATTTGTCCAGATACTTCTGGATGAAAACAAAACTATCTGGTGTGTTGTGGCTATCTCTATCCCAGTTCTTGCTACAGCCTCTGTGTGTGTGTGTGTTTTCTGGACATTCTCTATGGACTTTACGGTTTTGAATGCATTTTAGCATGTAAGTTTTTGTTTCTGCTGGCAAACGCTAATTGGTTCCACCTGGAGTCAAATCTTCCACACATTCGAGTATTCTAGGAAGAAATCTCCAGAAACCTGAGAAAACATGATGTTTCTTTCTGTAAACATGACATTGGATGCATTTGCCGAACAGGAAGATTGTGCTTTTCTCCAAAACCACTGTCACGGTGATTTTTGTTAAATTTCACCCGAAATCCACAACAATTTGTCCAGATACTCCTGGATGAAAACAAAACTATCTGGTGTGTTCTAGCTATCTCAATCCCAGATCTTGCTACAGCCTCTGTGTGTGTTTGTGTTTTCTGGACATTCTCTATGGACTTTACGGTTTTGAATGCATTTTAGCATGTAAGGTTTTGTTTTTAGCTGCCAAACGCTAATTGCTTCCACCTGGAGTCAAATCCTGCACTCATTCGAGTTTTCTAGGAAGAAAGCTTCAGAAACCTGAGAATACATGACATTTCTTTCTGTAAACATGACATTGGATGCATTTGCTAAACAGGAAGATTATGCTTTTCTCCAAAGCCACTTTCACGGTAATTTTTTGGTTAAATTTCACTTCAAAACTACACAATTTGGCAGATACTCCTGGATGAAAACAAATCTATCTGGTGTGTTGTGGCTATCTCTATCCCAGATCTTGCTACAGCCTCTGTGTGTGTTTGTGTTTTCTGGACATTCTCTATGGACTTGAAAGTTTTGAATGCATTTTAGCATGTATGGATTTGTTTTTAGCTGCCAAACGCTAATTGCTTCCACCTGGATTCAAATCCTCCACACATTCGAGTTTTCTAGGACGAAAGCTTCAGAAACCTGAGAAAACATGATATTTCTTTCTGTAAACATGACATTGGATGCATTTGCCGAACAGGAAGATTGTGCTTTTCTCCAAAAACACTTTTACGGTGATTTTTTGGTTAAATTTCACTTCAAAACTACAACAATTTTTCCAGATACTCCTGGATGAAAACAAAGATAACTGGAGATTTTTTTATATCTCAATCCCAGATATTGCTACAGCCTCTGTGTGCGTTTGTGTTTTCTGGACATTCTCTATGGACTTTAAGGTTTTGAATGCATTTTAGCAGGACCCTTTTTGTTTTCTGCTGCAAACGGTAATCGGCTCCACCTGGAGTCAAATCCTCCACTCATTCGAGTTTTCTAGGATGAAAGCTCCAGAAACCTGAGAAAACATGATATTTCTTTCTGTAAACATGACATTGGATGCATTTTCCGAACAGGAATATTGTGCTTTTCCCCAAAAACCACTTTCAGGGTGATTTTTGGTTAAATTTCACCCGAAATCCACAACAATTTGTCCAGATACTTCTGGATGAAAACAAAACTATCTGGTGTGTTGTGGCTATCTCAATCCCAGATCTTGCTACAGCCTCTGTTTGTTTGTGTTTTCTGGAAATTCTCTATGGACTTTAAGGTTTTGAATGCATTTTAGCATGTAAGGTTTTGTTTTTAGCTGCCAAACGCTAATTAGTTCCACCTGGAGTCAAATCCTCCACTCATTCGAGTTTTCTAGGAAGAAAGCTCCAGAAACCTGAGAAAACATGATATTTCTTTCTGTAAACATGACATTGGATGCATTTGCCGAACAGGAAGATTGTGCTTTTCTCCAAAACCACTTTCAGGGTGATTTTTGTTAAATTTCACCCAAAATCCACAACAATTTGTCCAGACACTCCTGGATGAAAACAAAACTATCTGGTGTGTTGTGGCTATCTCAATCCCAGATCTTGCTACAGCCTCTGTGTGTGTTTGTGTTTTCTGGACATTCTCTATGGACTTTACGGTTTTCAATGCATTTTAGCATGTAAGTTTTTGTTTTTAGCTGCCAAACGCTAATTGCTTCCACCTGGAGTGAAATCCTCCACACATTCGAGTTTTCTAGGAAGAAAGCTTCAGAAACCTGAGAAAACATGATATTTCTTTCTGTAAACATGATATTGGATGCATGTGCTGAACAGGAAGATTGTGCTTTTCTCCAAAGCCACTTTCACGGTGATTTTTTGATTAAATTTTACTTCAAAACTACAACAATTTGTCCAGATACTCCTGGATGAAAACAAAACTATCTGGTGTGTTGTGGCTATCTCAATCCCAGATCTTGCTACAGCCTCCGTGTGTGTTTGTGTTTTCTGGACATTCTCTATGGACTTTATGGTTTTGAATGCATTTTAGAATGTAAGGTTTTGTTTTTAGCTGCGAAACGCTAATCGGTTCCACCTGGAGTCAAATCCTCCACTCATTCGAGTTTTCTCGGAAGAAAGCTCCAGAAACCTGAGAAAACATGATATTTCTTTCTGTAAACATGACATTGGATGCATTTGCCGAACAGGAAGATTGTGCTTTTCCCCAAAACCACTTTCAGGGTGATTTTTGGTTAAATTTCACTCGAAATCCACAACAATTTGTCCAGATACTCCTGGATGAAAGCAAAACTATCTGGTGTGTTGTGGCTATCTCAATCCCAGATCTAGCTACAGCCTCTGTGTGTGTTTGTGTTTTCTGGACATTCTCTATGGACTTGAAAGTTTTGAATGCATTTTAGCATGTAAGGTTTTCTTTTTAGCTGCCAAACGCTAATTGGTTCCACCTGGAGTCAAATCCTCCACTCATTCGAGTTTTCTAGGAAAAAAGTTACAGAAACCTGAGAAAACATGATATTTCTTTCTGTAAACATGACATTTGATGCATTTGCAGAACAGGAAGTTTGTGCTTTTCTCCAAAACCACTTTGACGGTGATTTTTGTTAAATTTCACCCGAAATCCACAACAATTTGTCCAGACACTCCTGGAAGAAAACAAAATTATCTGGTGTGTTGTGGCTTTCTCTATCCCAGATCTTGCTACAGCCTCTGTGTGTGTTTGTGTTTTCTGGACATTCTCTATGGACTTTATGGTTTTGAATGCATTTTAGCATATAAGGTTTAGTTTTTAGCTGTGAAACGCTAATTGGTTCCACCTGGAGTCAAATCCTCCACACATTCGAGTTTTCTAGGAAGAAAGCTTCAGAAACCTGAGAAAACATGATATTTCTTTCTGTAAACATGACATTGGATGCATTTGCCGAACAGGAAGATTATGCTATTCTCCAAAACTACTTTCACGGTGATTTTTTGGTTAAATTTCTCCCGAAATCCACAAGAATTTGTCCAGATACTCCTGGATGAAAACAAAACTATCTGGTGTGTTGTGGCTATCTCAATCCCAGATCTTGCTACAGCCTCTGTGTGTGTTTGTGTTTTCTGGACATTCTCTATGGACTTTACAGTTTTGAATGTATTTTAGCATGTAAGGTTTTGTTTTTAACTGCCAAACGCTAATTGGTTCCACCTGGAGACAAATCCTCCACACATTCGAGTATTCTAGGAAGAAAGCTTCAGAAACCTGAGAAAACAAGATATTTCTTTCTGTAAACATGACATTGGATGCATTTGCTGAACAGGAAGTTTGTGCTTTTCTCCAAAGCCACTTTCACGGTGATTTTTTGGTTAAATTTCACTTCAAAACTACAACAATTTGTCCAGATACTCCTGGATGAAAACAAAACTATCTGGTGTGTTGTGGCTATCTCAATCCCAGATATTGCTACATCCTCTGTGTGTGTTTGTGTTTTCTGGACATTCTCTATGGACTTGAAAGTTTTCAATGCATTTTAGCATGTAAGGTTTTGTTTTTAGCTGCCAAACGCTAATTGGTTCCACCTGGAGTCAAATCCTCCACACATTCGAGTTTTCTAGGAAGAAAGCTCCAGAAACCTGAGAAAACATGATGTTTCTTTCTGTAAACATGACATTGGATGCATTTGCCGAACAGGAAGATTGTGCTTTTCCCCAAAACCACTTTCACGGTGATTTTTGGTTAAATTTCACCTGAAATCCACAAGAATTTGTCCAGATACTCCTGGATGAAAACAAAACTATCTGGTGTGTTGTGGCTATCTCAATCCCAGATCTTGCTACAGCCTCTGTGTGTGTTTGTGTTTACTGGACATTCTCTATGGACTTTACGGTTTTGAATGCATTTTAGCATGTAAGTTTTTGTTTTCTGCTGGCAAACGCTAATTGGTTCCACCTGGAGTCAAATCCTCCACACATTCGAGTTTTCTAGGAAGAAAGCTCCAGAAACCTGAGAAAACATGATATTTCTTTTTGTAAACATGACATTGGATGCATTTGCTGAACAGGAAGATTGTGCTTTTCCCCAAAACCACTTTCCCGGTGATTTTTTGGTTAAATTTCACTTCAAATCTACAACAATTTGTCCAGATACTCCTGGATGAAAACAAAACTATCTGGTATGTTGTGGCTATCTCAATCCCAGATCTTGCTACAGCCTCTCTGTTTGTGTTTTCTGGACATTCTCTATGGACTTTACGGTTTTGAATGCATTTTAGCATGAAAGTTTTTCTTTAGAGCTGGCAAACACTAATTGGTTTCACCTGGAGTGAAATCCTCCACACATTCGAGTTTTCCAGGAAGAAAGCTTCAGAAACCTGAGAAAACATGATATTTCTTTCTGTAAACATGACATTGGATGCATTTGCAGAACAGGAAGATTGTGCTTTTCTCCAAAACCACTTTCACGGTGATTTTTTGATTAAATTTTACTTTAAATCTACAACAATTTGTCGAGATACTCCTGGATGAAAACAAAACTATCTGGTGTGTTGTGGCTATCTCAATCCCAGATCTTGCTACAGCCTCTGTGTTTGTTTGTGTTTTCTGGACATTCTCTATGGACTTTAAGGTTTTGAATGCATTTTAGCATGTAAGTTTTTGTTTTTAGCTGCCAAACGCTAATTGGTTCCACCTGGAGTCAAATCCTCCACACATTCGAGTTTTCTAGGAAGAAAGCTTCAGAAACCTGAGAAAACATGATATTTCTTTCTGTAAACATGACATTGGATGCATTTTCCAAACAGGAAGATTGTGCTTTACTCCAAAACCACTTTCACGGTGATTTTTGGTTAAATTTTAACCAAAATCCACAACAATTTGTCCAGATACTCCTGGATGAAAACAAAACTATCTGGTGAGTTGTGGCTTTCTCAATCCCAGATCTTGCTACAGCCTCTGTGTGTGTTTGTGTTTTCTGGACATTCTCTATGGACTTTACAGTTTTGAATGCATTTTAGCATGTAAGGTTTTGTTTTCTGCTGGCAAACGCTAATTGGTTCCACCTGGAGACAAATCCTCCACACATTCGAGTTTTATAGGAAGAAACTTCAGAAACCTGAGAAAACATGATATTTATTTCTGTAAACATGACATTGGATGCATTTGCCGAACAGGAAGACTGTGCTTTTCTCCAAAACCACTTTCACGGTGATTTTTTGGTTAAATTTCACTTGAAAACTACAACAATTTGTCCAGATACTCCTGGAGGAAAACAAAGATATCTGGTTATTTTTAGCTATCTCAATCCCAGATCTTGCTACAGCCTCTGTGTGTGTTTGTGTTTTCTGGACATTCTCAATGGACATTAAGGTATTGAATGCATTTTAGCAGGACCCTTTTTGTTTTCTGCTGCCAAACGCTAAATGGTTCCACCTGGAGTCAAATCCTCCACACCTTCTAGTTTTCTAGGAAGAAAGCTTCAGAAACCTGAGAAAACATGATATTTCTTTCTGTAAACATGACATTGGATGCATTTGCCGAACAGGAAGATTGTGCTTTTCCTCAAAACCACTTTCACCCTGATTTTTGTTAAATTTCATTTCAAAACTACAACAATTTGTCCAGACACTCCTGGATGAAAACAAAACTATCTGGTGTGTTGTGGCTATCTCAATCCCAGATCTTGCTACAGCCTCTGTGTGTATTTGTGTTTTCTGGACATTCTCTATGGACTTTACAGTTTTGAATGCGTTTTAGCATGTAAGTTTTTGTTTTCTGCTGGCAAACGCTAATTGGTTCCACCTGGAGTCAAAACCTCCGCACATTCGAGTTTTGTAGGAAGAAAGCTCCAGAAACCTTAGAAAACATGATATTTCTTTCTGTAAACATGACATTGGATGCATTTGCCGAACAGGAAGATTGTGCATTTCCCCAAAACCACTTTCACGGTAATTTTTTGGTTAAATTTCACCCGAAATCCACAACAATTTGTCCAGACACTCCTGGATGAAAACAAAACTATCTGGTGTGTTGTGGCTATCTCAATCCCAGATCTTGCTACAGCCTCTGTGTGTGTTTGTGTTTTCTGGACATTCTCTATGGACTTTAAGGTTTTGAATGCATTTTAGCATGTAACTTTTTGTTTTCTGCTGGCAACGCTAATTGGTTCCACCTGGAGTCAAATCCTCCACACATTCGAGTTTTCTAGGAAGAAAGCTTCAGAAACCTGAGAAAACATGATATTTCTTTCTGTAAACATGACATTGGATGCATTTGCCAAACAGGAAGATTGTGCTTTTCTCCAAAACCACTGTCACGGTGATTTTTGTTAAATTTCACCCGAAATCCACAACAATTTGTCCAGATACTCCTGGATGAAAACAAAACTATCTGGTGTGTTCTGGCTATCTCAATCCCAGATCTTGCAACAGCCTCTGTGTGTGTTTGTGTTTTCTGGACATTCTCTATGGACTTTACGGTTTTGAATGCATTTTAGCATGTAAGGTTTTGTTTTTAGCTGCCAAACGCTAATTGGTTCCACCTGGAGTCAAATCCTCCACTCATTCGAGTATTCTAGAAAGAAAGCTTCAGAAACCTGAGAAACCATGATATTTCTTTCTGTAAACATGACATTGGATGCATTTGCCGAACAGGAAGATTGTGTTTTTCTCCAAAAAAAATTTCACGGTGATTTTTTGGTTAAATTTCACTTCAAAACTACAACAATTTTCCAGATACTCCTGGATGAAAACAAAGACATGTGGTGATCTTAGCTATCTCAATCCCAGATCTTGCTACAGCCTCTGTGTATGTTTGTGTTTTCTGGACATTCTCTATGGACATTACGGTTTTGAATGAATTTTAGCAAGACGCTTGTTGTTTTCTGCTGGCAAACGCTAATTGGTTCCACCTGGAGTCAAATCCTCCACACATTCGAGTTTTCTAGGAAGAAAGCTTCAGAAACCTGAGAAAACATGATATTTCTTTCTGGAAACATGATATTGGATGCATTTGCCGAACAGGAAGATTGTGCTTTTCTCCAAAACGACTTTCACGGTGATTTTTTGGTTAAATTTCACTTCAAAAGTACAACAATTTGTCCAGATACTCCTGGATGAAAACAAAACTATCTGTTGTGTTGTGGCTATCTCAATCCCAGATCTTGATACAGCCTCTGTGTGTGTTTGTGTTTTCTGGACATTCTCTATGGACATTATGGTTTTGCATGCATTTTAGCATGTAAGGTTTTATTTTGAGCTGCCAAAAGCTAATTGGTTCCACCTGGAGTCAAATCCTCCACACATTCGAGTTTTCTAGGAAGAAAGCTTCAGAAACCTGAGAAAACATGATATTTCTTTCTGTAAACATGACATTGGATGCATTTGCCGAACAGGAAGATTGTGCTTTTCCTCAAAACCACTTTCACTTTGATTTTTTGGTTACATTTCATTTCAAAACTACAACAATTTGTCCAGACACTCCTGGATGAAAACAAAACTATCTGGTGTGTTGTGGCTATCTCAATCCCAGAACTTGCTACAGCCTCTGTGTGTGTTTGTGTTTTCTGGAAATTCTCTATGGACATTAAGGTTTTGAATGAATTTTAGCATGTAAGGTTTTATTTTTAACAGCCAAAAGCTAATTGGTTCCACCTGGAGTCAAATCCTCCACACATTCGAGTTTTCTAGGAAGAAAGCTCCAGAAACCTGAGAAAACATGACATTTCTTTCTGTAAACATGACATTGGATGCATTTGCCGAACAGGAAGATTGTGCTTTTCTCCAAAACCACTTTCACGGTGATTTTTTGGTTAAATTTCACTTCAAAACTACAACAATTTGTCCAGATACTCCTGGATGAAAACAAAACTATCTGGTGTGTTGTGGCTATCTCAATCCCAGATCTTGCAACAGCCTCTGTGTGTGTTTGTGTTTTCTGGACATTCTCTATGGACTTTACAGTTTTGAATGCATTTTAGCATGTAAGGTTTTGTTTTTAGCTGCCAAACGCTAATTGGTTCCACCTGGAGTCAAATCCTCCACACATTCGAGTTTTCTAGGAAGAAAGCTCCAGAAACCTGAGAAAACATGATATTTCTTTCTGTAAACATGACATTGGATGCATTTGCCGAACAGGAAGATTGTGCTTTTCCCGAAAACCACTTTCACGGTGATTTTTTGGTTAAATTTCACTTGAAAACTACAACAATTTGTCCAGATACTTCTGGATGAAAACAAAACTATCTGGTGTGTTGTGGCTATCTCAATCCCAGATCTTGCTACAGCCTCTGTGTGTGTGTGTGTTTTCTGGACATTCTCTATGGACTTTACGGTTTTGAATGCATTTTAGCATGTAAGTTTTTGTTTCTGCTGGCAAACGCTAATTGGTTCCACCTGGAGTCAAATCTTCCACACATTCGAGTATTCTAGGAAGAAATCTCCAGAAACCTGAGAAAACATGATGTTTCTTTCTGTAAACATGACATTGGATGCATTTGCCGAACAGGAAGATTGTGCTTTTCTCCAAAACCACTGTCACGGTGATTTTTGTTAAATTTCACCCGAAATCCACAACAATTTGTCCAGATACTCCTGGATGAAAACAAAACTATCTGGTGTGTTCTAGCTATCTCAATCCCAGATCTTGCTACAGCCTCTGTGTGTGTTTGTGTTTTCTGGACATTCTCTATGGACTTTAAGGTTTTGAATGCATTTTAGCATGTAAGTTTTTGTTTTTAGCTGCCAAACGCTAATTGGTTCCACCTGGAGTCAAATCCTCCACACATTCGAGTTTTCTAGGAAGAAAGCTTCAGAAACCTGAGAAAACATGATATTTCTTTCTGTAAACATGACATTGGATGCATTTTCCAAACAGGAAGATTGTGCTTTACTCCAAAACCACTTTCACGGTGATTTTTGGTTAAATTTTAACCAAAATCCACAACAATTTGTCCAGATACTCCTGGATGAAAACAAAACTATCTGGTGAGTTGTGGCTTTCTCAATCCCAGATCTTGCTACAGCCTCTGTGTGTGTTTGTGTTTTCTGGACATTCTCTATGGACTTTACAGTTTTGAATGCATTTTAGCATGTAAGGTTTTGTTTTCTGCTGGCAAACGCTAATTGGTTCCACCTGGAGACAAATCCTCCACACATTCGAGTTTTCTAGGAAGAAACTTCAGAAACCTGAGAAAACATGATATTTATTTCTGTAAACATGACATTGGATGCATTTGCCGAACAGGAAGACTGTGCTTTTCTCCAAAACCACTTTCACGGTGATTTTTTGGTTAAATTTCACTTGAAAACTACAACAATTTGTCCAGATACTACTGGAGGAAAACAAAGAAATCTGGTTGTTTTTAGCTATCTCAATCCCAGATCTTGCTACAGCCTCTGTGTGTGTTTGTGTTTTCTGGACATTCTCAATGGACATTAAGGTATTGAATGCATTTTAGCAGGACCCTTTTTGTTTTCTGCTGCCAAACGCTAAATGGTTCCACCTGGAGTCAAATCCTCCACACCTTCTAGTTTTCTAGGAAGAAAGCTTCAGAAACCTGAGAAAACATGATATTTCTTTCTGTAAACATGACATTGGATGCATTTGCCGAACAGGAAGATTGTGCTTTTCTCCAAAACCACTTTCACCCTGATTTTTGTTAAATTTCATTTCAAAACTACAACAATTTGTCCAGACACTCCTGGATGAAAACAAAACTATCTGGTGTGTTGTGGCTATCTCAATCCCAGATCTTGCTACAGCCTCTGTGTGTATTTGTGTTTTCTGGACATTCTCTATGGACTTTACAGTTTTGAATGCGTTTCAGCATGTAAGTTTTTGTTTTCTGCTGGCAAACGCTAATTGGTTCCACCTGGAGTCAAAACCTCCGCACATTCGAGTATTCTAGGAAGAAAGCTCCAGAAACCTTAGAAAACATGATATTTCTTTCTGTAAACATGACATTGGATGCATTTGCCGAACAGGAAGATTGTGCTTTTCCCCAAAACCACTTTCACGGTAATTTTTTGGTTAAATTTCACCCGAAATCCACAACAATTTGTCCAGACACTCCTGGATGAAAACAAAACTATCTGGTGTGTTGTGGCTATCTCAATCCCAGATCTTGCTACAGCCTCTGTGTGTGTTTGTGTTTTCTGGACATTCTCTATGGACTTTAAGGTTTTGAATGCATTTTAGCATGTAACTTTTTGTTTTCTGCTGGCAACGCTAATTGGTTCCACCTGGAGTCAAATCCTCCACACATTCGAGTTTTCTAGGAAGAAAGCTTCAGAAACCTGAGAAAACATGATATTTCTTTCTGTAAAGATGACATTGGATGCATTTGCCGAACAGGAAGATTGTGCTTTTCCCCAAAACCACTTTCATGGTGATTTTTTGGTTAAATTTCATTTCAAAACTACAATTTGTCCAGACACTCCTGGATGAAAACAAAACTATCTGGTGTGTTGTGGCTATCTCAATCCCAGATCTTGCTACAGCCTCTGTGTGTGTTTGTGTTTTCTGGACATTCTCTATGGACTTTACAGTTTTGAATGCATTTTAGCATGTAAGGTTTTGTTTTTAACTGCCAAACGCTAATTGGTTCCACCTGGAGACAAATCCTCCACACATTAGAGTATTCTAGGAAGAAAGCTTCAGAAACCTGAGAAAACATGATATTTCTTTCTGTAAAGATGACATTGGATGCATTTGCCGAACAGGAAGATTGTGCTTTTCCCCAAAACCACTTTCACGGTGATTTTTTGGTTAAATTTCATTTCAAAACTGCAACAATTTGTCCAGACACTCCTGGATGAAAACAAAACTATCTGGTGTGTTGTGGCTATCTCAATCTCCGATCTTGCTACAGCCTCTGTGTGTGTTTGTGTTTTCTGGACATTCTCTATGGACTTTACAGTTTTGAATGCATTTTAGCATGTAAGGTTTTGTTTTTAACTGCCAAACGCTAATTGGTTCCACCTGGAGACAAATCCTCCACACATTAGAGTATTCTAGGAAGAAAGCTTCAGAAACCTGAGAAAACATGATATTTCTTTCTGTAAAGATGACATTGGATGCATTTGCCGAACAGGAAGATTGTGCTTTTCCCCAAAACCACTTTCACGGTGATTTTTTGGTTAAATTTCATTTCAAAACTGCAACAATTTGTCCAGACACTCCTGGATGAAAACAAAACTATCTGGTGTGTTGTGGCTATCTCAATCTCCGATCTTGCTACAGCCTCTGTGTGTGTTTGTGTTTTCTGGACATTCTCTATGGACATTACGGTTTTGCATGCATTTTAGCATGTAAGGTTTTATTTTTAGCTGCCAAAAGCTAATTGGTTCCACCTGGAGTCAAATCCTCCACACATTCGAGTTTTCTAGGATGAAAGCTTCAGAAACCTGAGAAAACATGATATTTCTTTCTGTAAACATGACATTGGATGCATTTGCCGAAAAGGAAGATTGTGCTTTTCCCCAAAACCACTTTCACGGTGATTTTTTTAGTTAAATTTCATCTGAAAACCACAACAATTTGTCCAGATACTTCTGGATGAAAACAAAACTATCTGGTGTGCTGTGGCTATCTCAATCCCAGATCTTGCTACAGCCTCTGTGTGTGTTTGTGTTTTCTGGACATTCTCTATGGACTTTACAGATTTGAATGCATTTTAGCATGTAAGTTTTTGTTTTTAGCTGCCAAACGCTAATTGGTTTCACCTGGAGTCAAATCCTCCACTCATTCGAGTTTTCTAGGAAGAAAGCTCCAGAAACCTGAGAAAACATGATATTTATTTCTGTAAACATGACATTGGATGCATTTGCCGAACAGGAAGATTGTGCTTTTTTCCAAAACCAAATTTCTGGGTGATTTTGTTAAATTTCATCTGAAATCCACAACAATTTGTCCAGATACTCCTGGATGAAAACAAAACTATCTGGTGTGTTGTGGCTATCTCAATCCCAGATCTTACTACGTCGTCTGTGTTTGTTTGTGTTAACTGGACATTCTCTATGGACTTTACGGTTTTGAATGCATTTTAGCATGTGACGTTTTGTTTTTAGCTGCCAAACGCTAATTGGTTCCACCTGGAGTCAAATCCTCCACTCATTCGAGTTTTCTGGGAAGAAAGCTTCAGAAACCTTAGAAAACATGATATTTCTTTCTGGAAACATGACATTGGATGCATTTGCCGAACAGGAAGATTGTGCTTTTCTCCAAAACCACTGTCACGGTGATTTTTGTTAAATTTCACCCGAAATCCACAACAATTTGTCCAGACTCCTGGATGAAAACAAAACTATCTGGTGTGTTGTGGCTATCTCTATCCCAGATCTTGCTACAGCCTCTGTGTGTGTTTGTGTTTTCTGGACATTCTCTATAGACTTTACGGTTTTTAATGCATTTTAGCATATAAGGTTTTGTTTTTAGCTGCCAAACGCTAATTGGTTCCACCTGGAGACAAATCCTCCACACATTCGAGTTTTCTAGGAAGAAAGCTTCAGAAACCTGGGAAAACATGACATTTCTTTCTGTAAACATGACATTGGATGCATTTGCCGAACAGGAAGATTGTGCTTTTCCCCAAAACCACTTTCACGGTGATTTTTTCGTTAAATTTCACTTCAAATCTACAACAATTTGTCCAGATACTCCTGGATGAAAACAAAACTATCTGGTATGTTGTGGCTATCTCAATCCCAGATCTTGCTACAGCCTCTGTGTGTGTTTGTGTTTTCTGGACATTCTCTATGTCCTTTACGGTTTTGAATGCATTTTAGCATGTGACGTTTTATTTTGAGCTGCCAAAAGCTAATTGGTTCCACCTGGAGTCAAATCCTCCACTCATTCGAGTTTTCTAGGAAGAAAGCTTCAGAAACCTCAGAAAACATGATATTTCTTTCTGTAAACATGACATTGGATGCATTTGCCGAACAGGAAGATTGTTCCTTTCTCCAAAACCACTTTCACGGTGATTTTTTGTTAAATTTCACCCGAAATCCACAAGAATTTGTCCAGATACTCCTGGATGAAATCAAAACTATCTGGTGTGTTGTGGCTATCTCAATCCCAGATCTTGGTACAGCCTCTGTGTGTGTTTGTGTATTCTGGACATTCTCTATGGACTTTACAGTTTTGAATGCATTTTAGTATGCAAGTTTTTGTTTTCTGCTGGCAAACGCTAATTGGTTCCACCTGGAGTCAAATCCTCCACACATTCGAGTTTTCTAGGAAGAAAGCTCCAGAAACCTGAGAAAACATGATATTTGTATTTGTAAACATGACATTGGATGCATTTGCTGAACAGGAAGATTGTGCTTTTCCCCAAAACCACTGTCACGGTGATTTTCGGGTTAAATTTCACTTCAAAACTACAACAATTTGTCCAGATACTCCTGGATGAAAACAAAACTATCTGGCGTGTTGTGCCTATCTCAATCCCAGATCTTGCTACAGCCTCTGTGTGTGTTTGTGTTTTCTGGAAATTCTCTATGGACTTTACGGTTTTGAATGCATTTTAGCAGGACCCTTTTTGTTTTCTGCTGGCAAACGCTAATTGCTTCCACCTGGAGTCTAATCCTCCACTCATTCGAGTTTTCTAGGAAGAAAGCTTCAGAAACCTGAGAAAACATGATATTTCTTTCTGTAAACATGACATTGGATGCATTTGCCGAAGAAGAAGATTGTGCTTTACCCAAAACCACTTTCACGTTGATTTTTGTTAAATTTCACTTCAAAACTACAACAATTTGTCCAGATACTCCTGGATGAAAACAAAACTATCTGGTGTGTTGTGGCTATCTCAATCCCAGATCTTGCTACAGCCTCTGTGTGTGTTTGTGTTTTCTGGACATTCTCTATGGACTTTACGGTTTTGAATGCATTTTAGCATGTAAGTTTTTGTTTTCTGCTGGCAAACGCTAATTGGTTCCACCTGGAGTCAAATCCTCCACACATTCTAGTTTTCTACGAAGAAAGCTCCAGAAACCTGAGAAAACATGATATTTCTTTCTGTAAACATGACATTGGATGCATTTGCCAAACAGGAAGATTGTGCTTTTCTCCAAAACCACTTTCACGGTGATTTTTTGGTTAAATTTCACTTCAAAACTACAACAATTTGTCCAGATACTCCTGGATGAAAACAAAACTATCTGGTGTGTTGTGGCTATCTCAATCCCAGATCTTGCTACAGCCTCTGTGTGTGTTTGTGTTTTCTGGACATTCTCTATGGACTTTACGGTTTTGAATGCATTTTAGCAGGACCCTTTTTGTTTTCTGCTGGCAAACGCTAATTGGTTCCACCTGGAGTCAAATCCTCCACTCATTCGAGTTTTCTAGGAAGAAAGCTCCAGAAACCTGAGAAAACATGATATTTCTTTCTGTAAACATGACATTGGATGCATTTGCCGAACAGGAAGATTGTGCTTTTTTCCAAAACCAAATTTCTGGGTGATTTTGTTAAATTTCATCTGAAATCCACAACAATTTGTCCAGACACTCCTGGATGAAAACAAAACTATCTGGTGTGTTGTGGCTATCTCAATCCCAGATCTTGCTACGTCGTCTGTGTTTGTTTGTGTTAACTGGACATTCTCTATGGACTTTACGGTTTTGAATGCATTTTAGCATGTGACGTTTTGTTTTTAGCTGCCAAACGCTAATTGGTTCCACCTGGAGTCAAATCCTCCACACATTCGAGTTTTCTAGGAAGAAAGCTTCAGAAACCTGAGAAAACATGATATTTCTTTCTGTAAACATGACATTCGATGCATTTGCTGAACAGGAAGATTGTACTTTTCTCCAAAACCACTGTCACGGTGATTTTTGTTAAATTTCATCCGAAATCCACAATTTGTCCAGACACTCCTGGATGAAAACAAAACTATCTGGTGTGTTGTGGCTATCTCAATCCCAGATCTTGCTACAGCCTCTGTGTGTGTTTGTGTTTTCTGGACATTCTCTATGGACTTTACGGTTCTGAATGCATTTTAGCATGCAAGTTTTTGTTTTTAGCTGCCAAACGCTAATTGCTTCCACCTGGAGTCAAATCCTCCACTCATTCGAGTTTTCTGGGAAGAAAGCTTCAGAAACCTTAGAAAACATGATATTTCTTTCTGTAAACATGACATTGGATGCATTTGCCGAACAGGAAGATTGTGCTTTCCCCCAAAACCACTTTCACGGTGATTTTTTCGTTAAATTTCACTTCAAACTACAACAATTTGTCCAGATACTCCTGGATGAAAACAAAGACATCTGGTGATCTTAGCTATCTCAATCCCAGATCTTGCAACAGCCTCTGTGTGTGTTTGTGTTTTCTGGACATTCTCTATGGACATTACGGTTTTGAATGCATTTTAGCAGGACGCTTTTTGTTTTCTGCTGGCAAACGCTAATTGGTTCCACCTGGAGTCAAATCCTTCACACATTCGAGTTTTCAAGGAAGAAAGCTTCAGAAACCTGCGAAAACATGATATTTCTTTCTGTAAACCTGACATTGGATGCATTTGCCGAACAGGAAGATTGTGCTTTTCTCCAAAACCACTTTCACCGTGATTTTTTGGTTAAATTTCACTTCAAAAGTACAACAATTTGTCCAGATACTCCTGGATGAAAACAAAACTATCTGGTGTGTTGTGGCTATCTCAATCGCAGATCTTGCTACAGCCTCTGTGTGTGTTTGTGTTTTCTGGACATTCTCTATGGACATTACGGTTTTGCATGCATTTTAGCATGTAAGGTTTTATTTTTAGCTGCCAAAAGCTAATTGGTTCCACCTGGAGTCAAACCCTCCACACATTCGAGTTTTCTAGGAAGAAAGCTTCAGAAACCTGAGAAAACATGATATTTCTTTCTGTAAACATGACATTGGATGCATTTGCCGAACAGGAAGATTGTGCTTTTCCCCAAAAACCACTTTCAGGGTGATTTTTTGGTTAAATTTCATTTCAAAACTACAATTTGTCCAGACACTCCTGGATGAAAACAAAACTATCTGGTGTGTTGTGGCTATCTCAATCCCAGATCTTGCTACAGCCTCTGTGTGTGTTTGTGTTTTCTGGACATTCTCTATGGACTTTACAGTTTTGAATGCATTTTAGCATGTAAGGTTTTGTTTTTAACTGCCAAACGCTAATTGGTTCCACCTGGAGACAAATCCTCCACACATTCGAGTATTCTAGGAAGAAAGCTTCAGAAACCTGAGAAAAAATGATATTTCTTTCTGTAAAGATGACATTGGATGCATTTGCCGAACAGGAAGATTGTGCTTTTCCCCAAAACCACTTTCACGGTGATTTTTTGGTTAAATTTCATTTCAAAACTACAACAATTTGTCCAGACACTCCTGGATGAAAACAAAACTATCTGGTGTGTTGTGGCTATCTCAATCTCAGATCTTGCTACAGCCTCTGTGTGTGTTTGTGTTTTCTGGACATTCTCTATGGACATTACGGTTTTGCATGCATTTTAGCATGTAAGGTTTTATTTTTAGCTGCCAAAAGCTAATTGGTTCCACCTGGAGTCAAATCCTCCACACATTCGAGTTTTCTAGGATGAAAGCTTCAGAAACCTGAGAAAACATGATATTTCTTTCTGTAAACATGACATTGGAAGCATTTGCCGAAAAGGAAGATTGTGCTTTTCCCCAAAACCACTTTCACGGTGATTTTTTAGTTAAATTTCATCCGAAAACCACAACAATTTGTCCAGATACTTCTGGATGAAAACAAAACTATCTGGTGTGCTGTGGCTATCTCAATCCCAGATCTTGCTACAGCCTCTGTGTGTGTTTGTGTTTTCTGGACATTCTCTATGGACTTTACAGTTTTGAATGCATTTTAGCATGTAAGTTTTTGTTTTTAGCTGCCAAACGCTAATTGGTTTCACCTGGAGTCAAATCCTCCACTCATTCGAGTTTTCTAGGAAGAAAGCTCCAGAAACCTGAGAAAACATGATATTTATTTCTGTAAACATGACATTGGATGCATTTGCCGAACAGGAAGATTGTGCTTTTTTCCAAAACCAAATTTCTGGGTGATTTTGTTAAATTTCATCTGAAATCCACAACAATTTGTCCAGATACTCCTGGATGAAAACAAAACTATCTGGTGTGTTGTGGCTATCTCAATCCCAGATCTTGCTACGTTGTCTGTGTTTGTTTGTGTTAACTGGACATTCTCTATGGACTTTACGGTTTTGAATGCATTTTAGCATGTGACGTTTTGTTTTTAGCTGCCAAACGCTAATTGGTTCCACCTGGAGTCAAATCCTCCACTCATTCGAGTTTTCTAGGAAGAAAGCTTCAGAAACCTTAGAAAACATGATATTTCTTTCTGGAAACATGACATTGGATGCATTTGCCGAACAGGAAGATTGTGCTTTTCTCGAAAACCACTTTCACGGTGATTTTTGTTAAATTTCACCCGAAATCCACAACAATTTGTCCAGACTCCTGGATGAAAACAAAACTATCTGGTGTGTTGTGGCTATCTCTATCCCAGATCTTGCTACAGCCTCTGTGTGTGTTTGTGTTTTCTGGACATTCTCTATAGACTTTACGGTTTTGAATGCATTTTAGCATATAAGGTTTTGTTTTTATCTGCCAAACGCTAATTGGTTCCACCTGGAGACAAATCCTCCACACATTCGAGTTTTCTAGGAAGAAAGCTTCAGAAACCTGGGAAAACATGACATTTCTTTCTGTAAACATGACATTGGATGCATTTGCCGAACAGGAAGATTGTGCTTTCCCCCAAAACCACTTTCACGGTGATTTTTTCGTTAAATTTCACTTCAAATCTACAACAATTTGTCCAGATACTCCTGGATGAAAACAAAACTATCTGGTATGTTGTGGCTATCTCAATCCCAGATCCTGCTACAGCCTCTGTGTGTGTTTGTGTTTTCTGGACATTCTCTATGTCCTTTACGGTTTTGAATGCATTTTAGCATGTGACGTTTTGTTTTTAGCTGCCAAACGCTAATTGGTTCCACCTGGAGTCAAATCCTCCACTCATTCGAGTTTTCTAGGAAGAAAGCTTCAGAAACCTCAGAAAACATGATATTTCTTTCTGTAAACATGACATTGGATGCATTTGCCGAACAGGAAGATTGTTCCTTTCTCCAAAACCACTTTCACGGTGATTTTTTGTTAAATTTCACCCGAAATCCACAAGAATTTGTCCAGATACTCCTGGATGAAATCAAAACTATCTGGTGTGTTGTGGCTATCTCAATCCCAGATCTTGGTACAGCCTCTGTGTGTGTTTGTGTATTCTGGACATTCTCTATGGACTTTACAGTTTTGAATGCATTTTAGTATGCAAGTTTTTGTTTTTAGCTGCCAAACGCTAATTGGTTCCACCTGGAGTCAAATCCTCCACACATTCGAGTTTTCTAGGAAGAAAGCTCCAGAAACCTGAGAAAACATGATATTTGTATTTGTAAACATGACATTGGATGCATTTGCTGAACAGGAAGATTGTGCTTTTCCCCAAAACCACTGTCACGGTGATTTTCGGGTTAAATTTCACTTCAAAACTACAACAATTTGTCCAGATACTCCTGGATGAAAACAAAACTATCTGGTATGTTGTGCCTATCTCAATCCCAGATCTTGCTACAGCCTCTGTGTGTGTTTGTGTTTTCTGGACATTCTCTATGGACTTTACGGTTTTGAATGCATTTTAGCAGGACCCTTTTTGTTTTCTGCTGGGAAACGCTAATTGGTTCCACCTGGAGTCAAATCCTCCACTCATTCGAGTTTTCTAGGAAGAAAGCTTCAGAAACCTGAGAAAACATATTTCTTTCTGTAAACATGACATTGGATGCATTTGCCGAAGAAGAAGATTGTGCTTTCCCCAAAACCACTTTCACGTTGATTTTTGTTAAATTTCACTTCAAAACTACAACAATTTGTCCAGATACTCCTGGATGAAAACAAAACTATCTGGTGTGTTGTGGCTATCTCAATCCCAGATCTTGCTACAGCCTCTGTGTGTGTTTGTGTTTTCTGGACATTCTCTATGGACTTTACGGTTTTGAATGCATTTTAGCATGTAAGTTTTTGTTTTCTGCTGGCAAACGCTAATTGGTTCCACCTGGAGTCAAATCCTCCACTCATTCTAGTTTTCTAGGAAGAAAGCTCCAGAAACCTGAGAAAACATGATATTTCTTTCTGTAAACATGACATTGGATGCATTTGCCAAACAGGAAGATTGTGCTTTTCTCCAAAACCACTTTCACGGTGATTTTTTGGTTAAATTTCACTTCAAAACTACAACAATTTGTCCAGAGACTCCTGGATGAAAACAAAACTATCTGGTGTGTTGTGGCTATCTCAATCCCAGATCTTGCTACAGCCTCTGTGTGTGTTTGTGTTTTCTGGACATTCTCTATGGACTTTACGGTTTTGAATGCATTTTAGCAGGACCCTTTTTGTTTTCTGCTGGCAAACGCTAATTGGTTCCACCTGGAGTCAAATCCTCCACTCATTCGAGTTTTCTAGGAAGAAAGCTCCAGAAACCTGAGAAAACATGATATTTCTTTCTGTAAACATGACATTGGATGCATTTGCCGAACAGGAAGATTGTGCTTTTTTACAAAACCAAATTTCTGGGTGATTTTGTTAAATTTCATCTGAAATCCACAACAATTTGACCAGACACTCCAGGATGAAAACAAAACTATCTGGTGTGTTGTGGCTATCTCAATCCCAGATCTTGCTACGTCGTCTGTGTTTGTTTGTGTTAACTGGACATTCTCTATGGACTTTACGGTTTTGAATGCATTTCAGCATGTAAGTTTTTTGTTTTTAGCTGCCAAACGCTAAATGGTTCCACCTGGAGTCAAATCCTCCACACATTCGAGTTTTCTAGGAAGAAAGCTTCAGAAACCTGAGAAAACATGATATTTCTTTCTGTAAACATGACATTCGATGCATTTGCTGAACAGGAAGATTGTGCTTTTCTCCAAAACCACTGTCACGGTGATTTTTGTTAAATTTCATCCGAAATCCACAATTTGTCCAGACACTCCTGGATGAAAACAAAACTATCTGGTGTGTTGTGGCTATCTCAATCCCAGATCTTGCTACAGCCTCTGTGTGTGTTTGTGTTTTCTGGACATTCTCTATGGACTTTACGGTTCTGAATGCATTTTAGCATGTAAGTTTTTGTTTTTAGCTGCCAAACGCTAATTGCTTCCACCTGGAGTCAAATCCTCCACTCATTCGAGTTTTCTGGGAAGAAAGCTTCAGAAACCTTAGAAAACATGATATTTCTTTCTGTAAACATGACATTGGATGCATTTGCCGAACAGGAAGATTGTGCTTTTCTCCAAAACCACTTTCACGGTGATTTTTGTTAAATTTCACCCGAAATCCACAACAATTTGTCCAGGCTCCTGGATGAAAACAAAACTATCTGGTGTGTTGTGGCTATCTCTATCCCAGTTCTTGCTACAGCCTCTGTGTGTGTTTGTGTTTTCTGGGCATTCTCTGTGGACTTTAAGGTTTTGAATGCATTTTAGCATATAAGGTTTTGTTTTTAGCTGCCAAACGCTAATTGGTTCCACCTGGAGTCAAATCCTCCACTCATTCGAGTTTTCTTGAAAGAAAGCTTCAGAAACCTGAGAAACCATGATATTTCTTTCTGTAAACATGACATTGGATGCATTTGCCGAACAGGAAGATTGTGTTTTTCTCCAAAAAAAATTTCACGGTGATTTTTTGGTTAAATTTCAATTCAAAACTACAACAATTTGTCCAGATACTCCTGGATGAAAACAAAGACATGTGGTGATCTTAGCTATCTCAATCCCAGATCTTGCTACAGCCTCTGTGTGTGTTTGTGTTTTCTGGACATTCTCTATGGACTTTACGGTTTTTCCATGCATTTTAGCATGTAAGGTTTTATTTTGAGCTGCCAAAAGCTAATTGGTTCCACCTGGAGTCAAATCCTCCACACATTCGAGTTTTCTAGGAAGAAAGCTTCAGAAACCTGAGAAAACATGATATTTCTTTCTGTAAACATGACATTGGATGCATTTGCCGAACAGGAAGATTGTGCTTTTCTCCAAAAACACTGTCACGGTGATTTTTTGGTTAAATTTCACTTGAAAGCTACAACAATTTGTCCAGATACTTCTGGATGAAAACAAAACTATCTGGTGTGTTGTGGCTATCTCAATCCCAGATCTTGCTACAGCCTCTGTGTGTGTTTGTGTTTTCTGGACATTCTCTGTGGACTTTACGGTTTTGAATGCATTTTAGCAGGACCCTTTTTGTTTTCTGCTGGCAAACGCTAATTGGTTCCACCTGGAGTCAAATCTTCCACACATTCGAGTATTCTAGGAAGAAAGCTTCAGAAACCTGAGAAAACATGATATTTCTTTCTGTGAACATGACATTGGATGCATTTGCCCTAGAAGAAGATTGTGCTTTTCTCCAAAACCACTTTCACGGTGATTTTTGTTAAATTTCACCCGAAATCCACAACAATTTGTCCAGATACTCCTGGATGACAACAAAACTATCTGGTGTGTTCTAGCTATCTCAATCCCAGATCTTGCTACAGCCTCTGTGTGTGTTTGTGTTTTCTGGACATTCTCTATGGACTTTACTGTTTTGAATGCATTTTAGCATGTAAGGTTTTTTTTTTAGCTGCCAAACGCTAATTGGTTCCACCTGGAGTCAAATCCTCCACTCATTCGAGTTTTCTAGAAAGAAAGCTTCAGAAACCTGAGAAACCATGATATTTCTTTCTGTAAACATGACATTGGATGCATTTGCCGAACATGAAGATTGTGATTTTCTCCAAAAAAAATTTCACGGTGATTTTTTGGTTAAATTTCACTTCAAAACTACAACAATTTGTCCAGATACTCCTGGATGAAAACAAAGACATCTGGTGATCTTAGCTATCTCAATCCCAGATCTTGCTACAGCCTCTGTGTGTGTTTGTGTTTTCTGGACATTCTCTATGGACATTACGGTTTTGAATGCATTTTAGCAGGACGCTTTTTGTTTTCTGCTGGCAAACGCTAATTGGTTCCACCTGGAGTCAAATCCTTCACACATTCGAGTTTTCTAGGAAGAAAGCTTCAGAAACCTGCGAAAACATGATATTTCTTTCTGTAAACATGACATTGGATGCATTTGCCGAACAGGAAGATTGTGCTTTTCTCCAAAACCACTTTCACCGTGATTTTTTGGTTAAATTTCACTTCAAAACTACAACAATTTGTCCAGATACTCCTGGATGAAAACAAAACTATCAGGTGTGTTGTGGCTATCTCAATCGCAGATCTTGCTACAGCCTCTGTGTGTGTTTGTGTTTTCTGGACATTCTCTATGGACATTAAGGTTTTGCATGCATTTTAGCATGTAAGGTTTTATTTTTAGCTGCCAAAAGCTAATTGGTTCCACCTGGAGTCAAACCCTCCACACATTTGAGTTTTCTAGGAAGAAAGCTTCAGAAACCTGAGAAAACATGATATTTCTTTCTGTAAACATGACATTGGATGCATTTGCCGAACAGGAAGATTGTGCTTTTCCCCAAAACCACTTTCATGGTGATTTTTTGGTTAAATTTCATTTCAAAACTACGATTTGTCCAGACACTCCTGGATGAAAACAAAACTATCTGGTGTGTTGTGGCTATCTCAATCCCAGATCTTGCTACAGCCTCTGTGTGTGTTTGTGTTTTCTGGACATTCTCTATGGACATTACGGTTTTGAATGAATTTTAGCAAGACTCTTGTTGTTTTCTGCTGGCAAACGCTAATTGGTTCCACCTGGAGTCAAATCCTCCACACATTCGAGTATTCTAGGAAGAAAGCTTCAGAAACCTGAGAAAACATGATATTTCTTTCTGGAAACATGACATTGGATGCATTTGCCGAACAGGAAGATTGTGCTTTTCTCCAAAACGACTTTCACGGTGATTTTTTGGTTAAATTTCACTTCAAAAGTACAACAATTTGTCCAGATACTCCTGGATGAAGACAAAACTATCTGGTGTGTTGTGGCTATCTCAATCCCAGATCTTGCTACAGCCTCTGTGTGTGTTTGTGTTTTCTGGACATTCTCTATGGACTTTACGGTTTTGCATGCATTTTAGCATGTAAGGTTTTATTTTGAGCTGCCAAAAGCTAATTGGTTCCACCTGGAGTCAAATCCTCCACACATTCGAGTTTTCTAGGAAGAAAGCTCCAGAAACCTAAGAAAACATGATATTTGTATTTGTAAACATGACATTGGATGCATTTGCTGAACAGGAAGATTGTGCTTTTCCCCAAAACCACTTTCACGGTGATTTTCGGGTTAAATTTTACTTCAAAACTACAACAATTTGTCCAGATACTCCTGGATGAAAACAAAACTATCTGGTATGTTGTGCCTATCTCAATCCGAGATCTTGCTACAGCCTCTGTGTGTGTTTGTGTTTTTTGGACATTCTCTATGGACTTTACGGTTTTGAATGCATTTTAGCAGGACCCTTTTTGTTTTCTGCTGGCAAACGGTAATTGGTTCCACCTGGAGTCTAATCCACCACTCATTCGAGTTTTCTAGGAAGAAAGCTTCAGAAACCTGAGAAAACATGATATTTCTTTCTGTAAACATGACATTGGATGCATTTGCCGAAGAAGAAGATTGTGCTTTTCCCCAAAACCACTTTCACGTTGATTTTTGTTAAATTTCACTTCAAAACTACAACAATTTGTCCAGATACTCCTGGATGAAAACAAAACTATCAGGTGTGTTGTGGCTATCTCAATCCCAGATCTTGCTACAGCCTCTGTGTGTGTTTGTGTTTTCTGGACATTCTCTATGGACTTTACGGTTTTGAATGCATTTTAGCATGTAAGTTTTTGTTTTCTGCTGGCAAACGCTAATTGGTTCCACCTGGAGTCAAATCCTCCACTCATTCGAGTTTTCTAGGAAGAAAGCTCCAGAAACCTGAGAAAACATGATATTTCTTTCTGTAAACATGACATTGGATGCATTTGCCGAACAGGAAGATTGTGCTTTTTTCCAAAACCAAATTTCACGGTGATTTTGTTAAATTTCATCTGAAATCCACAACAATTTGTCCAGACACTCCTGGATGAAAACAAAACTATCTGGTGTGTTGTGGCTATCTCAATCCCAGATCTTGCCACGTCGTCTGTGTTTGTTTGTGTTAACTGGACATTCTCTATGGACTTTACGGTTTTGAATGCATTTTAGCATGTGACGTTTTGTTTTTAGCTGCCAAATGCTAATTGGTTCCACCTGGAGTCAAATCCTCCACACATTCGAGTTTTCTAGGAAGAAAGCTTCAGAAACCTGAGAAAACATGATATTTCTTTCTGTAAACATGACATTGGATGCATTTGCTGAAAAGGAAGATTGTACTTTTCTCCAAAACCACTGTCACGGTGATTTTTGTTAAATTTCATCCGAAATCCACAATTTGTCCAGACACTCCTGGATGAAGACAAAACTATCTGGTGTGTTGTGGCTATCTCAATCCCAGATCTTGATACAGCCTCTGTGTGTGTTTGTGTTTTCTGGACATTCTCTATGGACTTTACGGTTCTGAATGCATTTTAGCGTGTAAGTTTTTGTTTTTAGCTGCCAAACGCTAATTGGTTCCACCTGGAGTCAAATCCTCCACTCATTCGAGTTTTCTGGGAAGAAAGCTTCAGAAACCTTAGAAAACATGATATTTCTTTCTGTAAACATGACATTGGATGCATTTGCCGAACAGGAAGATTGTGCTTTTCCCCAAAACCACTTTCACGGTGATTTTTTCGTTAAATTTCACTTCAAATCTACAACAATTTGTCCAGATTCTCCTGGATGAAAACAAAACTATCTGGTATGTTGTGGCTATCTCAATCCCAGATCTTGCTACAGCCTCTGTGTGTGTTTGTGTTTTCTGGGCATTCTCTGTGGACTTTAAGGTTTTGAATGCATTTTAGCATGTGACGTTTTGTTTTTAGCTGCCAAACGCTAATTGGTTCCACCTGGAGTCAAATCCTCCACTCATTCGAGTTTTCTAGGAAGAAAGCTTCAGAAACCTGAGAAAACATGATATTTCTTTCTGTAAACTTGACATTGGATGCATTTGCCGAACAGGAAGATTGTTCCTTTCTCCAAAACCACATTCACGGTGATTTTTTGTTAAATTTCACCCGAAATCCACAAGAATTTGTCCAGATACTCCTGGATGAAATCAAAACTATCTGGTGTGTTGTGGCTATCTCAATCCCAGATCTTGCTACAGCCTATGTGTGTGTTTGTGTATTCTGGACATTCTCTATGGACTTTACAGTTTTGAATGCATTTTAGCATGTAAGGTTTTGTTTTCTGCTGCCAAACGCTAATTGCTTCCACCTGGAGTCAAATCCACCACACATTCGAGTTTTCTAGGAAGAAAGCTCCAGAAACCTGAGAAAACATGATATTTCTTTCTGTAAACATGACATTGGATGCATTTGCCGAACAGGAAGATTGTGCTTTTTCCAAAACCAAATTTCACGGTGATTTTTTGGTTAAATTTCACTTCAAAACTACAACAATTTGTCCAGATACTCCTGGATGAAAACAAAACTATCTGGTGTGTTGTGGCTATCTCAATCCCAGATCTTGCTACAGCCTCTGTGTGTGTTTGTGTTTTCTGGACATTCTCTATTGACATTACGGTTTTGAATGCATTTTAGCAGGACGCTTTTTGTTTTCTGCTGGCAAACGCTAATTGGTTCCACCTGGAGTCAAATCCTTCACACATTCGAGTTTTTAGGAAGAAAGCTTCAGAAAGCTGCGAAAACATGATATTTCTTTCTGTAAACCTGACATTGGATGCATTTGCCGAACAGGAAGATTGTGCTTTTCTCCAAAACCACTTTCACCGTGATTTTTTGGTTAAATTTCACTTCAAAACTACAAGAATTTGTCCAGATACTCCTGGATGAAAACAAAACTATCTGGTGTGTTGTGCCTATCTCAATCGCAGATCTTGCTACAGCCTCTGTGTGTTTGTGTTTTCTGGACATTCTCTATGGACATTAAGGTTTTGCATGCATTTTAGCATGTAAGGTTTTATTTTTAGCTGCCAAAAGCTAATTGGTTCCACCTGGAGTCAAACCCTCCACACATTCGAGTTTCTAGGAAGAAAGCTTCAGAAACCTGAGAAAACACGATATTTCTTTCTGTAAACATGACATTGGATGCATTTGCCGAACAGGAAGATTGTGCTTTTCCACAAAACCACTTTCATGGTGATTTTTTGGTTAAATTTCATTCCAAAACTACGATTTGTCCAGACACTCCTGGATGAAAACAAAACTATCTGGTGTGTTGTGGCTATCTCAATCCCAGATCTTGCTACAGCCTCTGTGTGTGTTTGTGTTTTCTGGACATTCTCTATGGACTTTACAGTTTTGAATGCATTTTAGCATGTAAGTTTTTGTTTTTAGCTGCCAAACGCTAATTGGTTTCACCTGGAGTCAAATCCTCCACTCATTCGAGTTTTCTAGGAAGAAAGCTCCAGAAACCTGAGAAAACATGATATTTCTTTCTGTAAACATGACATTGGATGCATTTGCCGAACAGGAAGATTGTGCTTTTTTCCAAATCCAAATTTCTGGGTGATTTTGTTAAATTTCATCTGAAATCCACAACAATTTGTCCTGACACTCCTGGATGAAAACAAAACTATCTGGTGTGTTGTGGCTATCTCAATCCCAGATCTTGCTACGTCGTCTGTGTTTGTTTGTGTTAACTGGACATTCTCTATGGACTTTACGGTTTTGAATGCATTTTAGCATGTGACGTTTTGTTTTTAGCTGCCAAACGCTAATTGGTTCCACCTGGACTCAAATCCTCCACTCATTCGAGTTTTCTGGGAAGAAAGCTTCAGAAACCTTAGAAAACATGATATTTCTTTCTGTAAACATGACATTGGATGCATTTGCCGAACAGGAAGATTGTGCTTTTCTCCAAAACCACTTTCACGGTGATTTTTGTTAAATTTCACCCGAAATCCACAACAATTTGTCCAGACTCCTGGATGAAAACAAAACTATCTGGTGTGTTGTGGCTATCTCTATCCCAGATCTTGCTACAGCCTCTGTGTGTGTTTGTGTTTTCTGGACATTCTCTATAGACTTTACGGTTTTGAATGCATTTTAGCATATAAGGTTTTGTTTTTAGCTGCCAAACGCTAATTGGTTCCACCTGGAGACAAATCCTCCACACATTCGAGTTTTCTAGGAAGAAAGCTTCAGAAACCTTAGAAAACATGATATTTCTTTCTGTAAACATGACATTGGATGCATTTGCCGAACAGGAAGATTGTGCTTTTCCCCAAAACCACTTTCACGGTGATTTTTTGATTAAATTTCAATTCAAATCTACAACAATTTGTCCAGATACTCCTGGATGAAAACAAAACTATCTGGTATGTTGTGGCTATCTCAATCCCAGATCTTGCTACAGCCTCTGTGTGTGTTTGTGTTTTCTGGACATTCTCTATGTCCTTTACGGTTTTGAATGCATTTTAGCATGTGACGTTTTGTTTTTAGCTGCCAAACGCTAATTGGTTCCACCTGGAGTCAAATCCTCCACTCATTCGAGTTTTCTAGGAAGAAAGCTTCAGAAACCTGAGAAAACATGATATTTCTTTCTGTAAACATGACATTGGATGCATTTGCCGAACAGGAAGATTGTTCCTTTCTCCAAAACCACTTTCACGGTGATTTTTTTTAAATTTCACCCGAAATCCACAAGAATTTGTCCAGATACTCCTGGATGAAATCAAAACTATCTGGTGTGTTGTGGCTATCTCAATCCCAGATCTTGGTACAGCCTCTGTGTGTGTTTGTGTATTCTGGACATTCTCTATGGACTTTACAGTTTTGAATGCATTTTAGTATGCAAGTTTTTGTTTTCTGCTGGCAAACGCTAATTGGTTCCACCTTGAGTCAAATCCTCCACACATTCGAGTTTTCTAGGAAGAAAGCTCCAGAAACCTGAGAAAACATGATATTTGTATTTGTAAACATGACATTGGATGCATTTGCTGAACAGAAAGATTGTGCTTTTCCCCAAAACCACTTTCACGGTGATTTTCGGGTTAAATTTCACTTCAAAACTACAACAATTTGTCCAGATACTCCTGGATGAAAACAAAACTATCTGGTATGTTGTGCCTATCTCAATCCCAGATCTTGCTACAGCCTCTGTGTGTGTTTGTGTTTTCTGGACATTCTCTATGGACTTTACGGTTTTGAATGCATTTTAGCAGGACCCTTTTTGTTTTCTGCTGGCAAACGCTAATTGGTTCCACCTGGAGTCTAATCCACCACTCATTCGAGTTTTCTAGGAAGAAAGCTTCAGAAACCTGAGAAAACATGATATTTCTTTCTGTAAACATGACATTGGATGCATTTGCCCTAGAAGAAGATTGTGCTTTTCCCCAAAACCACTTTCACGTTGATTTTTGTTAAATTTCACTTCAAAACTACAACAATTTGTCCAGATTCTCCTGGATGAAAACAAAACTATCAGGTGTGTTGTGGCTATCTCAATCCCAGATCTTGCTACAGCCTCTGTGTGTGTTTGTGTTTTCTGGACATTCTCTATGGACTTTACGGTTTGGAATGCATTTTAGCATGTAAGTTTTTGTTTTCTGCTGGCAAACGCTAATTGGTTCCACCTGGAGTCAAATCCTCCACTCATTCTAGTTTTCTAGGAAGAAAGCTCCAGAAACCTGAGAAAACATGATATTTCTTTCTGTGAACATGACATTGGATGCATTTGCCGAACAGGAAGATTGTGCTTTTTTCCAAAACCAAATTTCACGGTGATTTTGTTAAATTTCATCTGAAATCCACAACAATTTGTCCAGACACTCCTGGATGAAAACAAAACTATCTGGTTATTTTTAGCTATCTCAATCCCAGATATTGCTTCAGCCTCTGTGTGTGTTTGTGTTTTCTGGACATTCTCTATGGACTTTACGGTTTTGAATGCATTTTAGCATGTGACGTTTTGTTTTTAGCTGCCAAACGCTAATTGGTTCCACCTGGAGTCAAATCCTCCACTCATTCGAGTTTTGTGGGAAGAAAGCTTCAGAAACCTGAGAAAACATGATATTTCTTTCTGTAAAGTTGACATTGGATGCATTTGCCGAACAGGAAGATTGTTCCTTTCTCCAAAACCACTTTCACGGTGATTTTTTGTTAAATTTCAACCGAAATCCACAAGAATTTGTCCAGATACTCCTGGATGAAAACAAAACTATCTGGTGTGTTGTGGCTATCTCAATCCCAGATCTTGCTACAGCCTCTGTGTGTGTTTGTGTTTTCTGGACATTCTCTATGGACTTTACGGTTCTGAATGCATTTTAGCATGTAAGTTTTTGTTTTTAGCTGCCAAACGCTAATTGGTTCCACCTGGAGTCAATTCCTCCACTCATTCGAGTTTTCTGGGAAGAAAGCTTCAGAAACCTTAGAAAACATGATATTTCTTTCTGTAAACTTGACATTGGATGCATTTGCTGAACAGGAAGATTGTGCTTTTCCCCAAAACCACTTTCACGGTGATTTTTTCGTTAAATTTCACTTCAAATCTACAACAATTTGTCCAGATTCTCCTGGATGAAAACAAAACTATCTGGTATGTTGTGGCTATCTCAATCCCAGATCTTGCTACAGCCTCTGTGTGTGTTTGTGTTTTCTGGACATTCTCTATGGACTTTACGGTTTTGAATGCATTTTAGCATGTGACGTTTTGTTTTTAGCTGCCAAACGCTAATTGGTTCCACCTGGAGTCAAATCCTCCACACATTCGAGTTTTCTAGGAAGAAAGCTTCAGAAACCTGAGAAAACATGATATTTCTTTCTGTAAACTTGACATTGGATGCATTTGCCGAACAGGAAGATTGTTCCTTTCTCCAAAACCACATTCACGGTGATTTTTTGTTAAATTTCACCCGAAATGCACAAGAATTTGTCCAGATACTCCTGGATGAAATCAAAACTATCTGGTGTGTTGTGGCTATCTCAATCCCAGATCTTGCTACAGCCTATGTGTGTGTTTGTGTTTTCTGGACATTCTCTATGGACTTTACAGTTTTGAATGCATTTTATATGCAAGTTTTTGTTTTCTGCTGGCAAACGCTAATTGGTTCCACCTGGAGTCAAATCCTCCACACATTCGAGTTTTCTAGGAAGAAAGCTCCAGAAACCTGAGAAAACATGATATTTCTTTCTGTAAACATGACATTGGATGCATTTGCCAAACAGGAAGATTGTGCTTTTCTCCAAAACCACTTTCACGGTGATTTTTTGGTTAAATTTCACTTCAAAACTACAACAATTTGTCCAGATACTCCTGGATGAAAACAAAACTATCTGGTGTGTTGTGGCTATCTCAATCCCAGATCTTGCTACAGCCTCTGTGTGTGTTTGTGTTTTCTGGACATTCTCTATGGACTTTACGGTTTTGAATGCATTTTAGCAGGACCCTTTTTGTTTTCTGCTGGCAAACGCTAATTGGTTCCACCTGGAGTCAAATCTTCCACTCATTCGAGTTTTCTAGGAAGAAAGCTCCAGAAACCTGAGAAAACATGATATTTCTTTCTGTAAACATGACACTGGATGCATTTGCCGAACAGGAAGATTGTGCTTTTCCCCAAAACCACTTTCACGGTGATTTTTGTTAAATTTCACCTGAAATCCACAACAATTTGTCCAGACTCCTGGATGAAAACAAAACTATCTGGTGTGTTGTGGCTATCTCTATCCCAGATCTTGCTACAGCCTCTGTGTGTGTTTGTGTATTCTGGACATTCTCTATGGACTTTACGGTTTTGAATGCATTTTAGCATGCAAGTTTTTGTTTTCTGCTGGCAAACGCTAATTGGTTCCACCTGGAGACAAATCCTCCACACATTCGAGTTTTCTAGGAAGAAAGCTTCAGAAACCTGAGAAAACATGATATTTCTTTCTGTAAACATGACATTGGATGCATTTGCCGAACAGGAAGATTGTGCTTTTCCCCAAAACCACTTTCACGGTGATTTTTTCGTTAAATTTCACTTCAAATCTACACCAATTTGTCCAGATTCTCCTGGATGAAAACAAAACTATCTGGTATGTTGTGGCTATCTCAATCCCAGATCTTGCTACAGCCTCTGTGTGTGTTTGTGTTTTCTGGACATTCTCTATGGACTTTACGGTTTTGAATGCATTTTAGCATGTGACGTTTTGTTTTTAGCTGCCAAACGCTAATTGGTTCCACCTGGAGTCAAATCCTCCACTCATTCGAGTTTTCTAGGAAGAAAGCTTCAGAAACCTGAGAAAACATGATATTTCTTTCTGTAAAGTTTACATTGGATGCATTTGCCGAACAGGAAGATTGTTCCTTTCTCCAAAACCACTTTCACGGTGATTTTTTGTTAAATTTCAACCGAAATCCACAAGAATTTGTCCAGATACTCCTGGATGAAATCAAAACTATCTGGTGTGTTGTGGCTATCTCAATCCCAGATCTTGCTACAACCTCTGTGTGTGTTTGTGTATTCTGGACATTCTCTATGGACTTTACAGTTTTGAATGCATTTTAGCATGCAAGTTTTTGTTTTCTGCTGGCAAACGCTAATTGGTTCCACCTGGAGTCAAATCCTCCACACATTCGAGTTTTCTAGGAAGAAAGCTCCAGAAACCTAAGAAAACATGATATTTCTTTCTGTAAACATGACATTGGATGCATTTGCTGAACAGGAAGATTGTGCTTTTCTCCAAAACCACTTTCACGGTGATTTTTTGGTTAAATTTCACTTCAAAACTAAAACAATTTGTCCAGATACTCCTGGATGAAAACAAAACTATCTGGTGTGTTGTGCCTATCTCAATCCCAGATCTTGCTACAGCCTCTGTGTGTGTTTGTGTTTTCTGGACATTCTCTATGGACTTTACGGTTTTGAATGCATTTTAGCATGCAAGTTTTTGTTTTCTGCTGGCAAACGATAATTGGTTCCACCTGGAGTCAAATCCTCCACTCATTCGAGTTTTCTAGGAAGAAAGCTCTAGAAACCTGAGAAAACATGATATTTCTTTCTGTAAACATGACATTGGATGCATTTGCCGAACAGGAAGATTGTGCTTTTTTCCAAAACCAAATTTCTGGGTGATTTTGTTAAATTTCATCTGAAATCCACAACAATTTGTCCAGACACTCCTGGATGAAAACAAAACTATCTGGTGTGTCGTGGCTATCTCAATCCCAGATCTTGCTACGTCGTCTGTGTTTGTTTGTGTTAACTGGACATTCTCTATGGACTTTACGGTTTTGAATGCATTTTAGCATGTGACGTTTTGTTTTTAGCTGCCAAACGCTAATTGGTTCCACCTGGAGTCAAATCCTCCACACATTCGAGTTTTCTAGGAAGAAAGCTTCAGAAACCTGAGAAAACATGATATTTCTTTCTGTGAACATGACATTGGATGCATTTGCTGAACAGAAAGATTGTACTTTTCTCCAAAACCACTGTCACGGTGATTTTTGTTAAATTTCATCCGAAATGCACAATTTGTCCAGACACTCCTGGATGAAAACAAAACTATCTGGTGTGTTGTGGCTATCTCAATCCCAGATCTTGCTACAGCCTCTGTGTGTGTTTGTGTTTTCTGGACATTCTCTATGGACTTTACGGTTCTGAATGCATTTTAGCATGTAAGTTTTTGTTTTTAGCTGCCAAACGCTAATTGGTTCCACCTGGAGTCAATTCCTCCACTCATTCGAGTTTTCTGGGAAGAAAGCTTCAGAAACCTTAGAAAACATGATATTTCTTTCTGTAAACTTGACATTGGATGCATTTGCTGAACAGGAAGATTGTGCTTTTCCCCAAAACCACTTTCACGGTGATTTTTTCGTTAAATTTCACTTCAAATCTACAACAATTTGTCCAGATTCTCCTGGATGAAAACAAAACTATCTGGTATGTTGTGGCTATCTCAATCCCAGATCTTGCTACAGCCTCTGTGTGTGTTTGTGTTTTCTGGACATTCTCTATGGACTTTACGGTTTTGAATGCATTTTAGCATGTGACGTTTTGTTTTTAGCTGCCAAACGCTAATTGGTTCCACCTGGAGTCAAATCCTCCACACATTCGAGTTTTCTAGGAAGAAAGCTTCAGAAACCTGAGAAAACATGATATTTCTTTCTGTAAACTTGACATTGGATGCATTTGCCGAACAGGAAGATTGTTCCTTTCTCCAAAACCACATTCACGGTGATTTTTTGTTAAATTTCACCCGAAATGCACAAGAATTTGTCCAGATACTCCTGGATGAAATCAAAACTATCTGGTGTGTTGTGGCTATCTCAATCCCAGATCTTGCTACAGCCTATGTGTGTGTTTGTGTTTTCTGGACATTCTCTATGGACTTTACAGTTTTGAATGCATTTTATATGCAAGTTTTTGTTTTCTGCTGGCAAACGCTAATTGGTTCCACCTGGAGTCAAATCCTCCACACATTCGAGTTTTCTAGGAAGAAAGCTCCAGAAACCTGAGAAAACATGATATTTCTTTCTGTAAACATGACATTGGATGCATTTGCCAAACAGGAAGATTGTGCTTTTCTCCAAAACCACTTTCACGGTGATTTTTTGGTTAAATTTCACTTCAAAACTACAACAATTTGTCCAGATACTCCTGGATGAAAACAAAACTATCTGGTGTGTTGTGGCTATCTCAATCCCAGATCTTGCTACAGCCTCTGTGTGTGTTTGTGTTTTCTGGACATTCTCTATGGACTTTACGGTTTTGAATGCATTTTAGCATGTGACGTTTTGTTTTTAGCTGCCAAACGCTAATTGGTTCCACCTGGAGTCAAATCCTCCACTCATTCGAGTTTTCTAGGAAGAAAGCTTCAGAAACCTGAGAAAACATGATATTTCTTTCTGTAAACATGACATTGGATGCATTTGCCGAACAGGAAGATTGTGCTTTTCTCCAAAACCACCTTCACGGTGATTTTTTGGTTTAATTTCACTTCAAAACCAAAACAATTTGTCCAGATACTCCTGGATGAAAACAAAACTATCTGGTGTGTTTTGGCTATCTCAATCACAGATCTTGCTACAGCCTCTTTGTGTGTTTGTGTTTTCTGGACATTCCCTATGTACTTTACGGTTTTGAATGCATTTTAGTATGTAAGTTTTTGTTTTCTCCTGGCAAACGCTAATTGGTTCCACCTGGAATAAAATCCTCCACACATTCGAGTTTTCTAGGAAGAAAGCTTCAGAAACCTGAGAAAACATGATATTTCTTTCTGTAAACATGACATTGGATGCATTTGCCGAACAGGAATATTGTGCTTTTCCCCAAAACAAAATTTCACGGTGATTTTTGTTAAATTTCACCCGAAATCCACAACAATTTGTCCAGATACTCCTGGAAGAAAACAAAACTATCTGGTGTGTTGTGGCTATCTCAATCCCAGATCTTGCTACAGCCTTTGTGTGTGTTTGTGTTTTCTGGACATTCTCTATGGACTTTACGGTTTTGAATGCATTTTAGCATATAAGGTTTTGTTTTTAGCTGCCAAACGCTAATTGGTTCCACCTGGAGTCAAATCCTCCACTCATTCGAGTTTTCTAGGAAGAAAGCTTCAGAAATCTGTGAAAACATGATATTTCTTTCTGTAAACTTGAGATTGGATGCATTTGCCGAACAGGAAGATTGTTCCTTTCTCCAAAACCACTGTCACGGTGATTTTTTGTTAAATTTCACCCGAAATCCACAAGAATTTGTCCAGATACTCCTGGATGAAATCAAAACTATCTGGTGTGTTGTGGCTATCTCAATCCCAGATCTTGATACAGCCTCTGGGTGTGTTTGTGTATTCTGGACATTCTCTATGGACTTTACAGTTTTGAATGCATTTTAGCATGCAAGTTTTTGTTTTCTGCTGGCAAACGCTAATTGGTTCCACCTGGAGTCAAATCCTCCACACATTCGAGTTTTCTAGGAAGAAAGCTCCAGAAACCTGAGAAAACATGATATTTGTATTTGTAAACATGACATTGGATGCATTTGCTGAACAGGAAGATTGTGCTTTTCCCCAAAACCACTTTCACGGTGATTTTCGGGTTAAATTTCACTTCAAAACTACAACAATTTGTCCAGATACTCCTGGATGAAAACAAAACTATCTGGCGTGTTGAGCCTATCTCAATCCCAGATCTTGCTACAGCCTCTGTGTGTGTTTGTGTTTTCTGGACATTCTCTATGGACTTTACGGTTTTGAATGGATTTTAGCAGGACCCTTTTTGTTTTCTGCTGGCAAACGCTAATTGGTTCCACCTGGAGTCAAATCCTCCACACATTCGAGTTTTCTAGGAAGAAAGCTTCAGAAACCTGAGAAAACATGATATTTCTTTCTGTAAAAATGGCATTAGATTCATTTGCTGAACAGAAAGATTGTGCTTTTCTCCAAAACCACATTCACAGTGATTTTTGGTAAAATTTCACCCGAAATCCAGAACAATTGGTCCAGATACTCCTGCATGAAAACAAGACTATCTGGTGTGTTCTGGCTATCTCAATCCCATATCTTGCAACAGCCTCTGTGTGTGTTTGTGTTTTCTGGACATTCTCAATGCACCTTACGGTTTTGAATGCATTTTAGCATGTAAGGTTTTGTTTTTAGCTGCCAAACGCTAATTGGTTGCACCTGGAGTCAAATTCTCCACATATTCGAGTTTTCTAGGATGGAAGCTTCTGAAACCTGTGAAAACATGATATTTCTTTCTGTAAACATGACATTGGATGCATTTGCCGAACAGGAAGATTGTGCTTTTCTCCAAAACCACTTTCACGGTGATTTTTGTTAAATTTCACCCGAAATCCACAACAATTTGTCCAGATACACCTGGATGAAAACAAAACTATCTGGTGTGTTGTGGCTATCTCAATCCCAGATCTTGCTACAGCCTCTGTGTTTGTTTGTGTTTTATGGACATTCTCCATGGACTTTATGATTTTGAATGAATTTTAGCAGGACTCTTTTTGTTTTTAGCTGCCAAACACTAATTGGTTCCACCTGGAGTCAAATTCTCCACACATTCGAGTTTTCTAGGAAGAAAGCTTCTGAAACCTGTGAAAACATGATATTTCTTTCTGTAAACTTGACATTGGATGCATTTGCCGAACAGTAGATTATGCTTTTCTCCAAAACCACTTTCACGGTGATTTTTTGGTTAAATTTCACCCGAAATCCACAACAATTTGTCCAGACACTCCTGGATGAAAACAAAACTATCTGGTGTGTTCTGGCTATCTCAATCCCAGATCTTGCTACAGCCTCTATGTTTGTTTGTGTTTTCTGGACATTCTCTATGGACTTTACGGTTTTGAATGCATTTTAGCATGTGAGTTTTTCTTTTTAGCTGCCAAACGCTAATTGGTTCCACCTGGAGTCAAATCCTCCACACATTCGAGTTTTCTAGGAAGAAAGCTTCAGAAACCTGAGAAAACATGATATTTCTTTCTGTGAACATGACTTTGTATGCATTTGCTGAACAGAAAGATTGTGCTTTTCTCGAAAACCACTTTCACGGTGATTTTTTGGTTAAATTTCACCCAAATCCACAACAATTTGTCCAGATACTCCAGGATGACAACAAAATTATCTGGTGTGTTGTGGCTATCGCAATCCTAGATCTTGCTACAGCCTCTGTGTGTGTTTGTGTTTTCTGGACATTCTCTATGGACTTTACGGTTTTTTTTTTTTCTCTTTTTATTTTTTTTATTTTTTTTAACATTTATTTAATGAATATAAGTTTCCAAAGTACGAATAATGGGTTACTCTGGCTTCCCCCCCATACCGTCCCTCCCACCCACAACCCTCCCCTTTCCCACTCCCTTTCCCCTTCCATTCACATCAAGATTCATTTTCGATTATCTTAATATACAGAAGATCAGCTTAGTATACATTAAGTATGTATTTCAACAGTTTGCTCCCACACAGAAACATAAAGTGAAAAATAATGGATGATTTTTTTTAATGATGATGAAATCAGATCAGACCTATTGTCATGTTAAGTTTTTGTTTTTAGCTGCCAAACGCTAATTGGTTCCACCTGGAGTCAAATCCACCACACATTCGAGTTTTCTAGGAAGAAAGCTTCAGAAACCTGAGAAAACATGATATTTCTTTCTGTAAACATGACATTGGATGCATTTGCCGAACAGGAAGATTGTGCTTTTCTCCAAAACCACTTTCACGGTGATTTTTTGGTTAAATTTCACCCGAAATCCACAACAATTTCTCCAGATACTCCTGGATGACAACAAAAGTATCTGGTGTGTTGTGGCTATCTCAATCCCAGATCTTGCTACAGCCTCTGTGTGTGTTTGTGTTTTCTTCACATTCTCTATGGACTTTATGGTTTTGAATGCATTTCAGCATGTAAGTTTTTGTTTTTAGCTGCCAAACGCTAATTGGTTCCACCTGGATTCAAATCCTCCAAACATTCGAGTTTTCTAGGAAGAAAGCTTCAGAAACCTGAGAAAACATGATATTTCTTTCTGTAAACATGACATTGGATGCATTTGCTGAACAGAAAGATTGTACTTTTCCCCAAAACCACTTTCACGGTGATTTTTTCGTTAAATTTCACTTCAAAACTACAACAATTTGTCTAGATACTCCTGGATGAAAACAAAACTATCTGGTGTGTTGTGGCTATCTCAATCCCAGATCTTGCTACAGCCTCTGTGTGTGTTTGTGTTTTCTGGACATTCTCTATGGACTTTACGGGTATGAATACATTTTAGCATGTAAGTTTTTGTTTTTAGCTGCCAAACGCTAATTGGTTCCACCTGGAGACAAATCCTCCACACATTCGAGTTTTCTAGGAAGAAAGCTTCAGAAACCTGAGAAAACATGATATTTCTTTGTGTAAACATGACATTGGATGCATTTGCCGAACAGGAAGATTGTGCTTTTCTCCAAAACCACTTTCACGGTGATTTTTGGTTATATTTCACCCAAATCCACAACAATTTGTCCAGATACTCCTGGATGACAACAAAACTATCTGGTGTGTTGTGGCTATCTCAATCCCATATCTTGTACAGCCTCTGTGTGTGTTTGTGTTTTCTGGACATTCTCTATGGACTTTACGGTTTTGAATGCATTTCAGCATGTAAGTTTTTGTTTTTAGCTGCCAAACGCTAATTGGTTCCACCTGGAGTCAAATCCTCCACACATTCGAGTTTTCTAGGAGGAAAGCTTCAGAAACCTGAGAAAACATGATATTTCTTTCTGTAAACATGACATTGGATGCACTTGCCAAACAGGAAGATTGTGCTTTTCTCCAAAACCACTTTCACGGTGATTTTTGGTTAAATTTCACCCAAAATCCACAACAACTTGTCCAGATACTCCTGGATGTAAACAAAACTATCTGGTGTGCTGTGGCTATCGCAATCCCAGATCTTGCTACAGCCTCTGTGTGTGTTTGTGTTTTCTGGACATTCTCTATGGACTTTACGGTTTTTTTTTTCACTTTTTATTTTTTTTTATTTTTTTTAACATTTATTTAATGAATATAAGTTTCCAAAGTACGAATAATGGGTTACTCTGGCTTCCCCCCCATACCGTCCCTCCCACCCACAACCCTCCCCTTTCCCACTCCCTTTCCCCTTCCATTCACATCAAGATTCATTTTCGATTATCTTAATATACAGAAGATCAGCTTAGTATACATTAAGTAAGGATTTCAACAGTTTGCTCCCACACAGAAACATAAAGTGAAAAATAATGGATGATTTTTTTTAATGATGATGAAATCAGATCAGACCTATTGTCATGTTAAGTTTTTGTTTTTAGCTGCCAAACGCTAATTGGTTCCACCTGGAGTCAAATCCACCACACATTCGAGTTTTCTAGGAAGAAAGCTTCAGAAACCTGTGAAAACATGATATTTCTTTCTGTAAACATGACATTGGATGCATTTGCCGAACAGGAAGATTGTGCTTTTCTCCAAAACCACTTTCACGGTGATTTTTTGGTTAAATTTCACCCGAAATCCACAACAATTTCTCCAGATACTCCTGGATGACAACAAAAGTATCTGGTGTGTTGTGGCTATCTCAATCCCAGATCTTGCTACAGCCTCTGTGTGTGTTTGTGTTTTCTGGACATTCTCTATGGACTTTACGGTTTTGAATGCATTTCAGCATGTAAGTTTTTGTTTTTAGCTGCCAAACGCTAATTGGTTCCACCTGGAGTCAAATCCTCCACACATTCGAGTTTTCTAGGAGGAAAGCTTCAGAAACCTGAGAAAACATGATCTTTCTTTCTGTAAACATGACATTGGATGCATTTGCCGAACAGGAAGATTGTGCTTTTCTCCAAAACCACTTTCACGGTGATTTTTTGGTTTCATTTCATGTCAAAACTACAACAATTTGTCCAGATACTCCTGGAAGACAACAAAACTATCTGGTGTGTTGTGGCTATCTCAATCCCAGATCTTTCTGCAGCCTCTGTGTTTGTTTGTGTTTTCTTGACATTCTCTATGGACTTTACAGTTTTGAATGCATTTTTGCGTGTAAGTTTTTGTTTTTAGCTGCCAAACGCTAATTGGTTCCACCTGGAGTCTAATCCTCCACACATTCGAGTTTTCTAGGAAGAAAGCTTCAGAAGCCTGAGAAAACATGATATTTCTTTCTGTAAACATGACATTGGATGCATTTGCCGAACAGGAAGATTTTGCTTTTCCCCAAAACCACTTTCACGGTGATTTTTTGGTTAAATTTCACTTCAAAATACAACAATTTGTCCAGATACTCCTGGATGAAAACAAAACTATCTGGTGTGTTCTGGCTATCTCAATCCCAGATGTTGGTACAGCCTCTGTGTTTGTTTGTGTTTTCTGGACATTCTCTATGGACTTTACGGTTTTGAATGCATTTCAGCATGTAAGTTTTTGTTTTTAGCTGCCAAACGCTAATTGGTTCCACCTGGAGTAAAATCCTCCACACATTCGAGTTTTCTAGGAAGAAAGCTTCAGAAACCTGTGAAAACATGATATTTCTATTTGTAAACATGACATTGGATGCATTTGCCGAACAGGAAGATTGTGCTTTTCTCCAAAACCACTTTCACGGTGATTTTTGGTTAAATTTCTCCCAAAATCCATAACAATTTGTCCAGTTATTCCTGGATGAAAACAAAACTATCTGGTGTGTTGTGGCTATCTCAATCCCAGATCTTGCTACAGCCTCTGTGTGTGTTTGTGTTTTCTGGACATTCTCTATGGACTTTACGGTTTTGAATGCATTTCAGCATGTAAGTTTTTGTTTTTAGCTGCCAAACGCTAATTGGTTCCACCTGGAGTCAAATCCTCCACACATTCGAGTTTTCTAGGAGGAAAGCTTCAGAAACCTGAGAAAACATGATATTTCTTTCTGTAAACATGACATTGGATGCACTTGCCAAACAGGAAGATTGTGCTTTTCTCCAAAACCACTTTCACGGTGATTTTTGGTTAAATTTCACCCAAAATCCACAACAACTTGTCCAGATACTCCTGGATGTAAACAAAACTATCTGGTGTGCTGTGGCTATCGCAATCCCAGATCTTGCTACAGCCTCTGTGTGTGTTTGTGTTTTCTGGACATTCTCTATGGACTTTACGGTTTTTTTTTTCACTTTTTATTTTTTTTATTTTTTTTAACATTTATTTAATGAATATAAGTTTCCAAAGTACGAATAATGGGTTACTCTGGCTTCCCCCCCATACCGTCCCTCCCACCCACAACCCTCCCCTTTCCCACTCCCTTTCCCCTTCCATTCACATCAAGATTCATTTTCGATTATCTTAATATACAGAAGATCAGCTTAGTATACATTAAGTAAGGATTTCAACAGTTTGCTCCCACACAGAAACATAAAGTGAAAAATAATGGATGATTTTTTTTAATGATGATGAAATCAGATCAGACCTATTGTCATGTTAAGTTTTTGTTTTTAGCTGCCAAACGCTAATTGGTTCCACCTGGAGTCAAATCCACCACACATTCGAGTTTTCTAGGAAGAAAGCTTCAGAAACCTGTGAAAACATGATATTTCTTTCTGTAAACATGACATTGGATGCATTTGCCGAACAGGAAGATTGTGCTTTTCTCCAAAACCACTTTCACGGTGATTTTTTGGTTAAATTTCACCCGAAATCCACAACAATTTCTCCAGATACTCCTGGATGACAACAAAAGTATCTGGTGTGTTGTGGCTATCTCAATCCCAGATCTTGCTACAGCCTCTGTGTGTGTTTGTGTTTTCTGGACATTCTCTATGGACTTTACGGTTTTGAATGCATTTCAGCATGTAAGTTTTTGTTTTTAGCTGCCAAACGCTAATTGGTTCCACCTGGAGTCAAATCCTCCACACATTCGAGTTTTCTAGGAGGAAAGCTTCGAAACCAGAGAAAACATGATATTTCTTTCTGTAAACATGACATTGGATGCATTTGCCGAACAGGAAGATTGTGCTTTTCTCCAAAACCACGTTCACGGTGATTTTTTGTTTCATTTCATGTCAAAACTACAACAATTTGTCCAGATACTCCTGGATGACAACAAAACTATCTGGTGTGTTGTGGCTATCTCAATCCCAGATCTTTCTGCAGCCTCTGTGTTTGTTTGTGTTTTCTTGACATTCTCTATGGACTTTACAGTTTTGAATGCATTTTTGCATGTAAGTTTTTGTTTTTAGCTGCCAAACGCTAATTGGTTCCACCTGGAGTCTAATCCTCCACACATTCGAGTTTTCTAGGAAGAAAGCTTCAGAAGCCTGAGAAAACATGATATTTCTTTCTGTAAACATGACATTGGATGCATTTGCCGAACAGGAAGATTTTGCTTTTCCCCAAAACCACTTTCACGGTGATTTTTTGGTTAAATTTTACTTCAAAACTACAACAATTTGTCCAGATACTCCTGGATGAAAACAAAACTATCTGGTGTGTTGTGGCTATCTCAATCCCAGATCTTGGTACAGCCTCTGTGTTTGTTTGTGTTTTCTGGACATTCTCTATGGACTTTACGGTTTTGAATGCATTTCAGCATGTAAGTTTTTGTTTTTAGCTGCCAAACGCTAATTGGTTCCACCTGGAGTAAAATCCTCCACACATTCGAGTTTTCTAGGAAGAAAGCTTCAGAAACCTGTGAAAACATGATATTTCTATTTGTAAACATGACATTGGATGCATTTGCCGAACAGGAAGATTGTGCTTTTCTCCAAAACCACTTTCACGGTGATTTTTGGTTAAATATCTCCCGAAATCCATAACAATTTGTCCAGTTATTCCTGGATGAAAACAAAACTATCTGGTGTGTTGTGGCTATCTCAATCCCAGATCTTGCTACAGCCTCTGTGTGTGTTTGTGTTTTCTGGAAATTCTCTATGGACTTTACGGTTTTGAATGCATTTCAGCATGTAAGTTTTTGTTTTTAGCTGCCAAACGCTAATTGGTTCCACCTGGAGTCAAATCCTCCACACATTCGAGTTTTCTAGGAAGAAAGCTTCAGAAACCTGAGAAAACATGATATTTCTTTCTGTAAACATGACATTGGATGCACTTGCCAAACAGGAAGATTGTGCTTTTTTCCAAAACAACTTTCACGGTGATTTTTGGTTAAATTTCACCCAAAATCCACAACAACTTGTCCAGATACTCCTGGATGTAAACAAAACTATCTGGTGTGTTGTGGCTATCTCAATCCCAGATCTTGCTACAGCCTCTGTGTGTGTTTGTGTTTTCTGGACATTCTCTATGGACTTTACGTTTTTTTTTTTTTCACTTTTTATTTTTTTTTATTTTTTTTAACATTTATTTAATGAATATAAGTTTCCAAAGTACGAATAATGGGTTACTCTGGCTTCCCCCCCATACCGTCCCTCCCACCTACAACCCTCCCCTTTCCCACTCCCTTTCCCCTTCCATTCACATCAAGATTCATTTTCGATTATCTTAATATACAGAAGATCAGCTTAGTATACATTAAGTAAGGATTTCAACAGTTTGCTCCCACACAGAAACATAAAGTGAAAAATAATGGATGATTTTTTTTAATGATGATGAAATCAGATCAGACCTATTGTCATGTTAAGTTTTTGTTTTTAGCTGCCAAACGCTAATTGGTTCCACCTGGAGTCAAATCCCCCACACATTCGAGTTTTCTAGGAAGAAAGCTTCAGAAACCTGAGAAAACATGATATTTCTTTCTGTAAACATGACATTGGATGCATTTGCCGAACAGGAAGATTGTGCTTTTCTCCAAAACCACTTTCACGGTGAATTTTTTGGTTAAATTTCACCCGAAATTCACAACAATTTGTCCAGATACTCCTGGATGACAACAAAAGTATCTGGTGTGTTGTGGCTATCTCAATCCCAGATCTTGCTACAGCCTCTGTGTGTGTTTGTGTTTTCTGGACATTCTCAATGGACATTACGGTTTTGAATGCATTTCAGCATGTAAGTTTTTGTTTTTAGCTGCCAAACGCTAATTGGTTCCACCTGGAGTCAAATCCTCCACACATTCGAGTTTTCTAGGAAGAAAGCTTCAGAAACCTGAGAAAACATGATATTTCTTTCTGTAAACATGACATTGGATGCATTTGCCGAACAGGAAGATTGTGCTTTTCCCCAAAACCACTTTCACGGTGATTTTTTCGTTAAATTTTACTGCAAAACTACAACAATTTGTCCAGATACTCCTGGATGAAAACAAAACTATCTGGTGTGTTGTGGCTATCTCAAGCCCAGATCTTGCTACAGCCTCTGTGTTTGTTTGTGTTTTCTGGACATTCTCTATGGACTTTACGGGTATGAATACATTTTAGCATGTAAGTTTTTGTTTTTAGCTGCCAAACGATAATTGGTTCCACCTGGTGTCAAATCCTCCACACATTCGAGTTTTCTAGGAGGAAAGCTTCAGAAACCTGAGAAAACATGATATTTCTTTCTGTAAACAAGACATTGGATGCATTTGCTGAACAGGAAGATTGTGCTTTTCTCCAAAACCACTTTCACGGTGATTTTTGGTTAAAATTCACCCAAAATCCACAACAACTTGTCCAGATAATCCTGGAAGCAAACAAAACTATCTGGTGTGTTGTGGCTATCTCAATCCCAGATCTTGCTACAGCCTCTGTGTGTGTTTGTGTTTTCTGGACATTCTCTATGGACTTTACGGTTTTGAATGCATTTCAGCATGTAAGTTTTTGTTTTTAGCTGCCAAGCGCTAATTGGTTCCACCTGGAGTCAAATCCTCCACACATTCGAGTTTTCTAGGAAGAAAGCTTCAGAAACCTGAGAAAACATGATATTTCTTTCTGTAAACATGACATTGGATGCACTTGCCAAACAGGAAGATTGTGCTTTTTTCCAAAACAACTTTCACGGTGATTTTTGGTTAAATTTCACCCAAAATCCACAACAACTTGTCCAGATACTCCTGGATGTAAACAAAACTATCTGGTGTGTTGTGGCTATCTCAATCCCAGATCTTGCTACAGCCTCTGTGTGTGTTTGTGTTTTCTGGACATTCTCTCTGGTCTTTACGGTTTTGAATGCATTTCAGCATGTAAGTTTTTGTTTTTAGCTGGCAAACGCTAATTGGTTCCACCTGGAGTCAAATCCTCCACACATTCGAGTTTTTAGGAAGAAAGCTTCAGAATCCTGAGAAACCATGATATTTCTTTCTGTAAACATGACATTGGATGCATTTGCTGAACAGGAAGATTGTGCTTTTCCCCAAAACCACTTTCACGGTGATTTTTGGTTAAATTTCACCCAAATCTACAACAATTTGTCCAGATACTCCTGGATGACAACAAAACTATCTGGTGTATTCTGGCTATCTCAATCCCAGATCTTGCTACAGCCTCTCTGTTTCTTTGTGTTTTCTGGACATTCTCTATGTACTTTACAGTTTTGAATGCATTTTTGCATGTAAGTTTTTGTTTTTAGCTGCCAAACTCTAATTGGTTCCACCTGGAGTCAAATCCACCACACATTCGAGTTTTCTAGGAAAAAAGCTTCAGAAACCTGAGAAAACATGCTATTTCTTTCTGTAAACATGACATTGGATGCATTTGCCGAACAGGAAGATTGTGCTTTTCTCCAAAACCACTTTCACGGTGATTTTTTGGTTAAATTTCACCCGAAATCCACAACAATTTGTCCAGATACTCCTGGATGAAAACAAAACTATCTGGTGTGTTGTGGCTATCTCAATCCCAGATCTTGCTACAGCCTCTGTGTGTGTTTGTGTTTTCTGGACGTTCTCTATGGACTTTACGGTTTTGAATGCATTTCAGCATGTAAGTTTTTTGTTTTTAGCTGCCAAACGCTAAATGGTTCCACCTGGAGTCAAATCCTCCACACATTCGAGTTTTCTATTAAAGCTTCAGAATCCTGAGAAAACATGATATTTCTTTCTGTAATCATGACATTGGATGCATTTGCCGAACAGGAAGATTGTGCTTTTCTCCAAAACCACTTTCACGTGATTTTTTGGTTAAATTTCACCCGAAATCCACAACAACTTGTCCAGATACTCCTGGATGCAAACAAAACTATCTGGTGATTTTTAGCTATCTCAATCCCAGATCTTGCTACAGCCTCTGTGTTTGTTTGTGTTTTCTGGACATTCTCTATGGACTTTAAGGTTTTGAATGCATTTTAGCAGGACCCATTTGTTTTCTGCTGGCAAACGCTAATTAGTTCCACCTGGAGTCAAATCCTCCACACATTCGAGTTTTCTAGGAAGAAAGCTTCAGAAACCTGAGAAAACATGATATTTCTTTCTGTAAACATGACATTGGATGCATTTGCCGAACAGGAAGATTGTGCTTTTCTCCAAAACCACTTTCACGGTGATTTTTTGGTTAAATTTCACTTCAAAACTACAACAATTTGACCAGATACTCCTGGATGAAAACAAAATTAAATGGTGTGTTGTGGCTATCTCAATCCCAGATCTTGCTACAGCCTCTGTGTGTGTTTGTGTTTTCTGGACATTCTCTATGGACTTTATGGTTTTGAATGCATTTTAGCATGTAAGGTTTAGTTTTTAGCTGCGAAACTCTAATTGGTTCCACCTGGAATCAAATACTCCACACATTCGAGTTTTCTAGGAAGAAAGCTTCAGAAACCTGAGAAAACATGATATTTCTTTCTGTAAACATGACATTGGATGCATTTGCCGAACAGGAAGATTGTGCTTTTCTCCAAAACCACTTTCACGGTGTTTTTTTGATTAAATTTTACTTCAAAACTACAACAATTTGTCCAGATACTTCTGGATGATAACAAAGATATCTGGTGATTTTTAGCTATCTCAATCCCAGAACGTGCTACAGCCTCTGTGTGTGTTTGTGTTTTCTGGACATTCTCTATGGACTTTACGGTTTTGAATGCATTTTAGCAGGACCCTTTTTGTTTTTAGCTGCCAAATGCTAATTGGATCCACCTGGAGTCAAATGCTCCACACATTCGAGTTTTCTAGGAAGAAAGCTTCAGAAACCTGAGAAAACATGATATTTCTTTCTGTACACATGACATTGGATGCATTTGCCAAACAGGAAGATTGTGCTTTTCTCCAAAACCACTTTCACAGTGATTTTTTGGTTAAATTTCACTTCAGAACTACAATAATTTGTCCAGATACTCCTGGATGAAAACAAAACTATCTGGTGTGTTGTGGCTATCTCAGTCCCCGATTTTGCAACAGCCTCTTTGTTTGTTTCTGTTTTCTGGACATTCTCTATGGACTTTAGGGTTATGAATGCCTTTTAACATGTAATTTTTTGTTGTTAGCTGCCAAACGCTAATTGGTTCCACCTGGAGTCAAATCCTCCACACATTCGAGTTTTCTAGGAAGAAAGCTCCAGAAACCTGAGAAAACATGATATTTCTTTCTGTAAATATGACATTGGATGCATTTGCCAAACAGGAAGATTGTGCTTTTCTCCAAAACCACTTTCACGGTGTTTTTTGGTTAAATTTCACTTCAAAACTACAACAATTGGTCCAGATACTCCTGGATGAAAACAAAACTATCTGGTGATTGTTAGCTATCTCAATCCCAGATCTTTTTACAGCCTCTGTGTGTGTTTGTGTTTTCTGGATATTCTCTATGGACTTTAGAGTTTTGAATGCATTTTAGCATGTAAGTTTTTCTTTTTAAATACCAAACGCTAATTGGTTCCACCTGGAGTAAAATCCTCCACACATTCGAGTTTTCTAGGAAGAAAGCTTCAGAAACCTGTGAAAACATGATATTTCTATTTGTAAACATGACATTGGATGCATTTGCCGAACAGGAAGATTGTGCTTTTCTCCAAAACCACTTTCACGGTGATTTTTGGTTAAATTTCTCCCAAAATCCATAACAATTTGTCCAGTTATTCCTGGATGAAAACAAAACTATCTGGTGTGTTGTGGCTATCTCAATCCCAGATCTTGCTACAGCCTCTGTGTGTGTTTGTGTTTTCTGGACATTCTCTATGGACTTTACGGTTTTGAATGCATTTCAGCATGTAAGTTTTTGTTTTTAGCTGCCAAACGCTAATTGGTTCCACCTGGAGTCAAATCCTCCACACATTCGAGTTTTCTAGGAGGAAAGCTTCAGAAACCTGAGAAAACATGATATTTCTTTCTGTAAACATGACATTGGATGCACTTGCCAAACAGGAAGATTGTGCTTTTCTCCAAAACCACTTTCACGGTGATTTTTGGTTAAATTTCACCCAAAATCCACAACAACTCGTCCAGATACTCCTGGATGTAAACAAAACTATCTGGTGTGCTGTGGCTATCGCAATCCCAGATCTTGCTACAGCCTCTGTGTGTGTTTGTGTTTTCTGGACATTCTCTATGGACTTTACGGTTTTTTTTTTCACTTTTTATTTTTTTTATTTTTTTTAACATTTATTTAATGAATATAAGTTTCCAAAGTACGAATAATGGGTTACTCTGGCTTCCCCCCCATACCGTCCCTCCCACCCACAACCCTCCCCTTTCCCACTCCCTTTCCCCTTCCATTCACATCAAGATTCATTTTCGATTATCTTAATATAGAGAAGATCAGCTTAGTATACATTAAGTAACGATTTCAACAGTTTGCTCCCACACAGAAACATAAAGTGAAAAATAATGGATGATTTTTTTTAATGATGATGAAATCAGATCAGACCTATTGTCATGTTAAGTTTTTGTTTTTAGCTGCCAAACGCTAATTGGTTCCACCTGGAGTCAAATCCACCACACATTCGAGTTTTCTAGGAAGAAAGCTTCAGAAACCTGTGAAAACATGATATTTCTTTCTGTAAACATGACATTGGATGCATTTGCCGAACAGGAAGATTGTGCTTTTCTCCAAAACCACTTTCACGGTGATTTTTTGGTTAAATTTCACCCGAAATCCACAACAATTTCTCCAGATACTCCTGGATGACAACAAAAGTATCTGGTGTGTTGTGGCTATCTCAATCCCAGATCTTGCTACAGCCTCTGTGTGTGTTTGTGTTTTCTGGACATTCTCAATGGACATTACGGTTTTGAATGCATTTCAGCATGTAAGTTTTTGTTTTTAGCTGCCAAACGCTAATTGGTTCCACCTGGAGTCAAATCCTCCACACATTCGAGTTTTCTAGGAGGAAAGCTTCGAAACCAGAGAAAACATGATATTTCTTTCTGTAAACATGACATTGGATGCATTTGCCGAACAGGAAGATTGTGCTTTTCTCCAAAACCACGTTCACGGTGATTTTTTGGTTTCATTTCATGTCAAAACTACAACAATTTGTCCAGATACTCCTGGATGACAACAAAACTATCTGGTGTGTTGTGGCTATCTCAATCCCAGATCTTTCTGCAGCCTCTGTGTTTGTTTGTGTTTTCTTGACATTCTCTATGGACTTTACAGTTTTGAATGCATTTTTGCATGTAAGTTTTTGTTTTTAGCTGCCAAACGCTAATTGGTTCCACCTGGAGTCTAATCCTCCACACATTCGAGTTTTCTAGGAAGAAAGCTTCAGAAGCCTGAGAAAACATGATATTTCTTTCTGTAAACATGACATTGGATGCATTTGCCGAACAGGAAGATTTTGCTTTTCCCCAAAACCACTTTCACGGTGATTTTTTGGTTAAATTTTACTTCAAAACTACAACAATTTGTCCAGATACTCCTGGATGAAAACAAAACTATCTGGTGTGTTCTGGCTATCTCAATCCCAGATCTTGGTACAGCCTCTGTGTTTGTTTGTGTTTTCTGGACATTCTCTATGGACTTTACGGTTTTGAATGCATTTCAGCATGTAAGTTTTTGTTTTTAGCTGCCAAACGCTAATTGGTTCCACCTGGAGTAAAATCCTCCACACATTCGAGTTTTCTAGGAAGAAAGCTTCAGAAACCTGTGAAAACATGATATTTCTATTTGTAAACATGACATTGGATGCATTTGCCGAACAGGAAGATTGTGCTTTTCTCCAAAACCACTTTCACGGTGATTTTTGGTTAAATTTCTCCCGAAATCCATAACAATTTGTCCAGTTATTCCTGGATGAAAACAAAACTATCTGGTGTGTTGTGGCTATCTCAATCCCAGATCTTGCTACAGCCTCTGTGTGTGTTTGTGTTTTCTGGAAATTCTCTATGGACTTTACGGTTTTGAATGCATTTCAGCATGTAAGTTTTTGTTTTTAGCTGCCAAACGCTAATTGGTTCCACCTGGAGTCAAATCCTCCACACATTCGAGTTTTCTAGGAAGAAAGCTTCAGAAACCTGAGAAAACATGATATTTCTTTCTGTAAACATGACATTGGATGCACTTGCCAAACAGGAAGATTGTGCTTTTTTCCAAAACAACTTTCACGGTGATTTTTGGTTAAATTTCACCCAAAATCCACAACAACTTGTCCAGATACTCCTGGATGTAAACAAAACTATCTGGTGTGTTGTGGCTATCTCAATCCCAGATCTTGCTACAGCCTCTGTGTGTGTTTGTGTTTTCTGGACATTCTCTATGGACTTTACGGTTTTTTTTTTTCACTTTTTATTTTTTTTTATTTTTTTTAACATTTATTTAATGAATATAAGTTTCCAAAGTACGAATAATGGGTTACTCTGGCTTCCCCCCCATACCGTCCCTCCCACCTACAACCCTCCCCTTTCCCACTCCCTTTCCCCTTCCATTCACATCAAGATTCATTTTCGATTATCTTAATATACAGAAGATCAGCTTAGTATACATTAAGTAAGGATTTCAACAGTTTGCTCCCACACAGAAACATAAAGTGAAAAATAATGGATGATTTTTTTTAATGATGATGAAATCAGATCAGACCTATTGTCATGTTAAGTTTTTGTTTTTAGCTGCCAAACGCTAATTGGTTCCACCTGGAGTCAAATCCCCCACACATTCGAGTTTTCTAGGAAGAAAGCTTCAGAAACCTGAGAAAACATGATATTTCTTTCTGTAAACATGACATTGGATGCATTTGCCGAACAGGAAGATTGTGCTTTTCTCCAAAACCACTTTCACGGTGAATTTTTTGGTTAAATTTCACCCGAAATTCACAACAATTTGTCCAGATACTCCTGGATGACAACAAAAGTATCTGGTGTGTTGTGGCTATCTCAATCCCAGATCTTGCTACAGCCTCTGTGTGTGTTTGTGTTTTCTGGACATTCTCAATGGACATTACGGTTTTGAATGCATTTCAGCATGTAAGTTTTTGTTTTTAGCTGCCAAACGCTAATTGGTTCCACCTGGAGTCAAATCCTCCACACATTCGAGTTTTCTAGGAAGAAAGCTTCAGAAACCTGAGAAAACATGATATTTCTTTCTGTAAACATGACATTGGATGCATTTGCCGAACAGGAAGATTGTGCTTTTCCCCAAAACCACTTTCACGGTGATTTTTTCGTTAAATTTTACTGCAAAACTACAACAATTTGTCCAGATACTCCTGGATGAAAACAAAACTATCTGGTGTATTGTGGCTATCTCAAGCCCAGATCTTGCTACAGCCTCTGTGTTTGTTTGTGTTTTCTGGACATTCTCTATGGACTTTACGGGTATGAATACATTTTAGCATGTAAGTTTTTGTTTTTAGCTGCCAAACGATAATTGGTTCCACCTGGTGTCAAATCCTCCACACATTCGAGTTTTCTAGGAGGAAAGCTTCAGAAACCTGAGAAAACATGATATTTCTTTCTGTAAACAAGACATTGGATGCATTTGCCGAACAGGAAGATTGTGCTTTTCTCCAAAACCACTTTCACGGTGATTTTTGGTTAAAATTCACCCAAAATCCACAACAACTTGTCCAGATAATCCTGGAAGCAAACAAAACTATCTGGTGTGTTGTGGCTATCTCAATCCCAGATCTTGCTACAGCCTCTGTGTGTGTTTGTGTTTTCTGGACATTCTCTATGGACTTTACGGTTTTGAATGCATTTCAGCATGTAAGTTTTTGTTTTTAGCTGCCAAGCGCTAATTGGTTCCACCTGGAGTCAAATCCTCCACACATTCGAGTTTTCTAGGAAGAAAGCTTCAGAAACCTGAGAAAACATGATATTTCTTTCTGTAAACATGACATTGGATGCACTTGCCAAACAGGAAGATTGTGCTTTTTTCCAAAACAACTTTCACGGTGATTTTTGGTTAAATTTCACCCAAAATCCACAACAACTTGTCCAGATACTCCTGGATGTAAACAAAACTATCTGGTGTGTTGTGGCTATCTCAATCCCAGATCTTGCTACAGCCTCTGTGTGTGTTTGTGTTTTCTGGACATTCTCTCTGGTCTTTACGGTTTTGAATGCATTTCAGCATGTAAGTTTTTGTTTTTAGCTGGCAAACGCTAATTGGTTCCACCTGGAGTCAAATCCTCCACACATTCGAGTTTTTAGGAAGAAAGCTTCAGAATCCTGAGAAACCATGATATTTCTTTCTGTAAACATGACATTGGATGCATTTGCTGAACAGGAAGATTGTGCTTTTCCCCAAAACCACTTTCACGGTGATTTTTGGTTAAATTTCACCCAAATCTACAACAATTTGTCCAGATACTCCTGGATGACAACAAAACTATCTGGTGTATTCTGGCTATCTCAATCCCAGATCTTGCTACAGCCTCTCTGTTTCTTTGTGTTTTCTGGACATTCTCTATGTACTTTACAGTTTTGAATGCATTTTTGCATGTAAGTTTTTGTTTTTAGCTGCCAAACTCTAATTGGTTCCACCTGGAGTCAAATCCACCACACATTCGAGTTTTCTAGGAAAAAAGCTTCAGAAACCTGAGAAAACATGCTATTTCTTTCTGTAAACATGACATTGGATGCATTTGCCGAACAGGAAGATTGTGCTTTTCTCCAAAACCACTTTCACGGTGATTTTTTGGTTAAATTTCACCCGAAATCCACAACAATTTGTCCAGATACTCCTGGATGAAAACAAAACTATCTGGTGTGTTGTGGCTATCTCAATCCCAGATCTTGCTACAGCCTCTGTGTGTGTTTGTGTTTTCTGGACGTTCTCTATGGACTTTACGGTTTTGAATGCATTTCAGCATGTAAGTTTTTTGTTTTTAGCTGCCAAACGCTAAATGGTTCCACCTGGAGTCAAATCCTCCACACATTCGAGTTTTCTATTAAAGCTTCAGAATCCTGAGAAAACATGATATTTCTTTCTGTAATCATGACATTGGATGCATTTGCCGAACAGGAAGATTGTGCTTTTCTCCAAAACCACTTTCACGTGATTTTTTGGTTAAATTTCACCCGAAATCCACAACAACTTGTCCAGATACTCCTGGATGCAAACAAAACTATCTGGTGATTTTTAGCTATCTCAATCCCAGATCTTGCTACAGCCTCTGTGTTTGTTTGTGTTTTCTGGACATTCTCTATGGACTTTAAGGTTTTGAATGCATTTTAGCAGGACCCATTTGTTTTCTGCTGGCAAACGCTAATTAGTTCCACCTGGAGTCAAATCCTCCACACATTCGAGTTTTCTAGGAAGAAAGCTTCAGAAACCTGAGAAAACATGATATTTCTTTCTGTAAACATGACATTGGATGCATTTGCCGAACAGGAAGATTGTGCTTTTCTCCAAAACCACTTTCACGGTGATTTTTTGGTTAAATTTCACTTCAAAACTACAACAATTTGACCAGATACTCCTGGATGAAAACAAAATTAAATGGTGTGTTGTGGCTATCTCAATCCCAGATCTTGCTACAGCCTCTGTGTGTGTTTGTGTTTTCTGGACATTCTCTATGGACTTTATGGTTTTGAATGCATTTTAGCATGTAAGGTTTAGTTTTTAGCTGCGAAACTCTAATTGGTTCCACCTGGAATCAAATACTCCACACATTCGAGTTTTCTAGGAAGAAAGCTTCAGAAACCTGAGAAAACATGATATTTCTTTCTGTAAACATGACATTGGATGCATTTGCCGAACAGGAAGATTGTGCTTTTCTCCAAAACCACTTTCACGGTGTTTTTTTGATTAAATTTTACTTCAAAACTACAACAATTTGTCCAGATACTTCTGGATGATAACAAAGATATCTGGTGATTTTTAGCTATCTCAATCCCAGAACGTGCTACAGCCTCTGTGTGTGTTTGTGTTTTCTGGACATTCTCTATGGACTTTACGGTTTTGAATGCATTTTAGCAGGACCCTTTTTGTTTTTAGCTGCCAAATGCTAATTGGATCCACCTGGAGTCAAATGCTCCACACATTCGAGTTTTCTAGGAAGAAAGCTTCAGAAACCTGAGAAAACATGATATTTCTTTCTGTACACATGACATTGGATGCATTTGCCAAACAGGAAGATTGTGCTTTTCTCCAAAACCACTTTCACAGTGATTTTTTGGTTAAATTTCACTTCAGAACTACAATAATTTGTCCAGATACTCCTGGATGAAAACAAAACTATCTGGTGTGTTGTGGCTATCTCAGTCCCCGATTTTGCAACAGCCTCTTTGTTTGTTTCTGTTTTCTGGACATTCTCTATGGACTTTACGGTTATGAATGCCTTTTAACATGTAATTTTTTGTTGTTAGCTGCCAAACGCTAATTGGTTCCACCTGGAGTCAAATCCTCCACACATTCGAGTTTTCTAGGAAGAAAGCTCCAGAAACCTGAGAAAACATGATATTTCTTTCTGTAAATATGACATTGGATGCATTTGCCAAACAGGAAGATTGTGCTTTTCTCCAAAACCACTTTCACGGTGTTTTTTGGTTAAATTTCACTTCAAAACTACAACAATTGGTCCAGATACTCCTGGATGAAAACAAAACTATCTGGTGATTGTTAGCTATCTCAATCCCAGATCTTTTTACAGCCTCTGTGTGTGTTTGTGTTTTCTGGATATTCTCTATGGACTTTAGAGTTTTGAATGCATTTTAGCATGTAAGTTTTTCTTTTTAAATACCAAACGCTAATTGGTTCCACCTGGAGTCAAATCCTGCACACATTCAGTTTTCTAGGAAGAAAGCTCCAGAAACCTGAGTAAACATGATATTTCTTTATGTACACATGACATTGGATGCATTAGCCGAACAGGAAGATTGTGCTTTTCTCCAAAACCACTTTCACCGTTATTTTTTGGTTAAATTTCACTTCAAATCTACAACAATTTGTCCAGATACTCCTGGATGAAAACAAAACTATCTGGTGTGTTGTGGCTATCTCAATCCCAGATCTTGCTACAGCCTCTGTGTGTGTTTGTGTTTTCTGGACATTATCTATGGACTTTACGGTTTTGAATGCATTTTAGCATGTAAGTTTTTGTTTTTAGCTGCCAAACGCTAATTGGTTCCACCTGGAGTAAAATCCTCCACACATTCGAGTTTTCTAGGAAGAAAGCTCCAGAAACCTGAGAAAACATGATATTTCTTTCTGTACACATGACATTGGATGCATTTGCCAAACAGGAAGATTGTGCTTTTCCCCAAAACCACTTACACGGTGATTTTTCGGTTAAATTTCACTTCAAAGTACAACAATTTGTCCAGATAATCCTGGATGAAAACAAAGATATCTGGTGATTTTTAGCTATCTCAATCCCAGATCTGGCTACAGCCTCTGTGTGTGTTTGTGTTTTCTGGACATTCTCTATGGACTTTAAGGTTTTGAATGCATTTTAGCAGGACTCTGTTTGTTTTCTACTGGCAAACGCTAATTTGTTCCACCTGGAGTCAAATCCTCCACACATTCGAGTTTTCTAGGAAGAAAGCTCCAGAAACCTGAGAAAACATGATATTTCTTTCTGTAAACATGACATTGGATGCATTTGCCAAACAGGAAGATTGTGCTTTTCTCCAAAACCACTTTCACGGTGATTTTTTGGTTAAATTTCACCCGAAATCCACAACAACTTGTCCAGATACTCCTGGATGCAAACAAAACTATCTGGTGATTTTTAGCTATCTCAATCCCAGATCTTGCTACAGCCTCTGTGTTTGTTTGTGTTTTCTGGACATTCTCTATGGACTTTAAGGTTTTGAATGCATTTTAGCAGGACCCATTTGTTTTCTGCTGGCAAACGCTAATTAGTTCCACCTGGAGTCAAATCCTCCACACATTCGAGTTTTCTAGGAAGAAAGCTTCAGAAACCTGAGAAAACATGACATTTCTTTCTGTAAGCATGGCATTGGATGCATTTGCCGAACAGGAAGATTGTGCTTTTCTCCAAAACCACTTTCACGGTGATTTTTTGGTTAAATTTCACTTCAAAACTACAACAATTTGTCCAGATACTCCTGGATGAAAACAAAATTAAATGGTGTGTTGTGGCTATCTCAATCCCAGATCTTGCTACAGCCTCTGTGTGTGTTTGTGTTTTCTGGACATTCTCTATGGACTTTACGGTTTTGAATGCATTTTAGCAGGACCCTTTTTGTTTTTAGCTGCCAAATGCTAATTGGATCCACCTGGAGTCAAATGCTCCACACATTCGAGTTTTCTAGGAAGAAAGCTTCAGAAACCTGAGAAAACATGATATTTCTTTCTGTACACATGACATTGGATGCATTTGCCAAACAGGAAGATTGTGCTTTTCTCCAAAACCACTTTCACAGTGATTTTTTGGTTAAATTTCACTTCAGAACTACAATAATTTGTCCAGATACTCCTGGATGAAAACAAAACTATCTGGTGTGTTGTGGCTATCTCAGTCCCCGATATTGCAACAGCCTCTTTGTTTGTTTCTGTTTTCTGGACATTCTCTATGGACTTTACGGTTATGAATGCCTTTTAACATGTAATTTTTTGTTGTTAGCTGCCAAACGCTAATTGGTTCCACCTGGAGTCAAATCCTCCACACATTCGAGTTTTCTAGGAAGAAAGCTCCAGAAACCTGAGAAAACATGATATTTCTTTCTGTAAATATGACATTGGATGCATTTGCCAAACAGGAAGATTGTGCTTTTCTCCAAAACCACTTTCACGGTGTTTTTTGGTTAAATTTCACTTCAAAACTACAACAATTGGTCCAGATACTCCTGGATGAAAACAAAACTATCTGGTGATTGTTAGCTATCTCAATCCCAGATCTTTTTACAGCCTCTGTGTGTGTTTGTGTTTTCTGGATATTCTCTATGGACTTTACAGTTTTGAATGCATTTTAGCATGTAAGTTTTTCTTTTTAAATACCAAACGCTAATTGGTTCCACCTGGAGTCAAATCCTGCACACATTCAGTTTTCTAGGAAGAAAGCTCCAGAAACCTGAGTAAACATGATATTTCTTTATGTACACATGACATTGGATGCATTAGCCGAACAGGAAGATTGTGCTTTTCTCCAAAACCACTTTCACCGTTATTTTTTGGTTAAATTTCACTTCAAATCTACAACAATTTGTCCAGATACTCCTGGATGAAAACAAAACTATCTGGTGTGTTGTGGCTATCTCAATCCCAGATCTTGCTACAGCCTCTGTGTGTGTTTGTGTTTTCTGGACATTATCTATGGACTTTACGGTTTTGAATGCATTTTAGCATGTAAGTTTTTGTTTTTAGCTGCCAAACGCTAATTGGTTCCACCTGGAGTAAAATCCTCCACACATTCGAGTTTTCTAGGAAGAAAGCTCCAGAAACCTGAGAAAACATGATATTTCTTTCTGTACACATGACATTGGATGCATTTGCCAAACAGGAAGATTGTGCTTTTCCCCAAAACCACTTACACGGTGATTTTTCGGTTAAATTTCACTTCAAAGTACAACAATTTGTCCAGATAATCCTGGATGAAAACAAAGATATCTGGTGATTTTTAGCTATCTCAATCCCAGATCTGGCTACAGCCTCTGTGTGTGTTTGTGTTTTCTGGACATTCTCTATGGACTTTAAGGTTTTGAATGCATTTTAGCAGGACTCTGTTTGTTTTCTACTGGCAAACGCTAATTTGTTCCACCTGGAGTCAAATCCTCCACACATTCGAGTTTTCTAGGAAGAAAGCTCCAGAAACCTGAGAAAACATGATATTTCTTTCTGTAAATATGACATTGGATGCATTTGCCAAACAGGAAGATTGTGCTTTTCTCCAAAACCACTTTCACGGTGTTTTTTGGTTAAATTTCACTTCAAAACTACAACAATTGGTCCAGATACTCCTGGATGAAAACAAAACTATCTGGTGATTTTTAGCTATCTCAATCCCAGATTTTGCTACAGCCTCTGTGTGTGTTTGTGTTTTCTGGATATTCTCTATGGACTTTACAGTTTTGAATGCATTTTAGCATGTAAGTTTTTCTTTTTCAATGCCAAACGCTAATTGGTTCCACCTGGAGTCAAATCCTGCACACATTCAGTTTTCTAGGAAGAAAGCTCCAGAAACCTGAGGAAACATGATATTTCTTTCTGTACACATGACATTGGATGCATTAGCCGAACAGGAAGATTGTGCTTTTCTCGAAAACCACTCTCACGGTGATTTTTTGGTTACATTTCACTTCAAAACTACAACAATTTGTCCAGATACTCCTGGATGAAAACAAAATTATCGGGTGGGTTTTGGCTATCTCAATCCCAGATCTTGCTACAGCCTCTGTGTGTGTTTGTGTTTTCTGGATATTCTCTATGGACTGTACGGTTTTGAATGCATTTTAGCATGTAAGATTTTGTTTTCAGCTGTCAAACGCTAATTGGTTCCACCTGGAGTCAAATCCTCCACACATTCGAGTTTTCTAGGAAGAAAGCTTCAGAAACCTGAGAAAACATGATATTTCTTTCTGTAAGCATGACATTGGATGCATTTGCCGAACAGGAGATTGTGCTTTTCTTCAAAACCACGTTAACGGTGATTTTTTGGTTACATTTCACTTCAAAACTACAACAATTTGTCCAGATACACCTGGATGAAAACAAAACTTTCTGGTGATTTTTAGCTATCTCAATCCCAGATCTTGCTACAGCCTCTGTGTTTGTGTTTTCTGGACATTCTCTATGGACTTTACGGTTTTGAATGCATTTTAGCATGTAAGGTTTTGTTTTTAGCTGCCAAACGCTAATTGATTCCACCTAGAATCAAATCCTCCACACATTCGAGTTTTCTAGGAAGAAAGCTCCAGAAACCTGAGAAAACATGCTATTTCTTTCTGTAAACATGACATTGAATGCATTTGCCGAACAGGAAGATTGTGCTTTTCTCAAAAACCACTTTCACGGTGATTTTTGTTAAATTTCATCCGAAATCCACAACAATTTGTCCAGATACTCCTGGATGAAAACAAAACTATCTGGTGTGTTGTGGCTATCTCAATCCCAGATCTTGCTACAGCCTCTGTGTTTGTTTGTGTTTTCTGTACATTCTCTATGGACTTTATGGTTTTGAATGCATTTTAGCATATAAGGTTTAGTTTTTAGCTGCCAAACGCTAATTGGTTCCACCTGGATCCAAATCCTCCACACATTCGAGTTTTCTAGGAAGAAAGCTCCAGAAACCTTAGAAAACATGATATTTGTATTTAAACATGTCATTGGATGCATTTGCCGAATAGGAAGATTGTGCTTTTCTCGAAAACCACTCTCACGGTGATTTTTTGGTTACATTTCACTTCAAATCTACAACAATTTGTCCAGATACTCCTGGAGGAAAACAAAACTATCTGGTGTGTTGTGGCTATCTCAATCCCAGATCTGGCTACAGCCTCTGTGTGTGTTTGTGTTTTCTGGACATTCTCTATGGACTTTACAGTTTTGAATCCATTTTAGCATGTAAGTTTTTGTTTTTAGCTGCCAAACGCTAATTGGTTCCACCTGGAGTCAAATCCTCCACACATTCGACTTTTCTAGGAAGAAAGCTTCAGAAACCTGAGAAAACATGATATTTCTTTCTGTAAACATGACATTGGATGCATTTGCCGAACAAGAAGATTATGCTATTTTCCAAAACCGCTTTCACGGTGATTTGTTGGTTAAATTTCAATTCAAAACTACAACAATTTGTCCAGATACTCCTGGATGAAAACAAAACTATCTGGTGATTTTTAGCTATCTCAATCCCAGATCTTGCTACAGCCTCTGTGTGTGTTTGTGTTTTCTGGACATTCTCTATGGACTTTACGGTTTTGAATGCATTTTAGCATGTAAGATTTTGTTTTTAGCTGCCAAACGCTAATTGGTTCCACCTGGAGTCATATCCTCCACACATTCGAGTTTTCTAGGAAGAAAGCTCCAGAAACCTGACAAAACATGATATTTCTTTGTGTAAACATGACATTGGATGCGTTTACCGAACAGGAAGATTGTGCTTTTCCCCAAAACCACTATCATGGTGATTTATTGGTTAAATTTCAATTCAAAAATACAACAATTTGTCCAGATACTCCTGGATGAAAACAAAACTATCTGGTGTGTTGTGGCTATCTCAATCCCAGATCTTGCTACAGCCTCTGTGTGTGTTTGTGTTTTCTGGACATTCTCTATGGACTTTATGGTTTTGAATGCATTTTAGCATATAAGGTTTAGTTTTTAGCTGCCAAACGCTAATTGGTTCCACCTGGAGTCAAATCCTCCACACATTCGAGTTTTCTAGGAAGAAAGCTCCAGAAACCTGAGAAAACATGATATTTCTTTCTGTAAGCATGACATTGGATGCATATGCTAAACAGCAAGATTGTGCTTTTCTCCAAAACCACTTTCACGTGATTTTTTGGTTAAATTTCACTTCAAAACTGCAACAAATTGTCCAGATACTCCTGGATGAAAACAAAGATATCTGGTGATTTTTAGCTATCACAATCCCAGATCTTGCTACAGCCTCTGTGTGTGTTTGTGTTTTCTGGACATTCTCTATGGACTTTACAGTTTTGAATGCATTTTAGCATGTAAGGTTTTGTTTTCAGCTGCCAAAAGCTAATTGTTTCCACCTGGAGTCAAATCCTCCACACATTCGACTTTTCTAGGAAGAAAGCTTCAGAAACCTGAGAAAACATGATATTTCTTTCTGTAAACATGACATTGGATGCATTTCCCGAACAAATGATTGTGCTTTTCCCCAAAACCACTTTCACGGTGATTTTTTGGTTAAATTTCAATTCAAAACTACAACAATTTGTCCAGATACTCCTGGATGAAAACAAAACTATCTGGTGATTTTTAGCTATCTCAATCCCAGATCTTGCTACAGCCTCTGTGTGTGTTTGTGTTTTCTGGACATTCTCTATGGACTTTACGGTTTTGATTGCATTTTAGCATGTAAGTTTTTGTTTTTAGCTGTCAAACGCTAATTGGTTCCACCTGGAGTCAAATCCTGCACCCATTTGAGTTTTCTAGGAAGAAAGCTCCAGAAACCTGAGAAAACATGATATTTCTTTCTGTAAACATGACATTGGATGCATTTGCCGATAAGGAAGATTGTGCTTTTCCCCAAAACCACTTTCACGGTGATTTTCTGGTTAAATTTCAATTCAAAACTACAACAATTTGTCCAGATACTCCTGGATGAAAACAAAACTATATGGTGATTTTTAGCTATCTGAATCCCAGATCTTGCTACAGCCTCTGTGTGTGTTTGTGTTTTCTGGACATTCTCTATGGACTTTACGGTTTTGAATGCATTTTAGCATGTAAGATTTTGTTTTTAGCTGCCAAACGCTAATTGGTTCCACCTGGAGTCAAATCCTCCACACATTCGAGTTTTCTAGGAAGAAAGCTTCAGAAACCTGAGAAAACATGATATTTCTTTCTGTAAGCATGACATTGGATGCATTTGCCAAACAGGAAGATTATGCTATTCTCAAAACCACTTGCACGGTGATTTTTTGGCTAAATTTCACTTCAATACTACAACAATTTGTCCAGATACTCCTGGATGAAAACAAAACTATCTGGTGTGTTGTGGCTATCTCAATCCCAGATCTTGCTACAGCCTCTGTGTGTGTTTGTGTTTCCTGGACACTCTCTATGGACTTTATGGTTTTGAATGCATTTTAGCATATAAGGTTTAGTTTTTAGCTGCCAAACGCTAATTGGTTCCACCTGGAGTCAAATCCTCCACACATTCGTGTTTTCTTGGAAGAAAGCTTCAGAAACCTGAGAAAACATGATATTTCTTTCTGTAAGCATGACATTGGATGCATTTGCCAAACAGGAAGATTATGCTATTCTCAAAACCACTTGCACGGTGATTTTTTGGCTAAATTTCACTTCAATACTACAACAATTTGTCCAGATACTCCTGGATGAAAACAAAGATATCTGGTGATTTTTAGCTATCACAATCCCAGATCTTGCTACAGCCTCTGTGTGTGTTTGTGTTTTCTGGACATTCTCTATGGACTTTATGGTTTTGAATGCATTTTAGCATATAAGGTTTAGTTTTTAGCTGCCAAACGCTAATTGGTTCCACCTGGAGTCAAATCCTCCACACATTCGAGTTTTCTAGGACGAAAGCTTCAGAAACCTGAGAAAACATGATATTTCTTTCTGTAAACATGACATTGGATGCACTTGCCGAACAGGAAGATTATGCTATTCTCAAAACCACTTGCACGGTGATTTTTTAGTAAAATTTCACTTCAAAAGTACAACAATTTGTCCAGATACTCCTAGATGAAAACTAAACTCTCTGGTGTGTTGTGGCTATCTCAATCCCAGATCTTGCTACAGCCTCTGTGTGTGTTTGTGTTTTCTGGACATTCTCTATGGACTTTATGGTTTTGAATGCATTTTAGCATATAAGGTTTAGTTTTTAGCTGCCAAACGCTAATTGGTTCCACCTGGAGTCAAATCCTCCACACATTCGAGTTTTCTAGGAAGAAAGCTTCAGAAACCTGAGAAAACATGATATTTCTTTCTGTAAGCATGACATTGGATGCATGTGCCAAACAGCAAGATTGTGCTTTTCTCCAAAACCACTTTCACGGTGATTTTTTGGTTAAATTTCACTTCAAAACTACAACAATTTGTCCAGATACTCCTGGATGAAAACAAAGATATCTGGTGATTTCTAGCTATCACAATCCCAGATCTTGCTACAGCCTCTGTGTGTGTTTGTGTTTTCTGGACATTCTCTATGGACTTTACAGTTTTGAATGCATTTTAGCATGTAAGGTTTTGTTTTTAGCTGCCAAACGCTAATTGTTTCCACCTGGAGTCAAATCCTCCACACATTCGAGTTTTCTAGGAAGAAAGCTCCAGAAACCTGAGAAAACATGATATTTCTTTCTGTAAACATGACATTGGATGCATTTGCCGAACAGGAAGATTGTGCTTTTCCCCAAAACCACTTTCATGGTGATTTACTGGTTAAATTTCAATTCAAAAATACAACAATTTGTCCAGATACTCCTGGATGAAAACAAAACTATCTGGTGTGTTGTGGCTATCTCAATCCCAGATCTTGCTACAGCCTCTGTGTGTGTTTGTGTTTTCTGGACATTCTCTATGGACTTTACGGTTTTGAATGCATTTTAGCATGTAAGATTTTGTTTTTAGCTGCCAAACGCTAATTGGTTCCACCTGGAGTCAAATCCTCCACACATTCGAGTTTTCTAGGAAGAAAGCTCCAGAAACCTGAGAAAACATGATATTTCTTTCTGTACACATGACATTGGATGCATTTGCCAAACAGGAAGATTGTGCTTTTCCCCAAAACCACTTTCATGGTGATTTTTTGGCTAAATTTCTATTCAAAAATACAACAATTTGTCCAGATACTCCTGGATGAAAACAAAACTATCTGGTGTGTTGTGGCTATCTCAATCCCAGATCTTGCTACAGCCTCTGTGTGTGTTTGTGTTTTCTGGACATTTTCTATGGACTTTATGGTTTTGAATGCATTTTAGCATATAAGGTTTAGTTTTTAGCTGCCAAACGCTAATTGGTTCCACCTGGAGTCAAATCCTCCACACATTCGAGTTTTCTAGGAAGAAAGCTTCAGAAACCTGAGAAAACATGATATTTCTTTCTGTAAACATGACATTGGATGCATATGCTAAACAGCAAGATTGTGCTTTTCTCCAAAACCACTTTCACGTGATTTTTTGGTTAAATTTCACTTCAAAACTGCAACAAATTGTCCAGATACTCCTGGATGAAAACAAAGATATCTGGTGATTTTTAGCTATCACAATCCCAGATCTTGCTACAGCCTCTGTGTGTGTTTGTGTTTTCTGGACATTCTCTATGGACTTTACAGTTTTGAATGCATTTTATCATGTAAGGTTTTGTTTTCAGCTGCCAAAAGCTAATTGGTTCCACCTGGAGTCAAAGCCTCCACACATTCGACTTTTCTAGGAAGAAAGCTCCAGAAACCTGAGAAAACATGATATTTCTTTCTGTAAACATGACATTGGATGCATTTCCCGAACAAAAAGATTGTGCTTTTCCCCAAAACCACTTTCACGGAGATTTTTTGGCTAAATTTCACTTCAATACTACAACAATTTGTCCAGATACTCCTGGATGAAAACAAAACTATCTGGTGTGTTGTGGCTATCTCAATCCAAGATCTTGCTACAGCCTCTGTGTGTGTTTGTGTTTTCTGGACATTCTCTATGGACTTTACGGTTTTGAATGCATTTTAGCATGTAAGATTTTGTTTTTAGCTGCCAAACGCTAATTGGTTCCACCTGCAGTCAAATCCGGCACCCATTTGAGTTTTCTAGGAAGAAAGCTCCAGAAACCTGAGAAAACATGATATTTCTTTCTGTAAACAGGACATTGGATGCATTTGCCGAACAGGAAGATTGTGCTTTTCCCCAAAACCACTTTCACGGTGATTTTTTGGTTAAATTTCAATTCAAAACTACAACAATTTGTCCAGATACTCCTGGATGAAAACAAAACTATCTGGTGATTTTTAGCTATCTCAATCCCAGATCTTGCTACAGCCTCTGTGTGTGTTTGTGTTTTCTGGACATTCTCTATGGACTTTACGGTTTTGAATGCATTTTAGCATGTAAGATTTTGTTATTAGCTGCCAAACGCTAATTGGTTCCACCTGGAGTCAAATCCTGCACACATTCGAGTTTTCTAGGAAGAAAGCTTCAGAAACATGAGAAAACATGATATTTCTTTCTGTAAGCATGACATTGGATGCATTTGCCAAACCGGAAGATTATGCTATTCTCAAAACCACTTGCACGGTGATTTTTTGGTTAAATTTCACTTCAAAACTACAACAATTTGTCCAGATACTCCTGGATGAAAACAAAACTATCTGGTGTGTTGTGGCTATCTCAATCCCAGATCTTGCTACAGCCTCTGTGTGTGTTTGTGTTTTCTGGACATTTTCTATGGACTTTATGGTTTTGAATGCATTTTAGCATATAAGGTTTAGTTTTTAGCTGCCAAACGCTAATTGGTTCCACCTGGAGTCAAATCCTCCACACATTTGAGTTTTCTAGGAAGAAAGCTTCAGAAACCTGAGAAAACATGATGTTTCTTTCTATAAGCATGACATTGGATGCATATGCTAAACAGCAAGATTGTGCTTTTCTCCAAAACCACTTTCACCGTGATTTTTTGGTTAAATTTCACTTCAAAACTGCAACAAATTGTCCAGATACTCCTGGATGAAAACAAAGATATCTGATGATTTTTAGCTATCACAATCCCAGATCTTGCTACAGCCTCTGTGTGTGTTTGTGTTTTCTGGACATTCTCTATGGACTTTACAGTTTTGAATGCATTTTAGCATGTAAGGTTTTGTTTTCAGCTGCCAAAAGCTAATTGGATCCACCTGGAGTCAAATCCTCCACACATTCGACTTTTCTAGGAAGAAAGCTTCAGAAACCTGAGAAAACATGATATTTCTTTCTGTAAACATGACATTGGATGCATTTGCCGAACAGGAAGATTGTGCTTTTCTCCAAAACCACTTTCACGGTGATTTTTGTTAAATTTCAATTCAAAACTACAACAATTTGTCCAGATACTCCTGGATGAAAACAAAACTATCTGGTGTGTTGTGGCTATCTCAATCCCAGATATTGCTACAGCCTCTGTGTGTGTTTGTGTTTTCTGGACATTCTCTATGGACTTTACGTTTTTGAATGCATTTTATCATGTAAGATTTTGTTTTTAGCTGCCAAACGCTAATTGGTTCCACCTGGAGTCAAATCCTCCACACATTCGAGTTTTCTAGGACGAAAGCTTCAGAAACCTGAGAAAACATGATATTTCTTTCTGTAAACATGACATTGGATGCATTTGCCAAACAGGAAGATTATGCTATTCTCAAAACCACTTTCACGGTGATTTTTTAGTAAAATTTCACTTCAAAAGTACAACAATTTGTCCAGATACTCCTAGATGAAAACTAAACTCTCTGGTGTGTTGTGGCTATCTCAATCCCAGATCTTGCTACAGCCTCTGTGTGTTTTTGTGTTTTCTGGACATTCTCTATGGACTTTACGGTTTTGAATGCATTTTAGCATGTAAGTTTTTGTTTTTAGCTGGAAAACGCTAATTGGTTCCACCTGGAGTCAAATCCTCCACACATTCGTGTTTTCTTGGAAGAAAGCTTCAGAAAACTGAGAAAACATGATATTTCTTTCTGTAAACATGACATTGGATGCATTTGCCGAACAGGAAGATTGTGCTTTTTTCCTAAACCACTTTCACGGTGATTTTTTTGGTTAAATTTCACTTCAAATGTACAACAATTTGTCCAGATACTCCTGGATGAAAACAAAACTATCTTGTGATTTTTAACTATCTCAATCCGAGATCTTGCTACAGCCTCTGTGTGTGTTTGTGTTTTCGGGACATTCTCTGTGGACTTTACAGTTTTGAATGCATTTTAGAATGTAAGGTTTTGTTTTTAGCTGCCAAACGCTAATTGGTTCCACCTGGAGTCAAATCCTGCACACATTCGAGTTTTCTAGGAAGAAAGCTTCAGAAACCTGAGAAAACATGATATTTCTTTCTGTAAACATGACATTGGATGCATTTGCTGAACAGGAAGATTGTGCTTTTACCCAAAACCACTTACACGGTGATTTTTTGGTTAAATTTCACTTCAAAAGAACAACAATATGTCCAGATACTCCTGGATGAAAACAAAACTATCTGGTGTGTTGTGGCTATCTCAATCCCAGATCTTGCTACAGCCTCTGTGTGTGTTTGTGTTTTCTGGACATTCTCTATGGACTTCACGTTTTTGAATGCATTTTAGCATATAAGGTTTTGTTTTTAGCTGCCAAACGCTAATTGGTTCCACCTGGAGTCAAATCCTCCACACATTCGAGTTTTCTAGGAAGAAAGCTTCAGAAACCTGAGAAAACATGACATTTGATTTGTAAACATGACATTGGATGCATTTGCCGAACAGGAAGATTGTGCTTTTCTCCTAAACCACTTTCACGGTGATTTTTTGGTTAAATTTCACTTCAAATGTACAACAATTTCTCCAGATACTCCTGGATGAAAACAAAACTATCTTGTGATTTTTAACTATCTCAATCCCAGATCTTGCTACAGCCTCTGTGTGTGTTTGTGTTTTGTGGACATTCTCTATGGACTTTACGTTTTTGAATGCATTTTACCATGTAAGGTTTTGTTTTAGCTGCCACACGCTAATTGGTTCCACCTGGAGTCAAATCCTCCACACATTCGAGATTTCTAGGAAGAAAGCTTCAAAAACCTGAGAAAACATGATATTTCTATTTGCAAACACGGCATTGGAAGCATTTGCTGAACAGGAAGATTGTGCTTTTCTCCAAAACCACTTTCACGGTGATTTTTTTGGTTAAATTTCACTTCAAAAGTACAACAATTTGTCCAGATACTCCTGGATGAAAACAAAACTGTCTTGTGATTTTTAACTATCTCAATCCGAGATCTTGCTACAGCCTCTGTGTGTGTTTGTGTTTTCTGGACATTCTCTATGGACTTTACAGTTTTGAATGGATTTTAGCATGTAAGGTTTTGTTTTTAGCTGCCAAATGCTAATTGGTTCCACCTGGAGTCAAATCCTCCACACATTCGAGTTTTCTAGAAAGAAAGCTTCAGAAACCTGAGAAAACATGATATTTGTATTTCTAAACATGGCATTGGAAGCATTTGCTGAACAGGAAGATTGTGCTTTTCTCCAAAACCACTTTCATGGTGATTTTTTGGTTAAATTTCACTTCAAAACTACAACAATTTGTTCAGATACTCCTGGATGAAAACAAAACTATCTTGTGATTTTTAACTATCTCAATCCGAGATCTTGCTACAGCCTCTGTGTGTGTTTGTGTTTTCTGGACATTCTCTATGGACTTTACAGTTTTGAATGCATTTTAGCATGTAAGGTTTTGTTTTTAGCTGCCAAACGCTAATTGGTTCTACCTGGAGTCAAATCATCCACACATTCGAGTTTTCTAGGAAGAAAGCTTCAGAAACCTGAGAAAACATGATATTTCTTTCTGTAAACATGACATTGGATGCATTTGCCGAACAGGAAGATTGTGCTTTTCCCCAAAACCACTTACACGGTGATTTTTTGGTTAAATTTCACTTCAAAAGAACAACAATATGTCCAGATACTCCTGGATGAAAACAAAACTATCTGGTGTGTTGTGCCTATCTCAATCCCAGATCTTGCTACAGCCTCTGTGTGTGTTTGTATTTTCTGGACATTCTCTATGGATTTTACGTTTTTGAATGCATTTTAGCATGTAAGGTTTTGTTTTTAGCTGCCACACGCTAATTGGTTCCACCTGGAGTCAAATCATCCACACATTCGAGTTTTCTAGGAAGAAAGCTTCAAAAACCTGAGAAAACATTATATTTGTATTTCTAAACATGGCATTGGAAGCATTTTCTGAACAGGAAGATTGTGCTTTTCTCCAAAATCACTTTCACGGTGATTTTTTGGTTAAATTTCACTTCAAAAGTACAACAATTTGTCCAGATTCTCCTGGATGAAAACAAAACTATCTTGTGATTTTTAACTATCTCAATCCGAGATCTTGCTACAGCCTCTGTGTGTGTTTGTGTTTTCTGGACATTCTCTATGGACTTTACAGTTTTGAATGCATTTTAGCATGTAAGGTTTTGTTTTTAGCTGCCAAACGCTAATTGGTTCCACCTGGAGTCAAATCCTCCACACATTCGAGTTTTCTAGGAAGAAAGCTCCAGAAACCTGAGAAAACATGATATTTCTTTCTGTAAGCATGACATTGGATGCATTTGTCGAACAGGAAGATTGTGCTTTTCTCCAAAATCACATTCAGGGTGATTTTTTAGTAAAATTTCACTTCAAAAGTACAACAATTTGTCCAGATACTCCTGGATGAAAACAAAACTCTCTGGTGTGTTGTGGCTATCTCAATCCCAGATCTTGCTACAGCCTCTGTGTGTGTTTGTGTTTTCTGGACATTCTCTATGGACTTTACGGTTTTGAATGCATTTTAGCATGTAAGGTTTTGTTTTTAGCTGCCAAACGCTAATTGGTTCCACCTGGAGTCAAATCCTCCACACATTCGAGTTTTCTTGGAAGAAAGCTTCAGAAACCAGAGAAAACATGATATTTCTTTCTGTAAACATGACATTGGATGCACTTGCTGAACAGGAAGATTGTGCTATTCTCCAAAACCACTTTCTCGGTGATTTTTTGGTCACATTTCAGTTGAAAACTACAACAATTTGTCCAGATACTCCTGGATGAAAACAAAACTATCTGGTGATTTTTAGCTATCTCAATCCCAGATCTTGCTACAGCCTCTGTGTGTGTTTGTTTTTTCTGGACATTCTCTATGGACTTTACAGTTTTGAATGCATTTTAGCATGTAAGGTTTTGTTTTTAGCTGCCAAACGCTAATTGGTTCCACCTGGAGTCAAATCCTCCACACATTCGAGTTTTCTAGGAAGAAAGCTTCAGAAACCTGAGAAAACATGACATTTGATTTGTAAACATGACATTGGATGCATTTGCCGAACAGGAAGATTGTGCTTTTCTCCTAAACCACTTTCACGGTGATTTTTTGGTTAAATTTCACTTCAAATGTACAACAATTTCTCCAGATACTCCTGGATGAAAACAAAACTATCTTGTGATTTTTAACTATCTCAATCCCAGATCTTGCTACAGCCTCTGTGTGTGTTTGTGTTTTGTGGACATTCTCTATGGACTTTACGTTTTTGAATGCATTTTACCATGTAAGGTTTTGTTTTAGCTGCCACACGCTAATTGGTTCCACCTGGAGTCAAATCCTCCACACATTCGAGTTTTCTAGGAAGAAAGCTTCAAAAACCTGAGAAAACATGATATTTCTATTTGCAAACACGGCATTGGAAGCATTTGCTGAACAGGAAGATTGTGCTTTTCTCCAAAACCACTTTCACGGTGATTTTTTTGGTTAAATTTCACTTCAAAAGTACAACAATTTGTCCAGATACTCCTGGATGAAAACAAAACTGTCTTGTGATTTTTAACTATCTCAATCCGAGATCTTGCTACAGCCTCTGTGTGTGTTTGTGTTTTCTGGACATTCTCTATGGACTTTACAGTTTTGAATGCATTTTAGCATGTAAGGTTTTGTTTTTAGCTGCCAAATGCTAATTGGTTCCACCTGGAGTCAAATCCTCCACACATTCGAGTTTTCTAGAAAGAAAGCTTCAGAAACCTGAGAAAACATGATATTTGTATTTCTAAACATGGCATTGGAAGCATTTGCTGAACAGGAAGATTGTGCTTTTCTCCAAAACCACTTTCATGGTGATTTTTTGGTTAAATTTCACTTCAAAACTACAACAATTTGTTCAGATACTCCTGGATGAAAACAAAACTATCTTGTGATTTTTAACTATCTCAATCCGAGATCTTGCTACAGCCTCTGTGTGTGTTTGTGTTTTCTGGACATTCTCTATGGACTTTACAGTTTTGAATGCATTTTAGCATGTAAGGTTTTGTTTTTAGCTGCCAAACGCTAATTGGTTCTACCTGGAGTCAAATCTTCCACACATTCGAGTTTTCTAGGAAGAAAGCTTCAGAAACCTGAGAAAACATGATATTTCTTTCTGTAAACATGACATTGGATGCATTTGCCGAACAGGAAGATTGTGCTTTTCCCCAAAACCACTTACACGGTGATTTTTTGGTTAAATTTCACTTCAAAAGAACAACAATATGTCCAGATACTCCTGGATGAAGACAAAACTATCTGGTGTGTTGTGCCTATCTCAATCCCAGATCTTGCTACAGCCTCTGTGTGTGTTTGTATTTTCTGGACATTCTCTATGGATTTTACGTTTTTGAATGCATTTTAGCATGTAAGGTTTTGTTTTTAGCTGCCACACGCTAATTGGTTCCACCTGGAGTCAAATCATCCACACATTCGAGTTTTCTAGGAAGAAAGCTTCAAAAACCTGAGAAAACATTATATTTGTATTTCTAAACATGGCATTGGAAGCATTTTCTGAACAGGAAGATTGTGCTTTTCTCCAAAATCACTTTCACGGTGATTTTTTGGTTAAATTTCACTTCAAAAGTACAACAATTTGTCCAGATTCTCCTGGATGAAAACAAAACTATCTTGTGATTTTTAACTATCTCAATCCGAGATCTTGCTACAGCCTCTGTGTGTGTTTGTGTTTTCTGGACATTCTCTATGGACTTTACAGTTTTGAATGCATTTTAGCATGTAAGGTTTTGTTTTTAGCTGCCAAACGCTAATTGGTTCCACCTGGAGTCAAATCCTCCACACATTCGAGTTTTCTAGGAAGAAAGCTCCAGAAACCTGAGAAAACATGATATTTCTTTCTGTAAGCATGACATTGGATGCATTTGTCGAACAGGAAGATTGTGCTTTTCTCCAAAATCACTTTCAGGGTGATTTTTTAGTAAAATTTCACTTCAAAAGTACAACAATTTGTCCAGATACTCCTGGATGAAAACTAAACTCTCTGGTGTGTTGTGGCTAACTCAATCCCAGATCTTGCTACAGCCTCTGTGTGTTTTTGTGTTTTCTGGACATTCTCTATGGACTTTACGGTTTTGAATGCATTTTAGCATGTAAGTTTTTGTTTTTACCTGCCAAATGCTAATTGGTTCCACCTGGAATCAAATCCTCCACACATTCGAGTTTTCTAGGAAGAAAGCTTCAGAAAACTGAGAAAACATGATATTTCTTTCTGTAAACATGACATTGGATGCACTTGCCAAACAGGAAGATTGTGCTTTTCCCCAAAACCACTTTCACGTTGATTTTTTGGTTAAATTTCACTTCAGAACTACAACAATTTGTCCAGATACTCCTGGATGAAAACAAAACTCTCTGGTGTGTTGTGGCTATCTCAATCCCAGATCTTGCTACAGCCTCTGTGTGTGTTTGTGTTTTCTGGACATTCTCTATGGACTTTACGGTTTTGAATGCATTTTAGCATGTAAGGTTTTGTTTTTAGCTGCCAAACGCTAATTGCTTCCACCTGGAGTCAAATCCTCCACACATTCGAGTTTTCTGGGAAGAAAGCTTCAGAAACCTGAGAAAACATGACATTTGCATTTGTAAACATGACATTGGATGCATTTTCCGAACCGAAAGATTGTGCTTTTCTCGAAAACCACTTTCACGGTGATTTTTGGTTAAATTTCACCCGAAATCCACAACAATTTGTCCAGATACTCCTGGATGAAAACAAAACTATCTGGTGATTTTTAGCTATCTCAATCCCAGATCTTGCTACAGCCTCTGTGTGTGTTTGTTTTTTCTGGACATTCTCTATGGACTTTACAGTTTTGAATGCATTTTAGCATGTAAGGTTTTGTTTTTAGCTGGCAAACGCTAATTGGTTCCACCTGGAGTCAAATCCTCCACACATTCGAGTTTTCTAGGAAGAAAGCTTCAGAAACCTGAGAAAACATGATATTTGTATTTGTAAACATGGCATTGGAAGCATTTGCTGAACAGGAAGATTGTGCTTTTCTCCAAAAACACTTTCACGGTGATTCTTTGGTTAAATTTCATTTCAAAAGTACAACAATTTGTACAGATACTCCTGGATGAAAACAAAACTATCTGGTGTGTTGTGGCTATCTCAGTCCCAGATATTGCTACAGCATCTGTGTGTGTTTGTGTTTTCTGGACATTCTCTATGGACTTTACGGTTTTGAATGCATTTTAGCATGTAAGGTTTTGTTTTTAGCTGCCGAACGCTAATTGGTTCCACATGGAGTCAAATCATCCACACATTCGAGTTTTCTAGGAAGAAAGCTTCAGAAACCTGAGAAAACATGATATTTCTTTCTGTAAACATGACATTGGATGCATTTGCCGAACAGGAAGATTGAGCATTTCCCCAAAACCACTTTCACGGTGATTTTTTGGTTAAATTTCACTTCAAAATACAACAATTTGTCCAGATACTCCTGGATGAAAACAAAACTATCTGGTGTGTTGTGGCTATCTCAATCCCAGATCTTGCTACAGCCTCTGTGTGTGTTTGTGTTTTCTGGACATTCTCTATGGACTTTACGGTTTTGAAAGCATTTTAGCATGTAAGGTGTTGTTTTTAGCTGCCAAACGCTAATTGGTTCCACCTGCAGTCAAATCCTCCACACATTCGAGTTTTCTAAAAGAAAGCTTCAGAAAGCTGAGAAAATATGATATTTCTTTCTGTAAACATGACATTGGATGCATTTGACGAACAGGAAGATTGTGCTATTCTCCAAAACCACTTTCACGGTGATTTTTTGGTTAAATTTTACGTTAAACTACAACAATTTGTCCAGATACTCCTGGATGAAAACAAAACTATCTTGTGATTTTTAACTATCTCAATCCGAGATCTTGCTACAGCCTCTGTGTGTGTTTGTGTTTTCTGGACATTCTCTATGGACTTTACAGTTTTGAATGCATTTTAGCATGTAAGTTTTTGTTTTTAGCTGCCAAACGCTAATTGGTTCCACCTGGAGTCAAATCCTCCACACATTCGAGTTTTCTAGGAAGAAAGCTTCAGAAACCTGAGAAAACATGATATTTGTATTTGTAAACATGGCATTGGAAGCATTTGATGAACAGGAAGATTGTGCTTTTCTCCAAAACCACTTTCATTGTGATTTTTTGGTTAAATTTCACTTCAAATGTACAACAATTTGTCCAGATACTCCTGGATGAAAACAAAACTATCTGATGTGTTGTGGCTATCTCAATCCCAGATCTTGCTACAGCATCTGTGTGTGTTTGTGTTTTCTGGACATTCTCTATGGACTTTACGGTTTTGAATGCATTTTAGCATGTAAGGTTTTGTTTTTAGCTGCCACACGCTAATTGGTTCCACATGGAGTCAAATCATCCACACATTCGAGTTTTCTAGGAAGAAAGCTTCAGAAACCTGAGAAAACATGATATTTCTTTCTGTAAACATGACATTGGATGCATTTGCCTAACAGGAAGATTGTGCTATTCTCCAAAACCACTTTCACGGTGATTTTTTGGTTAAATTTTACGTTAAACTACAACAATTTGTCCAGATACTCCTGGATGAAAACAAAACTATCTTGTGATTTTTAACTATCTCAATCCGAGATCTTGCTACAGCCTCTGTGTGTGTTTGTGTTTTCTGGACATTCTCTATGGACTTTACGGTTGTGAATGCATTTTAGCATGTAAGGTTTTGTTTTTAGCTGCCAAACGCTAATTGGTTCCACCTGCAGTCAAATCATCCACACATTCGAGATTTCTAGGACGAAAGCTTCAGAAACCTGAGAAAACATGATATTTCTTTCTGTAAACATGACATTGGATGCATTTGCCGAACAGGAAGATTGAGCATTTCCGCATAACCACTTTCACGGTGATTTTTTGGTTAAATTTCACTTCAAAATACAACAATTTGTCCAGATACTCCTGGATGAAAACAAAACTATCTGGTGTGTTGTGGCTATCTCAATCCCAGATCTTGCTACAGCCTCTGTGTGTGTTTGTGTTTTCTGGACATTCTCTATGGACTTTACGGTTTTGAATGCATTTTAGCATGTAAGGTTTTGTTTTTAGCTGCCACACGCTAATTGGTTCCACCTGGAGTCAAATCCTCCACACATTCGAGTTTTCTAGGAAGAAAGCTTCAGAAACCTGAGAAAACATGATATTTGTATTTGTAAACATGGCATTGGAAGCATTTGCTGAACAGGAAGATTGTGCTTTTCTCCAAAACCACTTTCACGGTGATTTTTCGGTTAAATTTCACTTCAAAACTACAACAATTTGTCCAGATACTCCTGGATGAAAACAAAACTATCTGGTGTGTTGTGGCTATCTCAATCCCAGATCTTGCTACAGCCTCTGTGTGTGTTTGTGTTTTCTGGACATTCTCTATGGACTTTACGGTTTTGAATGCATTTTAGCATGTAAGGTTTTGTTTTTAGCTGCCACACGCTAATTGGTTCCACCTGGAGTCAAATCCTCCACACATTCGAGTTTTCTAGGAAGAAAGCTTCAGAAACCTGAGAAAACATGATATTTGTATTTGTAAACATGGCATTGGAAGCATTTGCTGAACAGGAAGATTGTGCTTTTCTCCAAAACCACTTTCACGGTGATTTTTTGGTTAAATTTCACTTCAAAAGTACAACAATTTGTCCAGATTCTCCTGGATGAAAACAAAACTATCTTGTGATTTTTAACTATCTCAATCCGAGATCTTGCTACAGCCTCTGTGTGTGTTTGTGTTTTCTGGACATTCTCTATGGACTTTACGGTTTTGAATGCATTTTAGCATGTAAGGTTTTGTTTTTAGCTGCCACACGCTAATTGGTTCCACCTGGAGTCAAATCATCCACACATTCGAGTTTTCTAGGAAGAAAGCTTCAGAAACCTGAGAAAACATGATATTTCTTTCTGTAAACATGACATTGGAAGCATTTGCCTAACAGGAAGATTGTGCTTTTCTCCAAAACCACTTTCATGGTGATTTTTTGGTTAAATTTCACTTCAAATGTACAACAATTTGTCCAGATACTCCTGGATGAAAACAAAACTATCTGGTGTGTTGTGGCTATCTCAATCCCAGATCTTGCTACAGCATCTGTGTGTGTTTGTGTTTTCTGGACATTCTCTATGGACTTTACGGTTTTGAATGCATTTTAGCATGTAAGGTTTTGTTTTTAGCTGCCACACGCTAATTGGTTCCACCTGGAGTCAAATCATCCACACATTCGAGTTTTCTAGGAAGAAAGCTTCAGAAACCTGAGAAAACATGATATTTCTTTCTGTAAACATGACATTGGATGCATTTGCCTAACAGGAAGATTGTGCTATTCTCCAAAACCACTTTCACGGTGATTTTTTGGTTAAATTTTACGTTAAACTACAACAATTTGTCCAGATACTCCTGGATGAAAACAAAACTATCTTGTGATTTTTAACTATCTCAATCCGAGATCTTGCTACAGCCTCTGTGTGTGTTTGTGTTTTCTGGACATTCTCTATGGACTTTACGGTTTTGAATGCATTTTAGCATGTAAGGTTTTGTTTTTTGCTGGAAAACGCTAATTGGTTCCACCTGGAGTCAAATCCGCCACACATTCGAGTTTTCTAGGAAGAAAGCTTCAGAAACCTGAGAAAACATGATATTTCTTTCTGTAAACATGACATTTGATGCATTTGCCGAACAGGAAGATTGTGCTTTTCCCCAAAACCACTTTCACGGTGATTTTTTGGTTAAATTTCACTTCAAAAGTACAACAATTTGTCCAGATACTCCTGGATGAAAACAAAACTATCTGGTGTGTTGTGGCTATCTCAATCCCAGATCTTGCTACAGCCTCTGTGTGTGTTTGTGTTTTCTGGACATTCTCTATGGACTTTACGGTTTTGAATGCATTTTAGCATGTAAGGTTTTGTTTTTAGCTGCCACACGCTAATTGGTTCCACCTGGAGTCAAATCCTCCACACATTCGAGTTTTCTAGGAAGAAAGCTTCAGAAACCTGAGAAAACATGATATTTGTATTTGTAAACATGGCATTGGAAGCATTTGCTGAACAGGAAGATTGTGCTTTTCTCCAAAACCACTTTCACGGTGATTTTTTGGTTAAATTTCACTTCAAAAGTACAACAATTTGTCCAGATACTCCTGGATGAAAACAAAACTATCTGGTGTGTTGTGGCTATCTCAATCCCAGATCTTGCTACAGCCTCTGTGTGTGTTTGTGTTTTCTGGACATTCTCTATGGACTTTACGGTTTTGAATGCATTTTAGCATGTAAGGTTTTGTTTTTAGCTGCCACACGCTAATTGGTTCCACCTGGAGTCAAATCCTCCACACATTCGAGTTTTCTAGGAAGAAAGCTTCAGAAACCTGAGAAAACATGATATTTGTATTTGTAAACATGGCATTGGAAGCATTTGCTGAACAGGAAGATTGTGCTTTTCTCCAAAACCACTTTCACGGTGATTTTTTGGTTAAATTTCACTTCAAAAGTACAACAATTTGTCCAGATTCTCCTGGATGAAAACAAAACTATCTTGTGATTTTTAACTATCTCAATCCGAGATCTTGCTACAGCCTCTGTGTGTGTTTGTGTTTTCTGGACATTCTCTATGGACTTTACGGTTTTGAATGCATTTTAGCATGTAAGGTTTTGTTTTTTGCTGGAAAACGCTAATTGGTTCCACCTGGAGTCAAATCCTCCACACATTCGAGTTTTCTAGGAAGAAAGCTTCAGAAACCTGAGAAAACATGATATTTGTATTTGTAAACATGACATTGGATGCATTTGCCGAACAGGAAGATTGTGCTTTTCTCCAAAACCACTTTCAAAGTGATTTTTTGGTTAAATTTCACTTCAAATGTACAACAATTTGTCCAGATACTCCTGGATGAAAACAAAACTATCTTGTGATTTTTAACTATCTCAATCCGAGATCTTGCTACAGCCTCTGTGTGTGTTTGTGTTTTCTGGACATTCTCTATGGACTTTACAGTTTTGAATGCATTTTAGCATGTAAGGTTTTGTTTTTAGCTGCCAAACGCTAATTGGTTCCACCTGGAGTCAAATACTCCACACATTCGAGTTTTCTAGGAAGAAAGCTTCAAAAACCTGAGAAAACATGATATTTGTATTTCTAAACATGGCATTGGAAGCATTTTCTGAACAGGAAGATTGTGCTTTTCTCCAAAACCACTTTCACGAAGTTTTTTGTTAAATTTCACTTCAAAACTACAACAATTTGTCCAGATACTCCTGGATGAAAACAAAACTATCTGGTGTGTTGTGGCTATCTCAATCCCAGATCTTGCTACAGCCTCTGTGTGTGTTTGTGTTTTCTGGACATTCTCTATGGACTTTACGGTTTTGAATGCATTTTAGCATGTAAGGTTTTGTTTTTAGCTGCCACACGCTAATTGGTTCCACCTGGAGTCAAATCCTCCACACATTCGAGTTTTCTAGGAAGAAAGCTTCAGAAACCTGAGAAAACATGATATTTGTATTTGTAAACATGGCATTGGAAGCATTTGCTGAACAGGAAGATTGTGCTTTTCTCCAAAACCACTTTCACGGTGATTTTTTGGTTAAATTTCACTTCAAAAGTACAACAATTTGTCCAGATACTCCTGGATGAAAACAAAACTATCTGGTGTGTTGTGGCTATCTCAATCCCAGATCTTGCTACAGCCTCTGTGTGTGTTTGTGTTTTCTGGACATTCTCTATGGACTTTACGGTTTTGAATGCATTTTAGCATGTAAGGTTTTGTTTTTAGCTGCCACACGCTAATTGGTTCCACCTGGAGTCAAATCCTCCACACATTCGAGTTTTCTAGGAAGAAAGCTTCAGAAACCTGAGAAAACATGATATTTGTATTTGTAAACATGGCATTGGAAGCATTTGCTGAACAGGAAGATTGTGCTTTTCTCCAAAACCACTTTCACGGTGATTTTTTGGTTAAATTTCACTTCAAAAGTACAACAATTTGTCCAGATTCTCCTGGATGAAAACAAAACTATCTTGTGATTTTTAACTATCTCAATCCGAGATCTTGCTACAGCCTCTGTGTGTGTTTGTGTTTTCTGGACATTCTCTATGGACTTTACGGTTTTGAATGCATTTTAGCATGTAAGGTTTTGTTTTTTGCTGGAAAACGCTAATTGGTTCCACCTGGAGTCAAATCCGCCACACATTCGAGTTTTCTAGGAAGAAAGCTTCAGAAACCTGAGAAAACATGATATTTCTTTCTGTAAACATGACATTTGATGCATTTGCCGAACAGGAAGATTGTGCTTTTCCCCAAAACCACTTACACGGTGATTTTTTGGTTAAATTTCACTTCAAAAGAACAACAATATGTCCAGATACTCCTGGATGAAAACAAAACTATCTGGTGTGTTGTGGCTATCTCAATCCCAGATCTTGCTACAGCCTCTGTGTGTGTTTGTGTTTTCTGGACATTCTCTATGCACTTTACGTTTTTGAATGCATTTTAGCATGTAAGGTTTTGTTTTTAGCTGCAAAACGCTAATTGGTTCCACCTGGAGTCAAATCCTCCACACATTCGAGTTTTCTAGGAAGAAAGCTTCAGAAACCTGAGAAAACATGATATTTGTATTTGTAAACATGACATTGGATGCATTTGCCGAACAGGAAGATTGTGCTTTTCTCCAAAACCACTTTCAAAGTGATTTTTTGGTTAAATTTCACTTCAAATGTACAACAATTTGTCCAGATACTCCTGGATGAAAACAAAACTATCTTGTGATTTTTAACTATCTCAATCCGAGATCTTGCTACAGCCTCTGTGTGTGTTTGTGTTTTCTGGACATTCTCTATGGACTTTACAGTTTTGAATGCATTTTAGCATGTAAGGTTTTGTTTTTAGCTGCCAAACGCTAATTGGTTCCACCTGGAGTCAAATACTCCACACATTCGAGTTTTCTAGGAAGAAAGCTTCAAAAACCTGAGAAAACAGGATATTTGTATTTCTAAACATGGCATTGGAAGCATTTTCTGAACAGGAAGATTGTGCTTTTCTCCAAAACCACTTTCACGAAGTTTTTTGTTAAATTTCACTTCAAAACTACAACAATTTGTCCAGATACTCCTGGATGAAAACAAAACTATCTGGTGTGTTGTGGCTATCTCAATCCCAGATCTTGCTACAGCCTCTGTGTGTGTTTGTGTTTTCTGGACATTCTCTATGGACTTTACGGTTTTGAATGCATTTTAGCATGTAAGGTTTTGTTTTTAGCTGCCAAACGCTAATTGGTTCCACCTGGAGTCAAATCCTCCACACATTCGAGTTTTCTAGGAAGAAAGCTTCAGAAACCTGAGAAAACATGATATTTGTATTTGTAAACATGGCATTGGAAGCATTTGCTGAACAGGAAGATTGTGCTTTTCTCCAAAACCACTTTCACGGTGATTTTTTGGTTAAATTTCACTTCAAAAGTACAACAATTTGTCCAGATACTCCTGGATGAAAACAAAACTATCTGGTGTGTTGTGGCTATCTCAATCCCAGATCTTGCTACAGCCTCTGTGTGTGTTTGTGTTTTCTGGACATTCTCTATGGACTTTACAGTTTTGAATGCATTTTAGCATGTAAGGTTTTGTTTTTAGCTGCCGAACACTAATTGGTTCCACATGGAGTCAAATCATCCACACATTCGAGTTTTCTAGGAAGAAAGCTGCAGAAAGCGGAGAAAACATGATATTTCTTTCTGTAAACATGACATTGGATGCATTTGCCGAACAGGAAGATTGAGCATTTCCCCAAAACCACTTTCACGGTGATTTTTTGGTTAAATTTCACTTCAAAATACAACAATTAGTCCAGATACTCCTGGATGAAAACAAAACTATCTGGTGTGTTGTGGCTATCTCAATCCCAGATCTTGCTACAGCCTCTGTGTGTGTTTGTGTTTTCTGGACATTCTCTATGGACTTTATGGTTTTGAATGCATTTTAGCAGGTAAGGTTTTGTTTTTAGCTGCCCAACGCTAATTGGTTCCACCTGGAGTCAAATCCTCCACACATTCGAGATTTCTAGGAAGAAAGCTTCAGAAACCTGAGAAAACATGATATTTCTTTCTATAAACATGACATTGGATGCATTTGTCGAACAGGAAGATTGTGCTTTTCTCCAAAATCACTTTCACGGTGATTTTTCGGTTAAATTTCACTTCAAAACTACAACAATTTGTCCAGATACTCCTGGATGAAAACAAAACTATCTGGTGAGTTGTGGCTATCTCAATCCCAGATCTTGCTACAGCCTCTGTGTGTGTTTGTGTTTTCTGGACATTCTCTATGGACTTTACGGTTTTGAATGCATTTTAGCATGTAAGGTTTTGTTTTTAGCTGCCAAACTCTAATTGGTTCCACCTGGAGTCAAATCCTCCACACATTCGAGTTTTCTAGGAAGAAAGCTTCAAAAACCTGAGAAAACATGATATTTGTATTTGTCAACATGGCACTGGAAGCATTTGCTGAACAGGAAGATTGTGCATTTCTCCAAAACCACTTTCACGGTGATTTTTTGGTTAAATTTCACTTCAAAAGTACACCAATTTGTCCAGATTCTCCTGGATGAAAACAAAACTATCTTGTGATTTTTAACTATCTCAATCCGAGATCTTGCAACAGCCTCTGTGTGTGTTTGTGTTTTCGGGACATTCTATGTGGACTTTACAGTTTTGAATGCATTTTAGCATGTAAGGTTTTGTTTTTAGCTGCCAAACGCTAACTGGTTCCACCTGGAGTCAAATCCTGCACACATTCGAGTTTTCTAGGAAGATAGCTCCAGAAACCTGAGAAAACATGATATTTCTTTCTGTAAACATGACATTGGATGCATTTGTCGAACAGGAAGATTGTGCTTTTCTCCAAAATCACTTTCAGGTGATTTTTTGGTAAAATTTCACTTCAAAAGTACAACAATTTGTCCAGATACTCCTGGATGAAAACAAAACTATCTGGTGTGTTGTGGCTATCTCAATCCCAGATCTTGCCACAGCCTCTGTGTGTTTTTGTGTTTTCTGGACATTCTCTATGGACTTTACGGTTTTGAATGCATTTTAGCATGTAAGGTTTTGTTTTGAGCTGCCAAACGCTAATTGGTTCCACCTGGAGTCAAATCCTCCACACATTTCAGTTTTCTAGGAAGAAAGCTTCAGAAACCTGAGAAAACATGATATTTCTTTCTGTAAACATGACATTGGATGCATTTGCCGAACAGGAAGATTGTGCTTTCCCCCAAAACCACTTACACGGTGATTTTTTGTTAAATTTCACTTCAAAAGAACAACAATATGTCCAGATACTCCTGGATGAAAACAAAACTATCTGGTGTGTTGTGGCTATCTCAATCCCAGATCTTGCTACAGCCTCTGTGTGTGTTTGTGTTTTCTGGACATTCTCTATGGACTTTACGGTTTTGAATGCATTTTAGCATGTAAGGTTTTGTTTTTAGCTGCCACACGCTAATTGGTTCCACCTGGATTCAAATCCTCCACACATTCGAGTTTTCTAGGAAGAAAGCTTCAAAAACCTGAGAAAACATGATATTTGTATTTGTAAACATGGCATTGGAAGCATTTGCTGAACAGGAAGATTGTGCTTTTCTCCAAAACCACTTTCACGGTGATTTTTTGGTTAAATGTCACTTCAAAAGTACAACAATTTGTCCAGATTCTCCTGGATGAAAACAAAACTATCTTGTGATTTTTAACTATCTCAATCCGAGATCTTGCTACAGCCTCTGTGTGTGTTTGTGTTTTCTGGACATTCTCTATGGACTTTACAGTTTTGAATGCATTTTAGCATGTAAGGTTTTTGTTTTTAGCTGTCAAACGCTAATTGGTTCCACCTGGAGTCAAATCCTCCACACATTCGAGTTTTCTAGGAAGAAAGCTCCAGAAACCTGAGAAAACATGATATTTCTTTCTGTAAACATGACATTGGATGCATTTGTCGAACAGGAAGATTGTGCTTTTCTCCAAAATCACTTTCACGGTGATTTTTTGGTTAAATTTCACTTCAAAAGTACAACAATTTGTCCAGATACTCCTGGATGAAAACAAAACTCTCTGGTGTGTTGTGGCTATCTCAATCCCAGATCTTGCTACAGCCTCTGTGTGTGTTTGTGTTTTCTGGACATTCTCTATGGACTTTACGGTTTTGAATGCATTTTAGCATGTAAGGTTTTGTTTTTAGCTGCCACACGCTAATTGGTTCCACCTGGAGTCAAATCCTCCACACATTCGAGTTTTCTAGGAAGAAAGCTTCAGAAACCTGAGAAAACATGATATTTGTATTTGTAAACATGGCATTGGAAGCATTTGCTGAACAGGAAGATTGTGCTTTTCTCCAAAACCACTTTCACTGTGATTTTTTGGTTAAATGTCACTTCAAAAGTACAACAATTTGTCCAGATTCTCCTGGATGAAAACAAAACTATCTTGTGATTTTTAACTATCTCAATCCGAGATCTTGCTACAGCCTCTGTGTGTGTTTGTGTTTTCTGGACATTCTCTATGGACTTTACGGTTTTGAATGCATTTTAGCATGTAAGGTTTTGTTTTTTGCTGGAAAACGCTAATTGGTTCCACCTGGAGTCAAATCCGCCACACATTCGAGTTTTCTAGGAAGAAAGCTTCAGAAACCTGAGAAAACATGATATTTCTTTCTGTAAACATGACATTTGATGCATTTGCCGAACAGGAAGATTGTGCTTTTCCCCAAAACCACTTACACGGTGATTTTTTGGTTAAATTTCAATTCAAAAGAACAACAATATGTCCAGATACTCCTGGATGAAAACAAAACTATCTGGTGTGTTGTGGCTATCTCAATCCCAGATCTTGCTACAGCCTCTGTGTGTGTTTGTGTTTTCTGGACATTCTCTATGCACTTTACGTTTTTGAATGCATTTTAGCATGTAAGGTTTTGTTTTTAGCTGCAAAACGCTAATTGGTTCCACCTGGAGTCAAATCCTCCACACATTCGAGTTTTCTAGGAAGAAAGCTTCAGAAACCTGAGAAAACATGATATTTGTATTTGTAAACATGACATTGGATGCATTTGCCGAACAGGAAGATTGTGCTTTTCTCCAAAACCACTTTCAAAGTGATTTTTTGGTTAAATTTCACTTCAAATGTACAACAATTTGTCCAGATACTCCTGGATGAAAACAAAACTATCTTGTGATTTTTAACTATCTCAATCCGAGATCTTGCTACAGCCTCTGTGTGTGTTTGTGTTTTCTGGACATTCTCTATGGACTTTACAGTTTTGAATGCATTTTAGCATGTAAGGTTTTGTTTTTAGCTGCCAAACGCTAATTGGTTCCACCTGGAGTCAAATACTCCACACATTCGAGTTTTCTAGGAAGAAAGCTTCAAAAACCTGAGAAAACAGGATATTTGTATTTCTAAACATGGCATTGGAAGCATTTTCTGAACAGGAAGATTGTGCTTTTCTCCAAAACCACTTTCACGAAGTTTTTTGTTAAATTTCACTTCAAAACTACAACAATTTGTCCAGATACTCCTGGATGAAAACAAAACTATCTGGTGTGTTGTGGCTATCTCAATCCCAGATCTTGCTACAGCCTCTGTGTGTGTTTGTGTTTTCTGGACATTCTCTATGGACTTTACAGTTTTGAATGCATTTTAGCATGTAAGGTTTTGTTTTTAGCTGCCAAACGCTAATTGGTTCCACCTGGAGTCAAATCCTCCACACATTCGAGTTTTCTAGGAAGAAAGCTTCAGAAACCTGAGAAAACATGATATTTGTATTTGTAAACATGGCATTGGAAGCATTTGCTGAACAGGAAGATTGTGCTTTTCTCCAAAACCACTTTCACGGTGATTTTTTGGTTAAATTTCACTTCAAAAGTACAACAATTTGTCCAGATACTCCTGGATGAAAACAAAACTATCTGGTGTGTTGTGGCTATCTCAATCCCAGATCTTGCTACAGCCTCTGTGTGTGTTTGTGTTTTCTGGACATTCTCTATGGACTTTACGGTTTTGAATGCATTTTAGCATGTAAGGTTTTGTTTTTAGCTTCCGAACACTAATTGGTTCCACATGGAGTCAAATCATCCACACATTCGAGTTTTCTAGGAAGAAAGCTTCAGAAACCTGAGAAAACATGATATTTCTTTCTGTAAAGATGACATTGGATGCATTTGCCGAACAGGAAGATTGAGCATTTCCCCAAAACCACTTTCACGGTGATTTTTTGGTTAAATTTCACTTCAAAATACAACAATTAGTCCAGATACTCCTGGATGAAAACAAAACTATCTGGTGTGTTGTGGCTATCTCAATCCCAGATCTTGCTACAGCCTCTGTGTGTTTTTGTGTTTTCTGGACATTCTCTATGGACTTTATGGTTTTGAATGCATTTTAGCATGTAAGGTTTTGTTTTTAGCTGCAAAACGCTAATTGGTTCCACCTGGAGTCAAATCCTCCACACATTCGAGTTTTCTAGGACGAAAGCTTCAGAAACCTGAGAAAACATGATATTTCTTTCTGTAAACATGACATTGGATGCATTTGACGAACAGGAAGATTGTGCTATTCTCCAAAACCACTTTCACGGTGATTTTTTTGTTAAATTTTGCGTTAAACTACAACAATTTGTCCAGATACTCCTGGATGAAAACAAAACTATCTTGTGATTTTTAACTATCTCAATCCGAGATCTTGCTACAGCCTCTGTGTGTGTTTGTGTTTTCTGGACATTCTCTATGGACTTTACAGTTTTGAATGCATTTTAGCATGTAAGGTTTTGTTTTTGCTGGCCAACGCTAATTGGTTCCACCTGGAGTCAAATCCTCCTCACATTCGAGTTTTCTTGGAAGAAAGCTGCAGAAAGCGGAGAAAACATGATATTTCTTTCTGTAAACATGACATTGGATGCATTTGTCGAACAGGAAGATTGTGCTTTTCTCCAAAATCACTTTCACGGTGATTTTTTGGTAAAATTTCACTTCAAAAGTACAACAATTTGTCCAGATACTCCTGGATGAAAACAAAACTATCTGGTGTGTTGTGGCTATCTCAATCCCAGATCTTGCTACAGCCTCTGTGTGTGTTTGTGTTTTCTGGACATTCTCTATGGACTTTACAGTTTTGAATGCATTTTAGCATGTAAGGTTTTTGTTTTTAGCTGTCAAACGCTAATTGGTTCCACCTGGAGTCAAATCCTCCACACATTCGAGTTTTCTAGGAAGAAAGCTCCAGAAACCTGAGAAAACATGATATTTCTTTCTGTAAACATGACATTGGATGCATTTGTCGAACAGGAAGATTGTGCTTTTCCCCAAAATCACTTTCACGGTGATTTTTTAGTAAAATTTCACTTCAAAAGTACAACAATTTGTCCAGATACTCCTGGATGAAAACAAAACTCTCTGGTGTGTTGTGGCTATCTCAATCCCAGATCTTGCTACAGCCTCTGTGTGTGTTTGTGTTTTCTGGACATTCTCTATGGACTTTACGTTTTTGAATGCATTTTAGCATGTAAGGTTTTGTTTTTAGCTGCCAAACGCTAATTGGTTCCACCTGGAGTCAAATCCTCCACACATTCGAGTTTTCTAGAAAGAAAGCTTCAGAAACCTGAGAAAACATGATATTTGTATTTGTAAACATGGCATTGGAAGCATTTGCTGAACAGGAAGATTGTGCTTTTCTCCAAAACCACTGTCACGGTGATTTTTTGGTTAAATTTCACTTCAAAGTACAACAATTTGTCCACATTCTCCTGGATGAAAACAAAACTATCTTGTGATTTTTAACTATCTCAATCCGAATTCTTGCTACAGCCTCTGTGTGTGTTTGTGTTTTCTGGACATTCTCTATGGACTTTACAGTTTTATATGCATTTTAGCATGTAAGGTTTGTTTTTAGCTGCCAAACGCTAATTGGTTCCACCTGGAGTCAAATCCTCCACACATTCGAGTTTTCTAGGAAGAAAGCTGCAGAAAGCGGAGAAAACATGATATTTCTTTCTGTAAACATGACATTGGATGCATTTGCCGAACAGGAAGATTGTGCTTTTCTCCAAAATCACTTACACGGTGATTTTTTGGTTAAATTTCACTTCAAAAGAACAACAATATGTCCAGATACTCCTGGATGAAAACAAAACTATCTGGTGTGTTGTGGCTATCTCAATCCCAGATGTTGCTACAGCCTCTGTGTTTGTTTGTGTTTTCTGGACATTCTCTATGGACTTTACGGTTTTGAATGCATTTTAGCATGTAAGGTTTTGTTTTTAGCTGCCAAACGCTAATTGGTTCCACCTGGAGTCAAATCCTCCAGACATTCGAGTTTTCTAGGAAGAAAGCTTCAGAAAGCTGAGAAAACATGATATTTCTTTCTGTAAACATGACATTGGATGCATTTGCCGAACAGGAAGATTGTGCTTTTCCCCAAAACCACTTACACGGTGATTTTTTAGTAAAATTTCACTTCAAAAGAACAACAATATGTCCAGATACTCCTGGATGAAAACAAAACTATCTGGTGTGTTGTGGCTATCTCAATCCCAGATCTTGCTACAGCCTCTGTGTGTGTTTGTGTTTTCTGGACATTCTCTATGGACTTTACGGTTTTGAATGCATTTTTGCATGTAAGGTTTTGTTTTTAGCTGCCAAACGCTAATTGGTTCCACCTGGAGTCAAATCCTCCACACATTCGAGTTTTCTAGGAAGAAAGCTTCAGAAACCTGAGAAAACATGATATTTGTATTTGTAAACATGGCATTGGAAGCATTTGCTGAACAGGAAGATTGTGCTTTTCTCCAAAACCACTTTCACGGTGATTTTTCGGTTAAATTTCACTTCAAAACTACAACAATTTGTCCAGATACTCCTGGATGAAAACAAAACTATCTTGTGATTTTTAACTATCTCAATCCGAGATCTTGCTACAGCCTCTGTGTGTGTTTGTGTTTTCTGGACATTCTCTATGGACTTTACAGTTTTTAATGCATTTTGGCATGTAAGGTTTTGTTTTTAGCTGCCAAACGCTAATTGGTTCCACCTGGAGTCAAGTCATCCACACATTCGAGTTTTCTAGGAAGAAAGCTTCAGAAACCTGAGAAAACATGATATTTCTTTCTGTAAACATGACATTGGATGCATTTGCCAAACAGGAAGATTGTGCTTTTCCCCAAAACTACTTACACGGTGATTTTTTGGTTAAATTTCACGTCAAAGAACAACAATATGTCCAGATTCTCCTGGATGAAAACAAAACTATCTGGTGTGTTGTGGCTATCTCAATCCCAGATCTTGCTACAGCCTCTGTGTGTTTTTGTGTTTTCTGGACATTCTCTATGGACTTTACGGTTTTGAATGCATTTTAGCATGTAAGGTTTTGTTTTTAGCTGCCAAACGCTAATTGGTTCCACCTGGAGTCAAATCCTCCACACATTCGAGTTTTCTGGGAAGAAAGCTTCAGAAACCTGAGAAAACATGACATTTGCATTTGTAAACATGACATTGGATGCATTTTCCGAACCGAAAGATTGTGCTTTTCTCGAAAACCACTTTCACGGTGATTTTTGGTTAAATTTCACCCGAAATCCACAACAATTTGTCCAGATACTCCTGGATGAAAACAAAACTATCTGGTGATTTTTAGCTATCTCAATCCCAGATCTTGCTACAGCCTCTGTGTTTGTTTGTGTTTTCTGGACATTCTCTATGGACTTTAAGGTTTTGAATACATTTTAGCAGGACCCATTTGTTTTCTGCTGTCAAACGCTAATTAGTTCCACCTGGAGTGAAATACTCCACACATTCGAGTTTTCTAGGAAGAAAGCTTCAGAAACCTGAGAAAACATGATATTTCTTTCTGTAACCATGACATTGGATGCATATGCCGAACAGGAAGATTGTGCTTTTCTCCAAAACCACTTTCACGGTGATTTTTTGGTTACATTTCACTTCAAATCTACAACAATTTGTCCAGATACTCCTGGATGAAAACAAAACTATCTGGTGTGTTTTGGCTATCTCAATCCCAGATCTTGCTACAGCCTCTGTGTTTGTTTGTGTTTTCTGGACATTCTCGATGGACTTCACGGTTTTGAATGCATTTTAGTAATAAGGTTTTGTTTTTAGCTGCAAAACGCTAATTGGTTCCACCTGGAGTCAAATCCTTCACACATTTCAGTTTTCTAGGAAGAAAGCTCCAGAAACCTGAGAAAACATTATATTTCTTTCTGTAAACATGACATTGGATGCATTTGCCGAACAGAAAGATTGTGCTATTCTCCAAAACCACTTTCACGGTGATTTTTTGGTTAAATTTTACTTCAAAACTACAACAATTTGTCCAGATTCTCCTGGATGAAAACAAAACTATCTGGTGATTTTTAGCTATCTCAATCCCAGATCTTGCTACAGCCTCTGTGTGTGTTTGTGTTTTCTGGACATTCTCTATGGACTTTACGGTTTTGAATGCATTTTAGCATGCAAGTTTTTGTTTTCTGCTGGCAAACGCTAATTGGTTCCACCTGGAGTCAAATCCTCCACACATTCGAGTTTTCTAGGAAGAAAGCTTCAGAAACCTGAGAAAACATGATATTTCTTTCTGTAAACATGACATTGGATGCATTTGCCGAACAGGAAGATTATGCTTTTCTCCAAAACCACTTTCACTGTGATTTTTTGGTTACATTTCACTTCAAAGCTGCAACAATTTTTCCAGATACTCCTGGATGAAAACAAAACTATCGGGTGTGTTTTGGCTATCTCAATCCCAGATCTTGCTACAGCCTCTGTGTGTGTTTGTGTTTTCTGGACATTCCATTTGGACTTTACAGTTTTAAATGCATGTTAGCATGTAAGTTTTTGTTTTTAGCTGCCAAACGCTAATTGGTTCCACCTGGAGTCAAATCCTCCACACATTCGAGTTTTCTAGGAAGAAAGCTTCAGAAACCTGAGAAAACATGATATTTGTACTTGTAAACATGACATTGGGTGCTTTTGCTGAACAGGAAGATTGTGCTTTTCTTCAAAACCACGTTCACGGTGATTTTTTGGTTAAATTTCACTTCCAAACTACAACAATTTGTGCAGATACTCCTGGATGACAACAAAACTATCTGGTGTGTTGTGGCTATCTCAATCCCAGATCTTGCTACAGCCTCTGTGTTTGTTTGTGTTTTCTGGACATTCTCTATGGACTTTACGGTTTTGAATGCATTTTAGCAGGACCCATTTGTTTTCTGCTGTCAAACGCTAATTAGTTCCACCTGGAGTCAAATCCTCCACACATTCGAGTTTTCTAGGAAGAAAGCTCCAGAAACCTGAGAAAACATGACATTTGTATTTGTAAACATGACATTGGATGCATTTGCCGAACAGGAAGATTATGCTTTTCTCCAAAACCACTTTCACGGTGATTGTTTGGTTAAATTTCACTTCAAATCTACAACAATTTGTCCAGATACTCCTGGATGAAAACAAAACTATCTGGTGTGTTGTGGCAATCTCAATCCCAGATCTTGCTACATCCTCTGTGTTTCTTTGTGTTTTCTGGACATTCTCTATGGACTTCACGGTGTTGAATGCATTTTAGCATGTAAGTTTTTGTTTTTAGCTGCCAAACGCTAATTGGTTCCACCTGGAGTCAAATCCTCCACACATTCAAGTTTTCTAGGAAGAAAGCTTCAGAAACCTGAGAAAACATGATATTTCTTTCTGTAAACATGACATTGGATGCATTTGCCGAACAGGAAGATTATGCTTTTCTCCAAAACCACTTTCACTGTGATTTTTTGGTTACATTTCACTTCAAAGCTGCAACAATTTTTCCAGATACTCCTGGATGAAAACAAAACTATCGGGTGTGTTTTGGCTATCTCAATCCCAGATCTTGCTACAGCCTCTGTGTGTGTTTGTGTTTTCTGGACATTCCCTATGGACTTTACAGTTTTGAATGCATGTTAGCATGTAAGTTTTTGTTTTTAGCTGCCAAACGCTAATTGGTTCCACCTGTAGTCAAATCCTCCACACATTCGAGTTTTCTAGGAAGAAAGCTATAGAAACCTGAGAAAACATGATATTTCTTTCTGTAAACATGACATTGGATGCATTTGACGAACAGGAAGATTGCGCTTTTCTCCAAAACCACTTTCACGGTGATTTTTTGGTTAAATTTCACCCGAAATCCACAACAATTTGTCCAGATACTCCCGGATGAAAACAAAACTATCTTGTGATTTTTAGCTATCTCAATCCCAGATCTTGCTACAGCCTCTGTGTGTGTTTGTGTTTTCTGGACATTCTCTATGGACTTTATGGTGTTGAATGCATTTTAGCATGTAAGTTTTTGTTTTTAGCTGCCAAACGCTAATTGGTTCCACCTGGAGTCAAATGCTCCACACATTCGAGTTTTCTAGGAAGAAAGCTTCAGAAACCTGAGAAAACATGATATTTGTATATGTAAACATGACATGGGATGCTTTTGCTGAACAAGAAGATTGTGCTTTTCTTCAAAACCACGTTCACGGTGATTTTTTGGTTAAATTTCACTTCAAAACTACAACAATTTGTGCAGATACTCCTGGAGGAAAACAAAACTATCTGGTGTGTTGTGGCTATCTCAATCCCAGATCTTGCTACAGCCTCTGTTTGTGTTTGTGTTTTCTGGACATTCTCTATGGACTTCATGGTGTTGAATGCATTTTAGCATGTAAGTTTTTGTTTTCTGCTGGCAAACGCTAATTGGTTCGACCTGGAGCCAAATCCTCCACACATTCGAGTTTTCTAGGAAGAAAGCTCCAGAAACCAGACAAAACATGATATTTCTTTCTGTAAACATGGCATTGGATGCATTTGCCAAACAGGAAGATTGTGCTTTTCTCCAAAACCACTTTCACGGTGATTTTTTGGTTAAATTTCACTTCAAAAGTACAACAAATTGTCCAGATAATCCTGGATGAAAACAAAACTATCTAGTGTGTTATGGCTATGTCAATACCAGATCTTGCTACAGCCTCTGTGTGTGTTTGTGTTTTCTGGACATTCTCTATGGACTTCAAGATTTTGAATGCATTTTAGCAGGACTCTTTTAGTTTTCTGCTGGAAAATGCTAATTGGTTCCACCTGGAGTCAAATCCTCCACACATTCGAGTTTTCTAGGAAGAATGCTTCAGAAACCTGAGAAAACATGATATTTCTTTCTGTAAACATGACATTGGATGCATTTGCCAAACAGGAAGATTGCGCTATTCTCCAAAACCACTTTCACGGTGATTTTTTGGTTAAATTTTACTTCAAAACTACAACAATTTGTCCAGATTCTCCTGGATGAAAGCAAAACTATCTGGTGTGTTGTGGCTATCTCAATCCCAGATCTTGCTACAGCCTCTGTGTGTTTTTGTGTTTTCTGGACATTCTCTATGGACTTTACGGTTTTGAATGCATTTTAGCATGTAAGGTTTTGTTTTTAGCTGCCAAACGCTAATTGGTTCCACCTGGAGTCAAATCCTCCAGACATTCGAGTTTTCTAGGAAGAAAGCTTCAGAAACCTGAGAAAACATGACATTTGCATTTGTAAACATGACATGGGATGCTTTTGCTGAACAAGAAGATTGTGCTTTTCTTCAAAACCACGTTCACGGTGATTTTTTGGTTAAATTTCACTTCAAAACTACAACAATTTGTGCAGATACTCCTGGATGAAAACAAAACTATCTGGTGTGTTGTGGCTATCTCAATCCCAGATCTTGCTACAGCCTCTGTTTGTGTTTGTGTTTTCTGGACATTCTCTATGGACTTCATGGTGTTGAATGCATTTTAGCATGTAAGTTTTTGTTTTCTGCTGGCAAACGCTAATTGGTTCGACCTGGAGCCAAATCCTCCACACATTCGAGTTTTCTAGGAAGAAAGCTCCAGAAACCAGACAAAACATGATATTTCTTTCTGTAAACATGGCATTGGATGCATTTGCCAAACAGGAAGATTGTGCTTTTCTCCAAAACCACTTTCACGGTGATTTTTTGGTTAAATTTCACTTCAAAAGTACAACAAATTGTCCAGATAATCCTGGATGAAAACAAAACTATCTAGTGTGTTATGGCTATGTCAATACCAGATCTTGCTACAGCCTCTGTGTGTGTTTGTGTTTTCTGGACATTCTCTATGGACTTCAAGATTTTGAATGCATTTTAGCAGGACTCTTTTAGTTTTCTGCTGGAAAATGCTAATTGGTTCCACCTGGAGTCAAATCCTCCACACATTCGAGTTTTCTAGGAAGAATGCTTCAGAAACCTGAGAAAACATGATATTTCTTTCTGTAAACATGACATTGGATGCATTTGCCAAACAGGAAGATTGCGCTATTCTCCAAAACCACTTTCACGGTGATTTTTTGGTTAAATTTTACTTCAAAACTACAACAATTTGTCCAGATTCTCCTGGATGAAAACAAAACTATCTGGTGATTTTTAGCTATCTCAATCCCAGATCTTGCTACAGCCTCTGTGTGTGTTTGTGTTTTCTGGACATTCTCTATGGACTTTACGGTTTTGAATGCATTTTAGCATGTAAGGTTTTGTTTTTAGCTGCCAAACGCTAATTGGTTCCACCTGTAGTCAAATCCTCCACACATTCGAGTTTTCTAGGAAGAAAGCTTCAGAAACCTGAGAAAACATGACATTTGCATTTGTAAACATGACATTGGATGCATTTTCCGAACAGAAAGATTGTTTTTTTCGAAAACCACTTTCACGGTGATTTTTGGTTAAATTTCACCCGAAATCCACAACAATTTGTCCAGATACTCCTGGATGAAAACAAAACTATCTGGTGATTTTTAGCTATCTCAATCCCAGATCTTGCTACAGCCTCTGTGTTTGTTTGTGTTTTCTGGACATTCTCTATGGACTTTAAGGTTTTGAATGCATTTTAGCAGGACCCATTTGTTTTCTGCTGTCAAACGCTAATTAGTTCCACCTGGAGTCAAATCCTCCACACATTCGAGTTTCTAGGAAGAAAGCTCCAGAAACCTGAGAAAACATGACATTTGTATTTGTAAACATGACATTGGATGCATTTGCCGAACAGGAAGATTATGCTTTTCTCCAAAACCACTTTCACGGTGATTGTTTGGTTAAATTTCACTTCAAATCTACAACAATTTGTCCAGATACTCCTGGATGAAAACAAAACTATCTGGTGTGTTGTGGCAATCTCAATCCCAGATCTTGCTACAGCCTCTGTTTGTGTTTGTGTTTTCTGGACATTCTCTATGGACTTCACGGTGTTGAATGCATTTTAGCATGTAAGTTTTTGTTTTTAGCTGCCAAACGCTAATTGGTTCCACCTGGAGTCAAATCCTCCACACATTCAAGTTTTCTAGGAAGAAAGCTTCAGAAACCTGAGAAAACATGATATTTCTTTCTGTAAACATGACATTGGATGCATTTGACGAACAGGAAGATTGCGCTTTTCTCCAAAACCACTTTCACGGTGATTTTTTGGTTAAATTTCACCCGAAATCCACAACAATTTGTGCAGATACTCCTGGATGAAAACAAAACTATCTGGTGTGTTGTGGCTATCTCAATCCCAGATCTTGCTACAGCCTCTGTGTTTGTTTGTGTTTTCTGGACATTCTCTATGGACTTCATGGTGTTGAATGCATTTTAGCATGTAAGTTTTTGTTTTTAGCTGAAAAACGCTAATTGGTTCCACCTGGAGTCAAATCCTCCACACATTCGAGTTTTCTAGGAAGAAAGCTCCAGAAACCTGAGGAAACATGATATTTGTATATGTAAACATGACATTGGATGCTTTTGCTGAACAAGAAGATTGTGCTTTTCTTCAAAACCACGTTCACGGTGATTTTTTGGTTAAATTTCACTTCAAAACTACAACAATTTGTCCAGATACTCCTGGATGAAAACAAAACTATCTGGTGTGTTGCGGCTATCTCAATCCCAGATCTTGCTACAGCCTCTGTTTGTGTTTGTGTTTTCTGGACATTCTCTATGGACTTCATGGTGTTGAATGCATTTTAGCATGTAAGTTTTTGTTTTCTGCTGGCAAACGCTAATTGGTTCGACCTGGAGCCAAATCCTCCACACATTCGAGTTTTCTAGGAAGAAAGCTCCAGAAACCAGAGAAAACATGATATTTCTTTCTGTAAACATGGCATTGGATGCATTTGCCAAACAGGAAGATTGTGCTTTTCTCCAAAACCACTTTCACGGTGATTTTTTGGTTAAATTTCACTTCAAAAGTACAACAATTTGTCCAGATACTCCTGGATGAAAACAAAACTATCTGGTGTGTTGTGGCTATCTCAATCCCAGATCTTGCTACAGCCTCTGTGTTTGTTTGTGTTTTCTGGATATTCTCTATGGACTTTACGGTTTGGAATGCATTTTAGCTTGTAAGTTTTTGTTTTTGCTACCAAACGCTAATTGGTTCCACCTGGAGTCAAATCCTGCACACTTTCGAGTTTTCTAGGAGGAAAGCTCCAGAAACCTGAGAAAACATGATATTTCTTTCTGTAAACATGACATTGGATGCATTTGCCAAACAGGAAGATTGCGCTATTCTCCAAAACCACTTTCACTGTGATTTTTTGGTTAAATTTTACTTCAAAACTACAACAATTTGTCCAGATTCTCCTGGATGAAAACAAAACTATCTGGTGATTTTTAGCTATCTCAATCCCAGATCTTGCTACAGCCTCTGTGTGTGTTTGTGTTTTCTGGACATTCTCTATGGACTTTACGGTTTTGAATGCATTTTAGCATGTAAGGTTTTGTTTTTAGCTGCCAAACGCTAATTGGTTCCACCTGTAGTCAAATCCTCCACACATTCGAGTTTTCTAGGAAGAAAGCTTCAGAAACCTGAGAAAACATGACATTTGCATTTGTAAACATGACATTGGATGCATTTTCAGAACAGAAAGATTGTTTTTTTCGAAAACCACTTTCACGGTGATTTTTGGTTAAATTTCACCCGAAATCCACAACAATTTGTCCAGATACTCCTGGATGAAAACAAAACTATCTGGTGATTTTTAGCTATCTCAATCCCAGATCTTGCTACAGCCTCTGTGTTTGTTTGTGTTTTCTGGACATTCTCTATGGACTTTAAGGTTTTGAATGCATTTTAGCAGGACCCATTTGTTTTCTGCTGTCAAACGCTAATTAGTTCCACCTGGAGTCAAATCCTCCACACATTCGAGTTTCTAGGAAGAAAGCTCCAGAAACCTGAGAAAACATGACATTTGTATTTGTAAACATGACATTGGATGCATTTGCCGAACAGGAAGATTATGCTTTTCTCCAAAACCACTTTCACGGTGATTGTTTGGTTAAATTTCACTTCAAATCTACAACAATTTGTCCAGATACTCCTGGATGAAAACAAAACTATCTGGTGTGTTGTGGCAATCTCAATCCCAGATCTTGCTACAGCCTCTGTTTGTGTTTGTGTTTTCTGGACATTCTCTATGGACTTCACGGTGTTGAATGCATTTTAGCATGTAAGTTTTTGTTTTTAGCTGCCAAACGCTAATTGGTTCCACCTGGAGTCAAATCCTCCACACATTCAAGTTTTCTAGGAAGAAAGCTTCAGAAACCTGAGAAAACATGATATTTCTTTCTGTAAACATGACATTGGATGCATTTGCCGAACAGGAAGATTATGCTTTTCTCCAAAACCACTTTCACTGTGATTTTTTGGTTACATTTCACTTCAAAGCTGCAACAATTTTTCCAGATACTCCTGGATGAAAACAAAACTATCGGGTGTGTTTTGGCTATCTCAATCCCAGATCTTGCTACAGCCTCTGTGTGTGTTTGTGTTTTCTGGACATTCCATTTGGACTTTACAGTTTTAAATGCATGTTAGCATGTAAGTTTTTGTTTTTAGCTGCCAAACGCTAATTGGTTCCACCTGTAGTCAAATCCTCCACACATTCGAGTTTTCTAGGAAGAAAGCTATAGAAACCTGAGAAAACATGATATTTCTTTCTGTAAACATGACATTGGATGCATTTGACGAACAGGAAGATTGCGCTTTTCTCCAAAACCACTTTCACGGTGATTTTTTGGTTAAATTTCACCCGAAATCCACAACAATTTGTGCAGATACTCCTGGATGAAAACAAAACTATCTGGTGTGTTGTGGCTATCTCAATCCCAGATCTTGCTACAGCCTCTGTGTTTGTTTGTGTTTTCTGGACATTCTCTATGGACTTCATGGTGTTGAATGCATTTTAGCATGTAAGTTTTTGTTTTTAGCTGAAAAACGCTAATTGGTTCCACCTGGAGTCAAATCCTCCACACATTCGAGTTTTCTAGGAAGAAAGCTCCAGAAACCTGAGGAAACATGATATTTGTATATGTAAACATGACATTGGATGCTTTTGCTGAACAAGAAGATTGTGCTTTTCTTCAAAACCACGTTCACGGTGATTTTTTGGTTAAATTTCACTTCAAAACTACAACAATTTGTCCAGATACTCCTGGATGAAAACAAAACTATCTGGTGTGTTGCGGCTATCTCAATCCCAGATCTTGCTACAGCCTCTGTTTGTGTTTGTGTTTTCTGGACATTCTCTATGGACTTCATGGTGTTGAATGCATTTTAGCATGTAAGTTTTTGTTTTCTGCTGGCAAACGCTAATTGGTTCGACCTGGAGCCAAATCCTCCACACATTCGAGTTTTCTAGGAAGAAAGCTCCAGAAACCAGAGAAAACATGATATTTCTTTCTGTAAACATGGCATTGGATGCATTTGCCAAACAGGAAGATTGTGCTTTTCTCCAAAACCACTTTCACGGTGATTTTTTGGTTAAATTTCACTTCAAAAGTACAACAATTTGTCCAGATACTCCTGGATGAAAACAAAACTATCTGGTGTGTTGTGGCTATCTCAATCCCAGATCTTGCTACAGCCTCTGTGTTTGTTTGTGTTTTCTGGATATTCTCTATGGACTTTACGGTTTGGAATGCATTTTAGCTTGTAAGTTTTTGTTTTTGCTACCAAACGCTAATTGGTTCCACCTGGAGTCAAATCCTCCACACATTCGAGTTTTCTAGGAGGAAAGCTCCAGAAACCTGAGAAAACATGATATTTCTTTCTGTAAACATGACATTGGATGCATTTGCCTAACAGGAAGATTGCGCTATTCTCCAAAACCACTTTCACGGTGATTTTTTGGTTAAATTTTACTTCAAAACTACAACAATTTGTCCAGATTCTCCTGGATGAAAACAAAACTATCTGTTGATTTTTAGCTATCTCAATCCCAGATCTTGCTACAGCCTCTGTGTGTGTTTGTGTTTTCTGGACATTCTCTATGGACTTTATGGTTTTCAATGCATTTCAGCATGTAAGGTTTTGTTTTTAGCTGCCAAACGCTAATTGGTTCCACCTGGAGTCAAATCCTCCACACATTCGAGTTTTCTAGGAAGAAAGCTTCAGAAACCTGAGAAAACATGATATTTCTTTCTGTAAACATGACATTGGATGCAGTTGCCGAACAGAAAGATTGTGCTTTCCTCGAAAACCACTTTCACGGTGATTTTTCGTTAAATTTCACCCGAAATCCACAACAATTTGTCCAGATACTCCTGGATGAAAACTAAACTATCTGGTGATTTTTAGCTATCTCAATCCCAGATCTTGCTACAGCCTCTGTGTTTGTTTGTGTTTTCTGGACATTCTCTATGGACTTTAAGGTTTTGAATGCATTTTAGCAGGACCCATTTGTTTTCTGCTGTCAAACGCTAATTAGTTCCACCTGGAGTGAAATCCTCCACACATTCGAGTTTTCTAGGAAGAAAGCTCCAGAAACCTGAGAAAACATGATATTTCTTTCTGTAAGCATGACATTGGATGCATTTGCCGAACAGGAAAATTGTGCTTTTCTCCAAAACCACTTTCACGGTGATTTTTTGGTTACATTTCACTTCAAATCTACAAAAATTTGTCCAGATACTCCTGGATGAAAACAAAACTATCTGGTGTGTTTTGGCTATCTCAATCCCAGATCTTGCTACAGCCTCTGTGTTTGTTTGTGTTTTCTGGACATGCTCTATGGACTTCACGGTTTTGAATGCATTTTAGTAATAAGGTTTTGTTTTTAGCTACAAAACGCTTATTGGTTCCACCTGGAGTCAAATCCTCCACACATTTCAGTTTTCTAGGAAGAAAGCTCCAGAAACCTGAGAAAACATGATATTTCTTTCTGTAAACATGACATTGGATGCATTTGACGAACAGGAAGATTGCACTATTCTCCAAAACCACTTTCACGGTGATTTTTTGGTTAAATTTTACTTCAAAACTACAACAATTTTTCCAGATTCTCCTGGATGAAAACAAAACTATCTGGTGATTTTTAGCTATCTCATTCCCAGATCTTGCTACAGCCTCTGTGTGTGTTTGTGTTTTCTGGACATTCTCTATGGACTTTACGGTTTTGAATGCATTTTAGCATGCAAGTTTTTGTTTTCTGCTGGCAAACGCTAATTGGTTCCACCTGGAGTCAAATCCTCCACACATTCGAGTTTTCTAGGAAGAAAGCTCCAGAAACCTGAGAAAACGTGATGTTTGTATTTGTAAACATGACATTGGATGCATTTGCAGAAAAGGAAGATTGTGCTTTTATCCAAAACCAGTTTCACGGTGATTGTTTGGTTAAATTTCACTTCAAATCTACAACAATTTGTCCAGATACTCCTGGATGAAAACAAAACTATCTGGTGTGTTGTGGCAATCTCAATCCCAGATCTTGCTACATCCTCTGTGTTTGTTTGTGTTTTCTGGACATTCTCTATGGACTTCACGGTGTTGAATGCATTTTAGCATGTAAGTTTTTGTTTTTAGCTGCCAAACGCTAATTGGTTCCACCTGGAGTCAAATCCTCCACACATTCAAGTTTTCTAGGAAGAAAGCTTCAGAAACCTGAGAAAACATGACATTTGTACTTGTAAACATGACATTGGGTGCTTTTGCTGAACAGGAAGATTGTGCTTTTCTTCAAAACCACGTTCACGGTGATTTTTTGGTTAAATTTCTCCCGAAATCCACAACAATTTGTCCAGATACTCCTGGATGAAAACAAAATTAAATGGTGTGTTGTGGCTATCTCAATCCCAGATCTTGCTACAGCCTCTGTGTTTGTTTGTGTTTTCTGGACATTCTCTATGGACTTTATGGTTTTGAATGCATTTTATCATATAAGGTTTAGTTTTTAGCTGTGAAACGCTAATTGGTTCCACCTGGAGTCAAATCCTCCACACATTCGAGTTTTCTAGGAAGAAAGCTTCAGAAACCTGAGAAAACATGATATTTCTTTCTGTAAACATGACATTGGATGCATTTGCCGAACAGAAAGATTGTGCTTTTCTCCAAAACCACTTTCACGGTATTTTTTGGTTACATTTCACTTCAAAACTACAACAAATTGTCCAGATACTCCTGGATGAAAACAAAACTATCTGGTGTGTTGTGGCTATCTCAATCCCAGATCTTGCTACAGCCTCTGTGTGTGTTTGTGTTTTCTGGACATTCTCTATGGACTTTACGGTTTTGAATGCATTTTAGCATGTAAGTTTTTGTTTTTAGCTGCCAAACTCTAATTGGTTCCACCTGGAGTCAAATCCTCCACACATTCGAGTTTTCTAGGAAGAAAGCTCCAGAACCTGAGAAAACATGATATTTGTATTTGTAAACATGACATTGGATGCTTTTGCTGAACAGGAAGATTGTGCTTTTCTCCAAAACCACTTTCACGGTGATTTTTTGGTTAAATTTCTCCCGAAATCCACAACAATTTGTCCAGATACTCCTGGATGAAAACAAAACTATCTTGTGATTTTTAGCTATCTCAATCCCAGATCTTGCTACAGCCTCTGTGTTTGTTTGTGTTTTCAGGACATTCTCTATGGACTTTACGGTTTGGAATGCATTTTAGCATGTAAGTTTTTGTTTTTAGCTGCCAAACGCTAATTGGTTCCACCTGGAGTCAAATCCTCCACACATTTGAGTTTTCTAGGAAGAAAGCTTCAGTAACCTGAGAAAACATACTTCTTTCTGTAAACATGACATTGGATGCATTTGCCCAACAGGAAGATTGTGCTTTTCTCCAAAACCACTTTCACGCAGATTTTTTGGTTAAATTTCACCTCAAAACTACAACAATTTGTCCAGATACTCCTGGATGAAAACAAAATTAAATGGTGTGTTGTGGCTATCTCAATCCCAGATCTTGCTACAGCCTCTGTGTTTGTTTGTGTTTTCTGGACATTCTCTATGGACTTTATGGTTTTGAATGCATTTTAGCATATAAGGTTTAGTTTTTAGCTGTGAAACGCTAATTGGTTCCACCTGGAGTCAAATCCTCCACACATTCGAGTTTTCTAGGAAGAAAGCTTCAGAAACCTGAGAAAACATGATATTTCTTTCTGTAAACATGACATTGGATGCATTTGCCGAACAGGAAGATTGTGCTTTTCTCCAAAACCACTTTCACGGTGATTTTTTGGTTACATTTCACTTCAAAACTACAACAAATTGTCCAGATACTCCTGGATGAAAACAAAACTATCTGGTGTGTTGTGGCTATCTCAATCCCAGATCTTGCTACAGCCTCTGTGTGTGTTTGCGTTTTCTGGACATTCTCTATACTTTACGGTTTTGAATGCATTTTAGCATGCAAGTTTTTGTTTTTAGCTGCCAAACGCTGATTGGTTCCTCCTGGAGTCAAATCCTCCACACATTCGAGTTTTCTTGGAGGAAAGCTCCAGAAACCTGAGAAAACATGATATTTCTTTCTGTAAACATGACATTGGATGCATTTGCCGAACAGGAAGATTGTGCTTTTCTCCAAAACCACTTTCACGGTGATTTTTTGGTTACATTTCACTTCAAAACTACAATATGTGCAGATACTCCTGGATGAAAACAAAACTATCTGGTGTGTTGTGGCTATCTCAATCCCAGATCTTGCTACAGCCTCTGTGTTTGTTTGTGTTTTCTGGATATTCTCTATGGACTTCATGGTGTTGAATGCATTTTAGCATGTAAGGTTTTGTTTTTAGCTGCCAAACGCTAATTGGTTCCACCTGGAGTCAAATCCTCCACACATTCGAGTTTTCTAGGAAGAAAGCTCCAGAAACCTGAGAAAACATGACATTTGTATTTGTAAACATGACATTGGATGCATTTGCCGAACAGAAAGATTGTGCTTTTCTCCAAAACCACTTTCACGGTGATTGTTTGGTTAAATTTCACTTCAAAACAACAACAATTTGTCCAGATACTCCTGGATGAAAACAAAACTATCTGGTGATTTTTAGCTATCTCAATCCCAGATCTTGCTACAGCCTCTGTGTTTGTGTTTTCTGGACATTCTCTATGAACTTTACGGTTTTGAATGCATTTTAGCATGTAAGGTTTTGTTTTTAGCTGCCAAACGCTAATTGGTTCCACCTGGAGTCAAATCCTCCACACATTCGAGTTTTCTGGGAAGAAAGCTTCAGAAACCTGAGAAAACATGATATTTCTTTCTGTAAACATGACATTGGATGCATTTGCCGAACAGGAAGATTGTGCTTTTCTCCAAAACCACTTTCACGGTGATTTTTTGGTTAAACTTCTCCCGAAAACCACAACAATTTGTCCAGATACTCCTGGATGAAAACAAAACTATCTTGTGATTTTTAGCTATCTCAATCCCAGATCTTGCTACAGCCTCTGTGTTTGTTTGTGTTTTCTGGACATTCTCTATGGACTTTACAGTTTGGAATGCATTTTAGCATGTAAGTTTTTGTTTTTAGCTGCCAAACGCTAATTGGTTCCACCTGGAGTCAAATCCTCCACACATTCGAGTTTTCTAGGAAGAAAGCTTCAGAACCCTGAGAAAACATGACATTTGTATTTGTAAACATGACATTGGATGCATTTGCTGAACAGAAAGATTGTGCTTTTCTCCAAAACCACTTTCACGGAGATTTTTTGGTTAAATTTCACCTCATAACTACAACAATTTGTCCAGATACTCCTGGATGAAAACAAAACTATCGGGTGTGTTTTGGCTATCTCAATCCCAGATCTTGCTACAGCCTCTGTGTGTGTTTGTGTTTTCTGGACATTCTCTATGGACTTTACGGTTTTGAATGCATTTTAGCATGCAAGTTTTTGTTTTTAGCTGCCAAATGCTGATTGGTTCCTCCTGGAGTCAAATGCTCCACACATTCGAGTTTTCTTGGAGGAAAGCTCCAGAAACCTGAGAAAACATGATATTTCTTTCTGTAAACATGACATTGGATGCATTTGCCGAACAGGAAGATTGTGCTTTTCTCCAAAACCACTTTCACGGTGATTTTTTGGTTACATTTCACTTCAAAACTACAACAATTTGTCCATATACTCCTGGATGAAAACAAAACTATCTGGTGATTTTTAGCTATCTCAATCCCAGATCTTGCTACAGCCTCTGTGTTTGTGTTTTCTGGACATTCTCTATGAACTTTACGGTTTTGAATGCATTTTAGCATGTAAGGTTTTGTTTTTAGCTGCCAAACGCTAATTGGTTCCACCTGGAGTCAAATCCTCTACACATTCGAGTTTTCTAGGAAGAAAGCTTCAGAAACCAGAGAAAACATGATATTTCTTTCTGTAAACATGACATTGGATGCATTTGCCGAACAGGAAGATTGTGCTTTTCTCCAAAACCACTTTCACGTTGATTTTTTGGTTAAACTTCTCCCGAAAACCACAACAATTTGTCCAGATACTCCTGGATGAAAACAAAACTATCTTCTGATTATTAGCTATCTCAATCCCAGATCTTGCTCCAGCCTCTGTGTGTGTTTGTGTTTTCTGGACATTCTCTATGGACTTTACGGTTTTGAATGCATTTTAGCATGTAAGTTTTTGTTTTTAGCTGCCAAACGCTAATTGGTTCCACCTGGAGTCAAATCCTCCACACATTCGAGTTTTCTAGGAAGAAAGCTTCAGAAACCTGAGAAAACATGATTTTTCTTTCTGTAAACATGACATTGGATGCATTTGCTGAACAGGAAGATTGTGCCTTTCTCCAAAACCACTTTCACGGTGATTTTTTGGTTAAATTTCACTTCAAAACTACAACAATTTGTCCAGATACTCCTGGATGAAAACAAAACTATCTGGTGTGTTGTGGCTATCTCTATCCGATATCTGGCTACAGCCTCTGTGTTTGTTTGTGTTTTCTGGATATTCTCTATGGACTTCATGGTGTTGAATGCATTTTAGCATGTAAGGTTTTGTTTTTAGCTGCCAAACGCTAATTGGTTCCACCTGGAGTCAAATCCTCCACACATTCGAGTTTTCTAGGCAGAAAGCTTCAGAAACCTGAGAAAACATGACATTTGTATTTGTAAACATGACATTGGATGCATTTGCCGAACAGAAAGATTGTGCTTTTCTCGAAAACCACTTTCACGGTGATTGTTTGGTTAAATTTCACTTCAAAACTACAACAATATGTGCAGATACTCCTGGATGAAAACAAAACTATCTGGTGTGTTGTGGCTATCTCAATCCCAGATCTTGCTACAGCCTCTGTGTATGTTTGTGTTTTCTGGACATTCTCTATAGACTTTACGGTTTGGAATGCATTTTAGCATGTAAGTTTTTGTTTTTAGCTGCCAAACGCTAATTGGTTCCACCTGGAGTCAAATCCTCCAAACATTCGAGTTTTCTAGGAAGAAAGCACCACAAACCTGAGAAAACATGACATTTGTATTTGTAAACATGACATTGGATGCATTTGCAGAACAGGAAGATTGTGCTTTTCTCCAAAACCACTTTCACGGTGATTTTTTGGTTAAATTTCTCCCGAAATCCACAACAATTTGTCCAGATACTCCTGGATGAAAACAAAATTAAATGGTGTGTTGTGGCTATCTCAATCCCAGATCTTGCTACAGCCTCTGTGTTTGTTTGTGTTTTCTGGACATTCTCTATGGACTTTATGGTTTTGAATGCATTTTAGCATATAAGGTTTAGTTTTTAGCTGTGAAACGCTAATTGGTTCCACCTGGAGTCAAATCCTCCACACATTCGAGTTTTCTAGGAAGAAAGCTTCAGAAACCTGAGAAAACATGATATTTCTTTCTGTAAACATGACATTGGATGCATTTGCCGAACAGGAAGATTGTGCTTTTCTCCAAAACCACTTTCACGGTATTTTTTGGTTACATTTCACTTCAAAACTACAACAAATTGTCCAGATACTCCTGGATGAAAACAAAACTATCTGGTGTGTTGTGGCTATCTCAATCCCAGATCTTGCTACAGCCTCTGTGTGTGTTTGCGTTTTCTGGACATTCTCTATACTTTACGGTTTTGAATGCATTTTAGCATGCAAGTTTTTGTTTTTAGCTGCCAAACGCTGATTGGTTCCTCCTGGAGTCAAATCCTCCACACATTCGAGTTTTCTTGGAGGAAAGCTCCAGAAACCTGAGAAAACATGATATTTCTTTCTGTAAACATGACATTGGATGCATTTGCCGAACAGGAAGATTGTGCTTTTCTCCAAAACCACTTTCACGGTGATTTTTTGGTTACATTTCACTTCAAAACTACAATATGTGCAGATACTCCTGGATGAAAACAAAACTATCTGGTGTGTTGTGGCTATCTCAATCCCAGATCTTGCTACAGCCTCTGTGTTTGTTTGTGTTTTCTGGATATTCTCTATGGACTTCATGGTGTTGAATGCATTTTAGCATGTAAGGTTTTGTTTTTAGCTGCCAAACGCTAATTGGTTCCACCTGGAGTCAAATCCTCCACACATTCGAGTTTTCTAGGAAGAAAGCTCCAGAAACCTGAGAAAACATGACATTTGTATTTGTAAACATGACATTGGATGCATTTGCCGAACAGAAAGATTGTGCTTTTCTCCAAAACCACTTTCACGGTGATTGTTTGGTTAAATTTCACTTCAAAACAACAACAATTTGTCCAGATACTCCTGGATGAAAACAAAACTATCTGGTGATTTTTAGCTATCTCAATCCCAGATCTTGCTACAGCCTCTGTGTTTGTGTTTTCTGGACATTCTCTATGAACTTTACGGTTTTGAATGCATTTTAGCATGTAAGGTTTTGTTTTTAGCTGCCAAACGCTAATTGGTTCCACCTGGAGTCAAATCCTCCACACATTCGAGTTTTCTGGGAAGAAAGCTTCAGAAACCTGAGAAAACATGATATTTCTTTCTGTAAACATGACATTGGATGCATTTGCCGAACAGGAAGATTGTGCTTTTCTCCAAAACCACTTTCACGGTGATTTTTTGGTTAAACTTCTCCCGAAAACCACAACAATTTGTCCAGATACTCCTGGATGAAAACAAAACTATCTTGTGATTTTTAGCTATCTCAATCCCAGATCTTGCTACAGCCTCTGTGTTTGTTTGTGTTTTCTGGACATTCTCTATGGACTTTACGGTTTGGAATGCATTTTAGCATGTAAGTTTTTGTTTTTAGCTGCCAAACGCTAATTGGTTCCACCTGGAGTCAAATCCTCCACACATTCGAGTTTTCTAGGAAGAAAGCTTCAGAACCCTGAGAAAACATGATATTTGTATTTGTAAACATGACATTGGATGCATTTCCCGAACAGAAAGATTGTGCTTTTCTCCAAAACCACTTTCACGGAGATTTTTTGGTTAAATTTCACCTCATAACTACAACAATTTGTCCAGATACTCCTGGATGAAAACAAAACTATCGGGTGTGTTTTGGCTATCTCAATCCCAGATCTTGCTACAGCCTCTGTGTGTGTTTGTGTTTTCTGGACATTCTCTATGGACTTTACGGTTTTGAATGCATTTTAGCATGCAAGTTTTTGTTTTTAGCTGCCAAACGCTGATTGGTTCATCCTGGAGTCAAATGCTCCACACATTCGAGTTTTCTTGGAGGAAAGCTCCAGAAACCTGAGAAAACATGATATTTCTTTCTGTAAACATGACATTGGATGCATTTGCCGAACAGGAAGATTGTGCTTTTCTCCAAAACCACTTTCACGGTGATTTTTTGGTTACATTTCACTTCAAAACTACAACAATTTGTCCATATACTCCTGGATGAAAACAAAACTATCTGGTGATTTTTAGCTATCTCAATCCCAGATCTTGCTACAGCCTCTGTGTTTGTGTTTTCTGGACATTCTCTATGAACTTTACGGTTTTGAATGCATTTTAGCATGTAAGGTTTTGTTTTTAGCTGCCAAACGCTAATTGGTTCCACCTGGAGTCAAATCCTCTACACATTCGAGTTTTCTAGGAAGAAAGCTTCAGAAACCTGAGAAAACATGATATTTCTTTCTGTAAACATGACATTGGATGCATTTGCCGAACAGGAAGATTGTGCTTTTCTCCAAAACCAGTTTCACGTTGATTTTTTGGTTAAACTTCTCCCGAAAACCACAACAATTTGTCCAGATACTCCTGGATGAAAACAAAACTATCTTCTGATTATTAGCTATCTCAATCCCAGATCTTGCTCCAGCCTCTGTGTGTGTTTGTGTTTTCTGGACATTCTCTATGGACTTTACGGTTTTGAATGCATTTTAGCATGTAAGTTTTTGTTTTTAGCTGCCAAACGCTAATTGGTTCCACCTGGAGTCAAATCCTCCACACATTCGAGTTTTCTAGGAAGAAAGCTTCAGAAACCTGAGAAAACATGATTTTTCTTTCTGTAAACATGACATTGGATGCATTTGCTGAACAGGAAGATTGTGCCTTTCTCCAAAACCACTTTCACGGTGATTTTTTGGTTAAATTTCACTTCAAAACTACAACAATTTGTCCAGATACTCCTGGATGAAAACAAAACTATCTGGTGTGTTGTGGCTATCTCTATCCGATATCTTGCTACAGCCTCTGTGTTTGTTTGTGTTTTCTGGATATTCTCTATGGACTTCATGGTGTTGAATGCATTTTAGCATGTAAGGTTTTGTTTTTAGCTGCCAAACGCTAATTGGTTCCACCTGGAGTCAAATCCTCCACACATTCGAGTTTTCTAGGCAGAAAGCTTCAGAAACCTGAGAAAACATGACATTTGTATTTGTAAACATGACATTGCATGCATTTGCCGAACAGAAAGATTGTGCTTTTCTCGAAAACCACTTTCACGGTGATTGTTTGGTTGAATTTCACTTCAAAACTACAACAATATGTGCAGATACTCCTGGATGAAAACAAAACTATCTGGTGTGTTGTGGCTATAACAATCCCAGATCTTGCTACAGCCTCTGTGTATGTTTGTGTTTTCTGGACATTCTCTATAGACTTTACGGTTTGGAATGCATTTTAGCATGTAAGTTTTTGTTTTTAGCTGCCAAACGCTAATTGGTTCCACCTGGAGTCAAATCCTCCAAACATTCGAGTTTTCTAGGAAGAAAGCACCACAAACCTGAGAAAACATGACATTTGTATTTGTAAACATGACATTGGATGCATTTGCAGAACAGGAAGATTGTGCTTTTCTCCAAAACCACTTTCACGGTGATTGTTTGGTTAAATTTCTCCCGAAATCCAAAACAATTTGTCCAGATACTCCTGGATGAAAACAAAACTATCTTGTGATTTTTAGTTATCTCAATCCCAGATCTTGCTACAGTCTCTGTGTGTGTTTGTGTTTTCTGGACATTCTCTATGGACTTTACGGTTTTGAATGCATTTTAGCATGTAAGTTTTTGTTTTTAGCTGCCAAACGCTAATTGGTTCCACCTGGAGTCAAATCCTCCAAACATTCGAGTTTTCTAGGAAGAAAGCTTCAGAAACCTGAGAAAACATGATATTTCTTTCTGTAAACATGACATTGGATGCATTTGCCGAACAGGAAGATTGTGCTTTTCTCCAAAACCACTTTCACGGTGATTTTTTTGTTACATTTCACTTCAAATCTACAACAATTTGTCCAGAAACTCCTGGATGAAAACAAAACTATCTGGTGTGTTGTGGCTATCTCAATCCCAGATCTTGCTACAGCCTCTGTGTTTGTTTGTGTTTTCTGGACATTCTCTATGGACTTTAAGGTTTGGAATGCATTTTAGTAATAAGGTTTTGTTTTTAGCTGCAAAACACTAATTGGTTCCACCTGGAGTCAAATCCTTCACACATTTCTGTTTTCTAGGAAGAAAGCTGCAGAAACCTGAGAAAACATGATATTTCTTTCTGTAAACATGACATTGGATGCATTTGACGAACAGGAAGATTGTGCTTCTCTCCAAAACCACGTTCACGGTGATTTTTTGGTTAAATTTTACTTCAAAACTACAACAATTTATCCAGATACTCCTGGATGAAAACAAAACTATCTTGTGATTTTTAGCTATCTCAATCCCAGATCTTGCTACAGCCTCTGTGTGTGTTTGTGTTTTCTGGACATTCTCTATGGACTTTACGGTTTTGAATGCATTTTAGCATGTAAGGTTTTGTTTTTAGCTGCCAAACGCTAATTGGTTCCACCTGGAGTCAAATCCTCCGCACATTCGAGTTTTCTAGGAAGAAAGCTCCAGAAACCTGAGAAAACATGATATTTGTATTTGTAAACATGACATTGGATGCTTTTGCTGAACAGGAAGATTGTGCTTTCCTTCAAAACCACGTTCACGGTGATTTTTTGGTTAAATTTCACTTCAAAACTACAACAATTTGTCCAGATACTCCTGGATGAAAACAAAACTATCTGGTGATTTTTAGCTATCTCAATCCCAGATCTTGCTATAGCCTCTGTGTGTGTTTGTGTTTTCTGGACATTCTCTATGAACTTTACGGTTTGGAATGCATTTTAGCATGTAAGTTTTTGTTTTTAGCTGCAAAACGCTAATTGGTTCCACCTGGAGTCAAATCCTCCACACATTTGAGTTTTCTAGGAAGAAAGCTTCAGTAACCTGAGAAAACATACTTCTTTCTGTAAACATGACATTGGATGCATTTGCCCAACAGGAAGATTGTGCTTTTCTCCAAAACCACTTTCACGCAGATTTTTTGGTTAAATTTCACCTCAAAACTACAACAATTTGTCCAGATACTCCTGGATGAAAACAAAATTAAATGGTGTGTTGTGGCTATCTCAATCCCAGATCTTGCTACAGCCTCTGTGTTTGTTTGTGTTTTCTGGACATTCTCTATGGACTTTATGGTTTTGAATGCATTTTAGCATATAAGGTTTAGTTTTTAGCTGTGAAACGCTAATTGGTTCCACCTGGAGTCAAATCCTCCACACATTCGAGTTTTCTAGGAAGAAAGCTTCAGAAACCTGAGAAAACATGATATTTCTTTCTGTAAACATGACATTGGATGCATTTGCCGAACAGGAAGATTGTGCTTTTCTCCAAAACCACGTTCACGGTGATTTTTTGGTTAAATTTCACTTCCAAACTACAACAATTTGTGCAGATACTCCTGGATGACAACAAAACTATCTGGTGTGTTGTGGCTATCTCAATCCCAGATCTTGCTACAGCCTCTGTGTGTGTTTGCGTTTTCTGGACATTCTCTATACTTTACGGTTTTGAATGCATTTTAGCATGCAAGTTTTTGTTTTTAGCTGCCAAACGCTAATTGGTTCCTCCTGGAGTCAAATCCTCCACACATTCGAGTTTTCTTGGAGGAAAGCTCCAGAAACCTGAGAAAACATGATATTTCTTTCTGTAAACATGACATTGGATGCATTTGCCGAACAGGAAGATTGTGCTTTTCTCCAAAACCACTTTCACGGTGATTTTTTGGTTACATTTCACTTCAAAACTACAATATGTGCAGATACTCCTGGATGAAAACAAAACTATCTGGTGTGTTGTGGCTATCTCAATCCCAGATCTTGCTACAGCCTCTGTGTTTGTTTGTGTTTTCTGGATATTCTCTATGGACTTCATGGTGTTGAATGCATTTTAGCATGTAAGGTTTTGTTTTTAGCTGCCAAACGCTAATTGGTTCCACCTGGAGTCAAATCCTCCACACATTCGAGTTTTCTAGGAAGAAAGCTCCAGAAACCTGAGAAAACATGACATTTGTATTTGTAAACATGACATTGGATGCATTTGCCGAACAGAAAGATTGTGCTTTTCTCCAAAACCACTTTCACGGTGATTGTTTGGTTACATTTCACTTCAAAACTACAACAATTTGTCCAGATACTCCTGGATGAAAACAAAACTATCTGGTGATTTTTAGCTATCTCAATCCCAGATCTTGCTACAGCCTCTGTGTTTGTGTTTTCTGGACATTCTCTATGAACTTTACGGTTTTGAATGCATTTTAGCATGTAAGGTTTTGTTTTTAGCTGCCAAACGCTAATTGGTTCCACCTGGAGTCAAATCCTCCACACATTCGAGTTTTCTAGGCAGAAAGCTTCAGAAACCTGAGAAAACATGATATTTGTATTTGTAAACATGACATTGGGTGCATTTGCCGAACAGGAAGATTGTGCTTTTCTCCAAAACCACTTTCACGGTAATTTTTTGGTTAAATTTCACACGAAATCCACAAGAATTTGTCCAGATACTCCTGGATGAAAACAAAACTATTTGGTGATTTTTAGCTATCTCAATCCCAGATCTTGCTACAGCCCATGTGTTTGTGTTCTCTGGACATTCTCTGTGGACTTTACGGTTTTGAATGCATTTCAGCATGTAAGTTTTTGTTTTCTGCTGGCAAACGCTAGTTGGTTCCACCGGGAGTGAAATCCTCCACACATTCGAGATTCCTAGGAAGAAAGCTCCAGAAACCTGAGAAAACATGATATTTCTTTCTGTAAACATGAAATTGGATACATTTACTGAACAGGAAGATTGTGCTTTTCCGCAAAACCACTTTCACTGTGATTTTTGTTAAATTTCGTCCGAAATCCACAACAATTTGTCCAGATATTTCTGGATGAAATCAAAACTATCTGGTGTGTTGTGGCTATCTCAATCCCAGATCTTTCTACAGCCTCTGTGTTTGTTTGTGTTTTCTGGACATTCTCTATGGACTTTACAGTTTTGAATGCATTTTAGCATGTAAGTTTTTGTTTTTAGCTGGAAAACGCTAATTGGTTCCACCTGGAGTCGAATCCTCCACACATTCGAGTTTCTAGGAAGAAAGCTTCAAAAACCTGAGAAAACATGATATTTCTTTCTGTAAACATGACATTGGATGCATTTGCCGAATAGGAAGATTGTGCTTTTCCCCAAAACCACTTTCACGGTGATTTTTTGGTTACATTTCACTTCAAAACTACAACAAATTGTCCAGATACTCCTGGATGAAAACAAAACTATCTGGTGTGTTGTGGCTATCTCAATCCCAGATCTTGCTACAGCCTCTGTGTTTGTTTGTGTTTTCTGGACATTCTCTATGGACTTTACGGTTTTGAATGCATTTTAGTATGTAAGTTTTTGTTTTTAGCTGCCAAACGCTAATTGGTTCCACCTGGAGTCAAATCCTCCACACATTCGAGTTTTCTAGGAAGAAAGCTTCAGAAACCTGAGAAAACATGATATTTCTTTCTGTAAACATGACATTGGATGCATTTGCCGAACAGAAAGATTGTGCTTTTCTCGAAAACCACTTTCACGGTGATTGTTTGGTTGAATTTCACTTCAAAACTACAACAATATGTGCAGATACTCCTGGATGAAAACAAAACTATCTGGTGTGTTGTGGCTATCTCAATCCCAGATCTTGCTACAGACTCTGTGTATGTTTGTGTTTTCTGGACATTCTCTATAGACTTTACGGTTTGGAATGCATTTTAGCATGTAAGTTTTTGTTTTTAGCTGCCAAACGCTAATTGGTTCCACCTGGAGTCAAATCCTCCGCACATTCGAGTTTTCTAGGAAGAAAGCACCACAAACCTGAGAAAACATGACATTTGTATTTGTAAACATGACATTGGATGCATTTGCAGAACAGGAAGATTGTGCTTTTCTCCAAAACCACTTTCACGGTGATTTTTTGGTTAAATTTCTCCCGAAATCCACAACAATTTGTCCAGATACTCCTGGATGAAAACAAAACTATCTTGTGATTTTTAGTTATCTCAATCCCAGATCATGCTACAGTCTCTGTGTGTGTTTGTGTTTTCTGGACATTCTCTATGGACTTTACGGTTTTGAATGCATTTTAGCATGTAAGTTTTTGTTTTTAGCTGCCAAATGCTAATTGGTTCCACCTGGAGTCAAATCCTCCAAACATTCGAGTTTTCTAGGAAGAAAGCTTCAGAAACCTGAGAAAACATGATTTTTCTTTCTGTAAACATGACATTGGATGCATTTGCCGAACAGGAAGATTGTGCTTTTCTCCAAAACCACTTTCACGGTGATTTTTTTGTTACATTTCACTTCAAATCTACAACAATTTGTCCAGAAACTCCTGGATGAAAACAAAACTATCTGGTGTGTTGTGGCTATCTCAATCCCAGATCTTGCTACAGCCTCTGTGTTTGTTTGTGTTTCCTGGACATTCTCTATGGACTTTAAGGTTTGGAATGCATTTTAGTAATAAGGTTTTGTTTTTAGCTGCCAAACGCTGATTGGTTCCACCTGGAGTCAAATCCTCCACACATTCGAGTTTTCTAGGAGGAAAGCTCCAGAAAACTGAGAAAACATGATATTTCTTTCTGTAAACATGACATTGGATGCATTTGCCAAACAGGAAGATTGTGCTTTTCTCCAAAACCACTTTCACGGTGATTTTTTGGTTACATTTCACTTCAAATCTACAACAATTTGTCCAGATACTCCTGGATGAAAACAAAACTATCTTGTGATTTTTAGCTATCTCAATCCCAGATCTTGCTACAGCCTCTGCGTTTGTTTGTGTTTTCTGGACATTCTCTATGGACTTTATGGTTTGGAATGCATTTTAGCATGTAAGTTTTTGTTTCTAGCTGCCAAACGCTAATTGGTTCCACCTGGAGTCAAATCCTCCACACATTCGAGTTTTCTAGGAAGAAAGCTCCAGAAACCTGAGAAAACATAACATTTGTATTTGTAAACATGACATTGGATGCATTTGCCGAACAGAAAGATTGTGCTTTTCTCGAAAACCACTTTCACGGTGATTGTTTGGTTGAATTTCACTTCAAAACTACAACAATATGTGCAGATACTCCTGGATAAAAACAAAACTATCTGGTGTGTTGTGGCTATCTCAATCCCAGATCTTGCTACAGCCTCTGTGTTTGTTTTTGTTTTCTGGATATTCTCTATGGACTTCATTGTGTTGAATGCATTTTAGCATGTAAGTTTTCGTTTTTAGCTGCCAAACGCTAATTGGTTCCACCTGGAGTCAAATCCTCCACACATTCGAGTTTTCTAGGAAGAAAGCTCCACAAACCTGAGAAAACATGATATTTGTATTTGTAAACATGACATTGGATGCTTTTGCTGAACAGGAAGATTGTGCTTTTCTTCAAAACCACGTTCACGGTGATTTTTTGGTGAAATTTCACTTCAAAACTACAACAATTTGTCCAGATACTCCTGGATGAAAACAAAACTATCTGGTGAGTTGTGGCTATCTCAATCCCAGATCTTGCTACAGCCTCTGTGTGTGTTTGTGTTTTCTGGACATTCTCTATGGACTTTACGGTTTTGAATGCATTTTAGCATGTAAGTTTTTGTTTTTAGCTGCCAAACGCTAATTGGTTCCACCTGGAGTCAAATCCTCCAAACATTCGAGTTTTCTAGGAAGAAAGCTTCAGAAACCTGAGAAAACATGACATTTGTATTTGTAAACATGACATTGGATGCATTTTCCGAACAGAAAGATTGTGCTTTTCTCCAAAACCACTTTCACGGTGATTTTTTGGTTAAATTTCACTTCAAAACTACAACAATTTGTCCAGATACTCCTGGATGAAAACAAAATTAAATGGTGTGTTGTGGCTTTCTCAATTCCAGATCTTACTATAGCCTCTGTGTTTGTTTGTGTTTTCTGGACATTCTCTATGGACTTTACGGTTTTGAATGCATTTTAGCATGTAAGTTTTTGTTTTTAGCTGCCAAACGCTAATTGGTTCCACCTGGAGTCAAATCCTCCACACATTCGAGTTTTCTAGGTAGAAAGCTCCAGAAACCTGAGAAAACATGACATTTGTATTTGTAAACATGACATTGGATGCATTTGCCGAACAGAAAGATTGTGCTTTTCTCCAAAACCTCTTTCACGGTGATTGTTTGGTTAAATTTCTCTTCAATAATACAACAATTTGTCCAGATACTCCTGGATGAAAACAAAACTATCTGGTGTGTTGTGGCAATCTCAATCCCAGATCTTACTACAGCCTCTGTGTTTGTTTGTGTTTTCTGGACATTCTCTATGGACTTCAGGGTGTTGAATGCATTTTAGCATGTAAGTTTTTGTTTTTAGCTGCCAAACGCTAATTGGTTCCACCTGGAGTCAAATCCTCCACACATTCGAGTTTTCTAGGAAGAAAGCTTCAGAAACCTCAGAAAACATGACATTTGTATTTGTAAACATGACATTGGATGCATTTTCCGAACAGAAAGATTGTGCTTTTCTCGAAAACCACTTTCACGGTGATTTTTTGGTTGAATTTCGCTTCAAATCTACAACAATTTGTGCAGATACTCCTGGATGAAAACAAAACTCTCGGATGTGTTTTGGCTATCTCAATCCCAGATCTTGCTACAGCCTCTGTGTGTGTTTGTGTTTTCTGGACATTCTCTATGGACTTTATAGTTTTGAATACATTTTAGCATGTAAGTTTTTGTTTTTAGCTGCCAAACGCTAATTGGTTCCACCTGGAGTCAAATCCTCCACACATTCGAGTTTTCTAGGAAGAAAGCTCCAGAAACCTGAGAAAACATGATATTTGTATATCTAAACATGACATTGCCTGCTTTTGCTGAACAGGAATATTGTGCTTTTCTTCAAAACCACGTTCACGGTGATTTTTTGGTTAAATTTCACCCGAAATCAACAACAATTTGTCCAGATACTCCTGGATGAAAACAAAACTATCTTGTGAATTTTAGCTATCTCAACCCCAGATCTTGCTACAGCCTCTGTGTGTGTTTTTGTTTTCTGGACATTCTCTATGGACTTCAAGATTTTGAATGCATTTTAGCAGGACTCTTTTGTTTTCTGCAGGAAAACGCTAATTGGTTCCACCTGGAGTTAAATCCTCCACACATTCGAGTTTTCTAGGAAGAAAGCTCCAGAAACCTGAGAAAACATGATATTTGTATATCTAAACATGACATTGCATGCTTTTGCTGAACAAGAAGATTGTGCTTTTCTTCAAAACCACGTTCACGGTGATTTTTTGGTTAAATTTCACTTCAAAACTACAACAATTTGTCCAGATACTCCTGGATGAAAACAAAACTATCTGGTGTGTTGTGGCTATCTCAATCCCAGATCTTGCTACAGCCTCTGTCTGTGTTTGTGTTTTCTGGATATTCTCTACGGACTTTAAGGTTTTGAATGCATTTTAGCAGGACCCATTTGTTTTCTGCTGGCAAACGCTAATTAGTTCCATTTGGAGTCAAATCCTCCACACATTAGAGTTTTCTAGGAAGAAAGCTATAGAAACCTGAGAAAACATGATATTTCTTTCTGTAAACATGACATTGGATGCATTTGCCAAAGAGGAAGATTGTGCTTTTCTCCAAAACCACTTTCACCGTTATTTTTTGGTTAAATTTCACTTCAAAACTACAACAATGTGTCCAGATACTCCGGGATGAAAACAAAACTATCTGTTGATTTTTAGCTATCTCAATCCCAGATCTTGCTACAGCCTCTGTGTGTGTTTGTGTTTTCTGGACATTCTCTATGGACTTTACGGTTTGGAATGCATTTTAGCATGTAAGGTTTTGTTTTTAGCTGCCAAACGCTAATTGGTTCCACCTGGAGTCAAATCCTCCACACATTCGAGTTTTCTAGGAAGAAAGCTCCAGAAACCTGAGAAAACATGACATTTCTTTCTGTAAACATGACATTGGATGCATTTGCCGAACAGAAAGATTGTGCTTTTCTCCAAAACCATTTTCACCGTTATTTTTTGGTTAAATTTCACTTCAAAACTACAACAATTTGTCCAGATACACCTTGATGAAAACAAAACTATCTAGTGAGTTGTGGCTATCTCAATCCCAGATCTTGCTACAGCCTCTGTGTTTGTTTGTGTTTTCTGGACATTCTCTATGGACTTTACGGTTTGGAATGCATTTTAGCATGCAAGGTTTTGTTTTTAGCTGCCAAACGCTAATTGGTTCCACCTGGAGTCAAATCCTCCACACATTCGAGTTTTCTAGGAAGAAAGCTCCAGAAACCTGAGAAAACATGACATTTGTATTTGTAAACATGACATTGGATCCATTTGCCGAACAGAAAGATTGTGCTTTACTCCAAAACCACTTTCACGGTGATTTTTTGGTTAAATTTCACTTCAAAACTACAACAATTTTTCCAGATACTCCTGGATGAAAACAAAACTATCGGGTGTGTTTTGGCTATCTCAATCCCATATCTTGCTACAGCCTCTGTGTGTGTTTGTGTTTTCTGGACATTCTCTATGGACTTTACGGTTTTGAATGCATTTTAGCATGTAAGTTTTTGTTTTTAGCTGCCAAACGCTGATTGGTTCCACCTGGAGTCAAATCCTCCACACATTCGAGTTTTCTAGGAAGAAAGCTTCAGAAACCTGAGAAAACATGATATTTATTTCTGTAAACATGACATTGGATGCATTTGCCAAACAGGAAGATTGTGCTTTTCCCCAAAACCACTTTCACGGTGATTTTTTGGTTAAATTTCACCCGAAATCCACAACAATTTGTCCAGATACTCCTGGATGAAAACAAATTATCTGGTGTGTTGTGGCTATCTCAATCCCAGATCTTGCTACAGCCTCTGTGTTTGTGTTTTCTGGACATTCTCTATGGACTTTACGGTTTGGAATGCATTTTAGCATGTAAGTTTTTGTTTTTCGCTGCCAAACGCTAATTGGTTCCACCTGGAGTCAATTCCTCCACACATTCGAGTTTTCTAGGAAGAAAGCTCCAGAAACCTGAGAAAACATAACATTTGTATTTGTAAACATGACATTGGATGCATTTGCCGAACAGAAAGATTGTGCTTTTCTCGAAAACCACTTTCACGGTGATTGTTTGGTTGAATTTCACTTCAAAACTACAACAATATGTGCAGATACTCCTGGATAAAAACAAAACTATCTGGTGTGTTGTGGCTATCTCAATCCCAGATCTTGCTACAGCCTCTGTGTTTGTTTTTGTTTTCTGGATATTCTCTATGGACTTCATTGTGTTGAATGCATTTTAGCATGTAAGTTTTCGTTTTTAGCTGCCAAACGCTAATTGGTTCCACCTGGAGTCAAATCCTCCACACATTCGAGTTTTCTAGGAAGAAAGCTCCACAAACCTGAGAAAACATGATATTTGTATTTGTAAACATGACATTGGATGCTTTTGCTGAACAGGAAGATTGTGCTTTTCTTCAAAACCACGTTCACGGTGATTTTTTGGTGAAATTTCACTTCAAAACTACAACAATTTGTCCAGATACTCCTGGATGAAAACAAAACTATCTGGTGAGTTGTGGCTATCTCAATCCCAGATCTTGCTACAGCCTCTGTGTGTGTTTGTGTTTTCTGGACATTCTCTATGGACTTTACGGTTTTGAATGCATTTTAGCATGTAAGTTTTTGTTTTTAGCTGCCAAACGCTAATTGGTTCCACCTGGAGTCAAATCCTCCAAACATTCGAGTTTTCTAGGAAGAAAGCTTCAGAAACCTGAGAAAACATGACATTTGTATTTGTAAACATGACATTGGATGCATTTTCCGAACAGAAAGATTGTGCTTTTCTCCAAAACCACTTTCACGGTGATTTTTTGGTTAAATTTCACTTCAAAACTACAACAATTTGTCCAGATACTCCTGGATGAAAACAAAATTAAATGGTGTGTTGTGGCTATCTCAATCCCAGATCTTGCTACAGCCTCTGTGTTTGTGTTTTCTGGACATTCTCTATGGACTTTACGGTTTGGAATGCATTTTAGCATGTAAGTTTTTGTTTTTCGCTGCCAAACGCTAATTGGTTCCACCTGGAGTCAAATCCTCCACACATTCGAGTTTTCTAGGTAGAAAGCTCCAGAAACCTGAGAAAACATGACATTTGTATTTGTAAACATGACATTGGATGCATTTGCCGAACAGAAAGATTGTGCTTTTCTCCAAAACCTCTTTCACGGTGATTGTTTGGTTAAATTTCACTTCAAAACAACAACAATTTGTCCAGATACTCCTGGATGAAAACAAAACTATCTGGTGTGTTGTGGCAATCTCAATCCCAGATCTTACTACAGCCTCTGTGTTTGTTTGTGTTTTCTGGACATTCTCTATGGACTTCAGGGTGTTGAATGCATTTTAGCATGTAAGTTTTTGTTTTTAGCTGCCAAACGCTAATTGGTTCCACCTGGAGTCAAATCCTCCACACATTCGAGTTTTCTAGGAAGAAAGCTTCAGTAACATGAGAAAACATGACATTTGTATTTGTAAACATGACATTGGATGCATTTTCCGAACAGAAAGATTGTGCTTTTCTCGAAAACCACTTTCACGGTGATTTTTTGGTTGAATTTCGCTTCAAATCTACAACAATTTGTGCAGATACTCCTGGATGAAAACAAAACTCTCGGATGTGTTTTGGCTATCTCAATCCCAGATCTTGCTACAGCCTCTGTGTGTGTTTGTGTTTTCTGGACATTCTCTATGGACTTTACAGTTTTGAATACATTTTAGCATGTAAGATTTTGTTTTTAGCTGCCAAACGCTAATTGGTTCCACCTGGAGACAAATCCTCCACGCATTCGAGTTTTCTAGGAAGAAAGCTCCAGAAACCTGAGAAAACATGATATTTGTATATCTAAACATGACATTGCCTGCTTTTGCTGAACAGGAATATTGTGCTTTTCTTCAAAACCACGTTCACGGTGATTTTTTGGTTAAATTTCACCCGAAATCAACAACAATTTGTCCAGATACTCCTGGATGAAAACAAAACTATCTTGTGAATTTTAGCTATCTCAACCCCAGATCTTGCTACAGCCTCTGTGTGTGTTTTTGTTTTCTGGACATTCTCTATGGACTTCAAGATTTTGAATGCATTTTAGCAGGACTCTTTTGTTTTCTGCTGGAAAACGCTAATTGGTTCCACCTGGAGTCAAATCCTCCACACATTCGAGTTTTCTAGGAAGAAAGCTCCAGAAACCTGAGAAAACATGATATTTGTATATCTAAACATGACATTGCATGCTTTTGCTGAACAAGAAGATTGTGCTTTTCTTCAAAACCACGTTCACGGTGATTTTTTGGTTAAATTTCACTTCAAAACTACAACAATTTGTCCAGATACTCCTGGATGAAAACAAAACTATCTGGTGTGTTGTGGCTATCTCAATCCCAGATCTTGCTACAGCCTCTGTCTGTGTTTGTGTTTTCTGGATATTCTCTACGGACTTTAAGGTTTTGAATGCATTTTAGCAGGACCCATTTGTTTTCTGCTGGCAAACGCTAATTAGTTCCATTTGGAGTCAAATCCTCCACACATTAGAGTTTTCTAGGAAGAAAGCTAAAGAACCCTGAGAAAACATGATATTTCTTTCTGTAAACATGACATTGGATGCATTTGCCAAAGAGGAAGATTGTGCTTTTCTCCAAAACCACTTTCACCGTTATTTTTTGGTTAAATTTCACTTCAAAACTACAACAATTTGTCCAGATACTCCGGGATGAAAACAAAACTATCTGTTGATTTTTAGCTATCTCAATCCCAGATCTTGCTACAGCCTCTGTGTGTGTTTGTGTTTTCTGGACATTCTCTATGGACTTTACGGTTTGGAATGCATTTTAGCATGTAAGGTTTTGTTTTTAGCTGCCAAACGCTAATTGGTTCCACCTGGAGTCAAATCCTCCACACATTCGAGTTTTCTAGGAAGAAAGCTCCAGAAACCTGAGAAAACATGACATTTCTTTCTGTAAACATGACATTGGATGCATTTGCCGAACAGAAAGATTGTGCTTTTCTCCAAAACCATTTTCACCGTTATTTTTTGGTTAAATTTCACTTCAAAACTACAACAATTTGTCCAGATACACCTTGATGAAAACAAAACTATCTAGTGAGTTGTGGCTATCTCAATCCCAGATCTTGCTACAGCCTCTGTGTTTGTTTGTGTTTTCTGGACATTCTCTATGGACTTTACGGTTTGGAATGCATTTTAGCATGCAAGGTTTTGTTTTTAGCTGCCAAACGCTAATTGGTTCCACCTGGAGTCAAATCCTCCAAACATTCGAGTTTTCTAGGAAGAAAGCTCTAGAAACCTGAGAAAACATGACATTTGTATTTGTAAACATGACATTGGATGCATTTGCCGAACAGAAAGATTGTGCTTTACTCCAAAACCACTTTCACGGTGATTTTTTGGTTAAATTTCACTTCAAAACTACAACAATTTTTCCAGATACTCCTGGATGAAAACAAAACTATCGGGTGTGTTTTGGCTATCTCAATCCCATATCTTGCTACAGCCTCTGTGTGTGTTTGTGTTTTCTGGACATTCTCTATGGACTTTACGGTTTTGAATGCATTTTAGCATGTAAGTTTTTGTTTTTAGCTGCCAAACGCTGATTGGTTCCACCTGGAGTCAAATCCTCCACACATTCGAGATTTCTAGGAAGAAAGCTTCAGAAACCTGAGAAAACATGATATTTCTTTCTGTAAACATGACATTGGATGCATTTGCCAAACAGGAAGATTGTGCTTTTCCCCAAAACCACTTTCACGGTGATTTTTTGGTTAAATTTCACCCGAAATCCACAACAATTTGTCCAGATACTCCTGGATGAAAACAAAATTATCTGGTGTGTTGTGGCTATCTCAATCCCAGATCTTGCTACAGCCTCTGTGTTTGTGTTTTCTGGACATTCTCTATGGACTTTACGGTTTGGAATGCATTTTAGCATGTAAGTTTTTGTTTTTCGCTGCCAAACGCTAATTGGTTCCACCTGGAGTCAAATCCTCCACACATTCGAGTTTTCTAGGTAGAAAGCTCCAGAAACCTGAGAAAACATGACATTTGTATTTGTAAACATGACATTGGATGCATTTGCCGAACAGAAAGATTGTGCTTTTCTCCAAAACCTCTTTCACGGTGATTGTTTGGTTTAATTTCACTTCAAAACAACAACAATTTGTCCAGATACTCCTGGATGAAAACAAAACTATCTGGTGTGTTGTGGCAATCTCAATCCCAGATCTTACTACAGCCTCTGTGTTTGTTTGTGTTTTCTGGACATTCTCTATGGACTTCAGGGTGTTGAATGCATTTTAGCATGTAAGTTTTTGTTTTTAGCTGCCAAACGCTAATTGGTTCCACCTGGAGTCAAATCCTCCACACATTCGAGTTTTCTAGGAAGAAAGCTTCAGAAACATGAGAAAACATGACATTTGTATTTGTAAACATGACATTGGATGCATTTTCCGAACAGAAAGATTGTGCTTTTCTCGAAAACCACTTTCACGGTGATTTTTTTGTTGAATTTCGCTTCAAATCTACAACAATTTGTGCAGATACTCCTGGATGAAAACAAAACTCTCGGATGTGTTTTGGCTATCTCAATCCCAGATCTTGCTACAGCCTCTGTGTGTGTTTGTGTTTTCTGGACATTCTCTATGGACTTTACAGTTTTGAATACATTTTAGCATGTAAGTTTTTGTTTTTAGCTGCCAAACGCTAATTGGTTCCACCTGGAGTCAAATCCTCCACACATTCGAGTTTTCTAGGAAGAAAGCTCCAGAAACCTGAGAAAACATGATATTTGTATATCTAAACATGACATTGCCTGCTTTTGCTGAACAGGAATATTGTGCTTTTCTTCAAAACCACGTTCACGGTGATTTTTTGGTTAAATTTCACCCGAAATCAACAACAATTTGTCCAGATACTCCTGGATGAAAACAAAACTATCTTGTGAATTTTAGCTATCTCAACCCCAGATCTTGCTACAGCCTCTGTGTGTGTTTTTGTTTTCTGGACATTCTCTATGGACTTCAAGATTTTGAATGCATTTTAGCAGGACTCTTTTGTTTTCTGCTGGAAAACGCTAATTGGTTCCACCTGGAGTCAAATCCTCCACACATTCGAGTTTTCTAGGAAGAAAGCTCCAGAAACCTGAGAAAACATGATATTTGTATATCTAAACATGACATTGCCTGCTTTTGCTGAACAGGAATATTGTGCTTTTCTTCAAAACCACGTTCACGGTGATTTTTTGGTTAAATTTCACCCGAAATCAACAACAATTTGTCCAGATACTCCTGGATGAAAACAAAACTATCTTGTGAATTTTAGCTATCTCAACCCCAGATCTTGCTACAGCCTCTGTGTGTGTTTTTGTTTTCTGGACATTCTCTATGGACTTCAAGATTTTGAATGCATTTTAGCAGGACTCTTTTGTTTTCTGCTGGAAAACGCTAATTGGTTCCACCTGGAGACAAATCCTCCACACATTCGAGTTTTCTAGGAAGAAAGCTCCAGAAACCTGAGAAAACATGATATTTGTATATCTAAACATGACATTGCATGCTTTTGCTGAACAAGAAGATTGTGCTTTTCTTCAAAACCACGTTCACGGTGATTTTTTGGTTAAATTTCACTTCAAAACTACAACAATTTGTCCAGATACTCCTGGATGAAAACAAAACTATCTGGTGTGTTGTGGCTATCTCAATCCCAGGTCTTGCTACAGCCTCTGTCTGTGTTTGTGTTTTCTGGATATTCTCTACGGACTTTAAGGTTTTGAATGCATTTTAGCAGGACCCATTTGTTTTCTGCTGGCAAACGCTAATTAGTTCCATTTGGAGTCAAATCCTCCACACATTAGAGTTTTCTAGGAAGAAAGCTATAGAAACCTGAGAAAACATGATATTTCTTTCTGTAAACATGACATTGGATGCATTTGCCAAAGAGGAAGATTGTGCTTTTCTCCAAAACCACTTTCACCGTTATTTTTTGGTTAAATTTCACTTCAAAACTACAACAATTTGTCCAGATACTCCGGGATGAAAACAAAACTATCTGTTGATTTTTAGCTATCTCAATCCCAGATCTTGCTACAGCCTCTGTGTGTGTTTGTGTTTTCTGGACATTCTCTATGGACTTTACGGTTTGGAATGCATTTTAGCATGTAAGGTTTTGTTTTTAGCTGCCAAACGCTAATTGGTTCCACCTGGAGTCAAATCCTCCACACATTCGAGTTTTCTAGGAAGAAAGCTCCAGAAACCTGAGAAAACATGACATTTCTTTCTGTAAACATGACATTGGATGCATTTGCCGAACAGAAAGATTGTGCTTTTCTCCAAAACCATTTTCACCGTTATTTTTTGGTTAAATTTCACTTCAAAACTACAACAATTTGTCCAGATACACCTTGATGAAAACAAAACTATCTAGTGAGTTGTGGCTATCTCAATCCCAGATCTTGCTACAGCCTCTGTGTTTGTTTGTGTTTTCTGGACATTCTCTATGTACTTTACGGTTTGGAATGCATTTTAGCATGCAAGGTTTTGTTTTTAGCTGCCAAACGCTAATTGGTTCCACCTGGAGTCAAATCCTCCAAACATTCGAGTTTTCTAGGAAGAAAGCTCTAGAAACCTGAGAAAACATGACATTTGTATTTGTAAACATGACATTGGATGCATTTGCCGAACAGAAAGATTGTGCTTTACTCCAAAACCACTTTCACGGTGATTTTTTGGTTAAATTTCACTTCAAAACTACAACAATTTTTCCAGATACTCCTGGATGAAAACAAAACTATCGGGTGTGTTTTGGCTATCTCAATCCCATATCTTGCTACAGCCTCTGTGTGTGTTTGTGTTTTCTGGACATTCTCTATGGACTTTACGGTTTTGAATGCATTTTAGCATGTAAGTTTTTGTTTTTAGCTGCCAAACGCTGATTGGTTCCACCTGGAGTCAAATCCTCCACACATTCGAGATTTCTAGGAAGAAAGCTTCAGAAACCTGAGAAAACATGATATTTCTTTCTGTAAACATGACATTGGATGCATTTGCCAAACAGGAAGATTGTGCTTTTCCCCAAAACCACTTTCACGGTGATTTTTTGGTTAAATTTCACCCGAAATCCACAACAATTTGTCCAGATACTCCTGGATGAAAACAAAATTATCTGGTGTGTTGTGGCTATCTCAATCCCAGATCTTGCTACAGCCTCTGTGTTTGTGTTTTCTGGACATTCTCTATGGACTTTACGGTTTGGAATGCATTTTAGCATGTAAGTTTTTGTTTTTCGCTGCCAAACGCTAATTGGTTCCACCTGGAGTCAATTCCTCCACACATTCGAGTTTTCTAGGAAGAAAGCTCCAGAAACCTGAGAAAACATAACATTTGTATTTGTAAACATGACATTGGATGCATTTGCCGAACAGAAAGATTGTGCTTTTCTCCAAAACCTCTTTCACGGTGATTGTTTGGTTTAATTTCACTTCAAAACAACAACAATTTGTCCAGATACTCCTGGATGAAAACAAAACTATCTGGTGTGTTGTTGCAATCTCAATCCCAGATCTTACTACAGCCTCTGTGTTTGTTTGTGTTTTCTGGACATTCTCTATGGACTTCAGGGTGTTGAATGCATTTTAGCATGTAAGTTTTTGTTTTTAGCTGCCAAACGCTAATTGGTTCCACCTGGAGTCAAATCCTCCACACATTCGAGTTTTCTAGGAAGAAAGCTTCAGAAACATGAGAAAACATGACATTTGTATTTGTAAACATGACATTGGATGCATTTTCCGAACAGAAAGATTGTGCTTTTCTCGAAAACCACTTTCACGGTGATTTTTTTGTTGAATTTCGCTTCAAATCTACAACAATTTGTGCAGATACTCCTGGATGAAAACAAAACTCTCGGATGTGTTTTGGCTATCTCAATCCCAGATCTTGCTACAGCCTCTGTGTGTGTTTGTGTTTTCTGGACATTCTCTATGGACTTTACAGTTTTGAATACATTTTAGCATGTAAGTTTTTGTTTTTAGCTGCCAAACGCTAATTGGTTCCACCTGGAGTCAAATCCTCCACACATTCGAGTTTTCTAGGAAGAAAGCTCCAGAAACCTGAGAAAACATGATATTTGTATATCTAAACATGACATTGCCTGCTTTTGCTGAACAGGAATATTGTGCTTTTCTTCAAAACCACGTTCACGGTGATTTTTTGGTTAAATTTCACCCGAAATCAACAACAATTTGTCCAGATACTCCTGGATGAAAACAAAACTATCTTGTGAATTTTAGCTATCTCAACCCCAGATCTTGCTACAGCCTCTGTGTGTGTTTTTGTTTTCTGGACATTCTCTATGGACTTCAAGATTTTGAATGCATTTTAGCAGGACTCTTTTGTTTTCTGCTGGAAAACGCTAATTGGTTCCACCTGGAGACAAATCCTCCACACATTCGAGTTTTCTAGGAAGAAAGCTCCAGAAACCTGAGAAAACATGATATTTGTATATCTAAACATGACATTGCATGCTTTTGCTGAACAAGAAGATTGTGCTTTTCTTCAAAACCACGTTCACGGTGATTTTTTGGTTAAATTTCACTTCAAAACTACAACAATTTGTCCAGATACTCCTGGATGAAAACAAAACTATCTGGTGTGTTGTGGCTATCTCAATCCCAGGTCTTGCTACAGCCTCTGTCTGTGTTTGTGTTTTCTGGATATTCTCTACGGACTTTAAGGTTTTGAATGCATTTTAGCAGGACCCATTTGTTTTCTGCTGGCAAACGCTAATTAGTTCCATTTGGAGTCAAATCCTCCACACATTAGAGTTTTCTAGGAAGAAAGCTATAGAAACCTGAGAAAACATGATATTTCTTTCTGTAAACATGACATTGGATGCATTTGCCAAAGAGGAAGATTGTGCTTTTCTCCAAAACCACTTTCACCGTTATTTTTTGGTTAAATTTCACTTCAAAACTACAACAATTTGTCCAGATACTCCTGGATGAAAACAAAACTATCTGGTGTGTTGTGGCTATCTCAATCTCTGATCTTGCTACAGCCTCTGTGTTTGTGTTTTCTGGACATTCTATATGGACTTTACTTTTTTATATGCATTTTAGCATGTAAGTTTTTGTTTTTAGCTGCCAAACGCTAATTGGTTCCACCTGGAGTCAAATCCTCCACACATTCGAGTTTTCATGAGGAAAGCTCCAGAAACCTGGGAAAACATGATATTTCTTTTTGTAAACATGACATTGGATGCACTTGCCGAACAGGAAGATTGTGCTTTTCTCCAAAACTACTTTCACGGTGATTTTTTGGTTACATTTCACTTCAAATCTACAACAATTTGTCCAGATATTCTTGGATGAAAACAAAACTATCTAGTGTGTTGTGGCTATCTCAATCCCAGATCTTGCTACAGCCTCTGTGTGTCTTTGTGTTTTCTGGATATTCTCTATGGACTTTACGGTTTTGAATGCATTTTAGCATGCAAGTTTTTGCTTTTAGCTGCCAAATGCTAATTGGTTCCACCTGGAGTTAAATAGTCCACACATTCGAGTTTTCTAGGAGGAAAGCTCCAGAAACCTGAGAAAACATAATATTTCTTTCTGTAAACATGACATTGGATGCGATTGACGAACAGGAAGATTGCACTATTCTCCAAAACCACTTTCACGGTTATTTTTTGTTACATTTTACTTCAAAACTACAACAATTTGTCCAGATACTCCTGGATGAAAACAAAACTATTTGGTGATATTTAGCTATCTCAATCCCAGATCTTGCTACAGCCTCTGTGTCTGTTTGTGTTTTCTGGACATTCTCTATGGACTTTAAGGTTTTGAATGCATTTTAGCAGGACTCTTTTTGTTTTCTGCTGGCAAACGCTAATTGGTTCGACCTGGAGTCAAATCCTCCACACATTCGAGTTTTCTAGGAAGAAAGCTCCAGAAACCTGAGAAAACATGATATTTCTTTCTGTAAACATGGCATTGGATGCATTTGCCAAACAGGAAGATTGTGCTTTTCTCCAATACCACTTTCACGGTGATTTTTTGGTTAAATTTCTCTTCAATAATACAACAATTTGTCCAGATACTCCTGGATGAAAACAAAACTATCTGGTGTGTTATGGCTATCTCAATCCCAGATCTTGCTACAGCCTCTGTGTGTGTTTGTGTTTTCTGGACATTCTCTATGGACCTCAAGATTTTGAATGCATTTTAGCAGGACTCTTTTTGTTTTCTGCTGGTAAACGCTAATTGCTTCCACCTGCAGTGAAATACTCCACACATTCGAGGTTTCTAGGAATAAAGCTTCAGAAACCTGAGAAAACATGATATTTCTTTCTGTAAACATGACATTGGATGCATTTGCCGAACAGGAAGATTGTGCTTTTCTCCAAAACCACTTTCACGGTGATTTTTTGGTTAAATTTCACTTCAAAAGTACAACAATTTGTCCAGATACTCCTGGATGAAAACAAAACTATCTGGTGTGTTGTGGCTATCTCAATCCCAGATCTTGCTACAGCCTCTGTGTGTGTTTGTGTTTTCTGGACATTCTCTATGGACTTTATGGTTTTGAATGCATTTTAGCATGTAAGGTTTTGTTTTTAGCTGCCAAACGCTAATTGGTTCAACCTGCAGTGAAATACTCCACACATTCGAGGTTTCTAGGAAGAAAACTTCAGAAACCTGAGAAAACATGATATTTCTTTCTGTAAACATGACATTGGATGCATTTGCCGAACAGAAAGATTGTGCTTTTCTCCAAAACCACTTTCACGGTGATTTTTTGGTTAAATTTCACCAGAAATCCACAACAATTTGTCCAGATACTCCTGGATGAAAACAAAATTGTCTGGAATTTTTAGCTATCTCAATCCCAGATCTTGCTACAGCCTCTGTGTGTGTTTGTGTTTTCTGGACATTCTCTATGGACTTTAAGGTTTTGAATGCATTTTAGCAGGACCCATTTGTTTTCTGCTGGCAAACGCTAATTAGTTCCACCTGGAGTCAAAAACTCCACACATTCGAGTTTTCTACGAAGAAAGCTTCAGAAAACTGAGAAAACATGATATTTCTTTCTGTAAACATGACATTGGATGCATTTGCCGAACAGGAAGATTGTGCTTTTCTCCAAAACCACTTTCACGGTATTTTTTGGTTAAATTTCACTTCAAAACTACAACAATTTGTCCCGATACTCCTGGATGAAAACAAAACTCTCTGGTGTGTTGTGGCTATCTGAATCCCGGATCTTGCTACAGCCTCTGTGTGTGTTTGTGTTTTCTGGACATTCTATATGGACTTTACGGTTTTGTATGCATTTTAGCATGCAAGTTTTTGTTTTTAGCTGCCAAACGCTAATTGGTTCCACCTGGAGTCAAATCCTCCACACATTCGAGTTTTCTAGGAGGAAAGCTCCAGAAACCTGAGAAAACATGATATTTCTTTCTGTAAACATGACATTGGATGCATTTGCCGAACAGGAAGATTGTGCTTTTCTCCAAAACTACTTTCACGGTGATTTTTTGGTTACATTTCACTTCAAATCAACAACAATTTGTCCAGATATTCCTGGATAAAAACAAAACTATCTGGTGTGTTGTGGCTATCTCAATCCCAGATCTTGCTACAGCCTCTGTGTGTGTTTGTGTTTTCTGGATATTCTCTGTGGACTTTACAGTTTTGAATGCATTTTAGCATGTAAGTTTTTGTTTTTAGCTGCCAAACGCTAATTCGTTCCACCTGGAGTCAAATCCTCCACACATTCAAGTTTTCTAGGAAGAAAGCTTCAGAAACCTGATAAAACATGATATTTGTATTTGTAAACATGACATTGGAGACATTTGCCGAACAGGAAGATTGTGCTTTTCTCCAAAACCACTTTCACAGTGATATTTGGTAAAATTTTACTTCAAAACTACAACAATTTTTACAGATACTCCTGGATCTAAACAAAATTATCTGGTGATTTTTAGCTATCTCAATCCCAGATCTTGCTACAGCCTCTGTGTTTGTTTGTGTTTTCTGGACATTCTCTGTGGACTTTACAGTTTTAAATGCATTTCAGCATGTAAGTTTTTGTTTTTAGCTGCCAAACGCTAATTGGTTCCACCTGGAGTCAAATACTCCACACATTCGAGTTTTCTAGGAAGAAAGCTCCAGAAACCTGAGAAAACATGATATTTCTTTCTGTAAACATGACATTGGATGCATTTGACGAACAGGAAGATTGTGCTTTTCTCCAAAACCACTTTCACGCGATTTTTTTGTAAAATATCACCTGAAATCCACAAGAATTTGTCCAGATACTCCTGCATGAAACAAAACTATTTGTTGATTTTTAGCTATTTCCATGCTAGATCTTGCTACAGCCTCTGTGTGTGTTTGTGTTTTCTGGACATTCTCTATAGGCTTTACGGTTTTGAATGCATTTTAGCATGTAAGTTTTTGTTTTTAGCTGGCAAACGCTAATTGGTTCCACTTGGAGTCAAATCCTCCACACATTCGAGTTTTCTAGGAAGAAAGCTTCAGAAACCTGAGAAAACATGATATTTGTATTTGTAAACATGACATTGGAGGCATTTGCCGAACAGGAAGATTGTGCTTTTCTCCAAAACCACTTTCATGGTGATTTTTGGTTAAATTTCACTTCAAAACTACAACAATTTGTCCAGACACTCCTGGATGTAAACAAAACTATCTGGTGTGTTGTGGCTATCTCAGTCCCAGATCTTGCTACAGCCTCTGTGATTGTTTGTGTTTTCTGGATATTCTCTATGGACTTTACAGTTTTGAATGCATTTTAGCAGGACCCTTTTTGTTTTCTGCTGGCAAATGCTAATTGGTTCCAAATGGAGTCAAATCCTCCACACATTCGAGTTTTCTAGGAAGAAAGCTCCAGAAACCTGAGAAAACATGATATTTTTATTTGTAAACATGACATTGGATGCATTTGCCGAACAGGAAGATTGTGCTTTTTTCCAAAACTACTTTCACGGTGATTTTTTGGTTAAATTTCACTTCAAAACTACAACAATTTGTCCAGACACTACTGGATGTAAACAAAACTATCTGGTGTGTTGTGGCTATCTCAATCCCAGATCTTGCTACAGCCTCTGTGATTGTTTGTGTTTTCTGCATATTCTCTATGGACTTTACAGTTTTGAATGCATTTTAGCATGTAAGATTTTTTTTTAGCTGCCAAACGCTAATTGGTTCCACCTGGAGTCAAATCCTCCACACATTCGAGTTTTCTAGGAAGAAAGCTTCAGAAACCTCAGAAAACATGATATTTTTATTTGTAAACATGACATTGGATGCATTTGCCGAACAGGAAGATTGTGCTTTTTTCCAAAACTACTTTCACGGGGATTTTTTGGTTAAATTTCACTTCAAAACTACAACAATTTGTCCAAACACTCCTGGATGTAAACAAAACTATCTGGTGAGTTGTGTCTATCTCAATCCCAGATCTTGCTACAGCCTCTGTGATTGTTTGTGTTTTCTGGACATTCTCTATGGACTTTACGGTTTTGAATGCATTTTATCATGTAAGATTTTTTTTTTAGCTGCCAAACGCTAATTAGTTCCATTTGGAGTCAAATCCTCCACACATTCGAGTTTCTAGGAAGAAAGATTCAGAAACCTGAGAAAACATGATATTTCTTTTTGTAAACATGACATTGGAGGCATTTGCCGAACAGGTAGATTGTGCTTTTCTCCAAAACCACTTTCACGGTGATATTTGGTAAAATTTCACTTAAAAACTACAACAATTTTTACAGATACTCCTAGATGAAAACAAAAGTATCTGGTGATTTTTAGCTATCTCAATCCCAGATCTTGCTACAGCCTCTGTGTTTGTTTGTGTTTTCTGGACATTCTCTATGGACTTTACGGTTTTGAATGCATTTTAGCATGTAAGGTTTTGTTTTTAGCTGCCAAACGCTAATTGGTTCCACCTGGAGTCAAATCCTCCACACATTCGAGTTTTCTAGGAGGAAAGCTTCAGAAAGCTGAGAAAACATAATATTTGTATTTGTAAACATGACATTGGAGGCATTTGCCGAACAGGAAGATTGTGGTTTTCTCCAAAACCACTTTCATGGTGATTTTTGGTTAAATTTCACTTCAAAACTACAACAATTTGTCCAGACACTCCTGGATGTAAACAAAACTATCTGGTGTGTTGTGGCTATCTCAATCCCAGATCTTGCTACAGCCTCTGTGATTGTTTGTGTTTTCTGGATATTCTCTATGGACTTTACAGTTTTGAATGCATTTTAGAATGTAAGATTTTTTTTTAGCTGCCAAACGCTAATTGGTTCCACCTGGAGTCAAATCCTCCACACATTCGAGTTTTCTAGGAAGAAAGCTCCAGAAACCTGAGAAAACATGATATTTCTTTCTGTAAACATGACATTGGATGCATTTGCCGAACAGGAAGATTGTGCTTTTCTCCAAAACCACTTTCACGCGATTTTTTTGTAAAATATCACCTGAAATCCACAAGAATTTGTCCAGATACTCCTGCATGAAAACAAAACTATTTGTTGATTTTTAGCTATCTCCATCCCAGATCTTGCTACAGCCTCTCTGTGTGTTTGTGTTTTCTGGATATTGTCTATGGACTTTATGGTTTTGAATGCATTTTAGCAGGAGCATTTTTGTTTTCTGCTGGCAAACGCTAGTAGGTTCCACCTGCAGTCAAATCCTCCACACATTCGAGTTTTCTAGGAAGAAAGCTTCATAAACCTGAGAAAACATGATATTTGTATTTGTAAACATGACATTGGAGGCATTTGCAGAACAGGAAGATTGTGCTTTTCTCCAAAACCACTTTCACGGTGATATTTGGTAAAATTTCACTTAAAAACTACAACAATTTTTACAGATACTCCTAGATGAAAACAAAACTATCTGGTGATTTTTAGCTATCTCAATCCCAGATCTTGCTACAGCCTCTGTGTTTGTTTGTGTTTTCTGGACATTCTCTATGGACTTTACGGTTTTGAATGCATTTTAGCATGTAAGGTTTTGTTTTTAGCTGCCAAACGCTAATTGGTTCCACCTGGAGTCAAATCCTCCACACATTCGAGTTTTCTAGGAGGAAAGCTTCAGAAAGCTGAGAAAACATGATATTTGTATTTGTAAACATGACATTGGATGCATTTGCCGAACAGGAAGATTGTGCTTTTCTCCAAAACCACTTTCACGCGATTTTTTGGTTAAATTTCACTTCAAAACTACAACAATTTGTCCAGATACTCCTGGATGAAAACAAAATTATCTGGTGTGTTGTGGCTATCTCAATCCCAGATCTTGCTACAGCCTCTGTGATTGTTTGTGTTTTCTGGATATTCTCTATGGACTTTACAGTTTTGAATGCATTTTAGCATGTAAGTTTTTGTTTTTAGCTGCCAAACGCTAATTGGTTCCACCTGGAGTCAAATCCTCCACACATTCGAGTTTTCTAGGAAGAAAGCTTCAGAAACCTGAGAAAACATGATATTTCTTTCTGTAACCATGACATTGGATGCATTTGCCGAATAGGAAGATTGTGCTTTTCTCCAAAACCACTTTCACGGTGATTTTTTGGTTCAATTTCACCCGAAATTCACAAGAATTTTTCCAGATACTCCTGGATGAAAACAAAATTATCTGGTGTGTTGTGGCTATCTCAATCCGATATCTTGCTACAGCCTCTGTGTTTGTTTTTGTTTTCTGGACATTCCTATGGACTTTACGGTTTTGAATGCATTTTAGCATGTAAGTTTTTGTTTTCTGCTGGCAAACGCTAATTGGTTCCACCTGGAGTCAAATCCTCCTCACATTCGAGTTTTCTAAGAAGAAAGCTTCATAAACCTGAGAAAACATGATATTTGTATTTGTAAACATGACATTGGATGCATTTGCGGAACAGGAAGATTGTGCTTTTCTCCAAAATCACTTTCACGGTGATTTTGGTTAAATTTCACCCGAAATCCACAAGAATTTGTCCAGATACTCCTGGATGAAAACAAAACTATCTGGTGTGTTGTGGCTATCTCAATCTGAGATCTTGCTACAGCCTCTGTGTGTGTTTGTGTTTTCTGGACATTCTCTATGGACTTTACGGTTTTGAATGCATTTTAGCAGGACTCTTTTTGTTTTCTGCTAGAAAACGCTAATTGGTTCGACCTGGAGTCAAATCCTACACACATTCGAGTTTTCTAGGAAGAAAGCTTCAGAAACCTGAGAAAACATGATATCTGTATTTGTAAACATGACATTGGATGCATTTTCAGAACAGGAAGATTGTGCTTTTCTCCAAAACCACTTTCACGGTGATTTTTTGGTTAAATTTCACTTCAAAACTACAACAATTTGTCGAGATACTCCCGGATGAAAACAAAATTATCTGGTGTGTTGTGGCTATCTCAATCCCAGATCTTGCTACAGCCTCTGTGTGTGTTTGTGTTTTTTGGACACTCTCTATGGACTTTACGGTTTTGAATGCATATTAACATGTAAGTTTTTGTTTTGAGCTGCCAAAGGCTAATTGGTTCCACCTGGAGTCAAATCCGCCACACATTCGAGTTTTCTAGGAAGAAAGCTCCAGAAACCTGAGAAAACATGATATTTGTATTTGTAAACATGACATTGGAGGCATTTGCCGAACAGGAAGATTGTGCTTTTCTCCAAAACCACTTTCACGGTGATATTTCTTTAAATTTTACTTCAAAACCACAACAATTTTTCCAGATACTCCTGGATGAAAACAAAACTATATGGTGTGTTGTGGCTATCTCAATCCCAGATCTTGCTACAGCCTCTGTGTTTGTGTTTTCTGGACATTCTCTATGGACTTTACGGTTTTGAATGCATTTAAGCATGTAAGGTTTTGTTTTTAGCTGCCAAACGCTAATTGGTTCCACCTGGAGTCAAATCCTCCACACATTCGAGTTTTCTAGGAAGAAAGCTTCAGAAACCTGAGAAAACATGAAATTTCTTTCTGTAAACATGACATTGGATGCATTTCCCGAATAGGAAGATTGTGCTTTTCTCCAAAACCACTTTCACGGTGATTTTTTGGTTAAATTTCACTTCAAAACTGCAACAATTTGTCCAGATACTCCTGGATGAAAACAAAACTATCTGGTGTGTTGTTGCTATCTCAGTCCCAGATCTTGCTACAGCCTCTGTGTTTGTTTGTGTTTTCTGGATATTCTCTATGGACATTACAGTTTGAATGCATTTTATCATGTAAGGTTTTGTTTTGAGCTGCCAAAGGCTAATTGGTTCCACCTGGAGTCAAATCCTCCAAACATTCGAGTTTTCTAGGAAGAAAGCTCAGAAACCTGAGAAAACATGACATTTGTATTTGTAAACATGACATTGGATGCATTTCCCGAACAGGAAGATTGTGCTTTTCTCCAAAACCACTTGCACGGTGATATTTGTTTAAATTTTACTTCAAAACTACAACAATTTGTCCAGATACTCCTGGAAGAAAACAAAACTATATGGTGTGTTGTGGCTTTCTCAATCCCAGATCTTGCTACAGCCTCTGTGTTTGTGTTTTCTGGACATTCTCTATGGACTTTACGGTTTTGAATGCATTTTAGCATGTAAGTTTTGTTTTCAGCTGGAAAACGCTAATTGGTTCCACCTGGAGGCAAATCCTCCACACATTCGAGTTTTCTAGGAAGAAAGCTTCAGAAACCTGAGAAAACATGATATTTCTTTCTGTAACCATGACATTGGATGCATTTGCCGAACAGGAAGATTGTGCTTTTCCCCAAAATCACTTTCACGGTGATTTTTTGGTTCAATTTCACCCGAAATTCACAAGAATTTTTCCAGATACTCCTGGATGAAAACAAAATTATCTGGTGTGTTGTGGCTATCTCAATCCGATATCTTGCTACAGCCTCTGTGTTTGTTTTTGTTTTCTGGACATTCTCTATGGACTTTACGGTTTTGAATGCATTTTAGCATGTAAGTTTTTGTTTTCTGCTGGCAAACGCTAATTGGTTCCACCTGGAGTCAAATCCTCCTCACATTCGAGTTTTCTAAGAAGAAAGCTTCATAAACCTGAGAAAACATGATATTTGTGTTTGTAAACATGACATTGGATGCATTTGCCGAACAGGAAGATTGTGCTTTTCTCCAAAATCACTTTCACGGTGATTTTGGTTAAATTTCACCCGAAATCCACAAGAATTTGTCCAGATACTCCTGGATGAAAACAAAATTATCTGGTGTGTTGTGGCTATCTCAATCTGAGATCTTGCTACAGCCTCTGTGTGTGTTTGTGTTTTCTGGACATTCTCTATGGACTTTACGGTTTTGAATACATTTTAGCAGGACTCTTTTTGTTTTCTGCTAGAAAACGCTAATTGGTTCGACCTGGAGTCAAATCCTACACACATTCGAGTTTTCTAGGAAGAAAGCTTCATAAACCTGAGAAAACATGATATCTGTATTTGTAAACATGACATTGGATGCATTTTCAGAACAGGAAGATTGTGCTTTTCTCCAAAACCACTTTCACGGTGATTTTTTGGTTAAATTTCACTTCAAAACTACAACAATTTGTCGAGATACTCCCGGATGAAAACAAAATTATCTGGTGTGTTGTGGCTATCTCAATCCCAGATCTTGCTACAGCCTCTGTGTGTGTTTGTGTTTTCTGGACACTCTCTATGGACTTTACGGTTTTGAATGCATATTAACATGTAAGTTTTTGTTTTGAGCTGCCAAAGGCTAATTGGTTCCACCTGGAGTCAAATCTGCCACACATTCGAGTTTTCTAGGAAGAAAGCTCCAGAAACCTGAGAAAACATGATATTTGTATTTGTAAACATGACATTGGAGGCATTTGCCGAACAGGAAGATTGTGCTTTTCTCCAAAACCACTTTCACGGTGATATTTGTTTAAATTTCACTTCAAAACCACAACAATTTTTCCAGATACTCCTGGAAGAAAACAAAACTATATGGTGTGTTGTGGCTTTCTCAATCACAGATCTTGCTACAGTCTCTGTGTTTGTTTGTGTTTTCTGGACATTCTCTATGGACTTTACGGTTTTGAATGCATTTTAGCATGTAAGGTTTTGTTTTTAGCTGCCAAACGCTAATTGGTTCCACCTGGAGTCAAATCCTCCACACATTCGAGTTTTCTAGGAAGAAAGCTTCAGAAACCTGAGAAAACATGATATTTCTTTCTGTAAACATGACATTGGATGCATTTGCCGAACAGGAAGATTGTGCTTTTCTCCAAAACCACTTTCACGGTGATTTTTTGGTTCAATTTCACGCGAAATTCACAAGAATTTGTCCAGATACTCCTGGATGAAATCAAAATTATCTGGTGTGTTGTGGCTATCTCAATCCGATATCTTGCTACAGCCTCTGTGTTTGTTTTTGTTTTCTGGACATTCTCTATGGAGTTTACGGTTTTGAATGCATTTTAGCATGTAAGTTTTTGTTTTTAGCTGCCAAACGCTAATTGGTTCCACCTGGAGTCAAATCCTCCACACATTCGAGTTTTCTAGGAAGAAAGCTTCAGAAACCTGAGAAAACATGATATTTCTTTCTGTAAACATGACATTGGATGCATTTGCCGAACAGGAAGATTGTGCTTTTCTCCAAAACCACTTTCACGGTGATTTTTTGGTTCAATTTCACGCGAAATTCACAAGAATTTGTCCAGATACTCCTGGATGAAATCAAAATTATCTGGTGTGTTGTGGCTATCTCAATCCGATATCTTGCTACAGCCTCTGTGTTTGTTTTTGTTTTCTGGACATTCTCTATGGAGTTTACGGTTTTGAATGCATTTTAGCATGTAAGTTTTTGTTTTTAGCTGCCAAACGCTAATTGGTTCCACCTGGAGTCAAATCCTCCACACATTCGAGTTTTCTAGGAAGAAAGCTTCAGAAACCTGAGAAAACATGATATTTCTTTCTGTAAACATGACATTGGATGCTTTTGCCGAACAGGAAGATTGTGCTTTTCCCCAAAACCACTTTCATGGAGATTTTTTGGTTAAATTTCACTTCAAAACTACAACAATTTGTCCAGATACTCCTGGATGAAAACAAAACTATCTGGTGTGTTGTGCCTATCTCAATCCCAGATCTTGCTACAGCCTCTGTGTGTGTTTGTGTTTTCTGGACATTCTCTATGAACTTTACGGTTTTGAATGCAGTTTAGCTTGTAAGGTTTTGTTTTTAGCTGCCAAACGATAATTGATTCCACCTGGAGTAACATCCTCCACACATTCGAGTTCTCTAGGAAGAAAGCTCCAGAAACCTGAGAAAACATGATATTTCTTTCTGTAAACATGACATTGGATGCATTTGCCGAACAGGAAGATTGTGCTTTTCTCCAAAACCACTTTCACAGTGATTTTTGGTTAAATTTCACCTGAAATTCACAACAATTTGTCCAGATACTCCTGGATGAAAACAAAACTATCTGGTGATTTTTAGCTACCTCACTCCCAGATCTTGCTACAGCCTCTGTGTGTGTTTGTGTTTTCTGGACATTCTCTATGGACTTTAAGGTTTTGAGTGCATTTTAGCAGGACTCTTTTTGTTTTCTGCTGGCAAACGCTAATTGGTTCCACCTGGAGTCAAATCCGCCACACCTTTGAGTTTTCTAGGAAGAAAGCTTCAGAAACCTGAGAAAACATGATATTTCTTTCTGTAAACATGACATTGGATGCATTTGCCGAACAGGAAGATTGTGCTTTTCTCCAAAACCACTTTCACGGTGATTTTTTGGTTAAATTTCACTTCAAATCTACAACAATTTGTCCAGACACTCCTGGATGAAAACAAAGATATCTGGTGATTTTTAGCTATCTCAATTCTAGATATTGCTACAGCCTCTGTGTGTGTTTGTGTTTTGTGGACATTCTCTATGGACTTTAAGGTTTTGAATGCATTTTAGCAGGACTCATTTTGTTTTCTGCTGGCAAACGCTAATTGGTTCCACCTGGAGTCAAATCCTCCACACCTTCGAGTTTTCTAGGAAGAAAGCTTCAGAAACCTGAGAAAACATGATATTTCTTTCTGTAAACATGACATTGGATGCATTTGCCGAACAGGAAGATTGTGCTTTTCCCCAAAACCACTTTCACGGTGATTTTTTGGTTAAATTTCACTTCAAAGTACAACAATTTGTCCAGATACTCCTGGATGAAAACAAAACTACCCGGTGTGTTGTGGCTATCTCAATCTGAGACATTGCTACAGCCTCTGTGTTTGTTTGTGTTTTCTGGACACTTTCTATGGACTTTATGGATTTGAATGCTTTTCAGCATGTAAGTTTTTGTTTTTAGCTGGCAAACGCTAATTGGTTCCACCTGGAGTCAAATCCTCCACACATTCGAGTTTTCCAGGAAGAAAGCTTCAGAAACCTGAGAAAACATGATATTTGTATCTGTAAACATGACATTGGATGCATTTGCCGAACAGGAAGATTGTGCTTTTCCCCAAAACTACTTTCACGTTGATTTTTTGGTTAAATTTCACTTCAAAACTGCAACAATTTGTCCAGATACTCCTGGATGAAAACAAAGATATGTGGTGATTTTTAGCTATCTCAATCCCAGATCTTGCTACAGCCTCTGTGTATGTTTGTGTTTTCTGGACATTCTCTATGGACTTTACGGTTTTGAATGAATTTTAGCAGGACCCTTTTTGTTTTCTGCTGGCAAACGCTAATTGGTTCCACCTGGAGTCAAATCCTCCACACATTCGAGTTTTCTAGGAAGAAAGCTTCAGAAACCTGAGAAAACATGATATTTCTTTCTGTAAACATGACATTGGATGCATTTGCCGAACAGGAAGATTGTGCTTTTCCCCAAAACCACTTTCACGGTGATTTTTTGGTTAAATTTCACTTCAAAGTACAACAATTTTTCCAGATACTCCTGGATGAATACAAAACTATATGGTGTGTTGTGGCTATCTCAATCCCAGATCTTGCTACAGCCTCTGTGTGTGTTTGTGTTTTCTGGACATTCTCCATGGAATTTACAGTTTTGAATGCATTTTAGCATGTAAGTTTTTGTTTTTAGCTGCCAAACACTAATTTGTTCCACCTTGATCAAAAGCAGCACACATTCGAGTTTTCTAGGAAGAAAGCTTCAGAAACCAGAGAAAACATGATATTTCTTTCTGTAAACATGACATTGGATGCATTTGCCGAAGAGGAAGATTGTGCTATTCTCCAAAACCACTTTCACGGTGATTTTTTGGTTAAATTTCACTTCAAAGCACAACAATTTGTCCAGATACTCCTGGATGAAAACAAAACTATCTGCTGTGTTGTGGCTATTCAATCCCAGATATTGCAACAGCCTCTGTGTATGTTTGTGTTTTCTGGAAATTCTCTATGGATTTTACGGTTTTGAACGCATTTAAGCCGGTCAGGTTTTGTTTTTAGCTGCCAAACGCTAATTGGTTCCACCTGGAGTCAAATCCTCCACACCTTCGAGTTTTCCAGGAAGAAAGCTTCAGAAACCTGAGAAAACATGATATTTGTATCTGTAAACATGACATTGGATGCATTTTTCGAACAGGAAGATTGTGCTTTTCTCCAAAACCACTTTCATGGTGATTTTTTGGTTAAATTTCACTTCAAATCTACAACAATTTGTCCAGACACTCCTGGATGAAAACAAAGATATCTGGTGATTTTTAGCTATCTCAATTCTAGATATTGCTACAGCCTCTGTGTGTGTTTGTGTTTTGTGGACATTCTCAATGGACTTTAAGATTTTGAATGCATTTTAGCAGGACTCATTTTGTTTTCTGCTGGCAAACGCTAATTGGTTCCACCTGGAGTCAAATCCTCCACACCTTCGAGTTTTCTAGGAAGAAAGCTTCAGAAACCTGAGAAAACATGATATTTCTTTCTGTAAACATGACATTGGATGCATTTGCGGAACAGGAAGATTGTGCTTTTCCCCAAAACCACTTTCACGGTGATTTTTTGGTTAAATTTCACTTCAAAGTACAACAATTTGTCCAGATACTCCTGGATGAAAACAAAACTACCCGGTGTGTTGTGGCTATCTCAATCTGAGATATTGCTACAGCCTCTGTGTGTGTTTGTGTTTTCTGGACACTTTCTATGGACTTTATGGATTTGAATGCTTTTCAGCATGTAAGTTTTTGTTTTTAGCTGGCAAACGCTAATTGGTTCCACCTGGAGTCAAATCCTCCACACATTCGAGTTTTCCAGGAAGAAAGCTTCAGAAACCTGAGAAAACATGATATTTGTATCTGTAAACATGACATTGGATGCATTTGCCGAATAGGAAGATTGTGCTTTTCCCCAAAACTACTTTCACGTTGATTTTTTGGTTAAATTTCACTTCAAAACTGCAACAATTTGTCCAGATACTCCTGGATGAAAACAAAGATATGTGGTGATTTTTAGCTATCTCAATCCCAGATCTTGCTACAGCCTCTGTGTGTGTTTGTGTTTTCTGGACATTCTCTATGGACTTTACTTTTTTGAATGAATTTTAGCAGGACCCTTTTTGTTTTCTGCTGGCAAACGCTAATTGGTTCCACCTGGAGTCAAATCCTCCACACATTCGAGTTTTCTAGGAAGAAAGCTTCAGAAACCTGAGAAAACATGATATTTCTTTCTGTAAACATGACATTGGATGCATTTGCCGAGCAGGAAGATTGTGCTTTTCCCCAAAACCACTTTCACGGTGATTTTTTGGTTAAATTTCACTTCAAAGTACAACAATTTGTCCAGATACTCCTGGATGAAAACAAAACTATCGGGTGTGTTGTGGCTATCTCAATCTGAGATATTGCAACAGCCTCTGTGTGAGTTTGTGTTTTCTGGACATTCTCTATGGACTTTATGGTTTTCAATGCATTTCAGCATGTAAGTTTTTGTTTTTAGCTGCCAAACGCTAATTGGTTCCACCTGGAGTCAAATCCTCCACACATTCGAGTTTTCCAGGAAGAAAGCTTCAGAAACCTGAGAAAACATGATATTTGTATCTGTAAACATGACATTGGATGCATTTGCCGAACAGCAAGATTGTGCTTTTCCCCAAAACCACTTTCACGGTGATTTTTTGGTTAAATTTCACTTCAAAAGTACAACAATTTGTCCAGATACTCCTGGATGAAAACAAAGATATCTGGTGATTTTTAGCTATCTCAATCCCAGATCTTGCTACAGCCTCTGTGTGTGTTTGTGTTTTCTGGACATTCTCTATGGACTTTACGGTTTTGAATGCATTTTAGCAGGACCCTTTTTGTTTTATACTGGTAAACGCTATTTGGTTCCACCTGGAGTCAAATCCTCCACACCTTCGAGTTTTCTAGGGAGAAAGCTTCAGAAACCTGAGAAAACATGATATTTCTTTCTGTAAACATGACATTGGATGCATTTGCCGAACAGGAAGATTGTGCTTTTCCCCAAAGCTACTTTCACGGTGATTTTTGGTTAAATTTCACTTCAAAGTACAACAATTTTTCCAGATACTCCTGGATGAATACAAAACTATATGGTGTGTTGTGGCTATCTCAATCCCAGATCTTGCTACAGCCTCTGTGTGTGTTTGTGTTTTCTGGACATTCTCCATGGACTTTATGATTTTGAATTCATTTTAGCATGTAAGTTTTTGTTTTTAGCTGCCAAACGCTAATTTGTTCCACCTTGATCAAATCCAGCACACATTCGAGTTTTCTAGGAAGAAAGCTTCAGAAACCTTAGAAAACATGATATTTCTTTCTGTAAACATGACATTGGATGCATTTGCCGAACAGGAAGATTGTGCTTTTCCCCAAAACCACTTTCACGGTGATTTTTTGGTTAAATTTCACTTCAAAGCACAACAATTTGTCCAGATACTCCTGGATGAAAACAAAACTATCTGCTGTGTTGTGGCTATCTCAATCCCAGATATTGCAACAGCCTCTTTGTGTGTTTGTGTTTTCTGGACATTCTCTATGGACTTTACGGTTTTGAATGCATTTTAGCATGTAAGGTTTTGTTTTTAGCTGCCAAACACTAATTTATTCCACCTGGAGTCAAATCCTCCACACATTCGAGTTTTCTAGGAAGAAAGCTTCAGAAACCTGAGAAAACATGATATTTCTTTCTGTAAACATGACATTGGATGCATTTGCAGAACAGGAAGATTGTGCTTTTCTCCAAAACCACTTTCACGTTGATTTTTTGGTTACATTTCACTTCAAAACTACAACAATTTGTCCACATACTCCTGGATGAAAACAAAGATATCTGGTGATTTTTAGCTATCTAAATCCTAGATCGTGCTACAGCCTCTGTGTTTGTTTGTGTTTTGTGGACATTCTCTATGGACTTTAAGGTTTTGAATGCATTTTAGCAGGACTCTTTTTGTTTTCTGCTGTCAAACACTAATTGTTTCCACCTGGAGTCAAATCCTCCACACATCCGAGTTTTCTAGGAAGAAAGCTTCAGAAACCTGAGAAAACATGATATTTCTTTCTGTAAACATGACATTGGATGCATTTGCCGAACAGGAAGATTGTGCTTTTCCCCAAAACCACTTTCACCGTGATTTTTTGTTAAATTTCACTTCAAAGTACAACAATTTGTCCAGATACTCCTGGATGAAAACAAAACTACCCGGTGTGTTGTGGCTATCTCAATCCCAGATATTGCAACAGCCTCTGTGTGTTTCTGTTTTCTGGACATTCTCTATGGACTTTATGGTTTTGAATGCATTTCAGCAGGACTCTTTTTGTTTTCTGCTGGCAAACGCTAATTGGTTCTACCTGGAATCAAATCCTGCACACATTCGAGTTTTCTAGGAAGAAAGCTTCAGAAACCTGAGAAAACATGATATTTCTTTCTGTAAACATGACATTGGATGCATTTGCCGAACAGGAAGATTGTGCTATTCTCCAAAACCACTTTCACGGTGATTTTTTGGTTAAATTTCACTTCAAATACAACAATTTGTCCAGATACTCCTGGATGAAAACAAAACTATCCGGTGTGTTGTGGCTATCTCAATCTGATATCTTGCTACAGGCTCTGTGTGTGTTTGTGTTTTCTGGACATTCTCTATGGACTTTACAGTTTTGAATGCATTTTAGCATGTCAGTTTTTGTTTTTAGCTGCCAAACGCTAATTGGTTCCACCTGGAGTCAAATCCTGCACTCATTCTAGTTTTCTAGGAAGAAAGCTTCATAAACCTGAGAAAACATGATATTTATTTCTGTAAACATGACATTGGATGCATTTGCCGAACAGGAAGATTGTGCTTTTCCCCAAAACCACTTTCACGGTGATTTTTTGGTTAAATTTCACTTCAAAACTACAACAATTTGTCCAGATACTCCTGGATGAAAACAAAGATATCTGGTGATTTTTAGCTATGTAAATCCTAGATCTTGCAAAGCCTCTGTGTTTATTTGTGTTTTGTGGACATTCTCTATGGACTTTAAGGTTTTGAATGCATTTTAGCAGGACTCTTTGTTTTCTGCTGGCAAACGCTAATTGGTTCCACCTGGAGTCAAATCCTCCACACATCCGAGTTTTTTAGGAAGAAAGCTTCAGAAACCTGAGAAAACATGATATTTCTTTCTGTAAACATGACATTGGATGCATTTGCCGAACAGGAAGATTGTGCTTTTCCCCAAAAGCACTTTCACGGTGATTTTTTGGTTAAATTTCACTTCAAAACTACAACAATTTGTCCAGATACTCCTGGATGAAAACAAAACTATCCGGTGTGTTGTGGCTATCTCAATCCCAGGTATTGCAACAGCCTCTGTGTGTGTTTGTGTTTTCTGGACATTCTCTATGGACTTTATGGTTTTGAATGCATTTTAGCATGTAAGTTTTTGTTTTTAGCTGCCAAACGCTAATTGGTTCAACCTGGAGTCAAATCCTGCACTCATTCCAGTTTTCTAGGAAGAAAGCTTCAGAAACCTGAGAAAACATGATATTTCTTTCTGTAAACATGACATTGGATGCATGCGCCGAACAGGAAGATTGTGCTATTCTCCAAAACCACTTTCACGGTGATTTTTTGGTTAAATTTCACTTCAAATACAACAATTTGTCCAGATACTCCTGGATGAAAACAAAACTATCCGGTGTGTTGTGGCTATCTCAATCTGATATCTTGCTACAGGCTCTGTGTGTGTTTGTGTTTTCTGGACATTCTCTATGGACTTTACAGTTTTGAATGCATTTTAGCATGTAAGTTTTTGTTTTTAGCTGCCAAACGCTAATTTATTCCACCTGGAGTCAAATCCTGCACACATTCGAGTTTTCTAGGAAGAAAGCTTCAGAAACCTGAGAAAACATGATATTTCTTTCTGTAAACATGACATTGGATGCTTTTGCCGAACAGGAAGATTGTGCTTTTCCCCAAAACCACTTTCATGGAGATTTTTTGGTTAAATTTCACTTCAAAACTACAACAATTTGTCCAGATACTCCTGGATGAAAACAAAACTATCTGGTGATTTTTAGCTATCTCAATCCCAGATCTTGCTACAGCCTCTGTGTGTTTGTGTTTTGTGGACATTCTCTATGGACTTTAAGTTTTTGAATGCATTTTAGCAGGACTCTTTTTGTTTTCTGCTGGCAAATGCTAATTGTTTCCACCTGGAGTCAAATCCAGCACACAGTCGAGTTATCTAGGAAGAAAGCTTCAGAAACCTGAGAAAACATGATATTTATTTCTGTAAACATGACATTGGATGCATTTGCCGAACAGCAAGATTGTGCTTTTCCCCAAAAGCACTTTCACGGTGACTTTTTGGTAAAATTTCACTTCAAAACTACAACAATTTGTCTAGATACTCCTGGATGAAAACAAAGATATCTGGTGATTTTTACCTATCTAAATCCTAGATCTTGCAAAGCCTCTGTGTTTGTTTGTGTTTTCTGGACCTTCTCAATGGACTTTATGGTTGTGAATGCATTTTAGCATGTAAGTTTTTGTTTTTTGCTGGAAAACGCTAATTGGTTCCACCTGGAGTCAAATCCTTTACACATTCGAGTTTTCTAGGAAGAAAGCTCCAGAAACCTGAGAAAACATGATATTTCTTTCTGTAAACATGACATTGGATGCATTTGCCGAACAGGAAGATTGTGCTTTTCCCCAAAACCACTTTCACGGTGATTTTTTGGTAAAATTTCACTTCAAAACTAGAACAATTTGTCCAGATACTCCTGGATGAAAACAAAGATATCTGGTGATTTTTAGCTATGTAAATCCTAGATCTTGCAAAGCCTCTGTGTTTGTTTGTGTTTTGTGGACATTCTCTATGGACTTTAAGGTTTTGAATGCATTTTAGCAGGACTCTTTCTTTTCTGCTGGCAAACGCTAATTGGTTCCACCTGGAGTCAAATCCTCCACACCTTCGAGTTTTCTAGGAAGAAAGCTTCAGAAACCTGAGAAAACATGATATTTCTTTCTGTAAACATGACATTGGATGCATTTGCCGAACAGGAAGATTGTGCTTTTCCCCAAAAGCACTTTCACGGTGATTTTTTGGTTAAATTTCACTTCAAAACTACAACAATTTGTCCAGATATTCCTGGATGAAAACAAAACTATCTGGTGTGTTGTGGCTATCTCATTCCCAGGTATTGCAACAGCCTCTGTGTTTGTTTGTGCTTTCTGGACATTCTCCATGGACTTTATGGTTTTGAATAGATTTTAGCATGTAAGTTTTTGTTTTTAGCTGCCAAACGCTAATTGGTTCCACCTGGATCAAATCCAGCACACATTCGAGTTTTCTAGGAACAAAGCTTCAGAAACCTGAGAAAACATGATATTTCTTTCTGTAAACATGACATTGGATGCATTCGCCGAACAGGAAGATTGTGCTATTCTCCAAAACCACTTTCATGGTGATTTTTTGGTTAAATTTCACTTCAAAAGTACAACAATTTGCCCAGATACTCCTGGATGAAAACAGAACTATCTGGTGATTTTTAGCTATCTCAATCCCAGATCGTGCTACAGCCTCTGTGTTTGTTTGTGTTTTCTGGATATTCCCTATGGACTTTACAGTTTTGAATGCATTTTAGCATGTAAGTTTTTGTTTTTAGCTGCCAAACGCTAATTGGTTCCACCTGGATCAAATCCTCTACACATTCGAGTTTTCTAGGAAGAAAGCTTCAGAAACCTGAGAAAACATGATATTTCTTTCTGTAAACATGACATTGGATGCATTCGCCGAACAGGAAGTTTGTGCTATTCTCCAAAACCACTTTCACGGTGATTTTTTGGTTAAATTTCACTTCAAAACTACAACAATTTGTACAGATACTCCTGGATGAAAACAAAGATATCTAGAGATTTTTAGCTATCTCAATCCCTGATCTTGCTACAGCCTCTGTGTGTGTTTTTGTTTTGTGCACATTCTCTATGGACTTTAAGGTTTCGAATGCATTTTAGGAGGACTCTTTTTGTTTTCTGCTTGCAAATGCTAATTGGTTCCACCTGGAGTCAAATCCTGCACACATTCGAGTTTTCTAGGAAGAAAGCTCCAGAAACCTGAGAAAACATGATATTTCTTTCTGTAAACATGACATTGGATGCATTTGCCGAACAGGAAGATTGTGCTTTTCCCCAAAACCACTTTCACGGTGATTTTTTGGTTAAATTTCACTTCAAAGTACAACAATTTTTCCAGATACTCGTGGATGAAAACAAAACTATCTGGTGTGTTGTGGCTATCTCAATCCCAGATCTTGCTACAGCCTCTGTGTTTGTTTGTGCTTTCTGGACATTCTCCATGGACTTTATAGTTTTGAATGGATTTTAGCATGTAAGTTTTTGTTTTAAGCTGCCAAACGTCAATTGGTTGCACCTGGAGTCAAATCCTCGAAAACATTCGAGTTTTCTAGGAAGAAAGCTTCAGAAACCTGAGAAAACATATTTCTTTCTGTAAACATGACATTGGATGCATTTGCCGAACAGGAAGATTGTGCTTTTCCCCAAAAGCACTTTCACGGTGATTTTTTGGTTAAATTTCACTTCAAAAGTACAACAATTTGTCCAGATACTCCTGGATGAAAACAAAACTATCTGCTGTGTTGTGGCTATCTCAGTCCCAGTTCTTGCTACAGCCTCTGTGTTTGTGTTTTGTGGACATTCTCTATGGACTTTACGGATTTGAATGCATTTTAGCATGTAAGGTTTTGTTTTTAGCTGCCAAACGCTAATTGGATCCACCTGGAGTCAAATCCTCCACACATACGAGTTTTCTAGGAAGAAAGCTTCAGAAACCTGAGAAAACATGATATTTCTTTCTGTAAACATGACATTGGATGCATTTGCAGAACAGGAAGATTTTGCTATTCTCCAAAACCACTTTCCCGGTGAATTTTTAGTTAAATTTCACTTCAAATACAACAATTGGTCCAGATACTCCTGGATGAAAACAAAACTATCTGGTGATTTTTAGCTATCTCAATTCTAGATATTGCTACAGCCTCTGTGTTTGTTTGTGTTTTCTGGACATTCTCTATGGACTTTACAGTTTTGAATGCATTTTAGCATGTAAGTTTTTGTTTTTAGCTGCCAAACGCTAATTGGTTCCACCTGGAGTAAAATCCGGCACACATTCGAGTTTTCTAGGAAGAAAGCTTCAGAAACCTGAGAAAACATGATATTTCTTTCTGTAAACATGACATTGGATGCATTTGCTGAACAGGAAGATTGTGCTTTTCCTCTAAACCACTTTCACGGTGATTTTTTGGTTAAATTTCACTTCAAAAGTACAACAATTTGTACAGATACTCCTGGTTGAAAACAAAGATATCTGGAGATTTTTAGCTATCTCAATCCCAGATCTTGCTACAGCCTCTGTGTGTGTTTGTGTTTTGTGGACATTCTCTATGGACTTTAAGGTTTCGAATGCATTTTAGGAGGACTCTTTTTGTTTTCTGCTGGCAAATGCTAATTGGTTCCACCTGGAGTCAAATCCTGCACACATTCGAGTTTTCTAGGAAGAAAGCTCCAGAAACCTGAGAAAACATGATATTTCTTTCTGTAAACATGACATTGGATGCATTTGCCGAACAGGAAGATTGTGCTTTTCCCCAAAACCACTTTCACGGTGATTTTTTGGTAAAATTTCACTTCAAAACTACAACAATTTGTCCAGATACTCGTGGATGAAAACAAAACTATCTGGTGTGTTGTGGCTATCTCAATCCCAGATCTTACTACAGCCTCTGTGTGTGTTTGTGTTTTCTGGACATTCTCTATGGACTTTATGGTTTTGAATGCATTTTAGCATGTAAGGTTTTGTTTTTAGCTGCCAAACGCTAATTGGTTCCACCTGAAGTCAAATCCTCCACACATTCGAGTTTTCTAGGCAGAAAGCTTCAGAAACCTGAGAAAACATGATATTTGTATTTGTAAACATGACATTGGATGCACTAGCCAAACAGGAAGATTGTGCTTTTCTCCAAAACCACTTTCACAGTGATTTTTGTTAAATTTCACTGGAAATCCACAACAATTCGTCCAGATAATCCTGGATGAAAACAAAACTATCTGGTGTGTTGTGGCTATCTCAATCATAGATCTTGCTACAGCCTCTGTGTTTGTGTTTTCTGGACATTCTCTATGGACTTGACGGTTTTGAATGCATTTTAGCATGTAAGTTTTGTTTTTAGCTGCCATACGCTAATTGGTTCCACCTGGAGTCAAATCCTGCACACATTCGAGTTTTCTAGGAAGAAAGCTTCAGAAACCTGAGAAAACATGATATTTCTTTCTGTAAACATGACATTGGATGCACTAGCCAAACAGGAAGATTGTGCTTTTCTCCAAAACCACTTTCACGGTGATTGTTTGGTTAAATTTCACTTCAAAACTACAACAATTTTTCCAGATACTCCTGGATGAAAACAAAGATATCTGGTTGTTTTTAGCTATCTCATTCCCAGATCTTGCTACAGCCTCTGTGTGTGTTTGTGTTTTCTGGACATTCTCTATGGACTTGAAAGTTTTGAATGCATTTTAGCATGAAAGTTTTTGTTTTTAGCTGCGAAACGCTAATTGGTTCCTCCTGGAGTCAAATACTCCACACATTCGAGTTTTCTAGGAAGAAAGCTTCAGAAACCTGAGAAAACATGATATTTGTATTTGTAAACATGACATTGGATGCACTAGCCCAACAGAAAGATTGCACTTTTCTCCAAAAGCACTTTCACGGTGATTTTTGGTTAAATTTCCTCTGAAATCCACAACAATTTGTCCTGATACTCCTTGATGAAAACAGAACGATCTGGTGTGTTGTGGCTATCTCAATCCCAGTTCTTGCTACAGCCTCTGTGTGTGTTTGTGTTTTCTGGACATTCTCTATGGACTTGAATGTTTTGAATGCATTTTCGCAGGGCCCTTTTTGTTTTCTTCTGGCAAACGCTAATTGGTTCCACCTGGAGTCAAATCCGCCACACAGTCGAGTTTTCTAGGTAGAAAGCTCCAGAAACCTGAGAAAACATGATATTTCTTTCTGTAAACATGACATTGGATGCATTTGCTGAACAGGAAGATTGTGCTTTTCTCCAAAACCACTTTCACGGTGATTTTTTGGTTAAATTTCACTTCAAACCTACAACAATTTGTCCAGATACTCCTGGATGAAAACAAAACTATCTGGTGTGTTGTGGCTATCTCAATCCCAGATCTTGCTACAGCCTCTGTGTGTGTTTGTGTTTTTTGGACATTCTCTATGGACTTGAAAGTTTTGAATGCATTTTAGCAGGGCCCTTTTTGTTTTCTCCTGGCAAACACTAATTGGTTCCACCTGGAGTCAAATCCGCCACACAGTCGAGTTTTCTAGGAAGAAAGCTCCAGAAACCTGAGAAAACATGATATTTCTTTCTGTAAACATGACATTGGATGCATTTGCCGAACAGGAAGATTGTGCTTTTCCCCAAAACCACTTTCACGGTGATTTTTTGGTTAAATTTCACTTCAAAACTACAACAATTTGTCTAGATACTCCTGAATGCAAACAAAGATATCTGGTTGTTTTTAGCTATCTCAATCCCAGATCTTGCTACAGCCTCTGTGTGTGTTTGTGTTTTCTGGACATTCTCTATGGACTTTACAGTTTTGAATGCATTTTAGCAGGACCCTTTTTGTTTTTAGCTGCCAAACGCTAATTGGTTCCACCTGGAGTCAAATCCTCCACTCATTCGAGTTTTCTAGGGAGAAAACTTCAGAAACCTTAGAAAACATGATATTTGTATTTGTAAACATGACATTGGATGCATTTGCCGAACAGGAAGATTGTGCTTTTCCCCAAAACCACTTTCACGGTGATTTTTTGGTTAAATTTCACTTCAAATCTACAACAATTTGTCTAGATACTCCTGAATGCAAACAAAGATATCTGGTTGTTTTTAGCTATCTCAATCCCAGATCTTGCTACAGCCTCTGTGTGTGTTAGTGTTTTCTGGACATTCTCTATGGACTTTACAGTTTTGAATGCATTTTAGCAAGACCCTTTTTGTTTTTAGCTGCCAAACGCTAATTGGTTCCACCTGGAGTCAAATCCTCCACTCATTCGAGTTTTCTAGGAAGAAAGCTTCAGAAACCTGAGAAAACATGATATTTCTTTCTGTAAACATGACATTGGATGCCTTTGCCGAACAGGAAGATTGTGCATTTCTCCAAAACCGCTTTCACGGTGATTTTTGTTAAATTTCACAAGAAATCCACAACAATTTGTCCAGATAATCCTGGATGAAAACAAAACTATCTAGTGTGTTGTGGCTATCTCAATCCCAGATATTGCTAGAGCCTCTGTGTGTGTTTGTGTTTTCTGGACATTCTCTATGGACTTTATGGTTTCGAATGCATTTTAGGAGGACTCTTTTTGTTTTCTGCTGGCAAATGCTAATTGGTTCCACCTGGAGTCAAATCCTGCACACATTCGAGTTTTCTAGGAAGAAAGCTCCAGAAACCTGAGAAAACATGATATTTCTTTCTGTAAACATGACATTGGATGCATTTGCCGAACAGGAAGATTGTGCTTTTCCCCAAAACCACTTTCACGGTGATTTTTTGGTAAAATTTCACTTCAAAACTACAACAATTTGTCCAGATACTCCTGGATGAAAACAAAGATATCTGGTGATTTTTAGCTATGTAAATCCTAGATCTTGCAAAGCCTCTGTGTTTGTTTGTGTTTTGTGGACATTCTCTATGGACTTTAAGGTTTTGAATGCATTTTAGCAGGACTCTTTCTTTTCTGCTGGCAAACGCTAATTGGTTCCACCTGGAGTCAAATCCTCCACACCTTCGAGTTTTCTAGGAAGAAAGCTTCAGAAACCTGAGAAAACATGATATTTCTTTCTGTAAACATGACATTGGATGCATTTGCCGAACAGGAAGATTGTGCTTTTCCCCAAAAGCACTTTCACGGTGATTTTTTGGTTAAATTTCACTTCAAAACTACAACAATTTGTCCAGATACTCCTGGATGAAAACAAAACTATCTGGTGTGTTGTGGCTATCTCAATCCCAGGTATTGCAACAGCCTCTGTGTTTGTTTGTGCTTTCTGGACATTCTCCATGGACTTTATGGTTTTGAAAAGATTTTAGCATGTAAGTTTTTGTTTTTAGCTGCCAAACGCTAATTGGTTCCACCTGGATCAAATCCAGCACACATTCGAGTTTTCTAGGAACAAAGCTTCAGAAACCTGAGAAACCATGATATTTCTTTCTGTAAACATGACATTGGATGCATTCGCCGAACAGGAAGATTGTGCTATTCTCCAAAACCACTTTCATGGTGATTTTTTGGTTAAATTTCACTTCAAAAGTACAACAATTTGCCCAGATACTCCTGGATGAAAACAGAACTATCTGGTGATTTTTAGCTATCTCAATCCCAGATCGTGCTACAGCCTCTGTGTTTGTTTGTGTTTTCTGGATATTCCCTATGGACTTTACAGTTTTGAATGCATTTTAGCATGTAAGTTTTTGTTTTTAGCTGCCAAACGCTAATTGGTTCCACCTGGATCAAATCCTCTACACATTCGAGTTTTCTAGGAAGAAAGCTTCAGAAACCTGAGAAAACATGATATTTCTTTCTGTAAACATGACATTGGATGCATTCGCCAAACAGGAAGTTTGTGCTATTCTCCAAAACCACTTTCACGGTGATTTTTCGGTTAAATTTCACTTCAAAACTACAACAATTTGTACAGATACTCCTGGATGAAAACAAAGATATCTAGAGATTTTTAGCTATCTCAATCCCTGATCTTGCTACAGCCTCTGTGTGTGTTTTTGTTTTGTGCACATTCTCTATGGACTTTAAGGTTTCGAATGCATTTTAGGAGGACTCTTTTTGTTTTCTGCTTGCAAATGCTAATTGGTTCCACCTGGAGTCAAATCCTGCACACATTCGAGTTTTCTAGGAAGAAAGCTCCAGAAACCTGAGAAAACATGATATTTCTTTCTGTAAACATGACATTGGATGCATTTGCCGAACAGGAAGATTGTGCTTTTCCCCAAAACCACTTTCACGGTGATTTTTTGGTTAAATTTCACTTCAAAGTACAACAATTTTTCCAGATACTCGTGGATGAAAACAAAACTATCTGGTGTGTTGTGGCTATCTCAATCCCAGATCTTGCTACAGCCTCTGTGTTTGTTTGTGTTTTCTGGACATTCTCCATGGACTTTATAGTTTTGAATGGATTTTAGCATGTAAGTTTTTGTTTTAAGCTGCCAAACGTTAATTGGTTGCACCTGGAGTCAAATCCTCGAAAACATTCGAGTTTTCTAGGAAGAAAGCTTCAGAAACCTGAGAAAACATATTTCTTTCTGTAAACATGACATTGGATGCATTTGCCGAACAGGAAGATTGTGCTTTTCCCCAAAAGCACTTTCACGGTGATTTTTTGGTTAAATTTCACTTCAAAAGTACAACAATTTGTCCAGATACTCCTGGATGAAAACAAAATTATCTGCTGTGTTGTGGCTATCTCAATCCCAGTTCTTGCTACAGCCTCTGTGTTTGTGTTTTGTGGACATTCTCTATGGACTTTACGGTTTTGAATGCATTTTAGCATGTAAGGTTTTGTTTTTAGCTGCCAAACGCTAATTGGATCCACCTGGAGTCAAATCCTCCACACATTCGAGTTTTCTAGGAAGAAAGCTTCAGAAACCTGAGAAAACATGATATTTCTTTCTGTAAACATGACATTGGATGCATTTGCAGAACAGGAAGATTTTGCTATTCTCCAAAACCACTTTCCCGGTGAATTTTTAGTTAAATTTCACTTCAAATACAACAATTGGTCCAGATACTCCTGGATGAAAACAAAACTATCTGGTGATTTTTAGCTATCTCAATCCCAGATCTTCCTACAGCCTCTGTGTTTGTTTGTGTTTTCTGGACATTCTCTATGGACTTTACAGTTTTGAATGCATTTTAGCATGTAAGTTTTTGTTTTTAGCTGCCAAACGCTAATTGGTTCCACCTGGAGTAAAATCCGGCACACATTCGAGTTTTCTAGGGAGAAAACTTCAGAAACCTTAGAAAACATGATATTTGTATTTGTAAACATGACATTGGATGAATTTGCCGAACAGGAAGATTGTGCTTTTCCCCAAAACCACTTTCACGGTGATTTTTTGGTTAAATTTCACTTCAAATCTACAACAATTTGTCTAGATACTCCTGAATGCAAACAAAGATATCTGGTTGTTTTTAGCTATCTCAATCCCAGATCTTGCTACAGCCTCTGTGTGTGTTAGTGTTTTCTGGACATTCTCTATGGACTTTACAGTTTTGAATGCATTTTAGCAGGACCCTTTTTGTTTTTAGCTGCCAAACGCTAATTGGTTCCACCTGGAGTCAAATCCTCCACTCATTCGAGTTTTCTAGGAAGAAAGCTTCAGAAACCTGAGAAAACATGATATTTCTTTCTGTAAACATGACATTGGATGCATTTGCCGAACAGGAAGATTGTGCATTTCTCCAAAACCGCTTTCACGGTGATTTTTGTTAAATTTCACAAGAAATCCACAACAATTTGTCCAGATAATCCTGGATGAAAACAAAACTATCTAGTGTGTTGTGGCTATCTCAATCCCAGATCTTGCTAGAGCCTCTGTGTGTGTTTGTGTTTTCTGGACATTCTCTATGGACTTTACGGTTTTGAATGCATTTTAGCATGTAAGGTTTTGTTTTCAGCTGGGAAACGCTAACTGGTTCCACCTGGAGTCAAATCCTCCACACATTCGAGTTTTCTAGGAAGAAAGCTCCAGAAACTTGAGAAAACATGATATTTATTTCTGTAAACATGACATTGGATGCATTTGCCGAACAGGAATATTCTGCTTTTCTCCAAAACCACTTTCACGGCGATTTTTTGGTTAAATTTCACTTTAAAACTACAACAATTTGTCCAGATACTCCTGGATGAAAACAAAGATATCTTTTGATTTTTAGCTGTCTCAATCCCAGATCTTGCTGCAGCCTCTGTGTGTGTTTGTGTTTTCTGGACAGTCTCTATGGACTTTACGGTTTTGAATGCAATTTAGCAGGACCCTTTTTGTTTTTAGCTGGCAAACGCTAATTGGTTCCATCTGGAGTCAAATCCTCCACACATTCGAGTTTTCTAGGAAGAAATCTTAAGAAACCTGAGAAAACATATTTATTTTTGTAAACATGACATTGGATTCATTTGATGAACAGAAAGGTTGTGCTTTTCTCCAAAACCACTTTCACGGTGATTTTTGGTTAAATTTCATCTGAAATCAACAACAATTTGTCCAGATACTCCTGGATGAAAACAAAACTATCTGGTGTGTTGTGGCTATCTCAGTCCCAGATCTTGCTACAGTCTCTGTGTGTGTTTGTGTTTTCTGGACATTCTCTATGGACTTTACGGTTTTAAATGCATTTTTGCATGTAAGGTTTTGTTTTTAGCTGCCAAACGCTAATTGGTTCCACCTGGAGTCGAATCCTCCACTCATTCGAGTTTTCTAGGAAGAAAGCTCCAGAAACCTGAGAAAACATGATATTTCTTTCTGTAAGCATGACATTGGATGCATTTGCCGAACAGGAAGATTGTGCTTTTCTCCAAAACCACTTTCACGGTGATTGTTTGGTTAAATTTCACTTCAAAACAACAACATTTTGTCCAGATACTCCTGGATGAAAACAAAACTATCTGGTGATTTTTAGCTATCACAATCCCAGATCTTGCTACAGCCTCTGTGTGTGTTTGTGTTTTCTGGACATTCTCTATGGACTTTACGGTTTTGAATGCATTTTAGCATGTAAGTTTTTGTTTTCTGCTGGCAAACGCTAACTGGTTCCACCTGGAGTCAAATCCTCCAGACATTCGAGTTTTCTAGGAAGAAAGCCTCAGAAACCTGAGAAAACATGGTATTTCTTTCTGTAAACATGACATTGTATGCACTTGCCGAACAGGAAGATTGTGCTATTCTCGAAAACCACTTTCACGGTGATTTTTTGGTTAAATTTCACTTCAAAACTACAACAATTTGTCCGGATACTCCTGGAAGAAAACAAAACTATCTGGTGATTTTTAGCTATCTCAATCCCAGATCTTGCTACAGCCTCTGTGTGTGTTTGTGTTTTCTGGACATTCTCTATGGACTTTACGGTTTTGAATGCATTTTAGCATGTAAGTTTTGGCTTTCAGCTGCCAAACACTAGTTGGTTCCACCTGGAGTCAAAACCGCCACACATTCGAGTTTTCTATGAAGAAAGCTTCAGAAACCTGAGAAAACATGATATTTCTTTCTGTAAACATGACATTGGATGCCTTTGCTGAACAGGAAGATTGTGCTTTTCTCCAAAACCACTTTCAAGGTGATTTTTTGGTTACCGTTCACTTGAAAACTACAACAATTTTTCCAGATACTCCTGGATGAAAACAAAGATATCAGGTTGTTTTTAGCTATCTCAATCCCAGATCTTGCTACAGCCTCTGTGTGTGTTTGTGTTTTCTGGACATTCTCTATGGACTTGAAAGTTTTGAATGCATTTTAGCATGAAAGTTTTTGTTTTTAGCTGCGAAATGCTAATTGGTTCCTCCTGGAGTCAAATACTCCACACATTCGAGTTTTCTAGGAAAAAAGCTTCAGAAACCTGATAAAACATGATATTTGTATTTGTAAACATGACATTGGATGCACTAGCCAAACAGAAAGATTGCACTTTTCTCCAAAAGCACTTTCACGGTGATTTTTGGTTAAATTTCCTCTGAAATCCACAACAATTTGTCCTGATACTCCTTGATGAAAACAAAACGATCTGGTGTGTTGTGGCTATCTCAATCCCAGATCTTGCTACAGCCTCTGTGTGTGTTTGTGTTTTCTGGACATTCTCTATGGACTTTACAGTTTTGAATGCATTTTAGCAGGGCCCTTTTTGTTTTCTTCTGGCAAACGCTAATTGGTTCCACCTGGAGTCAAATCCGCCACACAGTCGAGTTTTCTAGGTCGAAAGCTCCAGAAACCTGAGAAAACATGATATTTCTTTCTGTAAACATGACATTGGATGCATTTGCCGAACAGGAAGATTGTGCTTTTCTCCAAAACCACTTTCACGGTGATTTTTTGGTTAAATTTCACTTCAAACCTACAACAATTTGTCCAGATACTCCTGGATGAAAACAAAACTATCTGGTGTGTTGTGGCTATCTCAATCCCAGATCTTGCTACAGCCTCTGTGTGTGTTTGTGTTTTTTGGACATTCTCTATGGACTTGAAAGTTTTGAATGCATTTTAGCAGGGCCCTTTTTGTTTTCTCCTGGCAAACACTAATTGGTTCCACCTGGAGTCAAATCCTGCACCCATTTGAGTTTTCTAGGAAGAAAGCTCCAGAAACCTGAGAAAACATGATATTTCTTTCTGTAAACATGACATTGGATGCATTTGCCGAACAGGAAGATTGTGCTTTTCTCCAAAACCACTTTCAAGGTGATTTTTTGGTTAAATTTCACTTCAAAACTACAACAATTTGTCCAGATACTCCTGGATGAAAACAAAACTATCTGGTGTGTTGTGGCTATCTCAATCCCAGATCTTGCTACAGCCTCTGTGTGTGTTTGTGTTTTCTGGACATTCTCTATGGACTTTACAGTTTTTTTTTTTAATTTTTGACAGGCAGAGTGGACAGTGAGAGAGAGAGACAGTGAGAGAAAGGTCTTCCTTTGCCGTTGGTTCACCCTCCAATGGCCGCCGCTGCAGCCGGCGCACCGCGCTGATCCGATGGCAGGAGCCAGGATCCAGGTGCTTTTCCTGGTCTCCCATGGGGTGCAGGGCCCAAGCACCTGGGCCATCCTCCACTGCACTCCCTGGCCATAGCAGAGAGCTGGCCTGGAAGGGGGGCAACCGGGACAGAATCCGGCGCCCCAACCGGGACTAGAACCCGGTGTGCCGGCGCCGTAAGGAGGAGGATTAGCCTATTGAGCCACGGCGCCGGCTGGACTTTACAGTTTTGAATGCATTTTAGCAGGACCCTTTTTGTTTTCTGCTGGCAAAAGCTAATTGGTTTCACCTGGAGTCAAATCCTCCACTCATTCGAGTTTTCTAGGGAGAAAATTTCAGAAAACTGAGAAAACATGATATTTCTTTCTGTAAACATGACATTGGATGCATTTGCCAAACAGGAAGATTGTGCTTTTCCCCAAAAGCACTTTCACGGTGATTTTTTGGTTAAATTTCACTTCAAAACTACAACAATTTCTCTAGATACTCCTGAATGCAAACAAAGATATCTGGTTGTTTTTAGCTATCTCAATCCCAGATCTTGCTACAGCCTCTGTGTGTGTTTGTGTTTTCTGGACATTCTCTATGGACTTTACAGTTTTGAATGCATTTTAGCAGGACCCTTTTTGTTTTTAGCTGCCAAACGCTAATTGGTTCCACCTGGAGTCAAATCCTCCACTCATTCGAGTTTTCTAGGGAGAAAACTTCAGAAACCTTAAAAAACATGATATTTGTATTTGTAAACATGACATTGGATGAATTTGCTGAACAGGAAGATTGTGCTTTTCCCCAAAACCACTTTCACGGTGATTTTTTTGTTAAATTTTACTTCAAAACTACAACAATTTGTCCAGACACTCCTGGATGAAATCAAAACTATCTTGTGTGTTGTGGCTATCTCAATCCCAGATCTTGCTACAGCCTCTGTGTGTGTTTGTGTTTTCTGGACATTCTCTATGGACTTTACGGTTTTGAATGCATTTTAGCATGTAAGTTTTTGTTTTTAGCTGCCAAAGGCTAATTGGTTCCACCTGGAGTCAAATCCTCCACTCATTCGAGTTTTCTAGGAAGAAAGCTTCAGAAACCTGAGAAAACATGATATTTCTTTCTGTAAACATGACATTGGATGCATTTGCCGAACAGGAAGATTGTGCATTTCTCCAAAACCGCTTTCACGGTGATTTTTGTTAAATTTCACAAGAAATCCACAACAATTTGTCCAGATTCTCCTGGATGAAAACAAAACTATCTGGTGTGTTGTGGCTATCTCAATCCCAGATCTTGCTAGAGCCTCTGTGTGTGTTTGTGTTTTCTGGACATTCTCTATGGACTTTACGGTTTTGAATGCATTTTAGCATGTAAGGTTTTGTTTTCAGCTGGCAAACGCTAACTGGTTCCACCTGGAGTCAAATCCTCCACACATTCGAGTTTTCTACAAGAAAGCTCCAGAAACCTGAGAAAACATGATATTTCTTTCTGTAAACATGACATTGGATGCCTTGGCTGAACAGGAAGATTGTGCTTTTCTCCAAAACCACTTTCAAGGTGATTTTTTGGTTAAATTTCACTTCAAAACTACAACAATTTGTCTAGATACTCCTGGATGAAAACAAAGATATCTCGTTATATTTAGCTATCTCAATCCCAGATCTTGCTACAGCCTCTGTGTGTGTTTGTGTTATCTGGACATTCTCTATGGACTTTATGGTTTTGAATGCATTTTAGCATGTAAGGTTTTGTTTTTAGCTGCCAAACGCTAATTGGTTCCACCTGAAGTCAAATCCTCCACACATTCGAGTTTTCTAGGCAGAAAGCTTCAGAAACCTGAGAAAACATGATATTTGTATTTGTAAACATGACATTGGATGCACTAGCCAAACAGGAAAATTGTGCTTTTCTCCAAAACCACTTTCACAGTGATTTTTGTTAAATTTCACAGGAAATCCACAACAATTCGTCCAGATAATCCTGGATGAAAACAAAACTATCTGGTGTGTTGTGGCTATCTCAATCATAGATCTAGCTACAGCCTCTGTGTGTGTTTGTGTTTTCTGGACATTCTCTATGGACTTGACGGTTTTGAATGCATTTCAGCATGTAAGTTTTTGTTTTTAGCTGCCATACGCTAATTGGTTCCACCTGGAGTCAAATCCTCCACACATTCGAGTTTTCTAGGAAGAAAGCTTCAGAAACCTGATAAAACATGATATTTCTTTCTGTAAACATGACATTGCATGCACTAGCCAAACAGGAAGATTGTGCTTTTCTCCAAAACCACTTTCACGGTGATTGTTTGGTTAAATTTCACTTCAAAACTACAACAATTTTTCCAGATACTCCTGGATGAAAACAAAGATATCAGGTTGTTTTTAGCTATCTCAATCCCAGATCTTGCTACAGCCTCTGTGTGTGTTTGTGTTTTCTGGACATTCTCTATGGACTTGAAAGTTTTGAATGCATTTTAGCATGAAAGTTTTTGTTTTTAGCTGCGAAATGCTAATTGGTTCCTCCTGGAGTCAAATACTCCACACATTCGAGTTTTCTAGGAAGAAAGCTTCAGAAACCTGATAAAACATGATATTTGTATTTGTAAACATGACATTGGATGCACTAGCCAAACAGAAAGATTGCACTTTTCTCCAAAAGCACTTTCACGGTGATTTTTGGTTAAATTTCCTCTGAAATCCACAACAATTTGTCCTGATACTCCTTGATGAAAACAAAACGATCTGGTGTGTTGTGGCTATCTCAATCCCAGATCTTGCTACAGCCTCTGTGTGTGTTTGTGTTTTCTGGACATTCTCTATGGACTTTACAGTTTTGAATGCATTTTAGCAGGGCCCTTTTTGTTTTCTTCTGGCAAACGCTAATTGGTTCCACCTGGAGTCAAATCCGCCACACAGTCGAGTTTTCTAGGTCGAAAGCTCCAGAAACCTGAGAAAACATGATATTTCTTTCTGTAAACATGACATTGGATGCATTTGCCGAACAGGAAGATTGTGCTTTTCTCCAAAACCACTTTCACGGTGATTTTTTGGTTAAATTTCACTTCAAACCTACAACAATTTGTCCAGATACTCCTGGATGAAAACAAAACTATCTGGTGTGTTGTGGCTATCTCAATCCCAGATCTTGCTACAGCCTCTGTGTGTGTTTGTGTTTTTTGGACATTCTCTATGGACTTGAAAGTTTTGAATGCATTTTAGCAGGGCCCTTTTTGTTTTCTCCTGGCAAACACTAATTGGTTCCACCTGGAGTCAAATCCGCCACACAGTCGAGTTTTCTAGGAAGAAAGCTTCAGAAACCTGAGAAAACATGATATTTCTTTCTGTAAACATGACATTGGATGCATTTGCCGAACAGGAAGATTGTGCTTTTCTCCAAAACCACTTTCAAGGTGATTTTTTGGTTAAATTTCACTTCAAAACTACAACAATTTGTCCAGATACTCCTGGATGAAAACAAAACTATCTGGTGTGTTGTGGCTATCTCAATCCCAGATCTTGCTACAGCCTCTGTGTGTGTTTGTGTTTTCTGGACATTCTCTATGGACTTTACAGTTTTTTTTTTTAATTTTTGACAGGCAGAGTGGACAGTGAGAGAGAGAGACAGTGAGAGAAAGGTCTTCCTTTGCCGTTGGTTCACCCTCCAATGGCCGCCGCTGCAGCCGGCGCACCGCGCTGATCCGATGGCAGGAGCCAGGATCCAGGTGCTTTTCCTGGTCTCCCATGGGGTGCAGGGCCCAAGCACCTGGGCCATCCTCCACTGCACTCCCTGGCCATAGCAGAGAGCTGGCCTGGAAGGGGGGCAACCGGGACAGAATCCGGCGCCCCAACCGGGACTAGAACCCGGTGTGCCGGCGCCGTAAGGAGGAGGATTAGCCTATTGAGCCACGGCGCCGGCTGGACTTTACAGTTTTGAATGCATTTTAGCAGGACCCTTTTTGTTTTCTGCTGGCAAAAGCTAATTGGTTTCACCTGGAGTCAAATCCTCCACTCATTCGAGTTTTCTAGGGAGAAAATTTCAGAAAACTGAGAAAACATGATATTTCTTTCTGTAAACATGACATTGGATGCATTTGCCGAACAGGAAGATTGTGCTTTTCCCCAAAAGCACTTTCACGGTGATTTTTTGGTTAAATTTCACTTCAAAACTACAACAATTTCTCTAGATACTCCTGAATGCAAACAAAGATATCTGGTTGTTTTTAGCTATCTCAATCCCAGATCTTGCTACAGCCTCTGTGTGTGTTTGTGTTTTCTGGACATTCTCTATGGACTTTACAGTTTTGAATGCATTTTAGCAGGACCCTTTTTGTTTTTAGCTGCCAAACGCTAATTGGTTCCACCTGGAGTCAAATCCTCCACTCATTCGAGTTTTCTAGGGAGAAAACTTCAGAAACCTTAAAAAACATGATATTTGTATTTGTAAACATGACATTGGATGAATTGGCTGAACAGGAAGATTGTGCTTTTCCCCAAAACCACTTTCACGGTGATTTTTTTGTTAAATTTTACTTCAAAACTACAACAATTTGTCCAGACACTCCTGGATGAAATCAAAACTATCTTGTGTGTTGTGGCTATCTCAATCCCAGATCTTGCTACAGCCTCTGTGTGCCTTTGTGTTTTCTGGACATTCTCTATGGACTTTACGGTTTTGAATGCATTTTAGCATGTAAGTTTTTGTTTTTAGCTGCCAAACGCTAATTGGTTCCACCTGGAGTCAAATCCTCCACTCATTCGAGTTTTCTAGGAAGAAAGCTTCAGAAACCTGAGAAAACATGATATTTCTTTCTGTAAACATGACATTGGATGCATTTGCCAAACAGGAAGATTGTGCATTTCTCCAAAACCGCTTTCACGGTGATTTTTGTTAAATTTCACAAGAAATCCACAACAATTTGTCCAGATTCTCCTGGATGAAAACAAAACTATCTGGTGTGTTGTGGCTATCTCAATCCCAGATCTTGCTAGAGCCTCTCTGTGTGTTTGTGTTTTCTGGACATTCTCTATGGACTTTACGGTTTTGAATGCATTTTAGCATGTAAGGTTTTGTTTTCAGCTGGCAAACGCTAACTGGTTCCACCTGGAGTCAAATCCTCCACACATTCGAGTTTTCTACAAGAAAGCTCCAGAAACCTGAGAAAACATGATATTTCTTTCTGTAAACATGACATTGGATGCATTTGCCGAACAGGAATATGCTGCTTTTCTCCAAAACCACTTTCAAGGCGATTTTTTGGTTAAATTTCACTTTAAAACTACAACAATTTGTCCAAATACTCCTGGATGAAAACAAAGATATCTTTTGATTTTTAGCTATCTCAATCCCAGATCTTGCTGCAGCCTCTGTGTGTGTTTGTGTTTTCTGGACATTCTCTATGGACTTTACGGTTTTGAATGCAATTTAGCAGGACCCTTTTTGTTTTTAGCTGGCAAACGCTAATTGGTTCCATCTGGAGTCAAATCCTCCACACATTCGAGTTTTCTAGGAAGAAAGCTTCAGAAACCTGAGAAAACATATTTATTTTTGTAAACATGACATTGGATTCATTTGATGAACAGAAAGTTTGTGCTTTTCTCCAAAACCACTTTCACGGTGATTTTTGTTAAATTTCATCTGAAATCCACAACAATTTGTCCAGATACTCCTGTATGAAAACAAAACTATCTGGTGTGTTGTGGCTATCTCAATCCCAGATCTTGCTACAGTCTCTGTGTGTGTTTGTGTTTTCTGGACATTCTCTATGGACTTTACAGTCTTGAATGCATTTTAGCATGTAAGTTTTTCTTTTTAGCTGCAAACGCTAATTGGTTCCACCTGGAGACAAATCCTCAACACATTCGAGTTTTCTAGGAAGAAAGCTTCAGAAACCTGAGAAAACATGATATTTCTTTCTGTAAACATGACATTGGATGCATTTGCCGAACAGGAAGATTGTTCTTTTCCCCAAAACCATTTCACGGTGATTTTTTGGTTAAATTTCATTTCAAAACTACAATAATTTGTCCAGACCCTCCTGGATGAAAACAAAACTATCTGGTGTGTTGTGGCTATCTCAATCCCAGATCTTGCTACAGCCTCTGTGAGTGTTTGTGTTTTCTGGAGATTCTCTATGGACTTTACACTCTTGAATGCATTTTAGCATGTAAGTTTTTGTTTTTAGCTGCCAAACGCTAATTGGTTCCACCTGGAGACAAATCCACAACACATCCGAGTTTTCTAGGAAGAAAGCTTCAGAAACCTGATAAAACATGATATTTCTTTCTGTAAACATGACATTGGATGTATTTGCCGAACAGGAAGATTGTGCTTTTCCCCAAAACCATTTCACGGTGATTTTTTGGTTAAATTTCATTTCAAAACTACAACAATTTGTCCAGGTACTCCTGGATGAAAACAAAACTATCTGGTGTGTTGTGGCTATCTCAATCCCAGATCTTGCTACAGCCTCTGTGTGTTTGTGTTTTCTGGACATTCTCCATGGACATTACGGTTTTGAATGCATTTTAGCAGGGCCCTTTTTGTTTTCTTCTGGCAAACGCTAATTGGTTCCACCTGGAGTCAAATCCGCCACACAGTCGAGTTTTCTAGGTCGAAAGCTCCAGAAACCTGAGAAAACATGATATTTCTTTCTGTAAACATGACATTGGATGCATTTGCCGAACAGGAAGATTGTGCTTTTCCCCAAAACCACTTTCACGGTGATTTTTGGTTAAATTTCACTTCAAAGCTACAACAATTTGTCCAGATACTCCTGGATGGAAACAAAACTATCTGGTGTGTTGTGGCTATCTCAATCCCAGATCTTGCTACAACCTTTGTGTGTGTTTGTGTTTTCTGGACATTCTCTATGGACTTTACAGTTTTGAATGCATTTTAGCAGGACCTTTTTGTTTTTAGCTGGCAAACGCTAATTGGTTCCACCTGGAGACAAATCCTCAACACATTCGAGTTTTCTAGGAAGAAAGCTTCAGAAACCTGAGAAAACATGATATTTCTTTCTCTAAACATGACATTGGATGCATTTGACGAACAGGAAGATTGTGCTTTTCTCCAAAACCACTTTCACGGTGATTTTTGTTAAATTTCAACCGAAATCCACAACAATTTGTCCAGACACTCCTGGATGAAAACAAAACTATCTGGTGTGTTGTGGCTATCTCAATCCCAGATCTTGCTACAGCCTCTGTGTGCGTTTGTGTTTTCTGGACATTCTCTATGAACTTTACAGTCTTGAATGCATTTTAGCATGTAAGTTTTTGTTTTTAGCTGCCAAAAGCTAATTGGTTCCACCTGGAGACAAATCCTCCACACATTCGAGTTTTCTAGGAATAAAGCTTCAGATACCTGAGAAAACATGATATTTGTATCTGTAAACATGACATTGGATGCATTTGCCGAACAGGAAGATTGTGCTTTTCCCTAAAACCACTTTCACGGTGATTTTTTGGTTAAATTTCACTTGAAAACTACAACAATTTTTCAAGACACTCCTGGATGAAAATAAAACTATCTGGTGTGTTGTGGCTATCTCAATCCCAGATCTTGCTACAGCCTCTGAGTGTGTTTGTGTTTTCTGGACATTGTCTATGGACATTACGGTTTTGAATGCATTTTAGCATGTAAGTTTTTGTTCTTAGCTGCCAAACGCTAATTGGTTCCACCTGGAGTCAAATCCTCAACACATTCGAGTTTTCTAGGAAGAAAGCTCCAGAAAGCTCAGAAAACATGATATTTCTTTCTGTAAACATGACATTGGATGCATTTGCCGAACAGGAAGATTGTGCTTTTCTCCAAAACCACTTTCTCGGTGATTTTTTGTTTAAATTTCACTTAAAAACTAAAACAATTTGTTCAGATACTCCTGGATGAAAACAAAACTATCTGGTGTGTTGTGGCTATCTCAATCCCAGATTTTGCTACAGCCTCTGTGTGTGTTTGTGTTTTCTGGACATTCTCTATGGACTTTACAGTCTTGAATGCATTTTAGCATGTAAGTTTTTCTTTTTAGCTGCAAACGCTAATTGGTTCCACCTGGAGACAAATCCTCAACACATTCGAGTTTTCTAGGAAGAAAGCTTCAGAAACCTGAGAAAACATGATATTTCTTTCTGTAAACATGACATTGGATGCATTTGCCGAACAGGAAGATTGTTCTTTTCCCCAAAACCATTTCACGGTGATTTTTTGGTTAAATTTCATTTCAAAACTACAATAATTTGTCCAGACCCTCCTGGATGAAAACAAAACTATCTGGTGTGTTGTGGCTATCTCAATCCCAGATCTTGCTACAGCCTCTGTGAGTGTTTGTGTTTTCTGGAGATTCTCTATGGACTTTACAGTCTTGAATGCATTTTAGCATGTAAGTTTTTGTTTTTAGCTGCCAAACGCTAATTGGTTCCACCTGGAGACAAATCCACAACACATCCGAGTTTTCTAGGAAGAAAGCTTCAGAGACCTGATAAAACATGATATTTCTTTCTGTAATCATGACATTGGATGTATTTGCCGAACAGGAAGATTGTGCTTTTCCCCAAAACCATTTCACGGTGATTTTTTGGTTAAATTTCATTTCAAAACTACAACAATTTGTCCAGGTACTCCTGGATGAAAACAAAACTATCTGGTGTGTTGTGGCTATCTCAATCCCAGATCTTGCTACAGCCTCTGTGTGTTTGTGTTTTCTGGACATTCTCCATGGACATTACGGTTTTGAATGCATTTTAGCATGTAAGTTTTTGTTTTTAGCTGCCAAACGCTAATTGGTTCCACCTGGAGACAAATCCTCCACACGTTCGAATTTTCTAGGAAGAAAGCTTCAGAAACCTGAGAAAACATGATATTTCTTTCTGGAAACATGACATTGGATGCATTTGCCGAACAGGAAGATTGTGCTTTTCCCCAAAACCACTTTCTCGGTGATTTTTTGTTTAAATTTCACTTCAAAACTACAACAAGTTGTCCAGACAATCCTGGATGAAAACAAAACTATCTGGTGTGTTGTGGCTATCTCAATCCCAGATCTTGCTACAGCCTCTGTGTGTGTTTGTGTTTTCTGGACATTCTCTATGGACATTACGGTTTTGAATGCATTTTAGCATGTAAGTTTTTGTTTTTAGCTGCCAAATGCTAATTGGTTCCACCTGGAGTCAAATCCTCCACACGTTCGAGTTTTCTAGGAATAAAGCTTCAGAAACCTGAGAAAACATGATATTTCTTTCTGTAAACATGACATTGGATGCATTTGCCGAACAGGAAGATTGTGCTTTTCTCCAAAACCACTTTCTCGGTGATTTTTTGTTTAAATTTCACTTCAAAACTACAACAATTTTTCCAGACCCTCCTGGATGAAAACAAAACTATCTGGTGTGTTGTGGCTATCTCAATCCCAGATTTTGCTACAGCCTCTGTGTGTGTTTGTGTTTTCTGGACATTCTCTATGGACTTTACAGTCTTGAATGCATTATAGCATGTAAGTTTTTGTTTTTAGCTGCCAAACACTAATTGGTTCCACCTGGAGACAAATCCTCAACACATTCGAGTTTTCTAGGAAGAAAGCTTTAGAAACCTGAGAAAACATGATATTTCTTTCTGTAAACATGACATTGGATGCATTTGCCAAACAGGAAGATTGTGCTTTTCCCCAAAACCATTTCACGGTGATTTTTTGGTTAAATTTCATTTCAAAACTACAACAATTTGTCCAGACCCTCCTGGATGACAACAAAACTATCTGGTGTGTTTTGGCTATCTCAATCCCAGATCTTGCTACAGCCTCTGTGTGTGTTTGTGTTTTCTGGACATTCTCTATGGACATTACAGTTTTGAATGCATTTTAGCATGTAAGTTTTTGTTTTTAGCTGGCAAACGCTAATTGGTTCCACCTGGAGTCAAATACACCACACATTCGAGTTTTCTAGGAAGAAAGCTTCAGAAACCTGAGAAAACATGATATTTCTTTTTGTAAACATGACATTGGATGCATTTGCCGAACAGGAAGATTGTGCTTTTCCCCAAAACCACTTTCACGGTGATTTTTTGGTTAAATTTCACTTCAAAACTAAAACAATTTGTGCAGATACTCCTGGATGAAAACAAAACTATCTGGTGTGTTGTGGCTATCTCAATCTGAGATCTTGCTACAGCCTCTGTGTGTTTTTGTGTTTTCTGGACATTCTCTATGGACTTTACGGTTTTGAATGCATTTTACCATGTAAGTTTTTGTTTTCAGATGCCAAACGCTAATTGGTTCCACCTGGAGTCAAATCCTCCACTCATTCGAGTTTTCTAGGAATAAAGCTCCAGAAACCTCAGAAAACATGATATTTCTTTCTGTAAACATGACATTGGATGCATTTGCCGAACAGGAAGATTGTGCTTTTCTCCAATACCACTTTCACGGTGATTTTTTTTAAATTTCACCCGAAATCCACAACAATTTGTCCAGACACTCCTGGATGCAAACAAAACTATCTGGTGTGTTGTGGCTATCTCAATCCCAGATCTTCCTACAGCCTCTGTGTGTGTTTGTGTTTTCTGGACATTCTCTATGGACTTTATGGTTTTGAATGCATTTTAGCATGTAAGCTTTTGTTTTTAGCTGCGAAACGCTAATTGGTTCCACCTGGAGTCAAATCCTCCACACATTCGAGTTTTCTAGGAATAAAGCTCCAGAAACCTCAGAAAACATGATATTTCTTTCTGTAAACATGACATTGGATGCATTTGCCGAACAGGAAGATTGTGCTTTTCCGTAAAACCACTTTCACGGTGATTTTTTGGTTACATATCACTTGAAAACTACAACAATTTGTCAAGACACTCCTAGATGAAAACAAAACTATCTGGTGTGTTGTGGCTATCTCAATCCCAGATCTTGCTACAGCCTCTGTGTGTGTTTGTGTTTTCTGGACATTCTCTATGGACTTTACAGTTTTGAATGCATTTTAGCATGTAAGATTTTGTTTTTAGCTGCCAAACGCTAATTGGTTCCACCTGGAGACAAATCCTCCACACGTTCGAATTTTCTAGGAAGAAAGCTTCAGAAACCTGAGAAAACATGATATTTCTTTCTGGAAACATGACATTGGATGCATTTGCCGAACAGGAAGATTGTGCTTTTCCCCAAAACGACTTTCACGGTGCTTTTTTGGTTAAATTTCATTTCAAAACTACAACAATTTGCCCAGACACTCCTGGATGAAAACAAAACTATCTGGTGTGTTGTGGCTATCTCAATCCCAGATCTTGCTACAGCCTCTGTGTGTGTTTGTGTTTTCTGGACATTCTCTATGACTTTACGGTTTTGAATGCATTTTAGCATGTAAGTTTTTGTTTTTAGCTGCCAAACGCTAATTGGTTCCACCTGGAGTCAAATCCGCCACACATTCGAGTTTTCTAGGAAGAAAGCTTCAGAAACCTCAGAAAACATGATATTTCTTTCTGGAAACATGACATTGGATGCATTTGCCGAACAGGAAGATTGTGCTTTTCTCCAAAACCACTTTCACGGTGATTTTTTGTTTAAATTTCACTTCAAAACTACAACAATTTGTCCAGATACTCCTGGATGAAAACAAAACTATCTGGTGTGTTGTGGCTATCTCAATCCCAGATCTTGCTACAGCCTCTGTGTGTGTTTGTGTTTTCTGGACATTCTCTATGGACTTTACGGTTTTGAATGCATTTTAGCATGTGAGGTTTTGTTTTTAGCTGCCAAGCGCTAATTGGTTCCACCTGGAGTCAAATCCTCCACACATTCGAGTTTTCTAGGAAGAAAGCTCCAGAAACCTGAGAAAACATGATATTTCTTTCTGGAAACATGACATTGGATGCATTTGCCGAACAGGAAGATTGTGCTTTTCCTGAAAACCACTTTCACGGTGATTTTTTGGTTACCTTTCACTTGAAAACTACAACAATTTGTCCAGATACTCCTGGATGAAAACAAAGATATCTGGTGATTTTTAGCTATCTCAATCTCAGATCTTGCTACAGCCTCTGTGTGTGTTTGTGTTTTCTGGACATTCTCTATGGACTTTACGGTTTTGAATGCATTTTAGCAGGACCCTTTTTGTTTTCTGCTGCCAAACGCTAAATGGTTCCACCTGGAGTCAAATCCTCCACTCATTCGAGTTTTCTAGGAAGAAAGCTTCAGAAACGTGAGAAAACATGATATTTCTTTCTGTAAACATGACATTGGATGCATTTGCCGAACAGGAAGATTGTGCTTTTCCCGAAAACCATTTTCACGGTGATTTTTTGGTTACCTTTCACTTGAAAACTACAACAATTTGTCCAGATACTCCTGGATGAAAACAAAACTATCTGGTGTGTTGTGGCTATCTCAATCCAAGATCTTCCTACAGCCTCTGTGTGTGTTTGTGTTTTCTGGACATTCTCTATGGACTTTACAGTTTTGAATGCATTTTAGCATGTAAGTTTTTGTTCCTAGCTGCCAAACGCTAATTGGTTCCACCTGGAGTCAAATACTCCACACATTCGAGTTTTCTAGGAAGAAAGCTTCAGAAACCTTAGAAAACATGATATTTGTATTTGTAAACATGACATTGGATGCATTTGCCGAACAGGAAAATTGTGCTTTTCCCCAAAACCACTTTCACGGTGATTTTTTGGTTAAATTTCATTTCAAAACTACAACAATTTGTCCAGGTACTCCTGGATGAAAACAAAATTATCTGGTGTGTTGTGGCTATCTCAATCCCAGATCTTGCTACAGCCTCTGTGTGTGTTTGTGTTTTCTGGACATTCTCTATGAACTTTACGGTTTTGAATGCATTTTAGCAGGACCCTTTTTGTTTTCTGCTGGCAAACGCTAATTGGTTCCACCTGGAGTCAAATCCTCCACTCATTCGAGTTTTCTAGGAAAAGGGCTTCAGAAAACTGAGAAAACATGATATTTCTTTCCGTAAACATGACATTGGATGCATTTGCCGAACAGGAAGATTGTGGTTTTCACCAAAACCACTTTCACGGTGATTTTTTGGTTAAATTTCATTTCAAAACTACAACAATTTGTCCAGGTACTCCTGGATGAAAACAAAATTATCTGGTGTGTTGTGGCTATCTCAATCCCAGATCTTGCTACAGCCTCTGTGTGTGTTTGTGTTTTCTGGACATTCTCTATGGACTTTACGGTTTTGAATGCATTTTAGCAGGACTCTTTTTGTTTTTAGCTGCCAAACGCTAATTGGTTCCACCTGGAGTCAAATCCTCCACACATTCGAGTTTTCTCGGAAGAAAGCTTCAGAAACCTGAGAAAACATGATATTTCTTTCTGTAAACATGACATTGGATGCATTAGCCGAACAGGAAGATTGTGCTTTTCTACAAAAACAGTGTCACGGTGATTTTTTGGTTAAATTTCACTTCAAATCTACAACAATTTGCCCAGGTACTCCTGGATGAAAACAAAACTATCTGGTGTGTTGTGGCTATCTCAATCCCAGATCTTGCTACAGCCTCTGTGTTTGTTTGTGTTTTCTGGACATTCTCTATGGACTTTACGGTTTTGAATGCATTTTAGCAGGACCCTTTTTGTTTTCTGCTGGCAAACGCTAATTGGTTCCACCTGGAGTCTAATACGCCACACATTCGAGTTTTCTAGGAAGAAAGCTTCAGAAAACTGAGAAAACATGATATTTCTTTCTGTAAACATGACATTGGATGCATTTGCCGAACAGGAAGATTGTGGTTTTCACCAAAACCACTTTCACGGTGATTTTTGGTTACATTTCACTTCAAAACTACAACAATTTGTCCAGACACTCCTCGATGAAAAGAAATCTATCTGGTGTGTTGTGGCTATCTCAATCCCAGATCTTCCTACAGCCTCTGTGTGTGTTTGTGTTTTCTGGACATTCTCTATGGACTTTATGGTTTTGAATGCATTTTAGCAGGACTCTTTTTGTTTTCTGGTGTCAAACGCTAATTGGTTCCACCTGGAGTCAAATCCTCCACACATTCGAGTTTTCTAGGAAGAAAGCTTCAGAAACCTCAGAAAACATGATATTTCTTTCTGTAAACATGACATTGGATGCATTTGCCGAACAGGAAGATTGTGCTTTTCCCCAAAACCACTTTCACGGTGATTTTTTGGTTAAATTTCATTTCTAAACTACAACAATTTGTCCAGACACACCTGGATGAGCAAAACTATCTGGTTTGTTGTGGCTATCTCAATCCCATATCTTGCTACAGCCTCTGTGTGTGTTTGTGTTTTTGGACATTCTCTATGGACTTTACGGTTTGGAATGCATTTTAGCATGTAAGGTTTTGTTTTTAGCTGGCAAACGCTAATTGGTTCCACCTGGAGTCAAATCCTCCACACATTCGAGTTTTCTAGGAAGAAAGCTTCAGAAACCTGAGAAAACATGATATTTCTTTCTGTAAACATGACATTGGATGCATTTGCCGAACAGGAAGATTGTGCTTTTCTCCAAAACCACTTTCTCGGTGATTTTTTGTTAAATTTCACTTCAAAACTACAACAATTTGTCCAGATACTCCTGGATGAAAACAAAACTATCTGGTGTGTTGTGGCTATCTCAATCCCAGATCTTGCTACAGCCTCTGTGTGTGTTTGTGTTTTCTGGACATTCTCTATGGACTTTACAGTTTTGAATGCATTTTAGCATGAAGGTTTTGTTTTTAGCTGCCAAACGCTAATTGGTTCCACCTGGAGTCATATCCTCCACACATTCGAGTTTTCTAGGAAGAAAGCTCCAGAAACCCTAGAAAACATGATATTTCTTTCTGTAAACATGACATTGGATGCATTTGCCGAACAGGAAGATTGTGCTTTTCCCGAAAACCACTTTCACGGTGATTTTTTGGTTACCGTTCACTTGAAAACTACAACAATTTGTTCAGATACTCCTGAATGAAAACAAAGATATCTGGTGATTTTTAGCTATCTCAATCCCAGATCTTGCTACAGCCTCTGTGTGTGTTTGTGTTTTCTGGACATTCTCTATGGACATTACGGTTTTGAATGCATTTTAGCAGGACCCTTTTTCTTTTCTGCTGCCAAACGCTAAATGGTTCCACCTGGAGTCAAATCCTCTACTCTTTCGAGTTTTCTAGGAAGAAAGCTTCAGAAACGTGAGAAAACATGATATTTCTTTCTGTAAACATGACATTGGATGCATTTGCCGAACAGGAAGATTGTGCTTTTCCCCAAAACCACTTTCACGGTGATTTTTTGGTTAAATTTCATTTTTTAACTACAACAATTTGTCCAGACACACCTGGATGAAAGCAAAACTATCTGGTGTGTTGTGGCTATCTCAATCAAAGATCTTGCTACAGCCTCTGTGTGTGTTTGTGTTTTCTGGACATTCTCTATGGACTTTACGGTTTTGAATGCATTTTAGCAGGACTCTTTTTGTTTTCTGGTGTCAAACGCTAATTGGTTCCACCTGGAGTCAAATCCTCCACACATTCGAGTTTTCTAGGAAGAAAGCTTAAGAAACCTGAGAAAACATGATATTTCTTTCTGTAAAGATGACATTGGATGCATTTGCCGAACAGGAAGATTGTGCTTTTCTACAAAACCACTGTAACGGTGATTTTTTGGTTAAATTTCACTTCAAATCTACAACAATTTGTCCAGACACTCCTGGATGAAAACAAAACTATCTGGTGTGTTGTGGCTATCTCAATCCCAGATCTTGCTACAGCCTCTGTGTGTGTTTGTGTTTTCTGGACATTCTCTATGGACTTTACAGTTTTGAATGCATTTTAGCATGTAAGTTTTTGTTTTCAGCTGGAAAACGCTTATTGGTTCAACCTGGAGTCAAATCCGCCACACATTCGAGTTTTCTAGGAAGAAAGCTTCAGAAACCTGAGAAAACATGATATTTCTTTCTGTAAACATGACATTGGATGCATTTGCCGAACAGGAAGATTGTGCTTTTCCTCAAAACCACTTTCACGTGATTTTTTAGTTAAATTTCACCAGAAATTCACAAGAATTTGTCCAGATACTCCTGGATGAAAACAAAACTATTTGGTGATTTTTAGCTATCTCAATCCCAGATATTGCTACAGCCTCTGTGTTTGTGTTTTCTGGACATTCTCTATGGACTTTAAGGTTTTGAATGCATTTCAGCATGTAAGTTTTTGTTTTTAACTGGCAAATGCTAATTGGTTCCACCTGGAGTCAAATCCTCCACTCATTCGAGTTTTCTAGGAAGAAAGCTTCAGAAACCTGAGAAAACATGATATTTCTTTCTGTAAACATGACATTGGATGCATTTGCCGAACAGGAAGATTGTGCTTTTCTCCAAAACCACTTTCACGGTGATTTTTTGTTTAAATTTCAACCGAAATCCACAACAATTTCTCCAGATACTCCTGGATGAAAACTAAACTATCTGGTGTGTTGTGGCTATCTCAATCCCAGATCTTGCTACAGCCTCTGTGTTTGTGTTTTCTGGACACTCTCAATGGACTTTACAGTTTTGAATGCATTTTAGCATGTAAGTTTTTGTTTTTAGCTGGCAAACACTAATTGGTTCCACCTGGAGTCAAATCCTCCACACATTCTAGTTTTCTAGGAAAAAAGCTTCAGAAACCTGAGAAAACATGATATTTCTTTCTGTAAACATGATATTGGATGCATTTGGCTAACAGGAAGATTGTGCTTTTCTCCAAAACCACTTTCACGGTGATTTTTTGGTTAAATTTTACTTCAAAACTACAACAATTTGCCCAGATACTCCTGGAAGAAAACAAAACTATCTGGTGTGTTGTGGCTACCTCAGTCCCAGATGTTGATACAGCCTCTGTGTGTGTTTGTGTTTTCTGGACATTCTCTATGGACTTTACAGTTTTGAATGCATTTTAGCATGTAAGTTTTTGTTTTCAGCTGGAAAACGCTTATTGGTTCAACCTGGAGTCAAATCCGCCACACATTCGAGTTTTCTAGGAAGAAAGCTTCAGAAACCTGAGAAAACATGATATTTCTTTCTGTAAACATGACATTGGATGCATTTGCCGAACAGGAAGATTGTGCTTTTCCTCAAAACCACTTTCACGTGATTTTTTAGTTAAATTTCACCAGAAATTCACAAGAATTTGTCCAGATACTCCTGGATGAAAACAAAACTATTTGGTGATTTTTAGCTATCTCAATCCCAGATATTGCTACAGCCTCTGTGTTTGTGTTTTCTGGACATTCTCTATGGACTTTAAGGTTTTGAATGCATTTCAACTTGTAAGTTTTGTTTTTAAATGGCAAACGCGAACTGGTTCCACCTGTAGTCAAATCCTAAACACATTCGCGTTTTCTAGGAAGAAAGCTTCAGAAACCTGAGAAAACATGATATTTCTTTCTGTAAACATGACATAGGATGCATTTGCCGAACAGGAAGATTGTGCTTTTCTCCAAAACCACTTTAACAGTGATTTTTTTGGTTAAATTTCACCCGAAATCCACAAGAATTTGTCCAGATACTCCTGGATGAAAACAAAACTATTTGGTGATTTTTAGCTATCTCAATCCCAGATATTGCTACAGCCTCTGTGTTTGTGTTTTCTGGACATTCTCTATGGACTTTAAGGTTTTGAATGCATTTCAGCATGTAAGTTTTTGTTTTTAACTGGCAAATGCTAATTGGTTCCACCTGGAGTCAAATCCTCCACTCATTCGAGTTTTCTAGGAAGAAAGCTTCAGAAACCTGAGAAAACATGATATTTCTTTCTGTAAACATGACATTGGATGCATTTGCCTAACAGGAAGATTGTGCTTTTCCCCAAAACCACTTTCACGGTGATTTTTTGGTTAAATTTCATTTTTTAACTACAACAATTTGTCCAGACACACCTGGATGAAAGCAAAACTATCTGGTGTGTTGTGGCTATCTCAATCAAAGATCTTGCTACAGCCTCTGTGTGTGTTTGTGTTTTCTGGACATTCTCTATGGACTTTACGGTTTTGAATGCATTTTAGCAGGACTCTTTTTGTTTTCTGGTTTCAAACGCTAATTGGTTCCACCTGGAGTCAAATCCTCCACACATTCGAGTTTTCTAGGAAGAAAGCTTAAGAAACCTGAGAAAACATGATATTTCTTTCTGTAAAGATGACATTGGATGCATTTGCCGAACAGGAAGATTGTGCTTTTCTACAAAACCACTGTAACGGTGATTTTTTGGTTAAATTTCACTTCAAATCTACAACAATTTGTCCAGACACTCCTGGATGAAAACAAAACTATCTGGTGTGTTGTGGCTATCTCAATCCCAGATCTTGCTACAGCCTCTGTGTGTGTTTGTGTTTTCTGGACATTCTCTATGGACTTTACAGTTTTGAATGCATTTTAGCATGTAAGTTTTTGTTTTCAGCTGGAAAACGCTTATTGGTTCAACCTGGAGTCAAATCCGCCACACATTCGAGTTTTCTAGGAAGAAAGCTTCAGAAACCTGAGAAAACATGATATTTCTTTCTGTAAACATGACATTGGATGCATTTGCCGAACAGGAAGATTGTGCTTTTCCTCAAAACCACTTTCACGTGATTTTTTAGTTAAATTTCACCAGAAATTCACAAGAATTTGTCCAGATACTCCTGGATGAAAACAAAACTATTTGGTGATTTTTAGCTATCTCAATCCCAGATGTTGCTACAGCCTCTGTGTTTGTGTTTTCTGGACATTCTCTATGGACTTTAAGGTTTTGAATGCATTTCAACTTGTAAGTTTTGTTTTTAAATGGCAAACGCGAACTGGTTCCACCTGTAGTCAAATCCTCCACACATTCGCGTTTTCTAGGAAGAAAGCTTCAGAAACCTGAGAAAACATGATATTTCTTTCTGTAAACATGACATAGGATGCATTTGCCGAACAGGAAGATTGTGCTTTTCTCCAAACCACTTTAACAGTGATTTTTTTGGTTAAATTTCACCCGAAATCCACAAGAATTTGTCCAGATACTCCTGGATGAAAACAAAACTATTTGGTGATTTTTAGCTATCTCAATCCCAGATATTGCTACAGCCTCTGTGTTTGTGTTTTCTGGACATTCTCTATGGACTTTAAGGTTTTGAATGCATTTCAGCATGTAAGTTTTTGTTTTTAACTGGCAAATGCTAATTGGTTCCACCTGGAGTCAAATCCTCCACTCATTCGAGTTTTCTAGGAAGAAAGCTTCAGAAACCTGAGAAAACATGATATTTCTTTCTGTAAACATGACATTGGATGCATTTGCCGAACAGGAAGATTGTGCTTTTCTCCAAAACCACTTTCACGGTGATTTTTTGTTTAAATTTCAACCGAAATCCACAACAATTTCTCCAGATACTCCTGAATGAAAACTAAACTATCTGGTGTGTTGTGGCTATCTCAATCCCAGATCTTGCTACAGCCTCTGTGTTTGTGTTTTCTGGACACTCTCAATGGACTTTACAGTTTTGAATGCATTTTAGCATGTAAGTTTTTGTTTTTAGCTGGCAAACACTAATTGGTTCCACCTGGAGTCAAATCCTCCACACATTCTAGTTTTCTAGGAAAAAAGCTTCATAAACCTGAGAAAACATGATATTTCTTTCTGTAAACATGATATTGGATGCATTTGCCGAACAGGAAGATTGTGCTTTTCTCCAAAACCACTTTCACGGTGATTTTTTGGTTAAATTTTACTTCAAAACTACAACAATTTGCCCAGATACTCCTGGAAGAAAACAAAACTATCTGGTGTGTTGTGGCTACCTCAGTCCCAGATGTTGATACAGCCTCTGTGTGTGTTTGTGTTTTCTGGACATTCTCTATGGACTTTACAGTTTTGAATGCATTTTAGCATGTAAGTTTTTGTTTTCAGCTGGAAAACGCTTATTGGTTCAACCTGGAGTCAAATCCGCCACACATTCGAGTTTTCTAGGAAGAAAGCTTCAGAAACCTGAGAAAACATGATATTTCTTTCTGTAAACATGACATTGGATGCATTTGCCGAACAGGAAGATTGTGCTTTTCCTCAAAACCACTTTCACGTGATTTTTTAGTTAAATTTCACCAGAAATTCACAAGAATTTGTCCAGATACTCCTGGATGAAAACAAAACTATTTGGTGATTTTTAGCTATCTCAATCCCAGATATTGCTACAGCCTCTGTGTTTGTGTTTTCTGGACATTCTCTATGGACTTTAAGGTTTTGAATGCATTTCAACTTGTAAGTTTTGTTTTTAAATGGCAAACGCGAACTGGTTCCACCTGTAGTCAAATCCTCCACACATTCGCGTTTTCTAGGAAGAAAGCTTCAGAAACCTGAGAAAACATGATATTTCTTTCTGTAAACATGACATAGGATGCATTTGCCGAACAGGAAGATTGTGCTTTTCTCCAAAACCACTTTAACAGTGATTTTTTTGGTTAAATTTCACCCGAAATCCACAAGAATTTGTCCAGATACTCCTGGATGAAAACAAAACTATTTGGTGATTTTTAGCTATCTCAATCCCAGATATTGCTACAGCCTCTGTGTTTGTGTTTTCTGGACATTCTCTATGGACTTTAAGGTTTTGAATGCATTTCAGCATGTAAGTTTTTGTTTTCAGCTGGAAAACGCTAATTGGTTCCACCTGGAGTCAAATCCTCCACTCATTCGAGTTTTCTAGGAAGAAAGCTTCAGAAACCTGAGAAAACATGATATTTCTTTCTGTAAACATGACATTGGATGCATTTGCCGAACAGGAAGATTGTGCTTTTCTCCAAAACCACTTTCACGGTGATTTTTTGTTTAAATTTCAACCGAAATCCACAACAATTTCTCCAGATACTCCTGGATGAAAACTAAACTATCTGGTGTGTTGTGGCTATCTCAATCCCAGATCTTGCTACAGCCTCTGTGTTTGTGTTTTCTGGACACTCTCAATGGACTTTACAGTTTTGAATGCATTTTAGCATGTAAGTTTTTGTTTTTAGCTGGCAAACACTAATTGGTTCCACCTGGAGTCAAATCCTCCACACATTCTAGTTTTCTAGGAAAAAAGCTTCATAAACCTGAGAAAACATGATATTTCTTTCTGTAAACATGATATTGGATGCATTTGCCTAACAGGAAGATTGTGCTTTTCTCCAAAACCACTTTCACGGTGATTTTTTGGTTAAATTTTACTTCAAAACTACAAGAATTTGCCCAGATACTCCTTTAAGAAAACAAAACTATCTGGTGTGTTGTGGCTACCTCAGTCCCAGATGTTGATACAGCCTCTGTGTGTGTTTGTGTTTTCTGGACATTCTCTATGGACTTTACAGTTTTGAATGCATTTTAGCATGTAAGTTTTTGTTTTCAGCTGGAAAACGCTTATTGGTTCAACCTGGAGTCAAATCCGCCACACATTCGAGTTTTCTAGGAAGAAAGCTTCAGAAACCTGAGAAAACATGATATTTCTTTCTGTAAACATGACATTGGATGCATTTGCCGAACAGGAAGATTGTGCTTTTCCTCAAAACCACTTTCACGTGATTTTTTAGTTAAATTTCACCAGAAATTCACAAGAATTTGTCCAGATACTCCTGGATGAAAACAAAACTATTTGGTGATTTTTAGCTATCTCAATCCCAGATATTGCTACAGCCTCTGTGTTTGTGTTTTCTGGACATTCTCTATGGACTTTAAGGTTTTGAATGCATTTCAACTTGTAAGTTTTGTTTTTAAATGGCAAACGCGAACTGGTTCCACCTGTAGTCAAATCCTCCACACATTCGCGTTTTCTAGGAAGAAAGCTTCAGAAACCTGAGAAAACATGATATTTCTTTCTGTAAACATGACATAGGATGCATTTGCCGAACAGGAAGATTGTGCTTTTCTCCAAAACCACTTTAACAGTGATTTTTTTGGTTAAATTTCACCCGAAATCCACAAGAATTTGTCCAGATACTCCTGGATGAAAACAAAACTATTTGGTGATTTTTAGCTATCTCAATCCCAGATATTGCTACAGCCTCTGTGTTTGTGTTTTCTGGACATTCTCTATGGACTTTAAGGTTTTGAATGCATTTCAGCATGTAAGTTTTTGTTTTCAGCTGGAAAACGCTAATTGGTTCCACCTGGAGTCAAATCCTCCACTCATTCGAGTTTTCTAGGAAGAAAGCTTCAGAAACCTGAGAAAACATGATATTTCTTTCTGTAAACATGACATTGGATGCATTTGCCGAACAGGAAGATTGTGCTTTTCTCCAAAACCACTTTCACGGTGATTTTTTGTTTAAATTTCAACCGAAATCCACAACAATTTCTCCAGATACTCCTGGATGAAAACTAAACTATCTGGTGTGTTGTGGCTATCTCAATCCCAGATCTTGCTACAGCCTCTGTGTTTGTGTTTTCTGGACACTCTCAATGGACTTTACAGTTTTGAATGCATTTTAGCATGTAAGTTTTTGTTTTTAGCTGGCAAACACTAATTGGTTCCACCTGGAGTCAAATCCTCCACACATTCTAGTTTTCTAGGAAAAAAGCTTCATAAACCTGAGAAAACATGATATTTCTTTCTGTAAACATGATATTGGATGCATTTGCCTAACAGGAAGATTGTGCTTTTCTCCAAAACCACTTTCACGGTGATTTTTGGTTAAATTTCACCAGAAATGCACAAGAATTTGTCCAGATACTCCTAGATGAAAACAAAATTATCTGGTGTGTTGTGGCTATCTCAATCCCAGATCTTGCTACAGCCTCTGTGTGTGTTTGTGTTTTCTGGACATTCTCTATGGACTTTAAGGTTTTGAATGCATTTCAGCATGTAAGTTTTTGTTTTCTGCTGGCAAACGCTTATTGGTTCCACCTGGATTCAAATCCTCCACACATTCGAGTTTTCTAGGAAGAAAGCTTCAGAAACCTGAGAAAACATGATATTTCTTTCTGTAAACATGACATAGGATGCATTTGCCGAACAGGAAGATTGTGCTTTTCTCCAAAACCACTTTCACGGTGATTTTTTGGTTAAATTTTACTTCAAAACTACAACAATTTGTCCAGATACTCCTGGATGAAAACAAAATTATCTGGTGTGTTGTGGCTACCTCATTCCCAGATCTTGCTACAGCCTCTGTGTTTGTTTGTGTTTTCTGGACATTCTCTATGGACTTTAAGGTTTTGAATGCATTTCAGCATGTAAGTTTTTGTTTTCTGCTGGCAAACGCTAATTGGTTCCACCTGGAGTCAAATCCTCCACACATTCGAGTTTTCAAGGAAGAAAGCTTCAGAAACCTGAGAAAACATGGTATTTGTATTTCTAAACATGACATTGGATGCATTTGAGGAACAGGAAGATTGTGCATTTCTCCAAAACCACTTTCACAGTGATTTTTTAATTAAATTTCACCCGAAATCCACAAGAATTTGTCCACATACACTTGGATGAAAACAAAACTATTTGGTGATTTTTAGCTATCTCAATCCCAGATCTTGCTACAGCCTCTGTGTTTGTGTTTTCTGGACATTCTCTATGGACTTTAAGGTTTTGAATGCATTTCAACATGTAAGTTTTTGTTTTCTGCTGGCAAACGCTAATTGGTTCCACCTGGAGTCAAATCCTCCACACATTCGAGTTTTCTAGGAAGAAAGCTTCAGAAACCTGAGAAAATGATATTTCTTTCTGTAAACATGACATAGGATGCATTTGCCGAACAGGAAGATTGTGCTTTTCTCCAAAACCACTTTCACGGTGATTTTTTGTTAAATTTTACTTCAAAACTACAACAATTTGTCCAGATACTCCTGGATGAAAACAAAATTATCTGGTGTTTTGTGGCTACCTCAGTCCCAGATCTTGCTACAGCCTCGGTGTTTGTGTTTTCTGGACATTCTATATAGACTTTACGGTTTTGAATGCATTTTAGCATGTAAGTTTTTGTTTTTAGCTGCCAAACGCTAATTGGTTCCACCTGGAGTCAAATCCTCCACACATTCGAGTTTTCTAGGAAGAAAGCTTCAGAAACCTGAGAAAACATGGTATTTGTATTTCTAAACATGACATTGGATGCATTTGCCGAACAGGAAGATTGTGCTTTTCTCCAAAACCACTTTCACGGTGATTCTTTGTTAAATTTTACTTCAAAACGACAACAATTTGTCCAGATACTACTGGATGAAAACAAAACTATATGGTGTGTTGTGGCTATCTCAATCCCAGATCTTGCTACAGTCTCTGTGTTTGTGTTTTCTGGACATTCTCTATGGACTTTAAGGTTTTGAATGCATTTCAGCATGTAAGTTTTTGTTTTTAGCTGCCAAACGCTAATTGGTTCCAACTGGAGTCAAATCCTCCACACATTCGAGTTTTCTAGGAAAAAAGCTTCAGAAACCTGAGAAAACATGATATTTCTTTCTGTAAACATGACATTGGATGCATTTGCCAAACAAGAAGATTGTGCTTTTCTCCAAAACCACTTTCACAGTGATTTTTTGGTTAAATTTCACCCGAAATCCACAAGAATTTGTCCACATACACCTGGATGAAAACAAAGCTATTTGCTGATTTTTAGCTATCTCAATCCCAGATCTTGCTACAGCCTCTGTGTTTGTGTTTTCTGGACATTCTCTATGGACTTTAAGGTTTTGAATGCATTTCAGCATGTAAGTTTTTGTTTTCTGCTGGCAAACGCTAATTGGTTCCACCTGGAGTCAAATCCGCCACACATTCGAGTTTTCTAGGAAGAAAGCTTCAGAAACCTGAGAAAACATGATATTTCATTCTGTAAACATGACATAGGATGCATTTGCCAAACAGGAAGATTGTGCTTTTATCCAAAACCACTTTCATGGTGATTGTTTGTTAAATTTTACTTCAAAAGTACAACAATTTGTCCAGATACTCCTGGATGAAAACAAAATTATCTGGTGTGTTGTGGCTACCTCATTCCCAGATCTTGCAACAGCCACTGTGTTTGTTTGTGTTTTCTGGACATTCTCTATGGACTTTAAGGTTTTGAATGCATTTCAGCATGTAAGTTTTTGTTTTCAGCTGGAAAATTCTAATTGGTTCCACCTGGAGTCAAATCCGCCACACATTCGAGTTTTCTAGGAAGAAAGCTTCAGAAACCTGAGAAAACATGATATTTCTTTCTGTAAACATGACATTGGATGCATTTGCCGAACAGGAAGATTGTGCTTTTCTCCAAAACCACTTTCACGGTGATTTTTTGGTTAAATTTTACTTCAAAACTACAACAATTTGTCCAGATACTACTGGATGAAAACAAAACTATCTGGTGTGTTGTGGCGATCTCAGTCCCAGATCTTTCTACAGCCTCTGTGTTTGTGTTTTCTGGACATTCTCTATAGACTTTACAGTTTTGAATGCATTTTAGCATGTAAGTTTTTGTTTTCAGCTGGCAAACGCTAATTGGTTCCACCTGGAGTCAAATCCTCCACACATTCGAGTTTTCAAGGAAGAAAGCTTCAGAAACCTGAGAAAACATGGTATTTGTATTTCTAAACATGACATTGGATGCATTTGCCAAACAGGAAGATTGTGCTTTTCTCCAAAACCACTTTCACAGTGATTTTTTGGTTAAATTTCACCCGAAATCCACAAGAATTTGTCCACATACACCTGGATGAAAACAAAGCTATTTGCTGATTTTTAGCTATCTCAATCCCAGATCTTGCTACAGCCTCTGTGTGTGTTTGTGTTTTCTGGACATTCTCTATGGACTTTAAGGTTTTGAATGCATTTCAGCATGTAAGTTTTTGTTTTCTGCTGGCAAACGCTAATTGGTTCCACCTGGAGTCAAATCCGCCACACATTCGAGTTTTCTAGGAAGAAAGCTCCAGAAACCTGAGAAAACATGATATTTCTTTCTGTAAACATGACATTGGATGCATTTGCCGAACAGGAAGATTGGATTGTGCTTTTCTCCAAAATCAGTTTCACGGTGATTTTTTTGTTAAATTTTACTTCAAAACTACAACAATTTGTCCAGATACTCCTGGATGAAAACAAAACTATCTGGTGTGTTGTGACTATCTCAATCCCAGATCTTGCTACAGCCTCTGTGTTTGGTTTTCTGGACTTTCTCTTTGGACTTTACAGTTTTGAATGCATTTCAGCATGTAAGTTTTTGTTTTCTGCTGGCAAACGCTAATTGGTTCCACCTGGAGTCAAATCCTCCACACATTCGAGTTTTCTAGGAAGAAAGCTCCAGAAACCTGAGAAAACATGATATTTCTTTCTGTAAACATGACATTGGATGCATTTGCCAAACAGGAAGATTGTGCTTTTCTCCAAAACCACTTTCACAGTGATTTTTTGGTTAAATTTCACCCGAAATCCACAAGAATTTGTCCACATACACCTGGATGAAAACAAAGCTATTTGCTGATTTTTAGCTATCTCAATCCCAGATCTTGCTACAGCTGCTGTGTTTGTGTTTTCTGGACATTCTCTATGGACTTTAAGGTTTTGAATGCATTTCAGCATGTAAGTTTTTGTTTTCTGCTGGCAAACGCTAATTGGTTCCACCTTGAGTCAAATCCTCCACACATTCGAGTTTTCTAGGAAGAAAGCTTCAGAAACCTGAGAAAATGATATTTCTTTCTGTAAACATGACATAGGATGCATTTGCCGAACAGGAAGATTGTGCTTTTCTCCAAAACCACTTTCACGGTGATTTTTTGTTAAATTTTACTTCAAAACTACAACAATTTGTCCAGATACTCCTGGATGAAAACAAAATTATCTGGTGTTTTGTGGCTACCTCAGTCCCAGATCTTGCTACAGCCTCTGTGTTTGTGTTTTCTGGACATTCTGTATAGACTTTACAGTTTTGAATGCATTTTAGCATGTAAGTTTTTGTTTTCAGCTGGCAAACGCTAATTGGTTCCACCTGGAGTCAAATCCTCCACACATTCGAGTTTTCAAGGAAGAAAGCTTCAGAAACATGAGAAAACATGGTATTTGTATTTCTAAAAATGACATTGGATGCATTTGCCGAACAGGAAGATTGTGCTTTTCTCCAAAACCACTTTCACGGTGATTCATTGTTAAATTTTACTTCAAAACGACAACAATTTGTCCAGATACTACTGGATGAAAACAAAACTATATGGTGTGTTGTGGCTATCTCAATCCCAGATCTTGCTACAGTCTCTGTGTTTGCGTTTTCTGGACATTCTCTATGGACTTTAAGGTTTTGAATGCATTTCAGCATGTAAGTTTTTGTTTTTAGCTGCCAAACGCTAATTGGTTCCACCTGGAGTCAAATCCTCCACACATTCGAGTTTTCTAGGAAAAAAGCTTCAGAAACCTGAGAAAACATGATATTTCTTTCTGTAAACATGACATTGGATGCATTTGCCAAACAAGAAGATTGTGCTTTTCTCCAAAACCACTTTCACAGTGATTTTTTGGTTAAATTTCACCCGAAATCCACAAGAATTTGTCCACATACACCTGAATGAAAACAAAACTATTTGGTGATTTTTAGCTATCTCAATCCCAGATCTTGCTGCAGCCTCTGTGTTTGTGTTTTCTGGACATTCTCTATGGACTTTAAGGTTTTGAATGCATTTCAGCATGTAAGTTTTTGTTTTCTGCTGGCAAACGCTAATTGGTTCCACCTGGAGTCAAATCCGCCACACATTCGAGTTTTCTAGGAAGAAAGCTTCAGAAACCTGAGAAAACATGATATTTCATTCTGTAAACATGACATAGGATGCATTTGCCAAACAGGAAGATTGTGCTTTTCTCCAAAACCACTTTCATGGTGATTTTTTGTTAAATTTTACTTCAAAAGTACAACAATTTGTCCAGATACTCCTGGATGAAAACAAAATTATCTGGTGTGTTGTGGCTACCTCATTCCCAGATCTTGCAACAGCCTCTGTGTTTGTTTGTGTTTTCTGGACATTCTCTATGGACTTTAAGGTTTTGAATGCATTTCAGCATGTAAGTTTTTGTTTTCAGCTGGAAAATTCTAATTGGTTCCACCTGGAGTCAAATCCGCCACACATTCGAGTTTTCTAGGAAGAAAGCTTCAGAAACCTGAGAAAACATGATATTTCTTTCTGTAAACATGACATTGGATGCATTTGCCGAACAGGAAGATTGTGCTTTTCTCCAAAACCACTTTCACGGTGATTTTTTGGTTAAATTTTACTTCAAAACTACAACAATTTTCCAGATACTACTGGATGAAAACAAAACTATCTGGTGTGTTGTGGCGATCTCAGTCCCAGATCTTTCTACAGCCTCTGTGTTTGTGTTTTCTGGACGTTCTCTATAGACTTTACAGTTTTGAATGCATTTTAGCATGTAAGTTTTTGTTTTCAGCTGGCAAACGCTAATTGGTTCCACCTGGAGTCAAATCCTCCACACCTTCGAGTTTTCCAGGAAGAAAGCTTCAGAAACATGAGAAAACATGGTATTTGTATTTCTAAACATGACATTGGATGCATTTGCCAAACAGGAAGATTGTGCTTTTCTCCAAAACCACTTTCACAGTGATTTTTTGGTTAAATTTCACCCGAAATCCACAAGAATTTGGCCACATACACTTGGCTGAAAACAAAACTATTTGGTGATTTTTAGCTATCTCAATCCCAGATCTTGCTACAGCCTCTGTGTTTGTGTTTTCTGGACATTCTCTATGGACTTTAAGGTTTTGAATGCATTTCAGCATGTAAGTTTTTGTTTTCTGCTGGCAAACGCTAATTGGTTCCTCCTGGAGTCAAATCCTCCACACATTCGAGTTTTCAAGGAAGAAAGCTTCAGAAACATGAGAAAACATGATATTTCTTTCTGTAAACATGACATTGGATGCATTTGCCAAACAAGAAGATTGTGCTTTTCTCCAAAACCAATTTCACAGTGATTTTTTGGTTAAATTTCACCCGAAATCCACAAGAATTTGTCCACATACACTTGGATGAAAACAAAGCTATTTGGTGATTTTTAGCTATCTCAATCCCAGATCTTCCTACAGCCTCTGTGTTTGTTTGTGTTTTCTGGACATTCTCTATGGACTTTAAGGTTTTGAATGCATTTCAGCATGTAAGTTTTTGTTTTCTGCTGGCAAACGCTAATTGGTTCCACCTGGAGTCAAATCCTCCACACATTCGAGTTTTCTAGGAAGAAAGCTTCAGAAACCTGAGAAAATATGATATTTCTTTCTGTAAACATGACATAGGATGCATTTGCCGAACAGGAAGATTGTGCTTTTCTCCAAAACCACTTTCACGGTGATTTTTTGTTAAATTTTACTTCAAAACTACAACAATTTGTCCTGATACTCCTGGATGAAAACAAAATTATCTGGAGTTTTGTGGCTACCTCAGTCCCAGATCTTGCTACAGCCTCCGTGTTTGTGTTTCCTGGACATTCTGTATAGACTTTACGGTTTTGAATGCATTTTAGCATGTAAGGTTTTGTTTTTAGCTGCCAAACGCTAATTGGTTCCACCTGGAGTCAAATCCTCCACACATTCGAGTTTTCAAGGAAGAAAGCTTCAGAATCCTGAGAAAACATGGTATTTGTATTTGTAAACATGACATTGGATGCATTTGCCGAACAGGAAGATTGTGCTTTTCTCCAAAACCACTTTCACGGTGATTCTTTGTTAAATTTTACTTCAAAACTACAACAATTTGTCAAGATACTACTGGATGAAAACAAAACTGTATGGTGTGTTGTGGCTATCTCAATCCCAGATCTTGCTACAGTCTCTGTGTTTGTGTTTTCTGGACATTCTCTACGGACTTTACGGTTTTGAATGCATTTTAGCATGTAAGTTTTTGTTTTCTGCTGGCAAACGCTAATTGGTTCCACCTGGAGTCAAATCCTCCAAACATTCGAGTTTTCTAGGAAAAAAGCTTCAGAAACCCGAGAAAACATGATATTTCTTTCTGTAAACATGACATTGGATGCATTTGCCAAACAAGAAGATTGTGCTTTTCTCCAAAACCACTTTCACAGTGATTTTTTGGTTAAATTTCACCCGAAATCCACAAGAATTTGTCCACATACACCTGGATGAAAACAAAACTATTTGGTGATTTTTAGCTATCTCAATCCCAGATCTTGCTACAGCCTCTGTGTTTGTGTTTTCTGGACATTCTCTATGGACTTTATGGTTTTGAATGCATTTCAGCATGTAAGTTTTTGTTTTTATCTGGCAAACACTAATTGGTTCCACCTGGAGTCAAATCCTCCACACATTCGAGTTTTCTAGGAAGAAAGCTTCAGAAACCTGAGAAAACATGATATTTCTTTCTGTAAACATGACATAGGATGCATTTGCCAAACAGGAAGATTGTGCTTTTCTCCAAAACCATTTTCACGGTGATTTTTTGTTAAATTTTACTTCAAAAGTACAACAATTTGTCTAGATACTCCTGGATGAAAACAAAATTATCTGGTGTGTTGTGGCTACCTCATTCCCAGATCTTGCAACAGCCTCTGTGTTTGTTTGTGTTTTCTGGACATTCTCTATGGACTTTATGGCTTTGAATGCATTTTAGCATGTAAGTTTTTGTTTTTAGCTGGCAAACGCTAATTGGTTCCACCTGGAGTCAAATCCTCCACACATTCGAGTTTTCTAGGAAGAAAGCTTCAGAAACCTGAGAAAATATGATATTTCTTTCTGTAAACATGACATAGGATGCATTTGCCGAACAGGAAGATTGTGCTTTTCTCCAAAACCACTTTCACGGTGATTTTTTGTTAAATTTTACTTCAAAACTACAACAATTTGTTCAGATACTCCTGGATGAAAACAAAATTATCTGGTGTGTTGTGGCTACCTCATTCCCAGATCTTTCTACAGCCTCTGTGTTTGTGTTTTCTGGACTTTCTCTATAGACTTTACAGTTTTGAATGCATTTTAGCATGTAAGTTTTTGTTTTCAACTGGCAAACGCTAATTGGTTCCACCTGGAGTCAAATCCTCCACACACTCGAGTTCAAGGAAGAAAGCTTCAGAAACCTGAGAAAACATGGTATTTGTATTTCTAAACATGACATTGGATGCATTTGCCAAACAGGAAGATTGTGCTTTTCTCCAAAACCACTTTCCCGGTGATTTTTTGGTTACATATCACCCGAAATCCGAAAGAATTTTTCCAGATGCTCATGGATGAAAACAAAACTATTTGGTGATTTTTAGCTATCTCAATCCCAGATCTTGCTACAGCCCCTGTGTTTGTGTTTTCTGGGCATTCTCTATGGACTTTATGGCTTTGAATGCATTTTAGCATGTAAGTTTTTGTTTTTAGCTGGCAAACGCTAATTGGTTCCACCTGGAGTCAAATCCTCCACACATTCGAGTTTTCTAGGAAGAAAGCGTCAGAAACCTGAGAAAACATCATATTTCTCTCTGTAAACATGACATAGGATTCATTTGCCGAACAGGAAGATTGTGCTTTTCTCCAAAACCACTTTCACGGTGATTTTTGGTTAAATTTTACTTCAAAACTACAACAATTTGTCGAGATACTCCTGGATGAAAACAAAACTATCTGGTGTGTTGTGGTTATCTCAGTCCCAGATCTTGCTACAGACTCTGTGTTTGTGTTTTGTGGACTTTCTCTATGGACTTTACAGTTTTGAATGCATGTCAGCATGTAAGTTTTTGTTTTCAGCTGGCAAACGCTAATTGGTTCCACCTGGAGTCAAATCCTCCACACATTCGAGTTTTCAAGGAAGAAAGCTTCAGAAACCTGAGAAAACATGGTATTTGTATTTCTAAACATGACATTGGATGCATTTTCCGAACAGGAAGATTGGATTGTGCTTTTCTCCAAAATCACTTTCACGGTGATTTTTTGGTTAAATTTTACTTCAAAACTACAACAATTTGTCCAGATACTCCTGGATGAAAACAAAACTATCTGGTGTGTTGTGACTATCTCAATCCCAGATCTTGCTACAGCCTCTGTGTTTGTGTTTTCTGGACTTTCTCTTTGGACTTTACAGTTTTGAATGCATGTCAGCATGTAAGTTTTTGTTTTCTGCTGGCAAACGCTAATTGGTTCCACCTGGAGTCAAATACTCCACACATTCGAGTTTTCTAGGAAGAAAGCTCCAGAAACCTGAGAAAACATGATATTTCTTTCTGTAAACATGACATTGGATGCATTTGCCGAACAGGAAGATCGTGCTTTTCTCCAAAACCACTTTCACGGTGATTTTTTGGTTCAATTTCACCCGAAATCCACGAGAATTTGTCCACATACACATGGATGAAAACAAAACTATTTGGTGATTTTTAGCTATCTCAATCCCAGATCTTGCTACAGCCTCTGTGTTTGTGTTTTCTGGACATTCTCTATGGACTTTAAGGTTTTGAATGCATTTCAGCATGTAAGTTTTTGTTTTCTGCTGGCAAACGCTAATTGGTTCCACCTGGAGTCAAATCCGCCACACATTCGAGTTTTCTAGGAAGAAAGCTCCAGAAACCTGAGAAAACATGATATTTCTTTCTGTAAACATGACATAGGATGCATTTGTCGAACAGGAAGATTGTGCTTTTCTCCAAAACCACTTTCACGGTGATTTTTTGTTAAATTTTACTTCAAAACTACAACAATTTGTCCAGATACTCCTGGATGAAAACAAAATAATCTGGTGTTTTGTGGCTACCTCAGTCCCAGATCTTGCTACAGCCTCCGTGTTTGTGTTTTCTGGACATTCTGTATAGACTTTACGGTTTTGAATGCATTTTAGCATGTAAGTTTTTGTTTTCAGCTGGCAAACGCTAATTGGTTCCACCTGGAGTCAAATCCTCCACACATTCGCGTTTTCTAGGAAGAAAGCTTCAGAAACCTGAGAAAACATGGTATTTGTATTTGTAAACATGACATTGGATGCATTTGCCGAACAGGAAGATTGTGCTTTTCTCCAAAACCACTTTCACGGTGATTCTTTGTTAAATTTTACTTCAAAACTACAACAATTTGTCCAGATACTACTGGATGAAAACAAAACTATATGGTGTGTTGTGGCTATCTCAATCCCAGATCTTGCTACAGTCTCTGTGTTTGTGTTTTCTGGACATTCTCTATGGACTTTACGGTTTTGAATGCATTTTAGCATGTAAGTTTTTGTTTTCTGCTGGCAAACGCTAATTGGTTCCACATGGAGTCAAATCCTCCAAACATTCGAGTTTTCTAGGAAAAAAGCTTCAGAAACCCGAGAAAACATGATATTTCTTTCTGTAAACATGACATTGGATGCATTTGCCAAACAAGAAGATTGTGCTTTTCTCCAAAACCACTTTCACAGTGATTTTTTGGTTAAATTTCACCCGAAATCCACAATAATTTGTCCACATACACCTGGATGAAAATAAAACTATTTGGTGATTTTTAGCTATCTCAATCCCAGATCTTGCTACAGCCTCTGTGTTTGTGTTTTCTGGACATTCTCTATGGACTTTATGGTTTTGAATGCATTTCAGCATGTAAGTTTTTGTTTTTGGCTGGCAAACGCTAATTGGTTCCACCTGGAGTCAAATCCTCCAACATTCGAGTTTTCTAGGAAGAAAGCTTCAGAAACCTGAGAAAACATGATATTTCTTTCTGTAAACATGACATAGGATGCATTTGCCAAACAGGAAGATTGTGCTTTTCTCCAAAACCACTTTCACGGTGATTTTTTGTTAAATTTTACTTCAAAAGTACAACAATTTGTCCAGATACTCCTGGATGAAAACAAAATTATCTGGTGTGTTGTGGCTACCTCATTCCCAGATCTTGCAACAGCCTTTGTGTTTGTTTGTGTTTTCTGGACATTCTCTATGGACTTTAAGGTTTTGAATGCATTTCAGCATGTAAGTTTTTGTTTTCAGCTGGAAAACGCTAATTGGTTCCACCTGGAGTCAAATCCGCCACACATTCGAGTTTTCTAGGAAGAAAGCTTCAGAAACCTGAGAAAACATGATATTTCTTTCTGTAAACATGACTTTGGATGCATTTGCCAAACAGGAAGGTTGTGCTTTTCTCCAAAACCACTTTCACGGTGATTTTTTGGTTAAATTTTACTTCAAAACTACAACAATTTTCCAGATACTCCTGGATGAAAACAAAACTATCTGGTGTGTTGTGGCGATCTCAGTCCCAGATCTTTCTACAGCCTCTGTGTTTGTGTTTTCAGGACATTCTCTATAGACTTTACAGTTTTGAATGCATTTTAGCATGTAAGTTTTTGTTTTCAGCTGGCAAACGCTAATTGGTTCCACCTGGAGTCAAATCCTCCACACATTCGAGTTTTCAAGGAAGAAAGCTTCAGAAACCTGAGAAAACATGGTATTTGTATTTCTAAACATGACATAGGATTCATTTGCCGAACAGGAAGATTGTGCTTTTCTCCAAAACCACTTTCACGGTGATTTTTGGTTAAATTTTACTTCAAAACTACAACAATTTGTCGAGATACTCCTGGATGAAAACAAAACTATCTGGTGTGTTGTGGTTATCTCAGTCCCAGATCTTGCTACAGCCTCTGTGTTTGTGTTTTGTGGACTTTGTCTATGGACTTTACAGTTTTGAATGCATGTCAGCATGTAAGTTTTTGTTTTCTGCTGGCAAACGCTAATTGGTTCCACCTGGAGTCAAATCCTCCACACATTCGAGTTTTCAAGGAAGAAAGCTTCAGAAACCTGAGAAAACATGGTATTTCTTTCTGTAAACATGACATTGGATGCATTTGCCGAACAGGAAGATTGTGCTTTTCTCCAAAACCACTTTCACAGTGATTTTTTGGTTAAATTTCACCCGAAATCCACAAGAATTTGTCCACATACACTTGGATGAAAACAAAACTATTTGGTGATTTTTAGCTATCTCAATCCCAGATCTTGCTACAGCCCCTGTGTTTGTGTTTTCTGGACATTCTCTATGGACTTTAAGGTTTTGAATGCATTTCAGCATGTAAGTTTTTGTTTTCTGCTGGCAAACGCTAATTGGTTCCACCTGGAGTCAAATCCTCCACACATTCGAGTTTTCTAGGAAGAAAGCTTCAGAAACATGAGAAAACATGATATTTCTTTCTGTAAACATGACATTGGATGCATTTGCCAAACAGGAAGATTGTGCTTTTCTCCAAAACCACTTTCACAGTGATTTTTTGGTTAAATTTCACCCGAAATCCACAAGAATTTGTCCACATACACTTGGATGAAAACAAAACTATTTGGTGATTTTTAGCTATCTCAATCCCAGATCTTGCTACAGCCTCTGTGTTTGTGTTTTCTGGACATTCTCCATGGACTTTAAGGTTTTGAATGCATTTCAGCATGTAAGTTTTTGTTTTCTGCTGGCAAACGCTAATTGGTTCCACCTGGAGTCAAATCCGCCACACATTCGAGTTTTCTAGGAAGAAAGCTCCAGAAACCTGAGAAAACATGATATTTCTTTCTGTAAACATGACATTGGATGCATTTGCCGAACAGGAAGATTGGATTGTGCTTTTCTCCAAAATCACTTTCACGGTGATTTTTTGGTTAAATTTTACTTCAAAACTACAACAATTTGTCCAGATACTCCTGGATGAAAACAAAACTATCTGGTGTGTTGTGACTATCTCAATCCCAGATCTTGCTACAGCCTCTGTGTTTGTGTTTTCTGGACTTTCTCTTTGGACTTTACAGTTTTGAATGCATTTCAGCATGTAAGTTTTTGTTTTCTGCTGGCAAACGCTAATTGGTTCCACCTGGAGTCAAATCCTCCACACATTCGAGTTTTCTAGAAGAAAGCTCCAGAAACCTGAGAAAACATGATATTTCTTTCTGTAAACATGACATTGGATGCATTTGCCGAACAGGAAGATTGTGCTTTTCTCCAAAACCACTTTCACGGTGATTTTTTGGTTCAATTTCACCCGAAATCCACAAGAATTTGTCCACATACACTTGGATGAAAACAAAACTATTTGGTGATTTTTAGCTATCTCAATCCCAGATCTTGCTACAGCCTCTGTGTTTGTGTTTTCTGGACATTCTCTATGGACTTTACGGTTTTGAATGCATTTCAGCATGTAAGTTTTTGTTTTCTACTGGCAAACGCTAATTGGTTCCACCTGGAGTCAAATCCTCCACACATTCGAGTTTTCTAGGAAGAAAGCTTCAGAAACCTGAGAAAACATGGTATTTCTTTCTGTAAACATGACATTGGATGCATTTGCCGAACAGGAAGACTGTGCTTTTCTCCAAAACCACTTTCACAGTGATTTTTTGGTTAAATTTTACTTCAAAACTACAATAATTTGTCGAGATACTCCTGGATGAAAACAAAACTATCTGGTGTGTTGTGGCTATCTCAATCCCAGATCTTGCTACAGTCTCTGTGTTTGTGTTTTCTGGACATTCTCTATGGACTTTACGGTTTTGAATGCATTTCAGCATGTAAGTTTTTGTTTTTAGCTGCCAAACGCTAATTGGTTCCACCTGGAGTCAAATCCTCCACACATTCGAGTTTTCTAGGAAGAAAGCTTCAGAAACCTGAGAAAACATGATATTTCTTTCTGTAAACATGACATAGGATGCATTTGCCGAACAGGAAGATTGTGCTTTTCTCCAAAACCACTTTCACAGTGATTTTTTGGTTAAATTTCACCCGAAATCCACAAGAATTTGTCCACATACACCTGGATGAAAACAAAACTATTTGGTGATTTTTAGCTATCTCAATCCCAGATCTTGCTACAGCTGCTGTGTTTGTGTTTTCTGGACATTCTCTATGGACTTTAAGGTTTTGAATGCATTTCAGCATGTAAGTTTTTGTTTTCTGCTGGCAAACGCTAATTGGTTCCACCTGGAGTCAAATCCTCCACACATTCGAGTTTTCTAGGAAGAAAGCTTCAGAAACCTGAGAAAACATGATATTTCATTCTGTAAACATGACATAGGATGCATTTGCCAAACAGGAAGATTGTGCTTTTCTCCAAAACCACTTTCACGGTGATTTTTTGTTAAATTTTACTTCAAAAGTACAACAATTTGTCCAGATACTCCTGGATGAAAACAAAATTATCTGGTGTGTTGTGGCTACCTCATTCCCAGATCTTGCAACAGCCTCTGTGTTTGTGTTTTCTGGACATTCTCTATGGACTTTAAGGTTTTGAATGCATTTCAGCATGTAAGTTTTTGTTTTCAGCTGGAAAACGCTAATTGGTTCCACCTGGAGTCAAATCCTCCACACATTCGAGTTTTCTAGGAAGAAAGCTTCAGAAACCTGAGAAAACATGATATTTCTTTCTGTAAACATGACATAGGATGCATTTGCCGAACAGGAAGATTGTGCTTTTCTCCAAAACCACTTTCATGGTGATTCTTTTTTAAATTTTACTTCAAAACTACAACAATTTGTCCAGATACTCCTGGATGAAAACAAAATTATCTGGTGTTTTGTGGCTACCTCAGTCCCAGATCTTGCTACAGCCTCTGTGTTTTTGTTTTCTGGACATTCTGTATAGACTTTACGGTTTTGAATGCATTTTAGCATGTAAGTTTTTGTTTTCAGCTGGCAAACGCTAATTGGTTCCACCTGGAGTCAAATCCTCCACACATTCGAGTTTTCAAGGAAGAAAGCCTCAGAAACATGAGAAAACATGGTATTTGTATTTCTAAACATGACATTGGATGCATTTGCCGAACAGGAAGATTGTGCTTTTCTCCAAAACCACTTTCACGGTGATTTTTTTTAAATTTTACTTCAAAACTACAACAATTTGTCCAGATACTACTGGATGAAAACAAAACTATATGGTGTGTTGTGGCTATCTCAATCCCAGATCTTGCTACAGTCTCTGTGTTTGTGTTTTCTGGACATTCTCTATGGACTTTAAGGTTTTGAATGCATTTCAGCATGTAAGTTTTTGTTTTTAGCTGCCAAACGCTAATTGGTTCCACCTGGAGTCAAATCCTCCATACATTCGAGTTTTCTAGGAAAAAAGCTTCAGAAACCTGAGAAAACATGATATTTCTTTCTGTAAACATGACATTGGATGCATTTGCCAAACAAGAAGATTGTGCTTTTCTCCAAAACCACTTTCACAGTGAGTTTTTGGTTAAATTTCACCCGAAATCCACGAGAATTTGTCCACATACACCTGGACGAAAACAAAACTATTTGGTGATTTTTAGCTATCTCAGTCCCAGATCTTGCTACAGCTTCTGTGTTTGTGTTTTCTGGACATTCTCTATGGACTTTAAGGTTTTGAATGCATTTCAGCATGTAAGTTTTTGTTTTCAGCTGGAAAACGCTAATTGGTTCCACCTGGAGTCAAATCCGCCACACATTCGAGTTTTCTAGGAAGAAAGCTTCAGAAACCTGAGAAAACATGATATTTCTTTCTGTAAACATGACATAGGATGCATTTGCCGAACAGGAAGATTGTGCTTTTCTCCAAAACCACTTTCATGGTGATTCTTTTTTAAATTTTACTTCAAAACTACAACAATTTGTCCAGATACTCCTGGATGAAAACAAAATTATCTGGTGTTTTGTGGCTACCTCAGTCCCAGATCTTGCTACAGCCTCTGTGTTTTTGTTTTCTGGACATTCTGTATAGACTTTACGGTTTTGAATGCATTTTAGCATGTAAGTTTTTGTTTTCAGCTGGCAAACGCTAATTGGTTCCACCTGGAGTCAAATCCTCCACACATTCGAGTTTTCAAGGAAGAAAGCTTCAGAAACATGAGAAAACATGGTATTTGTATTTCTAAACATGACATTGGATGCATTTGCCGAACAGGAAGATTGTGCTTTTCTCCAAAACCACTTTCACGGTGATTTTTTTTAAATTTTACTTCAAAACTACAACAATTTGTCCAGATACTACTGGATGAAAACAAAACTATATGGTGTGTTGTGGCTATCTCAATCCCAGATCTTGCTACAGTCTCTGTGTTTGTGTTTTCTGGACATTCTCTATGGACTTTAAGGTTTTGAATGCATTTCAGCATGTAAGTTTTTGTTTTTAGCTGCCAAACGCTAATTGGTTCCACCTGGAGTCAAATCCTCCACACATTCGAGTTTTCTAGGAAAAAAGCTTCAGAAACCTGAGAAAACATGATATTTCTTTCTGTAAACATGACATTGGATGCATTTGCCAAACAAGAAGATTGTGCTTTTCTCCAAAACCACTTTCACAGTGAGTTTTTGGTTAAATTTCACCCGAAATCCACGAGAATTTGTCCACATACACCTGGACGAAAACAAAACTATTTGGTGATTTTTAGTTATCTCAGTCCCAGATCTTGCTACAGCTTCTGTGTTTGTGTTTTCTGGACATTCTCTATGGACTTTAAGGTTTTGAATGCATTTCAGCATGTAAGTTTTTGTTTTCAGCTGGAAAACGCTAATTGGTTCCACCTGGAGTCAAATCCGCCACACATTCGAGTTTTCTAGGAAGAAAGCTTCAGAAACCTGAGAAAACATGATATTTCTTTCTGTAAACATGACATTAGAAGCATTTGCCAAACAGGAAGATTGTGCTTTTCTCCAAAACCACTTTCACGGTGATTTTTTGGTTAAATTTTACTTCAAAACTACAACAATTTTCCAGATACTCCTGGATGAAAACAAAACTATCTGGTGTGTTGTGGCGATCTCAGTCCCAGATCTTTCTACAGCCTCTGTGTTTGTGTTTTCTGGACATTCTCTATAGACTTTACAGTTTTGAATGCATTTTAGCATGTAAGTTTTTGTTTTCAGCTGGCAAACGCTAATTGGTTCCACCTGGAGTCAAATCCTCCACACATTCGAGTTTTCAAGGAAGAAAGCTTCAGAAACCTGAGAAAATATGATATTTCTTTCTGTAAACATGACATAGGATGCATTTGCCGAACAGGAAGATTGTGCTTTTCTCCAAAACCACTTTCACGGTGATTTTTTGTTAAATTTTACTTCAAAACTACAACAATTTGTCCAGATACTCCTGGATGAAAACAAAATTATCTGGTGTGTTGTGGCTACCTCATTGCCAGATCTTGCAACAGCCTCTGTGTTTGTTTGTGTTTTCTGGACATTCTCTATGGACTTTGAGGTTTTGAATGCATTTCAGCATGTAAGTTTTTGTTTTCAGCTGGAAAACGCTAATTGGTTCCACCTGGAGTCAAATCCGCCACACATTCGAGTTTTCTAGGAAGAAAGCTTCAGAAACCTGAGAAAACATGATATTTCTTTCTGTAAACATGACATTGGATGCATTTGCCGAACAGGAAGATTGTGCTTTTCTCCAAAACCACTTTCATGGTGATTCTTTTTTAAATTTTACTTCAAAACTACAACAATTTGTCCAGATACTCCTGGATGAAAACAAAACTATCTGGTGTGTTGTGGCTATCTCAATCCCAGATCTTGCTACAGTCTCTGTGTTTGTGTTTTCTGGACATTCTCTATGGACTTTAAGGTTTTGAATGCATTTCAGCATGTAAGTTTTTGTTTTTAGCTGCCAAACGCTAATTGATTCCACCTGGAGTCAAATCCTCCACACATTCGAGTTTTCTAGGAAGAAAGCTTCAGAAACCTGAGAAAACATGATATTTCTTTCTGTAAACATGACATTGGATGCATTTGCCAAACAAGAAGATTGTGCTTTTCTCCAAAACCACTTTCACAGTGATTTTTTGGTTAAATTTCACCCGAAATCCACAAGAATTTGTCCACATACACCTGGATGAAAACAAAACTATTTGGTGATTTTTAGCTATCTCAATCCCAGATCTTGCTACAGCTTCTGTGTTTGTGTTTTCTGGACATTCTCTATGGACTTTAAGGTTTTGAATGCATTTCAGCATGTAAGTTTTTGTTTTCTGCTGGCAAACGCTAATTGGTTCCACCTTGAGTCAAATCCTCCACACATTCGAGTTTTCTAGGAAGAAAGCTTCAGAAACCTGAGAAAACATGATATTTCATTCTGTAAACATGACATAGGATGCATTTGCCAAACAGGAAGATTGTGCTTTTCTCCAAAACCACTTTCACGGTGATTCATTGTTAAATTTTACTTCAAAAGTACAACAATTTGTCCAGATACTCCTGGATGAAAACAAAATTATCTGGTGTGTTGTGGCTACCTCATTCCCAGATCTTGCAACAGCCTCTGTGTTTGTTTGTGTTTTCTGGACATTCTCTATGGACTTTAAGGTTTTGAATGCATTTCAGCATGTAAGTTTTTGTTTTCAGCTGGAAAATTCTAATTGGTTCCACCTGGAGTCAAATCCGCCACACATTCGAGTTTTCTAGGAAGAAAGCTTCAGAAACCTGAGAAAACATGATATTTCTTTCTTTAAACATGACATAGGATGCATTTGCCGAACAGGAAGATTGTGCTTTTCTCCAAAACCACTTTCATGGTGATTCTTTTTTAAATTTTACTTCAAAACTACAACAATTTGTCCAGATACTCCTGGATGAAAACAAAATTATCTGGTGTTTTGTGGCTACCTCAGTCCCAGATCTTGCTACAGCCTCTGTGTTTGTGTTTTCTGGACATTCTGTATAGACTTTACGGTTTTGAATGCATTTTAGCATGTAAGTTTTTGTTTTCAGCTGGCAAACGCTAATTGGTTCCACCTGGAGTCAAATCCTCCACACATTCGAGTTTTCAAGGAAGAAAGCTTCAGAAACCTGAGAAAACATGGTATTTGTATTTCTAAACATGACATTGGATGCATTTGCCAAACAGGAAGATTGTGTTTTTCAACAAAACCACTTTCACGGTGATTTTTTGGTTAAATTTCACTTCAAAACTACAACAATTTGTCCAGATACTCCTGGATGAAAACAAAACTATCTGGTGTGTTGTGGCTATCTCAATCCCAGATCTTGCTACAGCCTCTGTGTTTGTGTTTTCTGGACATTCTCTATGGACTTTAAGGTTTTGAATGCATTTCAGCATGTAAGTTTTTGTTTTCTGCTGGCAAACGCTAATTGGTTCCACCTGGAGTCAAATCCTCCACACATTCGAGTTTTCTAGGAAGAAAGCTTCAGAAACCTGAGAAAATATGATATTTCTTTCTGTAAACATGACATAGGATGCATTTGCCGAACAGGAAGATTGTGCTTTTCTCCAAAACCACTTTCACGGTGATTTTTTGTTAAATTTTACTTCAAAACTACAACAATTTGTCCAGATACTCCTGGATGAAAACAAAATTATCTGGTGTGTTGTGGCTACCTCATTCCCAGATCTTGCAACAGCCTCTGTGTTTGTTTGTGTTTTCTGGACATTCTCTATGGACTTTAAGGTTTTGAATGCATTTCAGCATGTAAGTTTTTGTTTTCAGCTGGAAAACGCTAATTGGTTCCACCTGGAGTCAAATCCGCCACACATTCGAGTTTTCTAGGAAGAAAGCTTCAGAAACCTGAGAAAACATGATATTTCTTTCTGTAAACATGACATTGGATGCATTTGCCGAACAGGAAGATTGTGCTTTTCTCCAAAACCACTTTCACGGTGATTTTTTGGTTAAATTTTACTTCAAAACTACAACAATTTTCCAAATACTCCTGGATGAACACAAAACTATCTGGTGTGTTGTGGCGATCTCAGTCCCAGATCTTTCTACAGCCTCTGTGTTTGTGTTTTCTGGACATTCTCTATAGACTTTACAGTTTTGAATGCATTTTAGCATGTAAGTTTTTGTTTTTAGCTGGCAAACGCTAATTGGTTCCACCTGGAGTCAAATCCTCCACACCTTCGAGTTTTCCAGGAAGAAAGCTTCAGAAACATGAGAAAACATGGTATTTGTATTTCTAAACATGACATTGGATGCATTTGCCGAACAGGAAGATTGTGCCTTTCTCCAAAACCACTTTCACGGTGATTTTTTGTTAAATTTTACTTCAAAACTACAACAATTTGTCCAGATACTCCTGGATGAAAACAAAATTATCTGGTGTGTTGTGGCTACCTCATTCCCAGATCTTGCAACAGCCTCTGTGTTTGTTTGTGTTTTCTGGACATTCTCTATGGACTTTGAGGTTTTGAATGCATTTCAGCATGTAAGTTTTTGTTTTCAGCTGGAAAACGCTAATTGGTTCCACCTGGAGTCAAATCCGCCACACATTCGAGTTTTCTAGGAAGAAAGCTTCAGAAACCTGAGAAAACATGATATTTCTTTCTGTAAACATGACATTGGATGCATTTGCCGAACAGGAAGATTGTGCTTTTCTCCAAAACCACTTTCATGGTGATTCTTTTTTAAATTTTACTTCAAAACTACAACAATTTGTCCAGATACTCCTGGATGAAAACAAAACTATCTGGTGTGTTGTGGCTATCTCAATCCCAGATCTTGCTACAGTCTCTGTGTTTGTGTTTTCTGGACATTCTCTATGGACTTTAAGGTTTTGAATGCATTTCAGCATGTAAGTTTTTGTTTTTAGCTGCCAAACGCTAATTGATTCCACCTGGAGTCAAATCCTCCACACATTCGAGTTTTCTAGGAAGAAAGCTTCAGAAACCTGAGAAAACATGATATTTCTTTCTGTAAACATGACATTGGATGCATTTGCCAAACAAGAAGATTGTGCTTTTCTCCAAAACCACTTTCACAGTGATTTTTTGGTTAAATTTCACCCGAAATCCACAAGAATTTGTCCACATACACCTGGATGAAAACAAAACTATTTGGTGATTTTTAGCTATCTCAATCCCAGATCTTGCTACAGCTTCTGTGTTTGTGTTTTCTGGACATTCTCTATGGACTTTAAGGTTTTGAATGCATTTCAGCATGTAAGTTTTTGTTTTCTGCTGGCAAACGCTAATTGGTTCCACCTTGAGTCAAATCCTCCACACATTCGAGTTTTCTAGGAAGAAAGCTTCAGAAACCTGAGAAAACATGATATTTCATTCTGTAAACATGACATAGGATGCATTTGCCAAACAGGAAGATTGTGCTTTTCTCCAAAACCACTTTCACGGTGATTTTTTGTTAAATTTTACTTCAAAAGTACAACAATTTGTCCAGATACTCCTGGATGAAAACAAAATTATCTGGTGTGTTGTGGCTACCTCATTCCCAGATCTTGCAACAGCCTCTGTGTTTGTTTGTGTTTTCTGGACATTCTCTATGGACTTTAAGGTTTTGAATGCATTTCAGCATGTAAGTTTTTGTTTTCAGCTGGAAAATTCTAATTGGTTCCACCTGGAGTCAAATCCGCCACACATTCGAGTTTTCTAGGAAGAAAGCTTCAGAAACCTGAGAAAACATGATATTTCTTTCTTTAAACATGACATAGGATGCATTTGCCGAACAGGAAGATTGTGCTTTTCTCCAAAACCACTTTCATGGTGATTCTTTTTTAAATTTTACTTCAAAACTACAACAATTTGTCCAGATACTCCTGGATGAAAACAAAATTATCTGGTGTTTTGTGGCTACCTCAGTCCCAGATCTTGCTACAGCCTCTGTGTTTGTGTTTTCTGGACATTCTGTATAGACTTTACGGTTTTGAATGCATTTTAGCATGTAAGTTTTTGTTTTCAGCTGGCAAACGCTAATTGGTTCCACCTGGAGTCAAATCCTCCACACATTCGAGTTTTCAAGGAAGAAAGCTTCAGAAACCTGAGAAAACATGGTATTTGTATTTCTAAACATGACATTGGATGCATTTGCCAAACAGGAAGATTGTGTTTTTCAACAAAACCACTTTCACGGTGATTTTTTGGTTAAATTTCACTTCAAAACTACAACAATTTGTCCAGATACTCCTGGATGAAAACAAAACTATCTGGTGTGTTGTGGCTATCTCAATCCCAGATCTTGCTACAGCCTCTGTGTTTGTGTTTTCTGGACATTCTCTATGGACTTTAAGGTTTTGAATGCATTTCAGCATGTAAGTTTTTGTTTTCTGCTGGCAAACGCTAATTGGTTCCACCTGGAGTCAAATCCTCCACACATTCGAGTTTTCTAGGAAGAAAGCTTCAGAAACCTGAGAAAATATGATATTTCTTTCTGTAAACATGACATAGGATGCATTTGCCGAACAGGAAGATTGTGCTTTTCTCCAAAACCACTTTCACGGTGATTTTTTGTTAAATTTTACTTCAAAACTACAACAATTTGTCCAGATACTCCTGGATGAAAACAAAATTATCTGGTGTGTTGTGGCTACCTCATTCCCAGATCTTGCAACAGCCTCTGTGTTTGTTTGTGTTTTCTGGACATTCTCTATGGACTTTAAGGTTTTGAATGCATTTCAGCATGTAAGTTTTTGTTTTCAGCTGGAAAACGCTAATTGGTTCCACCTGGAGTCAAATCCGCCACACATTCGAGTTTTCTAGGAAGAAAGCTTCAGAAACCTGAGAAAACATGATATTTCTTTCTGTAAACATGACATTGGATGCATTTGCCGAACAGGAAGATTGTGCTTTTCTCCAAAACCACTTTCACGGTGATTTTTTGTTAAATTTTACTTCAAAACTACAACAATTTTCCAAATACTCCTGGATGAACACAAAACTATCTGGTGTGTTGTGGCGATCTCAGTCCCAGATCTTTCTACAGCCTCTGTGTTTGTGTTTTCTGGACATTCTCTATAGACTTTACAGTTTTGAATGCATTTTAGCATGTAAGTTTTTGTTTTTAGCTGCCAAACGCTAATTGGTTCCACCTGGAGTCAAATCCTCCACACCTTCGAGTTTTCCAGGAAGAAAGCTTCAGAAACCTGAGAAAACATGGTATTTGTATTTCTAAACATGACATTGGATGCATTTGCCGAACAGGAAGATTGTGCTTTTCCCCAAAACCACTTTCACGGTGATTCTTTGGTTAAATTTCACTTCAAAACTACAACAATTTGTCCATATACTCCTGGATGAAAACAAAACTATCTGGTGTGTTCTGGCTATCTCAATCCCAGATCTTGCTACAGCCTCTGTGTTTGTGTTTTCTGGACATTCTCTATGGACTTTAAGGTTTTGAATGCATTTCAGCATGTAAGTTTTTGTTTTCTGCTGGCAAACGCTAATTGGTTCCACCTGGAGTCAAATCCTCCACACATTCGAGTTTTCTAGGAAGAAAGCTTCAGAAACCTGAGAAAATATGATATTTCTTTCTGTAAACATGACATAGGATGCATTTGCCGAACAGGAAGATTGTGCTTTTCTCCAAAACCACTTTCACGGTGATTTTTTGTTAAATTTTACTTCAAAACTACAACAATTTGTCCAGATACTCCTGGATGAAAACAAAATTATCTGGTGTTTTGTGGCTACCTCAGTCCCAGATCTTGCTACAACCTCTGTGTTTGTTTGTGTTTTCTGGACATTCTCTATGGACTTTACGGTTTTAATGCATTTTAGCATGTAAGTTTTTGTTTTCAGCTGGAAAACGCTAATTGGTTCCACCTGGAGTCAAATCCTCCACACATTCGAGTTTTCTAGGAAGAAAGCTTCAGAAAACTGAGAAAACATGGTATTTGTATTTCTAAATATGACATTGGATGCATTTGCCGAACAGGAATATTGTGCTTTTCTCCAAAACCACTTTCACAGTGAGTTTTTGGTTAAATTTCACCCGAAATCCACAAGAATTTGTCCACATACACCTGGATGAAAACAAAATTATTTGGTGATTTTTAGCTATCTCAGTCCCAGATCTTGCTACAGCCTCTGTGTTTGTTTGTGTTTTCTGGACATTCTCTATGGACTTTACGTCTTTGAATGCATTTTAGCATGTACGTTTTTGTTTTCAGCTGGAAAACGCTAATTGGTTCCACCTGGAGTCAAATCCGCCACACATTCGAGTTTTCTAGGAAGAAAGCTCCTGAAACCTGAGAAAACATGATATTTGTATTTGTAAACATGACATTGGATGCATTTGCCAAACAGAAAGATTGTGCTTTTCTAAAAAAACACTTTCACGGTGATTTTTTGGTTAAATTTCACCCGAAATCCACAAGAATTTGTCCAGATACTCCTGGATGAAAACAAAACTATTTGGTGATTTTTAGCTATCTCAATCCCAAATATTGCTAGAGCCTCTGCGTTTGTGTGTTCTGGACATTCTCTATGGACTTTAAGGTTTTGAATGCATTTCAGCATGTACGTTTTTGTTTTTAAGTGGCAAACGCTAATTGGTTCCACCTGGAGTCAAATACTCTACACATTCGAGTTTTCTAGGACGAAAGCTTCAGAAACCAGAGAAAACATGGTATTTCTTTCTGTAAACATGACATTGGATGCATTTGCCGAACAGGAAGATTGTGCTTTTCTTCAAAACCACTTTCACGGTGATTTTTTGGTTAAAATTTACTTCAAAACTACAACAATTTGTCCAGATACTCCTGGATGAATACAAAATTATCTGGTGTGTTGTGGCTATCTCAATCCGATATCTTGCAACAGCCTCTGTGTGTGTTTGTGTTTTCTGGACATTCTCTATGGACTTTACAGTTTTGAATGCATTTTAGCATGTAAGTTTTTGTTTTTAGCTGGCAAACGCTAATTGGTGCCACCTGGAGTCAAATCCTCCACACATTCGAGTTTTCTAGGAAGAAAGCTTCAAAAACCTGAGAAAACATGATATTTCTTTCTGTAAACATGACATTGGATGCATTTGCCGAACAGGAAGATTGTGCTTTTCTCCAAAACCACTTTCACGGTGATTTTTTGGTTAAATTTCCTTCAAAACTACAACAATTTGTCGAGATACTCCTGGGTGAAAACAAAACTATCTGGTGTGTTGTGGCTATCTCAATGCCAGATCTTGCTACAGCCTCTGTGTTTGTTTGTGTTTTCTGGACTTTCTCTATGGACTTTACAGTTTTGAATGCATTTTAGCATGAAGGTTTTGTTTTTAGCTGGCAAACGCTAATTGGTTCCACCTGGAGTCAAATCCTCCACACATTCGTGTTTTCTAGGAAGAAAGCTCCAGAAACCTGAGAAAAGATGATATTTCTTTCTGTAAACATGACATTGGATGCATTTGCCGAACAGGAAGATTGTGCTTTTCTCCAAAACCACTTTCACGGTGATTTTTTTGTTAAATTTTACTTCAAAACTACAACAATTTGTCCAGATACTCCTGGATGAAAACAAAACTATTTGGTGATTTTTATCTACCTCAGTCCCAGATCTTGCTACACCCCCTGTGTTTGTGTGTTCTGGACATTCTCTATGGACTTTAAGGTTTTGAATGCATTTCAGCATGTACGTTTTTGTTTTTAAGTGGCAAACGCTAATTGGTTCCACCTGGAGTCAAATACTCTACACATTCGAGTTTTCTAGGACGAAAGCTTCAGAAACCAGAGAAAACATGGTATTTCTTTCTGTAAACATGACATTGGATGCATTTGCCGAACAGGAAGATTGTGCTTTTCTCCAAAACCACTTTCACGGTGATTTTTTGGTTAAATTTCCTTCAAAACTACAACAATTTGTCGAGATACTCCTGGGTGAAAACAAAACTATCTGGTGTGTTGTGGCTATCTCAATGCCAGATCTTGCTACAGCCTCTGTGTTTGTTTGTGTTTTCTGGACTTTCTCTATGGACTTTACAGTTTTGAATGCATTTTAGCATGTAAGTTTTTGTTTTTAGCTGGCAAACGCTAATTGGTTCCACCTGGAGTCAAATCCTCCACACATTCGTGTTTTCTAGGAAGAAAGCTCCAGAAACCTGAGAAAACATGATATTTCTTTCTGTAAACATGACATTGGATGCATTTGCCGAACAGGAAGATTGTGCTTTTCTCCAAAACCACTTTCACGGTGATTTTTTTGTTAAATTTTACTTCAAAACTACAACAATTTGTCCAGATACTCCTGGATGAAAACAAAACTATTTGGTGATTTTTATCTACCTCAGTCCCAGATCTTGCTACACCCCCTGTGTTTGTGTGTTCTGGACATTCTCTATGGACTTTACAGTTTTGAATGCATTTTAGCATGTAAGTTTTTGTTTTTAACAGGCAAACGCCAATTGGTTCCACCTGGAGTCAAATCCTCCACACATTCGAGTTTTCAAGGAAGAAAGCTTCAGAAACCTGAGAAAACATGATATTTCTTTCTGTAAACATGACATAGGATGCATTTGCCGAACAGGAAGATTGTGCTTTTCTCCAAAAGCACTTTCACGGTCATTTTTTGGTTAAATTTCACTTCAAAACTACAACAATTTCTTCAGATATTCCTGGATGAAAACAAAATTATCTGGTGTGTTGTGGCTATCTCAATCCGATATCTTGCTACAGCCTCTGTGTTTGTTTGTGTTTTCTGGACATTCTCTATGGACTTTACAGTTTTGAATGCATTTCAGCATGTAAGTTTTTGTTTTTAGCTGGCAAACGCTAATTGGTTCCACCTGGAGTCAAATCCTCCACACATTCTAGTTTTCTAGGAAGAAAGCTTCAGAAACCTGAGAAAACATGATATTTGTATATGTAAACATGACATTGGATGCATTTGCCGAACAGGAAGATAGTGCTTTTCTCCAACACTACTTTCACGGTGATTTCTGGTTAAATTTCACCCAAAATCCACAAGAATTTTTCCAGATACTCCTGGATGAAAACAAAACTATTTGGTGATTTTTAGCTATCTCAATCCCAGATCTTGCTACAGCCCCTGTGTTTGTGTTTTCTGGACACTCTCCATGGACTTTATGGCTTTGAATGCATTTTAGCATGGAAGTTTTTGTTTTCAGCTGGCAAACGCTAATTGGTTCCACCTGGAGTCAAATCCGCCACACATTCGAGTTTTCTAGGAAGAAAGCTTCAGAAACCTGAGAAAACATGATATTTCTTTCTGTAAACATGACATTGGATGCATTTGCCGAACAGGAAGATTGTGCTTTTCTCCAAAACCACTTTCACGGTGATTTTTTGGTTAAATTTCACTTCAAAACTACAACAATTTGTCCAGATACTCCTGGATGAAAACAAAACTATCTGGTGTTTTGTGGCTATCTCAATCCCAGATCTTGCTACAGCCTCTGTGTTTGTTTGTGTTTTCTGGACATTCTCTATGGACTTTACAGTTTTGAATGCATTTTAGCATGTAAGGTTTTGTTTTTAGCTGCCAAACGCTAATTGGTTCCACCTGGAGTCAAATCCTCCACACATTCGAGGTTTCTAGGAAGAAAGCTCCAGAAACCTGAGAAAACATGATATTTGTATTTGTAAACATGACATTGGATGCATTTGCCAAACAGGAAGATTGTGCTTTTCTCCAAAACCACTTTCACGGTGATTTTTTGGTTAAATTTTACTTCAAAACTACAACAATTTGTCCAGATACTCCTGGATGAAAACAAAACTATCAGGTGTTTTGTGGCTACCTCAGTCCCAGATCTTGCTACAGCCTCTGTGTTTGTTTGTGTTTTCTGGACATTCTCTATGGACTTTACGTCTTTGAATGCATTTTAGCATGTACGTTTTTGTTTTCAGCTGGAAAACGCTAATTGGTTCCACCTGGAGTCAAATCCGCCACACATTCGAGTTTTCTAGGAAGAAAGCTCCAGAAACCTGAGAAAACATGATATTTGTATTTGTAAACATGACATTGGATGCATTTGCCAAACAGGAAGATTGTGCTTTTCTACAAAACCACTTTCACGGTGATTTTTTGGTTAAATTTCACCCGAAATCCACAAGAATTTTTCCAGATACTCCTGGATGAAGACAAAACTATTTGGTGATTTTTAGCTATCTCAATCCCAGATCTTGCTACAGCCCCTATGTTTGTGTTTTCTGGACACTCTCCATGGACTTTATGGCTTTGAATGCATTTTAGCATGGAAGTTTTTGTTTTCAGCTGGCAAACGCTAATTGGTTCCACCTGGTGTCAAATCCGCCACACATTCGAGTTTTCTAGGCAGAAAGCTTCAGAAACCTGAGAAAACATCATATTTCTCTCTGTAAACATGACATAGGATGCATTTGCCGAACAGGAAGATTGTGCTTTTCTCCAAAACCACTTTCACGGTTATTTTTTGGTTAAATTTCACTTCAAAACTACAACAATTTGTCCAGATACTCCTGGATGAAAACAAAATTATCTGGTGTGTTGTGGCTATCTCAATCTTATATCTTGCTACAGCCTCTGTGTGTGTTTGTGTTTTCTGGACATTCTCTATGGACTTTACGGTTTTGAATGCATTTTAGCAGGACCCTTTTTGTTTTCTGCTGGCAAACGCTAATTGGTTCCACCTGGAGTCAAATCCTCCACACATTTGAGTTTTCTAGGAAGAAAGCTCCAGAAACCTGAGAAAACATGATATTTGTATTTGTAAACATGACATTGGATGCATTTGCCAAACAGAAAGATTGTGCTTTTCTAAAAAAACAATTTCACGGTGATTTTTTGGTTAAATTTCACCCGAAATCCACAAGAATTTGTCCAGATACTCCTGGATGAGAACAAAACTATTTGGTGATTTTTAGCTATCTCAATCCCAAATATTGCTAGAGCCTCTGCGTTTGTGTGTTCTGGACATTCTCTATGGACTTTAAGGTTTTGAATGCATTTCAGCATGTACGTTTTTGTTTTTAACTGGCAAACGCTAATTGGTTCCACCTGGAGTCAAATACTCTACACATTCGAGTTTTCTAGGACGAAAGCTTCAGAAACCAGAGAAAACATGGTATTTCCTTTTTGTAAACATGACATTGGATGCATTTGCCGAACAGGAAGATTGTGCTTTTCTTCAAAACCACTTTCACGGTGATTTTTTGGTTAAAATTTACTTCAAAACTACAACAATTTGTCCAGATACTCCTGGATGAATACAAAATTATCTGGTGTGTTGTGGCTATCTCAATCCGATATCTTGCAACAGCCTCTGTGTGTGTTTGTGTTTTCTGGACATTCTCTATGGACTTTACAGTTTTGAATGCATTTTAGCATGTAAGTTTTTGTTTTTAGCTGGCAAACGCTAATTGGTGCCACCTGGAGTCAAATCCTCCACACATTCGAGTTTTCTAGGAAGAAAGCTTCAAAAACCTGAGAAAACATGATATTTCTTTCTGTAAACATGACATTGGATGCATTTGCCGAACAGGAAGATTGTGCTTTTCTCCAAAACCACTTTCACGGTGATTTTTTGGTTAAATTTCCTTCAAAACTACAACAATTTGTCGAGATACTCCTGGGTGAAAACAAAACTATCTGGTGTGCTGTGGCTATCTCAATGCCAGATCTTGCTACAGCCTCTGTGTTTGTTTGTGTTTTCTGGACTTTCTCTATGGACTTTACAGTTTTGAATGCATTTTAGCATGTAAGTTTTTGTTTTTAGCTGGCAAACGCTAATTGGTTCCACCTGGAGTCAAATCCTCCACACATTCGTGTTTTCTAGGAAGAAAGCTCCAGAAACCTGAGAAAACATGATATTTCTTTCTGTAAACATGACATTGGATGCATTTGCCGAACAGGAAGATTGTGCTTTTCTCCAAAACCACTTTCACGGTGATTTTTTTGTTAAATTTTACTTCAAAACTACAACAATTTGTCCAGATACTCCTGGATGAAAACAAAACTATTTGGTGATTTTTATCTACCTCAGTCCCAGATCTTGCTACACCCCCTGTGTTTGTGTGTTCTGGACATTCTCTATGGACTTTACAGTTTTGAATGCATTTTAGCATGTAAGTTTTTGTTTTTAACAGGCAAACGCCAATTGGTTCCACCTGGAGTCAAATCCTCCACACATTCGAGTTTTCAAGGAAGAAAGCTTCAGAAACCTGAGAAAACATGATATTTCTTTCTGTAAACATGACATAGGATGCATTTGCCGAACAGGAAGATTGTGCTTTTCTCCAAAAGCACTTTCACGGTGATTTTTTGGTTAAATTTCACTTCAAAACTACAACAATTTCTTCAGATATTCCTGGATGAAAACAAAATTATCTGGTGTGTTGTGGCTATCTCAATCCGATATCTTGCTACAGCCTCTGTGTTTGTTTGTGTTTTCTGGACATTCTCTATGGACTTTACAGTTTTGAATGCATTTCAGCATGTAAGTTTTTGTTTTTAGCTGGCAAACGCTAATTTGTTCCACCTGGAGTCAAATCCTCCACACATTCTAGTTTTCTAGGAAGAAAGCTTCAGAAACCTGAGAAAACATGATATTTGTATTTGTAAACATGACATTGGATGCATTTGCCGAACAGGAAGATAGTGCTTTTCTCCAACACTACTTTCACGGTGATTTCTGGTTAAATTTCACCCAAAATCCACAAGAATTTTTCCAGATACTCCTGGATGAAAACAAAACTATTTGGTGATTTTTAGCTATCTCAATCCCAGATCTTGCTACAGCCTCTGTGTTTGTGTTTTCTGGACACTCTCCATGGACTTTATGGCTTTGAATGCATTTTAGCATGGAAGTTTTTGTTTTCAGCTGGCAAACGCTAATTGGTTCCACCTGGAGTCAAATCCGCCACACATTCGAGTTTTCTAGGAAGAAAGCTTCAGAAACCTGAGAAAACATTATATTTCTTTCTGTAAACATGACATTGGATGCATTTGCCGAACAGGAAGATTGTGCTTTTCTCCAAAACCACTTTCACGGTGATTTTTTGGTTAAATTTCACTTCAAAACTACAACAATTTGTCCAGATACTCCTGGATGAAAACAAAACTATCTGGTGTTTTGTGGCTATCTCAATCCCAGATCTTGCTACAGCCTCTGTGTTTGTTTGTGTTTTCTGGACATTCTCTATGGACTTTACAGTTTTGAATGCATTTTAGCATGTAAGGTTTTGTTTTTAGCTGCCAAACGCTAATTGGTTCCACCTGGAGTCAAATCCTCCACACATTCGAGGTTTCTAGGAAGAAAGCTCCAGAAACCTGAGAAAACATGATATTTGTATTTGTAAACATGACATTGGATGCATTTGCCAAACAGGAAGATTGTGCTTTTCTCCAAAACCACTTTCACGGTGACTTTTTGGTTAAATTTTACTTCAAAACTACAACAATTTGTCCAGATACTCCTGGATGAAAACAAAACTATCAGGTGTTTTGTGGCTACCTCAGTCCCAGATCTTGCTACAGCCTCTGTGTTTGTTTGTGTTTTCTGGACATTCTCTATGGACTTTACGTCTTTGAATGCATTTTAGCATGTACGTTTTTGTTTTCAGCTGGAAAACGCTAATTGGTTCCACCTGGAGTCAAATCCGCCACACATTCGAGTTTTCTAGGAAGAAAGCTCCAGAAACCTGAGAAAACATGATATTTGTATTTGTAAACATGACATTGGATGCATTTGCCAAACAGGAAGATTGTGCTTTTCTACAAAACCACTTTCACGGTGATTTTTTGGTTAAATTTCACCCGAAATCCACAAGAATTTTTCCAGATACTCCTGGATGAAGACAAAACTATTTGGTGATTTTTAGCTATCTCAATCCCAGATCTTGCTACAGCCCCTATGTTTGTGTTTTCTGGACACTCTCCATGGACTTTATGGCTTTGAATGCATTTTAGCATGGAAGTTTTTGTTTTCAGCTGGCAAACGCTAATTGGTTCCACCTGGTGTCAAATCCGCCACACATTCGAGTTTTCTAGGCAGAAAGCTTCAGAAACCTGAGAAAACATCATATTTCTCTCTGTAAACATGACATAGGATGCATTTGCCGAACAGGAAGATTGTGCTTTTCTCCAAAACCACTTTCACGGTTATTTTTTGGTTAAATTTCACTTCAAAACTACAACAATTTGTCCAGATACTCCTGGATGAAAACAAAATTATCTGGTGTGTTGTGGCTATCTCAATCTTATATCTTGCTACAGCCTCTGTGTGTGTTTGTGTTTTCTGGACATTCTCTATGGACTTTACGGTTTTGAATGCATTTTAGCAGGACCCTTTTTGTTTTCTGCTGGCAAACGCTAATTGGTTCCACCTGGAGTCAAATCCTCCACACATTTGAGTTTTCTAGGAAGAAAGCTCCAGAAACCTGAGAAAACATGATATTTGTATTTGTAAACATGACATTGGATGCATTTGCCAAACAGAAAGATTGTGCTTTTCTAAAAAAACAATTTCACGGTGATTTTTTGGTTAAATTTCACCCGAAATCCACAAGAATTTGTCCAGATACTCCTCGATGAGAACAAAACTATTTGGTGATTTTTAGCTATCTCAATCCCAAATATTGCTAGAGCCTCTGCGTTTGTGTGTTCTGGACATTCTCTATGGACTTTAAGGTTTTGAATGCATTTCAGCATGTACGTTTTTGTTTTTAACTGGCAAACGCTAATTGGTTCCACCTGGAGTCAAATACTCTACACATTCGAGTTTTCTAGGACGAAAGCTTCAGAAACCAGAGAAAACATGGTATTTCTTTCTGTAAACATGACATTGGATGCATTTGCCGAACAGGAAGATTGTGCTTTTCTTCAAAACCACTTTCACGGTGATTTTTTGGTTAAAATTTACTTCAAAACTACAACAATTTGTCCAGATACTCCTGGATGAATACAAAATTATCTGGTGTGTTGTGGCTATCTCAATCCGATATCTTGCAACAGCCTCTGTGTGTGTTTGTGTTTTCTGGACATTCTCTATGGACTTTACAGTTTTGAATGCATTTTAGCATGTAAGTTTTTGTTTTTAGCTGGCAAACGCTAATTGGTGCCACCTGGAGTCAAATCCTCCACACATTCGAGTTTTCTAGGAAGAAAGCTTCAAAAACCTGAGAAAACATGATATTTCTTTCTGTAAACATGACATTGGATGCATTTGCCGAACAGGAAGATTGTGCTTTTCTCCAAAACCACTTTCACGGTGATTTTTTGGTTAAATTTCCTTCAAAACTACAACAATTTGTCGAGATACTCCTGGGTGAAAACAAAACTATCTGGTGTGCTGTGGCTATCTCAATGCCAGATCTTGCTACAGCCTCTGTGTTTGTTTGTGTTTTCTGGACTTTCTCTATGGACTTTACAGTTTTGAATGCATTTTAGCATGTAAGTTTTTGTTTTTAGCTGGCAAACGCTAATTGGTTCCACCTGGAGTCAAATCCTCCACACATTCGTGTTTTCTAGGAAGAAAGCTCCAGAAACCTGAGAAATCATGATATTTCTTTCTGTAAACATGACATTGGATGCATTTGCCGAACAGGAAGATTGTGCTTTTCTCCAAAACCACTTTCACGGTGATTTTTTGGTTAAATTTTACTTCAAAACTACAACAATTTGTCCAGATACTCCTGGATGAAAACAAAACGATTTGGTGATTTTTATCTACCTCAGTCCCAGATCTTGCTACACCCCCTGTGTTTGTGTGTTCTGGACATTCTCTATGGACTTTACAGTTTTGAATGCATTTTAGCATTTAAGTTTTTGTTTTTAACAGGCAAACGCCAATTGGTTCCACCTGGAGTCAAATTCTCCAAACATTCGCGTTTTCTAGGAAGAAAGCTTCAGAAACCTGAGAAAACATGATATTTCTTTCTGTAAACATGACATAGGATGCATTTGCCGAACAGGAAGATTGTGCTTTTCTCCAAAAGCACTTTCACGGTGATTTTTTGGTTAAATTTCACTTCAAAACTACAACAATTTCTTCAGATATTCCTGGATGAAAACAAAATTATCTGGTGTGTTGTGGCTATCTCAATCCGATATCTTGCTACAGCCTCTGTGTTTGTTTGTGTTTTCTGGACATTCTCTATGGACTTTACAGTTTTGAATGCATTTCAGCATGTAAGTTTTTGTTTTTAGCTGGCAAACGCTAATTGGTTCCACCTGGAGTCAAATCCTCCACACATTCTAGTTTTCTAGGAAGAAAGCTTCAGAAACCTGAGAAAACATGATATTTGTATTTGTAAACATGACATTGGATGCATTTGCCGAACAGGAAGATAGTGCTTTTCTCCAACACTACTTTCACGGTGATTTTTGGTTAAATTTCACCCAAAATCCACAGGTATTTTTCCAGATACTCCTGGATGAAAACAAAACTATTTGGTGATTTTTAGCTATCTCAATCCCAGATCTTGCTACAGCCCCTGTGTTTGTGTTTTCTGGACACTCTCCATGGACTTTATGGCTTTGAATGCATTTTAGCATGGAAGTTTTTGTTTTCAGCTGGCAAACGCTAATTGGTTCCACCTGGAGTCAAATCCGCCACACATTCGAGTTTTCTAGGCAGAAAGCTTCAGAAACATGAGAAAACATGATATTTCTTTCTGTAAACATGACATTGGATGCATTTGCCGAACAGGAAGATTGTGCTTTTCTCCAAAACCACTTTCACGGTGATTTTTTGGTTAAATTTCACTTCAAAACTACAACAATTTGTCCAGATACTCCTGGATGAAAACAAAACTATCTGGTGTTTTGTGGCTATCTCAATCCCAGATCTTGCTACAGCCTCTGTGTTTGTTTGTGTTTTCTGGACATTCTCTATGGACTTTACAGTTTTGAATGCATTTTAGCATGTAAGTTTTTGTTTTTAGCTGCCAAACGCTAATTGGTTCCACCTGGAGTCAAATCCTCCACACATTCGAGGTTTCTAGGAAGAAAGCTCCAGAAACCTGAGAAAACATGATATTTGTATTTGTAAACATGACATTGGATGCATTTGCCAAACAGGAAGATTGTGCTTTTCTCCAAAACCACTTTCACGGTGATTTTTTGGTTAAATTTTACTTCAAAACTACAACAATTTGTCCAGATACTCCTGGATGAAAACAAAACTATCAGGTGTTTTGTGGCTACCTCAGTCCCAGATCTTGCTACAGCCTCTGTGTTTGTTTGTGTTTTCTGGACATTCTCTATGGACTTTACGTCTTTGAATGCATTTTAGCATGTACGTTTTTGTTTTCAGCTGGAAAACGCTAATTGGTTCCACCTGGAGTCAAATCCGCCACACATTCGAGTTTTCTAGGAAGAAAGCTCCAAAAACCTGAGAAAACATGATATTTGTATTTGTAAACATGACATTGGATGCATTTGCCAAACAGGAAGATTGTGCTTTTCTACAAAACCACTTTCACGGTGATTTTTTTGTAAAATATCACCCGAAATCCACAAGAATTTTTCCAGATACTCCTGGATGAAGACAAAACTATTTGGTGATTTTTAGCTATCCCAATCCCAGATCTTGCTACAGCCCCTGTGTTTGTGTTTTCTGGACACTCTCCATGGACTTTATGGCTTTGAATGCATTTTAGCATGGAAGTTTTTGTTTTCAGCTGGCAAACGCTAATTGGTTCCACCTGGTGTCAAATCCGCCACACATTCGAGTTTTCTAGGAAGAAAGCTTCAGAAACCTGAGAAAACATCATATTTCTCTCTGTAAACATGACATAGGATGCATTTGCCGAACAGGAAGATTGTGCTTTTCTCCAAAACCACTTTCACGGTTATTTTTTGGTTAAATTTCACTTCAAAACTACAACAATTTGTCCAGATACTCCTGGATGAAAACAAAACTATCTGGTGTTTTGTGGCTATCTCAATCCCAGATCTTGCTACAGCCTCTGTGTTTGTGTTTTCTGGACATTCTCTATGGACTTTACGGTTTTGAATGCATTTTAGCATGTAAGTTTTTGTTTTTAGCTGGCAAACGCTAATTGGTTCCACCTGGAGTCAAATCCTCCACACATTCGAGTTTTCTAGGAAGAAATCTTCAAAAACCTGAGAAAACATGATATTTCTTTCTGTAAACATGACATTGGATGCATTTGCCGAACAGGAAGATTGTGCTTTTCTCCAAAACCACTTTCACGGTGATTTTTTGGTTAAATTTCACTTCAAAACTACAACAATTTGTCCAGATACTCCTGGATGAAAACAAAACTATCTGGTGTTTTTTGGCTATCTCAATCCCAGATCTTGCTACAGCCTCTGTGTGTGTTTGTGTTTTATGGACATTCTCTATGGACTTTACGGTTTTGAATGCATTTCAGCATGTAAGGTTTTGTTTTCAGCTTCCAAACGCTAATTGGTTCCACCTGGAGTCAAACCCTCACACATTCGAGTTTTCTAGGAAGAAAGCTCCAGAAACATGAGAAAACATGATATTTGTACTTCTAAACATGACATTGGATGCATTTGCCAAACAGGAAGATTGTGCTTTTCTCCAAAACCACTTTCACGGTGATTTTTTGGTTAAATTTCACCCGAAATCCCCAAGAATTTGTCCAGATACTCCTGGATGAAAACAAAACTATTTGGTGATTTTTAGCTATCTCAATCCCAGATCTTGCTACAGCCTCTGTGTTTTTGTTTTCTGACATTCTCTATGGACTTTAAGGTTTTGAATGCATTTCAGCATGTAAGTTTTTGTTTTTAACTGGCAAACGCTAATTCGTTCCACCTGGTGTCAAATCCTCTACACATTCGAGTTTTCTAGGACGAAAGCTTCAGAAACCTGAGAAAACATGATATTTCTTTCTGTAAACATGACATTGGATGCATTTGCCGAACAGGAAGATTGTGCTTTTCTCCAAAACCACATTCACGGTGATTTTTTGTTAAATGTCACCCGAAATCCACAAGAATTTGTCCAGATACTCCTGGATGAAATCAAAACTATCTGGTGTGTTGTGGCTATCTCAATCCCAGATCTTGCTACAGCCTATGTGTGTTTTTGTGTTTTCTGGACATTCTCTATGGACTTTACAGTTTTGAATGCATTTTAGCATGTAAGTTTTTGTTTTTAGCTGGCAAACGCTAATTGGTTCCACCTGGAGTCAAATCCTCCACACATTCGAGTTTTCTAGGAAGAAAGCTTCAAAAACCTGAGAAAACATGATATTTCTTTCTGTAAACATGACATTGGATGCATTTGCCGAACAGGAAGATTGTGCTTTTCTCCAAAACCACTTTCACGGTGATTTTTTGTTAAATTTTACTTCAAAACTACAACAATTTGTCCAGATACTCCTGGATGAAAACAAAATTATCTGGTGTGTTGTGGCTATCTCAATCCCAGATCTTGCTACAGCCTCTGTGTTTGTTTGTGTTTTCTGGACATTCTCTATGGACTTTAAGGTTTTGAATGCATTTCAGCATGTAAGTTTTTGTTTTTAGCTGCCCTATGCTAATTGGTTCCACCTGGAGTCAAATCCTACACACAATCGAGTTTTCTAGGAAGAAAGCTCCAGAAACCTGAGAAAACATGATATTTGTATTTGTAAACATGACATTAGATGCATTTGCGGAACAGGAAGATTGTGCTTTTCTCCAAAACCACTTTCACGGTGAATTTTTGGTTAAATTTCACCCGAAATCCACAACAATTTGTCCAGATACTCCTGGATGAAAACAAAACTATTTGGTGATTTTTAGCTATCTCAATCCCAGATCTTGCTACAGCCCCTGTGTTTGTGTTTTCTGGACATTCTCTATGGACTTTATGGCTTTGAATGCATTTTAGCATGGAAGTTTTTGTTTTCAGCTGGCAAACGCTAATTGGTTCCACCTGGAGTCAAATCCGCCACACATTCGAGTTTTCTAGGAAGAAAGCTTCAGAAACATGAGAAAACATGATATTTCTTTCTGTAAACATGACATTGGATGCATTTGCCGAACAGGAAGATTGTGCTTTTCTCCAAAACCACTTTCACGGTGATTTTTTGGTTAAATTTCACTTCAAAACTACAACAATTTGTCCAGATACTCCTGGATGAAAACAAAACTATCTGGTGTTTTGTGGCTATCTCAATCCCAGATCTTGCTACAGCCTCTGTGTTTGTTTGTGTTTTCTGGACATTCTCTATGGACTTTACAGTTTTGAATGCATTTTAGCATGTAAGGTTTTGTTTTTAGCTGCCAAACGCTAATTGGTTCCACCTGGAGTCAAATCCTCCACACATTCGAGGTTTCTAGGAAGAAAGCTCCAGAAACCTGAGAAAACATGATATTTGTATTTGTAAACATGACATTGGATGCATTTGCCAAACAGGAAGATTGTGCTTTTCTCCAAAACCACTTTCACGGTGATTTTTTGGTTAAATTTTACTTCAAAACTACAACAATTTGTCCAGATACTCCTGGATGAAAACAAAACTATCAGGTGTTTTGTGGCTACCTCAGTCCCAGATCTTGCTACAGCCTCTGTGTTTGTTTGTGTTTTCTGGACATTCTCTATGGACTTTACGTCTTTGAATGCATTTTAGCATGTACGTTTTTGTTTTCAGCTGGAAAACGCTAATTGGTTCCACCTGGAGTCAAATCCGCCACACATTCGAGTTTTCTAGGAAGAAAGCTCCAGAAACCTGAGAAAACATGATATTTGTATTTGTAAACATGACATTGGATGCATTTGCCAAACAGGAAGATTGTGCTTTTCTACAAAACCACTTTCACGGTGATTTTTTGGTTAAATTTCACCCGAAATCCACAAGAATTTTTCCAGATACTCCTGGATGAAGACAAAACTATTTGGTGATTTTTAGCTATCTCAATCCCAGATCTTGCTACAGCCCCTGTGTTTGTGTTTTCTGGACACTCTCCATGGACTTTATGGCTTTGAATGCATTTTAGCATGGAAGTTTTTGTTTTCAGCTGGCAAACGCTAATTGGTTCCACCTGGTGTCAAATCCGCCACACATTCGAGTTTTCTAGGCAGAAAGCTTCAGAAACCTGAGAAAACATCATATTTCTCTCTGTAAACATGACATTGGATGCATTTGCCGAACAGGAAGATTGTGCTTTTCTCCAAAACCACTTTCACGGTTATTTTTTGGTTAAATTTCACTTCAAAACTACAACAATTTGTCCAGATACTCCTGGATGAAAACAAAATTATCTGGTGTGTTGTGGCTATCTCAATCCCAGATCTTGCTACGGCCTCTGTGTTTGTTTGTGTTTTCTGGACATTCTCTATGGACTTTAAGGTTTTGAATGCATTTCAGCATGTAAGTTTTTGTTTTTAGCTGCCCTATGCTAATTGGTTCCACCTGGAGTCAAATCCTCCACACAATCGAGTTTTCTAGCAAGAAAGCTCCAGAAACCTGAGAAAACATGATATTTGTATTTGTAAACATGACATTAGATGCATTTGCGGAACAGGAAGATTGTGCTTTTCTCCAAAACCACTTTCACGGTGAATTTTTGGTTAAATTTCACCCGAAATCCACAAGAATTTTTCCAGATACTCCTGGATGAAAACAAAACTATTTGGTGATTTTTAGCTATCTCAATCCCAGATCTTGCTACAGCCCCTGTGTTTGTGTTTTCTGGACATTCTCTATGGACTTTATGGCTTTGAATGCATTTTAGCATGGAAGTTTTTGTTTTCAGCTGGCAAACGCTAATTGGTTCCACCTGGAGTCAAATCCGCCACACATTCGAGTTTTCTAGGAAGAAAGCTTCAGAAACATGAGAAAACATCATATTTCTCTCTGTAAACATGACATAGGATGCATTTGCCGAACAGGAAGATTGTGCTTTTCTCCAACACCACTTTCACGGTGATTTTTTGGTTAAATTTTATTTTAAAACTACAACAATTTGTCCAGATACTCCTGGATGAAAGCAAAACTATCTGGTGTTTTGTAGCTACCTCATTCCCAGATCTTGATACAGCCTCTGTGTTTGTTTGTGTTTTCTGGACATTCTCTATGGACTTTATGGTTTTGAACGCATTTTAGCAAGTACGTTTTTGTTTTCAGCCGGAAAACGCTAATTGGTTCCACCTGGAGTCAAATCCGCCACACTTTCGAGTTTTCTAGGAAGAAAGCTTCAGAAACCTGAGAAAACATGATATTTCTTTCTGTAAACATGACATTGGATGCATTTGCCGAACAGGAAGATTGTGCTTTTCTCCAAAAGCACTTTCACTGTGATTTTTTGGTTAAATTTTACTTCAAAACTACAACAATTTGTCCAGATACTCTTGGATGAAAACAAAACTATATGGTGTGTTGTGGCTATCTCAGTCCCAGATCTTGCTACAGCCTCTGTGTTTGTGTTTTCTGGACCTTCTCTATGGACTTTACAGTTTTGAATGCATTTTAGCATGTAAGTTTTTGTTTTTAGCTGGCAAACGCTAATTGGTTCCACCTGGAGTCAAATCCTCCACACATTCGAGTTTTCTAGGAAGAAAGCTTCAGAAACCTGAGAAAACATGATATTTGTATTTGTAAACATGACATTGGATGCATTTGCCGAACAGGAAGATTGTGCTTTTCTCCAAAACCACTTTCACGGTGATTTTTTGGTTAAATTTTACTTCAAAACTACAACAATTTGTCCAGATACTCCTGGATGAAAACAAAACTATCTGGTTTGTTGTGGCTATCTCAGTCCCATATCTTGCTACAGCCTCTGTGTGTGTTTGTGTTTTCTGGACATTCTCTATGGACTTTACAGTTTTGAATGCATTTTAGCATGTAAGTTTTTGTTTTTAGCTGGCAAACGCTAATTGGTTCCACCTGGAGTCAAATCCTCCACACGTTCGAGTTTTCTAGGAAGAAAGCTCCAGAAACCTGAGAAAACATGATATTTGTATTTGTAAACATGACATTGGATGCATTTGCCAAACAGGAAGATTGTGCTTTTCTACAAAACCACTTTCACGGTGATTTTTTGGTTAAATTTCACCCGAAATCCACAAGAATTTTTCCAGATACTCCTGGATGAAGACAAAACTATTTGGTGATTTTTAGCTATCTCAATCCCAGATCTTGCTACAGCCCCTGTGTTTGTGTTTTCTGGACACTCTCTATGGACTTTATGGCTTTGAATGCATTTTAGCATGGAAGTTTTTGTTTTCAGCTGGCAAACGCTAATTGGTTCCACCTGGAGTCAAATCCGCCACACATTCGAGTTTTCTAGGCAGAAAGCTTCAGAAACCTGAGAAAACATCATATTTCTCTCTGTAAACATGACATAGGATGCATTTGCCGAACAGGAAGATTGTGCTTTTCTCCAAAACCACTTTCACGGTGATTTTTTGGTTAAATTTCGCTTCAAAACTACAACAATTTGTCCAGATACTCCTGGATGAAAACAATACTATCTGGTGTTTTGTGGCTATCTCAATCCCAGATCTTGCTACAGCCTCTGTGTTTGTTTGTGTTTTCTGGACTTTCTCTATGGACTTTACAGTTTTGAATGCATTTCAGCATGTAAGGTTTTGTTTTCAGCTGCCCAACGCTAATTGGTTCCACCTGGAGTCAAATACTCCACACATTCGAGTTTTCTAGGAAGAAAGCCTCAGAAACCTGAGAAAACATGATATTTCTTTCTGTAAACATGACATAGGATGCATTTGCCGAACAGGAGGATTGTGCTTTTCTCCAAAAGCATTTTCACGGTGATTTTTTGGTTAAATTTTACTTCAAAACTACAACAATTTGTCCAGATACTCCTGGATGAAAACAAAACTATTTGGTGATTTTTAGCTACCTCAGTCCCAGATCTTGCTACAGCCTCTGTGTGTGTTTGTGTTTTCTGGACATTCTCTATGCACTTTACGGTTTTGAATGCATTTCAGCATGTAAGTTTTTGTTTTTAACAGCAAACGCCAATTGGTTCCACCTGGAGGCAAATCCTCCACACATTCGCGTTTTCTAGGAAGAAAGCTTCAGAAACCTGAGAAAACATGATATTTTTTTCTGTAAACATGACATAGGATGCATTTGCCGAACAGGAAGATTGTGCTTTTCTCCAAAACCACTTTCACGGTGATTTTTTGGTTAAATTTCACCCGAAATCCACAAGAATTTTTCCAGATACTCCTGGATGAAAACAAAACTCTCTGGTGTGTTGTGGCTATCTCAATCCCAGATCTTGCTACAGCTTCTGTGTTTGTTTGTGTTTTCTGGACATTCTCTATGGACTTTACAGTTTTGAATGCATTTTAGCATGGAAGTTTTTGTTTTTAGCTGCCAAACGCTAATTGGTTCCACCTGGAGTCAAATCCGCCACACATTCGAGTTTTCTAGGAAGAAAGCTTCAGAAACCTGAGAAAACATGATATTTCTTTCTGTAAACATGACATTGGATGCATTTGCCGAACAGAAAGATTGTGCTTTTCTCCAAAACCACTTTCACGGTGATTTTTTGGTTAAATTTTACTTCAAAACTACAACAATTTGTCCAGATACTCCTGGATGAAAACAAAACTATCTGGTGTGTTGTGGCTACCTCAGTCCCAGATCTTGCTACAGCCTCTGTGTTTGTTTGTGTTTTCTGGACATTCTCTATGGACTTTATGGCTTTGAATGCATTTTAGCATGCACGTTTTTGTTTTCAGCTGGAAAACGCTAATTGGTTCCACCTGGAGTCAAATCCTCCACACATTCGAGTTTTCTAGGAAGAAAGCTTCAGAAAACTGAGAAAACATGATATTTCTTTCTGTCAACATGACATTGGATGCATTTGCCCAACAGGAAGATTGTGCTTTTCTACAAAACCACTTTCACGGTAATTTTTTGGTTAAATTTCACCCGAAATCCACAAGAATTTTTCCAGATACTCTTGGATGAAAACAAAACTATATGGTGTGTTGTGGCTATCTCAGTCCCAGATCTTGCTACAGCCTCTGTGTTTGTGTTTTCTGGACATTCTCTATGGACTTTACAGTTTTGAATGCATTTTAGCATGTAAGTTTTTGTTTTTAGCTGGCAAACTCTAATTGGTTCCACCTGGAGTCAAATCCTCCACACATTCGAGTTTTCTAGGAAGAAAGCTTCAGAAACCTGAGAAAACATCATATTTCTCTCTGTAATCATAACATAGGATGCATTTGCCGAACAGGAAGATTGTGTTTTCTCCAAAACCACTTTCACGGTGATTTTTTGGTTAATTTTTATTTCAAAACTACAACAATTTGTCCAGATACTCCTGGATGAAAGCAAAACTATCTGGTGTTTTGTAGCTACCTCAGTCCCAGATCTTGATACAGCCTCTGTGTTTGTTTGTGTTTTCTGGACATTCTCTATGGACTTTACGGTTTTGAATGCATTTCAGCATTTAAGTTTTTGTTTTTAGCTGCCAAACGCTAATTGGTTCCACCTGGAGTCAAATCCTCCGCACATTCGTGTTTTCTACGCAGTAAGCTCCAGAAACCTGAGAAACATGATATTTTTATTTGTAAACATGACATTGGATGCATTTTCTGAAGAGGAAGATTGTGCTTTTCTCCAAAACCACTTTCACGGTGATTTTTTGGTTAAATTTCACCCGAAATCCACAAGAATTTTTCCAGATACTCTTGGATGAAAACAAAACTATATGGTTTGTTGTGGCTATCTCAGGCCCAGATCTTGCTACAGCCTCTGTGTTTGTGTTTTCTGGACATTCTCTATGGACTTTACGGTTTTGAATGCATTTATCATGTAAGTTTTTGTTTTCTGCTGGCAAACGCTAATTGGTTCCACCTGGAGTCAAATCCTCTACACGTTCGAGTTTTCTAGGAAGAAAGCTCAAGAAACCTGAGAAAACATGATATTTGTATTTGTAAACATGACATTGGATGCATTTGCCAAACAGGAAGATTGTGCTTTTCTCCAAAACCACTTTCACGGTGATTTTTTTGTTAAATTTCACCCGAAATCCACAAGAATTTTTCCAGATACTCCTGGATGAAGACAAAACTATATGGTTTGTTGTGGCTATCTCAGGCCCAGATCTTGCTACAGCCCCTGTGTTTGTGTTTTCTGGACATTCTCTATGGACTTTATGGCTTTGAATGCATTTTAGCATGGAAGTTTTTGTTTTCAGCTGGCAAACGCTAATTGGTTCCACCTGGAGTCAAATCCGCCACACATTCGAGTTTTCTAGGAAGAAAGCTTCAGAAACCTGAGAAAACATGATATTTCTTTCTGTAAACATGACATAGGATGCATTTGCCGAACAGGAAGATTGTGCTTTTCTCCAAAACCACTTTCACGGTGATTTTTTGGTTAAATTTTATTTCAAATCTACAACAATTTGTCCAGATACTCCTGGATGAAAGCAAAACTATCTGGTGTTTTGTAGCTACCTCATTCCCAGATCTTGCTACAGCCTCTGTGTTTGTTTGTGTTTTCTGGACATTCTCTATGGACTTTACAGTTTTGAATGCATTTTAGCATGTAAGTTTTTGTTTTCAGCTGGAAAACGCTAATTGGTTCCACCTGAAGTCAAATCCTCCACACGTTCGAGTTCTCTAGGAAGAAAGCTTCAGAAACCTGAGAAAACATGATATTTCTTTCTGTACACATGACATAGGATGCATTTGCCGAACAGGAGGATTGTGCTTTTCTCCAAAACCACTTTCACGGTGATTTTTTGGTTAAATTTTACTTCAAAACTACAACAATTTGTCCAGATACTCCTGGATGAAAACAAAACTATCTGGTGTTTTGTGGCTACCTCAGTCCCAGATCTTGCTACAGCCTCTGTGTTTGTGTTTTCTGGACATTCTCTATGGACTTTATGGCTTTGAATGCATTTTAGCATGTACGTTTTTGTTTTCAGCTGGAAAACGCTAATTGGTTCCACCTGGAGTCAAATCCTCCACACATTCGAATTTTCTAGGAAGAAAGCTTCAGAAACCTGAGAAAACATGATATTTCTTTCTGTAAACATGACATTGGATGCATTTGCCGAACAGGAAGATTGCGCTTTTCTCCAAAAGCACTTTCACGGTGATTTTTTGGTTAAATTTTACTTCAAAACTACAACAATTTGTCCAGATACTCTTCGATGAAAACAAACTATATGGTGTGTTGTGGCTATCTCAGTCCCAGATCTTGCTACAGCCTCTGTGTTTGTGTTTTCTGGACATTCTCTATGGACTTTACAGTTTTGAATGCATTTTAGCATGTAAGTTTTTGTTTTTAGCTGGCAAACGCTAATTGGTTCCACCTGGAGTCAAATCCTCTACACATTCGAGTTTTCTAGGAAGAAAGCTTCAGAAACCTGAGAAAACATGATATTTCTTTCTGTAAACATGACATTGGATGCATTTGCCGAACAGGAAGATTGCGCTTTTCTCCAAAAGCACTTTCACGGTGATTTTTTGGTTAAATTTTACTTCAAAACTACAACAATTTGTCCAGATACTCTTCGATGAAAACAAACTATATGGTGTGTTGTGGCTATCTCAGTCCCAGATCTTGCTACAGCCTCTGTGTTTGTGTTTTCTGGACATTCTCTATGGACTTTAAGGTTTTGAATGCATTTTAGCATGTAAGTTTTTGTTTTTAGCTGGCAAACGCTAATTGGTTCCACCTGGAGTCAAATCCGCCACACATTCGAGTTTTCTAGGAAGAAAGCTTCAGAAACCTGAGAAAACATGATATTTGTATTTGTAAACATGACATTGGAGGCATTTGCCGAACAGGAAGATTGTGCTTTTCTCCAAAACCACTTTCACGGTGATTTTTTGGTTAAATTTTACTTCAAAACTACAACAATTTGTGCAGATACTCTTGGATGAAAACAAAACTATCTGGTTTGTTGTGGCTATCTCAATCCCATATCTTGCTACAGCCTCTGTGTGTGTTTGTGTTTTCTGGACATTCTCTATGGACTTTACAGTTTTGAATGCATTTTAGCATGTACGTTTTTGTTTTCAGCTGGCAAACGCTAATTGGTTCCACCTGGAGTCAAATCCTCCACACGTTCGAGTTTTCTAGGAAGAAAGCTCCAGAAACCTGAGAAAACATGATATTTGTATTTGTAAACATGACATTGGATGCATTTGCCCAACAGGAAGATTGTGCTTTTCTACAAAACCACTTTCACGGTGATTTTTTGGTTAAATTTCACCCGAAATCCACAAGAATTTTTCCAGATACTCCTGGATGAAGACAAAACTATTTGGTGATTTTTAGCTATCTCAATCCCAGATCTTGCTACAGCCCCTGTGTTTGTGTTTTCTGGACATTCTCTATGGACTTTATGGCTTTGAATGCATTTTTGCATGGAAGTTTTTGTTTTCAGCTGGCAAACGCTAATTGGTTCCACCTGGAGTCAAATCCGCCACACATTCGAGTTTTCTAGGAAGAAAGCTTCAGAAACCTGAGAAAACATGATATTTCTTTCTGTAAACATGACATTGGATGCATTTGCCGAACAGAAAGATTGTGCTTTTCTCCAAAACCACTTTCACGGTGATTTTTTGGTTAAATTTTACTTCAAAACTACAACAATTTGTCCAGATACTCCTGGATGAAAACAAAACTATCTGGTGTGTTGTGGCTACCTCAGTCCCAGATCTTGCTACAGCCTCTGTGTTTGTTTGTGTTTTCTGGCCATTCTCTATGGACTTTATGGCTTTGAATGCATTTTAGCATGTACGTTTTTGTTTTCAGCTGGAAAACGCTAATTGGTTCCACCTGGAGTCAAATCCTCCACACATTCGAGTTTTCTAGGAAGAAAGCTCCAGAAACATGAGAAAACATGATATTTCTTTCTGTACACATGACATAGGATGCATTTGCCGAACAGGAAGATTGTGCTTTTCTCCAAAACCACTTTCTCGGTGATTTTTTGGTTAAATTTCACTTCAAAACTACAACAATTTGTCCAGATACTCCTGGATGAAAACAAAACTATCTGGTGTGTTGTGGCTATCTCAGTCCCAGATCGTGCTACAGCCTCTGTGTTTGTGTTTTCTGGACATTCTCTATGGACTTTACAGTTTTGAATGCATTTCAGCATGTAAGGTTTTGTTTTTAGCTGCCAAACGCTAATTGTTTCCACCTGGAGTCAAATCCGCCACACATTCGAGTTTTCTAGGAAGAAAGCTTCAGAAACCTGAGAAAACATCATATTTCTCTCTGTAATCATAACATAGGATGCATTTGCCGAACAGGAAGATTGTGTTTTCTCCAAAACCACTTTCACGGTGATTTTTTGGTTAATTTTTATTTCAAAACTACAACAATTTGTCCAGATACTCCTGGATGAAAGCAAAACTATCTGGTGTGTTGTGGCTATCTCAGTCCCAGATCGTGCTACAGCCTCTGTGTTTGTGTTTTCTGGACATTCTCTATGGACTTTACGGTTTTGAATGCATTTTAGCATGTAAGTTTTTGTTTTTAGCTGGAAAACGCTAATTGGTTCCACCTGGAGTTAAATCCTCCACACATTCGAGTTTTCTAGGAAGAAAGCTCCAGAAACCTGAAAAAACATGATATTTGTATTTGTAAACATGACATTGGATGCATTTGCCGAAGAGGAAGATTGTGCTTTTCTCCAAAACCACTTTCTCGGTGATTTTTTGGTTAAATTTCACTTCAAAACTACAACAATTTGTCCAGACACTGCTGGATGAAAACAAAACTATCTGGTGTTCTGTGGCTATCTCAGTCCCAGATCTTGCTACAGCCTCTGTGTTTGTTTGTGTTTTCTGGACATTCTCTATGGACTTTACTGTTTTGAATGCATTTCAGCATGTAAGGTTTTGTTTTTAGCTGCCAAACGCTAATTGTTTCCACCTGGAGTCAAATCCTCCACACATTCGAGTTTTCTAGGAAGAAAGCTCCAGAAACTTGAGAAAACATGATATTTGTATTTGTAAACATGACAATGGGTGCATTTGCCAAACAGGAAGATTGTGCTTTTCTCCAAAACCACTTTTACGGTGATTTTTTGGTTAAATTTCACCCGAAATCCACAAGAATTTGTCCAGATACTCCTGGATGAAAACAAAACTCTCTGGTGTGTTGTGGCTACCTCAGTCCCAGATCTTGCTACAGCCTTTGTGTTTGTTTGTGTTTTCTGGACATTCTCTATGGACTTTATGGCTTTGAATGCATTTTAGCATGTACGTTTTTGTTTTCAGCTGGAAAACGCTAATTGGTTCCACCTGGAGTCAAATCCTCCGCACATTCCTGTTTTCTACGCAGTAACCTCCAGAAAGCTGAGAAAACATGATATTTGTATTTGTAAACATGACATTGGATGCATTTGCCAAACAGGAAGATTGTGCTTTTCTCCAAAACCACTTTCACGGTGATTTTTTGGTTACATGTCACTTCAAAACTACAACAATTTGTCCAGATACTCCTGGATGAAAACAAAACTATCTGGTGTGTTGTGGCTATCTCAGTCCCAGATCTTGCTACAGCCTCTGTGTTTGTGTTTTCTGGACATTCTCTATGGACTTTACGGTTTTGAATGCATTTCAGCATGTAAGTTTTTGTTTTTAGCTGACAAACGCTAATTGGTTCCACCTGGAGTCAAATCCTCCACACATTCGAGTTTTCTAGGAAGAAAGCTCCAGAAACCTAAAAAAACATGATATTTGTATTTGTAAACATGACATTGGATGCATTTGCCGAAGAGGAAGATTGTGCTTTTCTCCAAAACCACTTTCACGGTGATTTTTTGGTTAAATTTCACCCGAAATCCACAAGAATTTTTCCAGATACTCTTGGATGAAAACAAAACTATATGGTGTGTTGTGGCTATCTCAGTCCCAGATTTTGCTACAGCCTCTGTGTTTGTGTTTTCTGGACATTCTCTATGGACTTTACAGTTTTGAATGCATTTTAGCATGTAAGTTTTTGTTTTTAGCTGGCAAACGCTTATTGGTTCAACCTGGCGTCAAATCCTCCACACATTCGAGTTTTCTAGGAAGAAAGCTTCAGAAACCTGAGAAAACATGATATTTGTATTTGTAAACATGACATTGGATGCATTTGCCGAACAGGAAGATTGTGTTTTCTCCGAAACCACTTTCACGGTGATTTTTTGGTTAATTTTTATTTCAAAACTACAACAATTTGTCCAGATACTCCTGGATGAAAGTAAAACTATCTGGTGTTTTGTAGCTACCTCAGTCCCAGATCTTGATACAGCCTCTGTGTTTGTTTGTGTTTTCTGGACATTCTCTATGGACTTTAAGGTTTTGAATGCATTTTAGCATGTGCGTTTTTGTTTTCAGCTGGAAAACGCTAATTGGTTCCACCTGGAGTCAAATAATCCACACATTCGAGTTTTCTAGGAAGAAAGCTTCAGAAAACTGAGAAAACATGATATTTCTTTCTGTACACATGACATAGGATGCATTTGCCGAACAGGAAGATTGTGCTTTTCTCCAAAAGCACTTTCACGGTGATTTTTTGGTTAAATTTTACTTCAAAACTACAACAATTTGTCCAGATACTCCTGGATGAAAACAAAACTATCTGGTGTGTTGTGGCTATCTCAGTCCCAGATCGTGCTACAGCCTCTGTGTTTGTGTTTTCTGGACATTCTCTATGGACTTTAAGGTTTTGAATGCATTTCAGCATGTAAGTTTTTGTTTTTAGCTGCCCTATGCTAATTGGTTCCACCTGGAGTCAAATCCTCCACACATTCGAGTTTTCTAGGAAGAAAGCTCCAGAAACCTGAGAAAACATGATATTTCTTTCTGTACACATGACATAGGATGCATTTGCCGAACAGGAAGATTGTGCTTTTCTCCAAAAGCACTTTCACGGTGATTTTTTGGTTAAATTTTACTTCAAAACTACAACAATTTGTCCAGATACTCCTGGATGAAAACAAAACTATCTGGTGTGTTGTGGCTATCTCAGTCCCAGATCGTGCTACAGCCTCTGTGTTTGTGTTTTCTGGACATTCTCTATGGACTTTAAGGTTTTGAATGCATTTCAGCATGTAAGTTTTTGTTTTTAGCTGCCCTATGCTAATTGGTTCCACCTGGAGTCAAATCCTCCACACATTCGAGTTTTCTAGGAAGAAAGCTCCAGAAACCTGAGAAAACATGATATTTCTTTCTGTACACATGACATAGGATGCATTTGCCGAACAGGAAGATTGTGCTTTTCTCCAAAACCACTTTCAAGGTGATTTTTTGGTTAAATTTCACTTCAAAACTACAACAATTTGTCCAGATACTCCTGGATGAAAGCAAAACTATCTGGTGTTTTGTAGCTACCTCAGTCCCAGATCTTGATACAGCCTCTGTGTTTGTTTGTGTTTTCTGGACATTCTCTATGGACTTTATGGTTTTGAATGCATTTTAGCATGTACGTTTTTGTTTTCAGCTGGCAAACGCTAATTGGTTCCACCTGGAGTCATATAATCCACACATTCGAGTTTTCTAGTAAGAAAGCTTCAGAAACCTGAGAAAACATGATATTTCTTTCTGTACACATGACATAGGATGCATTTGCCGAACAGGAAGATTGTGCTTTTCTCCAAAAGCACTTTCACGGTGATTTTTTGGTTAAATTTTACTTCAAAACTACAACAATTTGTCCAGATACTCCTGGATGAAAACAAAACTATCTGGTGTGTTGTGGCAATCTCAGTCCCAGATCTTGCTACAGCCTCTGTGTTTGTGTTTTCTGGACATTCTCTATGGACTTTACGGTTTTGAATGCATTTTAGCATGTAAGTTTTTGTTTTTAGCTGGCAAACGCTAATTGGTTCCACCTGGAGTCAAATCCTCCACACGTTCGAGTTTTCTAGGAAGAAAGCTCCAGAAACCTGAGAAAACATGATATTTGTATTTGTAAACATGACATTGGATGCATTTGCCAAACAGGAAGATTGTGCTTTTCTCCAAAACAACTTTCACGGTGATTTTTTGATTAAATTTCACTTCAAAACTACAACAATTTGTCCAGATACTCCTGGATGAAGACAAAACTATTTGGTGATTTTTAGCTATCTCAATCCCAGATCTTGCTACAGCCTCTGTGTTTGTTTGTGTTTTCTGGACATTCTCTATGGACTTTACAGTTTTGAATGCATTTCAGCATGTAAGGTTTTGTTTTTAGCTGCCAAACGCTAATTGGTTCCACCTGGAGTCAAATCCTCCACACATTCGAGTTTTCTAGGAAGTAAGCTCCAGAATTCTGAGAAAACATGATATTTCTTTCTGTAAACATGACATTGGATGCATTTGCCAAACAGGAAGATTGTGCTTTTCTCCAAAACCACTTTTATGGTGATTTTTTGGTTAAATTTCACCCGAAATCCACAAGAATTTGTCCAGATACTCCTGGATGAAAACAAAACTCTCTGGTGTGTTGTGGCTACCTCAGTCCCAGATTTTGCTGCAGCCTTTGTGTTTGTTTGTGTTTTCTGGACATTCTCTATGGACTTTATGGCTTTGAATGCATTTTAGCATGTACGTTTTTGTTTTCAGCTGGAAAACGCTAATTGGTTCCACCTGGAGTCAAATCCTCCACACATTCGAGTTTTCTAGGAAGAAAGCTTCAGAAACATGAGAAAACATGATATTTCTTTCTGTAAACATGACATTGGATGCATTTGCCGAACAGGAAGATTGTGCTTTTCTCCAAAAGCACTTTCACGGTGATTTTTTGGTTAAATTTTACTTCAAAACTACAACAATATGTCCAGATACTCTTGGATGAAAACAAAACTATATGGTGTGTTGTGGCTATCTCAGTCCCAGATCTTGCTACAGCCTCTGTGTTTGTGTTTTCTGGACATTCTCTATGGACTTTACGGTTTTGAATGCATTTTAGCATGTAAGTTTTTGTTTTTAGCTGGCAAACGCTAATTGGTTCCACCTGGAGTCAAATCCTCCACACGTTCGAGTTTTCTAGGAAGAAAGCTCCAGAAACCTGAGAAAACATGATATTTGTATTTGTAAACATGACATTGGATGCATTTGCCAAACAGGAAGATTGTGCTTTTCTCCAAAACAACTTTCACGGTGATTTTTTGATTAAATTTCACTTCAAAACTACAACAATTTGTCCAGATACTCCTGGATGAAGACAAAACTATTTGGTGATTTTTAGCTATCTCAATCCCAGATCTTGCTACAGCCTCTGTGTTTGTTTGTGTTTTCTGGACATTCTCTATGGACTTTACAGTTTTGAATGCATTTCAGCATGTAAGGTTTTGTTTTTAGCTGCCAAACGCTAATTGGTTCCACCTGGAGTCAAATCCTCCACACATTCGAGTTTTCTAGGAAGTAAGCTCCAGAATTCTGAGAAAACATGATATTTCTTTCTGTAAACATGACATTGGATGCATTTGCCAAACAGGAAGATTGTGCTTTTCTCCAAAACCACTTTTATGGTGATTTTTTGGTTAAATTTCACCCGAAATCCACAAGAATTTGTCCAGATACTCCTGGATGAAAACAAAACTCTCTGGTGTGTTGTGGCTACCTCAGTCCCAGATTTTGCTGCAGCCTTTGTGTTTGTTTGTGTTTTCTGGACATTCTCTATGGACTTTATGGCTTTGAATGCATTTTAGCATGTACGTTTTTGTTTTCAGCTGGAAAACGCTAATTGGTTCCACCTGGAGTCAAATCCTCCACACATTCGAGTTTTCTAGGAAGAAAGCTTCAGAAACATGAGAAAACATGATATTTCTTTCTGTAAACATGACATTGGATGCATTTGCCGAACAGGAAGATTGTGCTTTTCTCCAAAAGCACTTTCACGGTGATTTTTTGGTTAAATTTTACTTCAAAACTACAACAATATGTCCAGATACTCTTGGATGAAAACAAAACTATATGGTGTGTTGTGGCTATCTCAGTCCCAGATCTTGCTACAGCCTCTGTGTTTGTGTTTTCTGGACATTCTCTATGGACTTTACGGTTTTGAATGCATTTTAGCATGTAAGTTTTTGTTTTTAGCTGGCAAACGCTAATTGGTTCCACCTGGAGTCAAATCCTCCACACGTTCGAGTTTTCTAGGAAGAAAGCTCCAGAAACCTGAGAAAACATGATATTTGTATTTGTAAACATGACATTGGATGTATTTGCCAAACAGGAAGATTGTGCTTTTCTCCAAAACCACTTTCACGGTGATTTTTTTGTTAAATTTCACCCGAAATCCACAAGAATTTTTCCAGATACTCCTGGATGAAGACAAAACTATTTGGTGATTTTTAGCTATCTCAATCCCAGATCTTGCTACAGCCCCTGTGTTTGTGTTTTCTGGACATTCTCTATGGACTTTATGGCTTTGAATGCATTTTAGCATGGAAGTTTTTGTTTTCAGCTGGCAAACGCTAATTGGTTCCACCTGGAGTCAAATCCGCCACACATTCGAGTTTTCTAGGAAGAAAGCTTCAGAAACCTGAGAAAACATGATATTTCTTTCTGTAAACATGATATAGGATGCATTTGCCGAACAGGAAGATTGTGCTTTTCCCCAAAACCACTTACACGGTGATTTTTTGCTTAAATTTTACTTCAAATCTACAACAATTTGTCCAGATACTCCTGGATGAAAACAAAACTATCTGGTGTTTTGTAGCTACCTCATTCCCAGATCTTGCTACAGCCTCTGTGTTTGTTTGTGTTTTCTGGACATTCTCTATGGACTTTACAGTTTTGAATGCATTTTAGCATGTAAGTTTTTGTTTTCAGCTGGAAAACGCTAATTGGTTCCACCTGAAGTCAAATCCACCACACATTCGAGTTCTCTAGGAAGAAAGCTTCAGAAACCTGAGAAAACATGATATTTCTTTCTGTAAACATGACATAGGATGCATTTGCCGAACAGGAGGATTGTGCTTTTCTCCAAAACCACTTTCACGGTGATTTTTTGGTTACATTTTACTTCAAAACTACAACAATTTGTCCAGATACTCCTGGATGAAAACAAAACTATCTGGTGTTTTGTGGCTACCTCAGTCCCAGATCTTGCTACAGCCTCTGTGTTTGTGTTTTCTGGACATTCTCTATGGACTTTATGGCTTTGAATGCATTTTAGCATGTACGTTTTTGTTTTCAGCTGGCAAACGCTAATTGGTTCCACCTGGAGTCAAATCCTCTACACATTCGAGTTTTCTAGGAAGAAAGCTTCAGAAACCTGAGAAAACATGATATTTCTTTCTGTACACATGACATAGGATGCATTTGCCGAACAGGAAGATTGCGCTTTTCTCCAAAAGCACTTTCACGGTGATTTTTTGGTTAAATTTTACTTCAAAACTACAACAATTTGTCCAGATACTCCTGGATGAAAACAAAACTCTCTGGTGTGTTGTGGCTATCTCAATCCCATATCTTGCTACAACCTCTGTGTTTGTTTGTGCTTTCTGGACATTCTCTATGGACTTTACAGTTTTGAATGCATTTTACCATGTAAGATTTGTTTTTAGCTGCCAAACGCTAAATGGTTCCACCTGGAGTCAAATCCTCCACACATTCGAGTTTTCTAGGAAGAAAGCTCCAGAAACCTGAGAAAACATGATATTTGTATTTGTAAACATGACATTGGATGCATTTGCCAAAGTGGAAGATTATGCTTTTCTCCAAAACCACTTTCACGGTCATTTTTTGGTTAAATTTCACCCGAAATCCACGAGAATTTTTCCAGATACTCTTGGATGAAGACAAAACTATATGGTGTGTTGTGGCTATCTCAGTCCCAGATCTTGCTACAGCCTCTGTGTTTGTGTTTTCTGGACATTCTCTATGGACTTTACAGTTTTGAATGCATTTTAGCATGTAAGTTTTTGTTTTTAGCTGGCAAACGCTAATTGGTTCCACCTGGAGTCAAATCCGCCACACATTCGAGTTTTCTAGGAAGAAAGCTCCAGAAACCTGAGAAAACATGATATTTCTTTCTGTACACATGACATAGGATGCATTTGCCGAACAGGAAGATTGTGCTTTTCTCCAAAACCACTTTCAAGGTGATTTTTTGGTTAAATTTCACTTCAAAACTACAACAATTTGTCCAGATACTCCTGGATGAAAACAAAACTATCTGGTGTGTTGTGGCTATCTCAATCCCAGATCTTGCTACAGCCTCTGTGTTTGTTTGTGTTTTCTGGACATTCTCTATGGACTTTACAGTTTTGAATGCATTTCAGCATGTAAGGTTTTGTTTTTAGCTGCCAAACGCTAATTGTTTCCACCTGGAGTCAAATCCTCCACACATTCGAGTTTTCTAGGAAGAAAGCTCCAGAAACTTGAGAAAACATGATATTTGTATTTGTAAACATGACAATGGGTGCATTTGCCAAACAGGAAGATTGTGCTTTTCTCCAAAACCACTTTTATGGTGATTTTTTGGTTAAATTTCACCCGAAATCCACAAGAATTTGTCCAGATACTCCTGGATGAAAACAAAACTCTCTGGTGTGTTGTGGCTACCTCAGTCCCAGATCTTGCTACAGCCTTTGTGTTTGTTTGTGTTTTCTGGACATTCTCTATGGACTTTATGGCTTTGAATGCATTTTAGCATGTACGTTTTTGTTTTCAGCTGGAAAACGCTAATTGGTTCCACCTGGAGTCAAATCCGCCACACATTCGAGTTTTCTAGGAAGAAAGCTTCAGAAACCTGAGAAAACATGATATTTCTTTCTGTAAACATGACATTGGATGCATTTGCCGAACAGGAAGATTGTGCTTTTCTCCAAAAGCACTTTCACGGTGATTTTTTGGTTAAATTTTACTTCAAAACTACAACAATTTGTCCAGATACTCTTGGATGAAAACAAAACTATATGGTTTGTTGTGGCTATCTCAGTGCCAGATCTTGCTACAGCCTCTGTGTTTGTGTTTTCTGGACATTCTCTATGGACTTTACGGTTTTGAATGCATTTTAGCATGTAAGTTTTTGTTTTTAGCTGGCAAACGCTAATTGGTTCCACCTGGAGTCAAATCCTCCACACGTTCGAGTTTTCTAGGAAGAAAGCTTCAGAAACCTGAGAAAACATGATATTTCTTTCTGTAAACATGACATTGGATGCATTTGCCAAACAGGAAGATTGTGCTTTTCTCCAAAACCACTTTCACGGTGATTTTTTTGTTAAATTTCACCCGAAATCCACAAGAATTTTTCCAGATACTCCTGGATGAAGACAAAACTATTTGGTGATTTTTAGCTATCTCAATCCCAGATCTTGCTACAGCCCCTGTGTTTGTGTTTTCTGGACATTCTCTATGGACTTTATGGCTTTGAATGCATTTTAGCATGGAAGTTTTTGTTTTCAGCTGGCAAACGCTAATTGGTTCCACCTGGAGTCAAATCCGCCACACATTCGAGTTTTCTAGGAAGAAAGCTTCAGAAACCTGAGAAAACATGATATTTCTTTCTGTAAACATGACATAGGATGCATTTGCCGAACAGGAAGATTGTGCTTTTCTCCAAAACCACTTTCACGGTGATTTTTTGGTTAAATTTTATTTCAAATCCACAACAATTTGTCCAGATACTCCTGGATGAAAGCAAAACTATCTGGTGTTTTGTAGCTACCTCATTCCCAGATCTTGCTACAGCCTCTGTGTTTGTTTGTGTTTTCTGGACATTCTCTATGGACTTTACAGTTTTGAATGCATTTTAGCATGTAAGTTTTTGTTTTCAGCTGGAAAACGCTAATTGGTTCCACCTGGAGTCAAATCCGCCACACGTTCGAGTTCTCTAGAAAGAAAGATTCAGAAACCTGAGAAAACATGATATTTCTTTCTGTAAACATGACATAGGATGCATTTGCCGAACAGGAGGATTGTGCTTTTCTCCAAAACCACTTTCACGGTGATTTTTTGGTTAAATTTTACTTCAAAACTAAAACAATTTGTCCAGATACTCCTGGATGAAAACAAAACTATCTGGTGTTTTGTGGCTACCTCAGTCCCAGATTTTTCTACAGCCTCTGTGTTTGTGTTTTCTGGACATTCTCTATGGACTTTATGGCTTTGAATGCATTTTAGCATGTACGTTTCTGTTTTCAGCTTGAAAACGCTAATTGGTTCCACCTGGAGTCAAATCCTCTACACATTCGAGTTTTCTATTAAGAAAGCTTCAGAAACCTGAGAAAACATGATATTTCTTTCTGTAAACATGACATTGGATGCATTTGCCGAACAGGAAGATTGCGCTTTTCTCCAAAAGCACTTTCACGGTGATTTTTTGGTTAAATTTTACTTCAAAACTACAACAATTTGTCCAGATACTCTTGGATGAAAACAAAACTATATGGTGTGTTGTGGCTATCTCAGTCCCAGGTCTTGCTACAGCCTCTGTGTTTGTGTTTTCTGGACATTCTCTATGGACTTTACAGTTTTGAATGCATTTTAGCATGTAAGTTTTTGTTTTTAGCTGGAAAATTCTAATTGGTTCCACCTGGAGTCAAATCCGCCACACATTCGAGTTTTCTAGGAAGAAAGCTTCAGAAACCTGAGAAAACATCATATTTCTCTCTGTAATCATAACATAGGATGCATTTGCCGAACAGGAAGATTGTGTTTTCTCCGAAACCACTTTCACGGTGATTTTTTAGTTAATTTTTATTTCAAAACTACAACAATTTGTCCAGGTACTCCTGGATGAAAGCAAAACTATCTGGTGTTTTGTAGCTACCTCAGTCCCAGATCTTGATACAGCCTCTGTGTTTGTTTGTGTTTTCTGGACATTCTCTATGGACTTTATGGTTTTGAATGCATTTTAGCATGTACGTTTTTGTTTTCAGCTGGCAAACGCTAATTGGTTCCACCTGGAGTCATATAATCCACACATTCGAGTTTTCTAGTAAGAAAGCTTCAGAAACCTGAGAAAACATGATATTTCTTTCTGTACACATGACATAGGATGCATTTGCCGAACAGGAAGATTGTGCTTTTCTCCAAAACCACTTTCACGGTGATTTTTTGGTTAAATTTTACTTCAAAACTACAACAATTTGTCCAGATACTCCTGGATGAAAACAAAACTATCTGGTGTGTTGTGGCAATCTCAGTCCCAGATCTTGCTACAGCCTCTGTGTTTGTGTTTTCTGGACATTCTCTATGGACTTTACGGTTTTGAATGCATTTTAGCATGTAAGTTTTTGTTTTTAGCTGGCAAACGCTAATTGGTTCCACCTGGAGTCAAATCCTCCACACGTTCGAGTTTTCTAGGAAGAAAGCTCCAGAAACCTGAGAAAACATGATATTTGTATTTGTAAACATGACATTGGATGCATTTGCCAAACAGGAAGATTGTGCTTTTCTCCAAAACAACTTTCACAGTGATTTTTTGATTAAATTTCACTTCAAAACTACAACAATTTGTCCAGATACTCCTGGATGAAAACAAAACTATCTGGTGTGTTGTGGCTATCTCAATCCCAGATCTTGCTACAGCCTCTGTGTTTGTTTGTGTTTTCTGGACATTCTCTATGGACTTTACAGTTTTGAATGCATTTCAGCATGTAAGGTTTTGTTTTTAGCTGCCAAACGCTAATTGGTTCCACCTGGAGTCAAATCCTCCACACATTCGAGTTTTCTAGGAAGTAAGCTCCAGAATTCTGAGAAAACATGATATTTCTTTCTGTAAACATGACATTGGATGCATTTGCCAAACAGGAAGATTGTGCTTTTCTCCAAAACCACTTTTATGGTGATTTTTTGGTTAAATTTCACCCGAAATCCACAAGAATTTGTCCAGATACTCCTGGATGAAAACAAAACTCTCTGGTGTGTTGTGGCTACCTCAGTCCCAGATTTTGCTACAGCCTTTGTGTTTGTTTGTGTTTTCTGGACATTCTCTATGGACTTTATGGCTTTGAATGCATTTTAGCATGTACGTTTTTGTTTTCAGCTGGAAAACGCTAATTGGTTCCACCTGGAGTCAAATCCTCCACACATTCGAGTTTTCTAGGAAGAAAGCTTCAGAAACATGAGAAAACATGATATTTCTTTCTGTAAACATGACATTGGTTGCATTTGCCGAACAGGAAGATTGTGCTTTTCTCCAAAAGCACTTTCACGGTGATTTTTTGGTTAAATTTTACTTCAAAACTACAACAATTTGTCCAGATACTCTTGGATGAAAACAAAACTATATGGTGTGTTGTGGCTATCTCAGTCCCAGATCTTGCTACAGCCTCTGTGTTTGTGTTTTCTGGACATTCTCTATGGACTTTACGGTTTTGAATGCATTTTAGCATGTAAGTTTTTGTTTTTAGCTGGCAAACGCTAATTGGTTCCACCTGGAGTCAAATCCTCCACACGTTCGAGTTTTCTAGGAAGAAAGCTCCAGAAACCTGAGAAAACATGATATTTGTATTTGTAAACATGACATTGGATGCATTTGCCAAACAGGAAGATTGTGCTTTTCTCCAAAACCACTTTCACGGTGATTTTTTTGTTAAATTTCACCCGAAATCCCCAAGAATTTTTCCAGATACTCCTGGATGAAGACAAAACTATTTGGTGATTTTTAGCTATCTCAATCCCAGATCTTGCTACAGCCCCTGTGTTTGTGTTTTCTGGACATTCTCTATGGACTTTATGGCTTTGAATGCATTTTAGCATGGAAGTTTTTGTTTTCAGCTGGCAAACGCTAATTGGTTCCACCTGGAGTCAAATCCGCCACACATTCGAGTTTTCTAGGAAGAAAGCTTCAGAAACCTGAGAAAACATGATATTTCTTTCTGTAAACATGACATAGGATGCATTTGCCGAACAGGAAGATTGTGCTTTTCCCCAAAACCACTTACACGGTGATTTTTTGCTTAAATTTTATTTCAAATCTACAATAATTTGTCCAGATACTCCTGGATGAAAGCAAAACTATCTGGTGTTTTGTAGCTACCTCATTCCCAGATCTTGCTACAGCCTCTGTGTTTGTTTGTGTTTTCTGGACATTCTCTATGGACTTTACAGTTTTGAATGCATTTTAGCATGTAAGTTTTTGTTTTCAGCTGGAAATCGCTAATTGGTTCCACCTGAAGTCAAATCCACCACACATTCGAGTTCTCTAGGAAGAAAGCTTCAGAAACCTGAGAAAACATGATATTTCTTTCTATAACATGACATAGGATGCATTTGCCGAACAGGAGGATTGTGCTTTTCTCCAAAACCACTTTCACGGTGATTTTTTGGTTACATTTTACTTCAAAACTACAAGAATTTGTCCAGATACTCCTGGATGAAAACAAAACTATCTGGTGTTTTGTGGCTACCTCAGTCCCAGATCTTGCTACAGCCTCTGTGTTTGTGTTTTCTGGACATTCTCTATGGACTTTATGGCTTTGAATGCATTTTAGCATGTACGTTTTTGTTTTCAGCTGGCAAACGCTAATTTGTTCCACCTGGAGTCAAATCCTCTACACATTCGAGTTTTCTAGGAAGAAAGCTTCAGAAACCTGAGAAAACATGATATTTCTTTCTGTAAACATGACATTGGATGCATTTGCCGAACAGGAAGATTGCGCTTTTCTCCAAAAGCACTTTCACGGTGATTTTTTGGTTAAATTTTACTTCAAAACTACAACAATTTGTCCAGATACTCCTGGATGAAAACAAAACTCTCTGGTGTGTTGTGGCTATCTCAATCCCATATCTTGCTACAACCTCTGTGTTTGTTTGTGCTTTCTGGACATTCTCTATGGACTTTACAGTTTTGAATGCATTTTACCATGTAAGATTTGTTTTTAGCTGCCAAACGCTAAATGGTTCCACCTGGAGTCAAATCCTCCACACATTCGAGTTTTCTAGGAAGAAAGCTCCAGAAACCTGAGAAAACATGATATTTGTATTTGTAAACATGACATTGGATGCATTTGCCAAAGTGGAAGATTATGCTTTTCTCCAAAACCACTTTCACGGTCATTTTTTGGTTAAATTTCACCCGAAATCCACGAGAATTTTTCCAGATACTCTTGGATGAAGACAAAACTATATGGTGTGTTGTGGCTATCTCAGTCCCAGATCTTGCTACAGCCTCTGTGTTTGTGTTTTCTGGACATTCTCTATGGACTTTACAGTTTTGAATGCATTTTAGCATGTAAGTTTTTGTTTTTAGCTGGCAAACGCTAATTGGTTCCACCTGGAGTCAAATCCGCCACACATTCGAGTTTTCTAGGAAGAAAGCTTCAGAAACCTGAGAAAACATGATATTTGTATTTGTAAAGATGACATTGGATGCATTTGCCGAACAGGAAGATTGTGTTTTCTCCGAAACCACTTTCACGGTGATTTTTTGGTTAATTTTTATTTCAAAACTACAACAATTTGTCCAGATACTCCTGGATGAAAGTAAAACTATCTGGTGTTTTGTAGCTACCTCAGTCCCAGATCTTGATACAGCCTCTGTGTTTGTTTGTGTTTTCTGGACATTCTCTATGGACTTTAAGGTTTTGAATGCATTTTAGCATGTACGTTTTTGTTTTCACCTGAAAAACGCTAATTGGTTCCACCTGGAGTCAAATAATCCACACATTCGAGTTTTCTAGGAAGAAAGCTTCAGAAACCTGAGAAAACATGATATTTCTTTCTGTCCACATGACATAGGATGCATTTGCCGAACAGGAAGATTGTGCTTTTCTCCAAAACCACTTTCACGGTGATTTTTTGGTTAAATTTCACTTCAAAACTACAACAATTTGTCCAGATACTCCTGGATGAAAACAAAACTATCTGGTGTGTTGTGGCTATCTCAGTCCCAGATCGTGCTACAGCCTCTGTGTTTGTGTTTTCTGGACATTCTCTATGGACTTTACGGTTTTGAATGCATTTTAGCATGTAAGTTTTTTTTTTAGCTGGCAAACGCTAATTGGTTCCACCTGGAGTCAAATCCTCCACACATTCGAGTTTTCTAGGAAGAAAGCTTCAGAAACCTGAGAAAACATGATATTTCTTTCTGTCCACATGACATAGGATGCATTTGCCGAACAGGAAGATTGTGCTTTTCTCCAAAAGCACTTTCACGGTGATTTTTTGGTTAAATTTCACTTCAAAACTACAACAATTTGTCCAGACACTCCTGGATGAAAACAAAACTATCTGGTGTTCTGTGGCTATCTCAATCCCAGATCTTGCTACAGCCTCTGTGTTTGTTTGTGTTTTCTGGACATTCTCTATGGACTTTACTGTTTTGAATGCATTTCAGCATGTAAGGTTTTGTTTTTAGCTGCCAAACGCTAATTGTTTCCACCTGGAGTCAAATCCTCCAGACATTCGAGTTTTCTAGGAAGAAAGCTCCAGAAACCTGAGAAAACATGATATTTGTATTTGTAAACATGACAATGGGTGCATTTGCCAAACAGGAAGATTGTGCTTTTCTCCAAAAGCACTTTCACGGTGATTTTTTGGTTAAATTTTACTTCAAAACTACAACAATTTGTCCAGATACTCTTGGATGAAAACAAAACTATATGGTGTGTTGTGGCTATCTCAGTCCCAGATCTTGCTACAGCCTCTGTGTTTGTGTTTTCTGGACATTCTCTATGGACTTTACGGTTTTGAATGCATTTTAGCATGTAAGTTTTTGTTTTTAGCTGGCAAACGCTAATTGGTTCCACCTGGAGTCAAATCCTCCACACGTTCGAGTTTTCTAGGAAGAAAGCTCCAGAAACCTGAGAAAACATGATATTTGTATTTGTAAACATGACATTGGATGCATTTGCCAAACAGGAAGATTGTGCTTTTCTCCAAAACCACTTTCACGGTGATTTTTTTGTTAAATTTCACCCGAAATCCCCAAGAATTTTTCCAGATACTCCTGGATGAAGACAAAACTATTTGGTGATTTTTAGCTATCTCAATCCCAGATCTTGCTACAGCCCCTGTGTTTGTGTTTTCTGGACATTCTCTATGGACTTTATGGCTTTGAATGCATTTTAGCATGGAAGTTTTTGTTTTCAGCTGGCAAACGCTAATTGGTTCCACCTGGAGTCAAATCCGCCAAACATTCGAGTTTTCTAGGAAGAAAGCTTCAGAAACCTGAGAAAACATGATATTTCTTTCTGTAAACATGACATAGGATGCATTTGCCGAACCGGAAGATTGTGCTTTTCTCCAAAACCACTTTCACGGTGATTTTTTGGTTAAATTTTATTTCAAATCTACAACAATTTGTCCAGATACTCCTGGATGAAAGGAAAACTATCTGGTGTTTTGTAGCTACCTCATTCCCAGATCTTGCTACAGCCTCTGTGTTTGTTTGTGTTTTCTGGACATTCTCTATGGACTTTATGGCTTTGAATGCATTTTAGCATGGAAGTTTTTGTTTTCAGCTGGCAAACGCTAATTGGTTCCACCTGGAGTCAAATCCGCCACACATTCGAGTTTTCTAGGAAGAAAGCTTCAGAAACCTGAGAAAACATGATATTTCTTTCTGTAAACATGACATAGGATGCATTTGCCGAACCGGAAGATTGTGCTTTTCTCCAAAACCACTTTCACGGTGATTTTTTGGTTAAATTTTATTTCAAATCTACAACAATTTGTCCAGATACTCCTGGATGAAAGGAAAACTATCTGGTGTTTTGTAGCTACCTCATTCCCAGATCTTGCTACAGCCTCTGTGTTTGTTTGTGTTTTCTGGACATTCTCTATGGACTTTACAGTTTTGAATGCATTTTAGCATGTAAGTTTTTGTTTTCAGCTGGAAAACGCTAATTGGTTCCACCTGAAGTCAAATCCACCACACATTCGAGTTCTCTAGGAAGAAAGCTTCAGAAACCTGAGAAAACATGATATTTCTTTCTGTAAACATGACATAGGATGCATTTGCCGAACAGGAAGATTGTGCTTTTCTCCAAAACCACTTTCACGGTGATTTTTTGGTTAAATTTCACTTCAAAACTACAACAATTTGTCCAGATACTCCTGGATGAAAACAAAACTATCTGGTGTGTTGTGGCTATCTCAGTCCCAGATCGTGCTACAGCCTCTGTGTTTGTGTTTTCTGGACATTCTCTATGGACTTTACGGTTTTGAATGCATTTTAGCATGTAAGTTTTTGTTTTTAGCTGCCAAACGCTAATTGTTTCCACCTGGAGTCAAATCCTCCAGACATTCGAGTTTTCTAGGAAGAAAGCTCCAGAAACCTGAGAAAACATGATATTTGTATTTGTAAACATGACAATGGGTGCATTTGCCAAACAGGAAGATTGTGCTTTTCTCCAAAAGCACTTTCACGGTGATTTTTTGGTTAAATTTTACTTCAAAACTACAACAATTTGTCCAGATACTCTTGGATGAAAACAAAACTATATGGTGTGTTGTGGCTATCTCAGTCCCAGATCTTGCTACAGCCTCTGTGTTTGTGTTTTCTGGACATTCTCTATGGACTTTACGGTTTTGAATGCATTTTAGCATGTAAGTTTTTGTTTTTAGCTGGCAAACGCTAATTGGTTCCACCTGGAGTCAAATCCTCCACACGTTCGAGTTTTCTAGGAAGAAAGCTCCAGAAACCTGAGAAAACATGATATTTGTATTTGTAAACATGACATTGGATGCATTTGCCAAACAGGAAGATTGTGCTTTTCTCCAAAACCACTTTCACGGTGATTTTTTTGTTAAATTTCACCCGAAATCCCCAAGAATTTTTCCAGATACTCCTGGATGAAGACAAAACTATTTGGTGATTTTTAGCTATCTCAATCCCAGATCTTGCTACAGCCCCTGTGTTTGTGTTTTCTGGACATTCTCTATGGACTTTATGGCTTTGAATGCATTTTAGCATGGAAGTATTTGTTTTCAGCTGGCAAACGCTAATTGGTTCCACCTGGAGTCAAATCCGCCACACATTCGAGTTTTCTAGGAAGAAAGCTTCAGAAACCTGAGAAAACATGATATTTCTTTCTGTAAACATGACATAGGATGCATTTGCCGAACCGGAAGATTGTGCTTTTCTCCAAAACCACTTTCACGGTGATTTTTTGGTTAAATTTTATTTCAAATCTACAATAATTTGTCCAGATACTCCTGGATGAAAGCAAAACTATCTGGTGTTTTGTGGCTACCTCAGTCCCAGATCTTGCTACAGCCTCTGTGTTTGTTTGTGTTTTCTGGACATTCTCTATGGACTTTACAGTTTTGAATGCATTTTAGCATGTAAGTTTTTGTTTTCAGCTGGAAAACGCTAATTGGTTCCACCTGAAGTCAAATCCACCACACATTCGAGTTCTCTAGGAAGAAAGCTTCAGAAACCTGAGAAAACATGATATTTCTTTCTGTAAACATGACATAGGATGCATTTGTCAAATAGGAGGATTGTGCTTTTCTCCAAAACCACTTTCACGGTGATTTTTTGGTTAAATTTTACTTCAAAACTACAACAATTTGTCCAGATACTCCTGGATGAAAACAAAACTATCTGGTGTTTTGTGGCTACCTCAGTCCCAGATCTTGCTACAGCCTCTGTGTTTGTGTTTTCTGGACATTCTCTATGGACTTTACGGTTTTGAATGCATTTTAGCATGTAAGTTTTTGTTTTTAGCTGGCAAACGCTAATTGGTTCCACCTGGAGTCAAATCCTCCACACGTTCGAGTTTTCTAGGAAGAAAGCTCCAGAAACCTGAGAAAACATGATATTTGTATTTGTAAACATGACATTGGATGCATTTGCCAAACAGGAAGATTGTGCTTTTCTCCAAAACCACTTTCACGGTGATTTTTTGGTTAAATTTCACCCGAAATCCACAAGAATTTTTCCAGATACTCCTGGATGAAGACAAAACTATTTGGTGATTTTTAGCTATCTCAATCCCAGATCTTGCTACAGCCCCTGTGTTTGTGTTTTCTGGACATTCTCTATGGACTTTATGGCTTTGAATGCATTTTAGCATGTACGTTTTTGTTTTCAGCTGGAAAACGCTAATTGGTTCCACCTGGAGTCAAATCCTCCACACATTCGAGTTTTCTAGGAAGAAAGCTTCAGAAACATGAGAAAACATGATATTTCTTTCTGTAAACATGACATTGGATGCATTTGCCGAACAGGAAGATTGTGCTTTTCTCCAAAAGCACTTTCACGGTGATTTTTTGGTTAAATTTCACCCGAAATCCACAAGAATTTTTCCAGATACTCTTGGATGAAAACAAAACTATATGGTGTGTTGTGGCTATCTCAGTCCCAGATCTTGCTACAGCCTCTGTGTTTGTGTTTTCTGGACATTCTCTATGGACTTTACAGTTTTGAATGCATTTCAGCATGTAAGTTTTTCTTTTTAGCTGGCAAACGCTAATTGGTTCCACCTGGAGTCAAATCCTCCACACGTTCGAGTTTTCTAGGAAGAAAGCTCCAGAAACCTGAGAAAACATGATATTTGTATTTGTAAACATGACATTGGATGCATTTGCCAAACAGGAAGATTGTGCTTTTCTCCAAAACCACTTTCACGGTGATTTTTTGGTTAAATTTTACTTCAAAACTACAACAATTTGTCCAGATACTCCTGGATGAAAACAAAACTGTCTGGTGTTTTGTGGCTACCTCAGTCCCAGATCTTCCTACAGCCTCTGTGTTTGTGTTTTCTGGACATTCTCTATGGACTTTATGGCTTTGAATGCATTTTAGCATGTACGTTTTTGTTTTCAGCTGGAAAACGCTAATTGGTTCCACCTGGAGTCAAATCCGCCACACATTCGAGTTTTCTCGGAAGAAAGCTTCAGAAACCTGAGAAAACATGCTATTTCTTTCTGTAAACATGACATTGGATGCATTTGCCGAACAGGAAGATTGTGCTTTTCTCCAAAACCACTTTCACGGTGATTTTTTGGTTAAATTTTACTTCAAAACTACAACAATTTGTCCAGATACTCCTGGATGAAAACAAAACTATCTGGTGTGTTGTGGCTATCTCAGTCCAAGATCGTGCTACAGACTCTGTGTTTGTTTGTGTTTTCTGGACATTCTCTATGGACTTTACAGTTTTGAATGCATTTCAGCATGTAAGGTTTTGTTTTTAGCTGCCAAACGCTAATTGTTTCCACCTGGAGTCAAATCCGCCACACATTCGAGTTTTCTAGGAAGAAAGCTACAGAAACTTGAGAAAACATAATATTTGTATTTGTAAACATGACAATGGGTGCATTTGCCAAACAGGAAGATTGTGCTTTTCTCCAAAACCACTTTCACGGTGATTTTTTTGTTAAATTTCACCCGAAATCCACAAGAATTTGTCCAGATACTCCTGGATGAAAACAAAACTCTCTGGTGTGTTGTGGCTACCTCAGTCCCAGATCTTGCTACAGCCTTTGTGTTTGTTTGTGTTTTCTGGACATTCTCTATGGACTTTATGGCTTTGAATGCATTTTAGCATGTAAGGTTTTGTTTTCAGCTGGAAAACGCTAATTGGTTCCACCTGGAGTCAAATCCTCCACACATTCGAGTTTTCTAGGAAGAAAGCTTCAGAAACATGAGAAAACATGATATTTCTTTCTGTAAACATGACATTGGATGCATTTGCCGAACAGGAAGATTGTGCTTTTCTCCAAAAGCACTTTCACGGTGATTTTTTGGTTAAATTTTACTTCAAAACTACAACAATTTGTCCAGATACTCTTGGATGAAAACAAAACTATATGGTGTGTTGTGGCTATCTCAGTCCCAGATCTTGCTACAGCCTCTGTGTTTGTGTTTTCTGGACATTCTCTATGGACTTTACGGTTTTGAATGCATTTTAGCATGTAAGTTTTTGTTTTTAGCTGGCAAACGCTAATTGGTTCCACCTGGAGTCAAATCCTCCACACGTTCGAGTTTTCTAGGAAGAAAGCTCCAGAAACTTGAGAAAACATGATATTTGTATTTGTAAACATGACATTGGATGCATTTGCCAAACAGGAAGATTGTGCTTTTCTCCAAAACCACTTTCACGGTGATTTTTTGGTTGCATTTCACCCGAAATCCACAAGAATTTTTCCAGATACTCCTGGATGAAGACAAAACTATTTGGTGATTTTTAGCTATCTCAGTCCCAGATCTTGCTACAGCCTCTGTGTTTGTTTGTGTTTTCTGGACATTCTCTATGGACTTTACAGTTTTGAATGCATTTTACCATGTAAGTTTTTGTTTTTAGCTGGCAAACGCTAATTGGTTCCACCTGGAGTCAAATCCGCCACACATTCGAGTTTTCTAGGAAGAAAGCTTCAGAAACCTGAGAAAACATCATATTTCTCTGTGTAATCATAACATAGGATGCATTTGACGAACAGGAAGATTGTGTTTTCTCCGAAACCACTTTCACGGTGATTTTTTGGTTAATTTTTATTTCAAAACTACAACAATTTGTCCAGATACTCCTGGATGAAAGCAAAACTATCTGGTGTTTTGTAGCTACCTCAGTCCCAGATCTTGATACAGCCTCTGTGTTTGTTTGTGTTTTCTGGACATTCTCTATGGACTTTATGGTTTTGAATGCATTTTAGCATGTACGTTTTTGTTTTCAGCTGGCAAACGCTAATTGGTTCCACCTGGAGTCATGTAATCCACACATTCGAGTTTTCTAGGAAGAAAGCTTCAGAAACCTGAGAAAACATGATATTTCTTTCTGTACACATGACATAGGATGCATTTGCCGAACAGGAAGATTGTGCTTTTCTCCAAAACCACTTTCACGGTGATTTTTTGGTTAAATTTTACTTCAAAACTACAACAATTTGTCCAGATACTCCTGGATGAAAACAAAACGATCTGGTGTTTTGTGGCTATCTCAGTCCCAGATCTTGCTACAGCCTCTGTGTGTGTTTGTGTTTTCTGGACATTCTCTATGGACTTTACGGTTTTGAATGCATTTTAGCATGTAAGGTTTTGTTTTTAGCTGCCAAACGCTAATTGGTTCCACCTGGAGTCAAATCCTCCACACGTTGGAGTTTTCTAGGAAGAAAGCTTCAGAAACCTGAGAAAACATGATATTTGTATTTGTAAACATGACATTGGATGCATTTGCCGAACAGGAAGATTGTGTTTTTCTCCAAAACAACTTTCACGGTGATTTTTTGATTAAATTTTACTTCAAAACTACAACAATTTGTCCAGATACTCCTGGATGAAAACAAAATTATCTGGTGTGTTGTGGCTATCTCAATCCCATATCTTGCTACAACCTCTGTGTTTGTTTGTGCTTTCTGGACATTCTCTATGGACTTTACAGTTTTGAATGCATTTTACCATGTAAGTTTTTGTTTTTAGCTGCCAAACGCTAAATGGTTCCACCTGGAGTCAAATCCTCCACACATTCGAGTTTTCTAGGAAGAAAGCTCCAGAAACCTAAGAAAACATGATATTTGTATTTGTAAACATGACATTGGATGCATTTGCCGAAGAGGAAGATTGTGCTTTTCTCCAAAACCACTTTCACGGTCATTTTTTGGTTAAATTTCACTTCAAAACTGCAACAATTTGTCCAGATACTCTTGGATGAAAACAAAACTATATGGTGTGCTGTGCCTATCTCAGTCCCAGATCTTGCTACAGCCTCTGTGTTTGTGTTTTCTGGACATTCTCTATGGACTTTACAGTTTTGAATGCATTTTAGCATGTAAGTTTTTGTTTTTAGCTGGCAAACGCTAATTGGTTCCACCTGGAGTCAAATCCGCCACACATTCGAGTTTTCTAGGAAGAAAGCTTCAGAAACCTGAGAAAACATCATATTTCTCTCTGTAATCATAACATAGGATGCATTTGCCGAACAGGAAGATTGTGTTTTCTCCAAAACCTTTTTCATGGTGATTTTTTGGTTAATTTTTATTTCAAAACTACAACAATTTGTCCAGATACTCCTGGATGAAAGCAAAACTATCTGGTGTTTTGTAGCTACCTCAGTCCCAGATCTTGATACAGCCTCTGCGTTTGTTTGTGTTTTCTGGACATTCTCTATGGACTTTACAGTTTTGAATGCATTTCAGCATGTAAGGTTTTTTTTTTTAGCTGGAAAACGCTAATTGGTTCCACCTGGAGTCAAATCCTCCACACATTCGAGTTTTCTAGGAAGAAAGCTCCAGAAACCTGAGAAAACATGATATTTCTTTCTGTACACCTGACATAGGATGCATTTGCCGAACAGGAAGATTGTGCTTTTCTCCAAAACAACTTTCACGGAGATTTTTTGGTTAAATTTCACTTCAAAACTACAACAATTTGTCCGGATACTCCTGGATGAAAACAAAACTGTCTGGTGTTTTGTGGCTATCTCAATCCCAGATCTTGCTACAGCCTCTGTGTTTGTTTGTGTTTTCTGGACATTCTCTATGGACTTTACAGTTTTGAATGCATTTCAGCATGTAAGGTTTTGTTTTTAGCTGCCAAACGCTAATTGTTTCACCTGGAGTCAAATCCTCCACACATTCGAGTTTTCTAGGAAGAAAGCTCCAGAAACTTGAGAAAACATGATATTTGTATTTGTAAACATGACAATGGGTGCATTTGCCAAACAGGAAGATTGTGCTTTTCTCCAAAACCACTTTTACGGTGATTTTTTTTTTTTTGACAGGCAGAGTGGACAGTGAGAGAGAGAGACAGAGAGAAAGGTCTTCCTTTGCCGTTGGTTCACCCTCCAATGGCCGCCGCGGCCGGCGCGCTGCGGCGGGCGCACCGCGCTGATCCGATGGCAGGAGCCAGGAGCCAGGTGCTTTTCCTGGTCTCCCATGGGGTGCAGGGCCCAAGCACCTGGGCCATCCTCCACTGCACTCCCTGGCCACAGCAGAGGGCTGGCCTGGAAGAGGGGCAACTGGGACAGAATCCGGCGCCCTGACCGGGACTAGAACCCGGTGTGCCAGCGCCGCTAGGCGGAGGATTAGCCTAGTGAGCCGCGGCGCCGGCCTTTACGGTGATTTTCTGGTTAAATTTCACCCGAAATCCACAACAATTTGTCCAGATACTCCTGGATGAAAACAAAACTATCTGGTGTGTTGTGCCTATCTCAACTCCAGATCTCGCAACAGCCTCTGTGTTTGTATTTTCTGGACATTCTCTATGGACTTTACGGTTTTGAATGCATTTTAGCATGTAAGTTTTTGTTTTTAGCTGCCAAACGCTAATTGGTTCCACCTGGAGTCAAATACTCCTCACATTCCAGTTTTCTAGGAGGAAAGCTTCAGAAACCTGAGAAAACATGATATTTCTTTATGTAAACATGACATTGGATGCATTTGCCGAACAGGAAGGTTGTGCTTTTCTCCAAAACCACTTTCACGGTGATTTTTTGGTTAAATCTCACTTCAAAACTACAACAATTTCTCCAGGTATTCCTGGATGAAAACAACACTATCTGGTGTGTTGTGGTTATCTCAGTCCCAGATGTTGCTACAGCCTCTGTGTGTGTTTGTGTTTTCTGGACATTCTCTATGGACTTTACGGTTTAGAATGCATTTTAGCAAGACCCTATTTGTTTTCTGCTGGCAAACGCTAATTGGTTGCACCTGGAGTCAAATACTCCTCACATTCCAGTTTTCTAGGAAGAAAGCTTCAGAAACCTGAGAAAACATGGTATCTCTTTCTGTAAACATGACATTGGATACATTTTCAAAACAGGAAGATTGTGCTTTTCTCCAAAACCACTTTCACGGTGATTTTTTCTTTAAATTTCACTTCAAAACTACAACAATTTGTCCAGATACTCCTGGATGAAAACAAAACTATCTGGTGTGTTGTGGCTATCTCAATCCCAGATCTTGCTACAGCCTCTGTGTGCGTTTGTGTTTTCTGGATATCCTCTATGGACTTTACGGTTTTGAATGCATTTTAGCATGTAAGTTTTTTTTTCAGCTGGCAAATGCTATTTGGTTCCACCTGGAGTCAAATCCTCCACACATTCGAGTTTTCTAGGAAGAAAGCTCCAGAAACCTGAGAAAACATGATATTTCTTTCTGGAAACATGACATTGGATGCATTTGCCAAACAGGAAGATTGTGCTTTTCTTCAAAACCACGTTCACGGTGATTTTTTGGTTACATTTCACTTCAAAACTACAACAATTTGTCCAGATACTCCTGGATGAAAACAAAACTATCTGGTGATTTTTAGCTATCTCAATCCCAGATCTCGCTACAGCCTCTGTGTGTGTTTGTGTCTTCTGGACATTCTCTATGGACTTTACGGTTTTGAATGCATTTTAGCATGTAAGTTTTTGTTTTCTGCTTGAAAATGCTAATTGGTTCCACCTGTAGTCAAATCCTCCAGACATTCGAGTTTTCTAGGAAGAAAGCTCCAGAAAACTGAGAAAACATGATATTTCTTTCTGGAAACATGACATTGGATGCATTTGCCAAACAGGAATATTGTGCTTTTCTCCAAAACCACTTTCACTGTGATTTTTTGGTTAAATTTCCCTTCAAAACTACAACAATTTGTCCAGATACTCTTGGATGAAAACAAAACTATCTGGTGATTTTTAGATATCTCAATCCCAGATCTTGCTACAGCCTCTGTGTGTGTTTGTGTTTTCAGCACATTCTCTATGGACTTTATGTTTTGAATGCATTTTAGCATGTAAGTTTTTGTTTTTAGCTGCCAAACGCTAATTGGTTCCACCTGGAGTCAAATACTCCACACATTCGAGTATTCTAGGAAGAAAGCTCCAGAAACCTGAGAAAACATGATATTTGTATTTGTAAACATGACATTGGATGCATTTGCCGAAGAGGAAGATTGTGCTTTTCTCCAAAACCACTTTCACGGTGATTTTTGTTGAATTTCACCCGAAATCCACAACTTTTTATCCAGATACTCCTGGATGAAAACAAAACTATCTGGTGTGTTGTGGCTATCTCAATCCCAGATCTTGCTACAGCCTCTGTGTGTGTTTGTGTTTTCTGGACATTCTCTATGGACTTTACGGTTTTGAATGCATTTTAGCATGTAAGTTTTTGTTTTCTGCTTGAAAACGCTAATTGGTTCCACCTGGAGTCAAATCCGCCACACATTCGAGTTTTCTAGGAAGAAAGCTCCAGAAACCTGAGAAAACATGATATTTCTTACTGTAAACATGACATTGGATGCATTTGCCGAACAGGAAGATTGTGCTTTTCTCCAAAAGCACTTTCACGTGATTTTTTGGTTAAATTTTACTTCAAAACTACAACAATTTGTCCAGATACTCTTGGATGAAAACAAAACTATATGGTTTGTTGTGGCTATCTCAGTCCCAGATCTTGCTACAGCCTCTGTGTGTGTTTGTGTTTTCTGGACATTCTCTATGGACTTTACGGTTTTGAATGCATTTTAGCATGTAACTTTTTGTTTTCTGCTGGAAAACGCTAATTGGTTCCACCTGGAGTCAAATCCGCCACACATTCGAGTTTTCTAGGAAGAAAGCTCCAGAAACCTGAGAAAACATGATATTTGTATTTGTAAACATGACATTGGATGCATTTGCCGAACAGCAAGATTGTGCTTTTCTCCAAAACCACCTTCACGGTGATTTTTTGCTTAAATTTCACTTCAAATCTACAAAAATTTGTCGAGATACTCTTGGATGAAAACAAAGATATCTGGTGATTTTTAGCTATCTCAATCCCAGATCTTGCAACAACCTCTATGTGTGTGTGTGTTTTCTGGACATTCTCTATGGACTTTAAGGTTTTGAATGCATTTTAGCAGGACTCTTTTTGTTTTCTGCTGGCAAACGCTAATTGGTTCCACCTGGAGTCAAATCCTCCACACATTCGAGTTTTCTAGGAAGAAAGTTTCAGAAACCTGAGAAAACGTGATATTTCTTTCTGTAAACATGACATTGGATGAATTTGCCGAACAAGAAGATTGTGCTTTTCTCCAAAACCACTTTCACGGTGATTTTTTGGTTAAATTTCACTTCAAAAGTACAACAATTTGTCCAGATACTCCTGGATGAAAACAAAACTATCTGGTGAGTTGTGGCTATCTCAATCCCAGATCTTGCTACAGCTTCTGTGTTTGTTTGTGTTTTCTGGACATTCTCTATGGACTTTACGGTTTTGAATGCATTTTAGCATGTAAGTTTTTCTTTTTAGCTGCCAAACGCTAATTGGTTCCACCTGGAGTCAAATCCTCCACACATTCGAGTTTTCTAGGAAGAAAGCTTAAGAAACCTGAGAAAACATGATATTTGTATTTGTAAACATGACATTGGTTGCATTTGCCGAACAGGAAGATTGTGCTTTTCTCCAAAACCACTTTCACGGTGATTTTTTTGTTAAATTTCACTTCAAAAGTACAACAATTTGTCCAGATACTCCTGGATGAAAACAAAACTATCTGGTGTGTTGTGGCTATCTCAATCCCAGATCTTGCTACAGCCTCTGTGTTTGTTTGTGTTTTCTGGACATTCTCTATGGACTTTACGGTGTTGAATGCATTTTAGCATGTAAGGTTTTCCTTTTAGCTGCCAAACACTTATTGGTTCCACCTGGAGTCAAATCCTCCACACATTCGAGTTTTCAAGGAAGAAAGCTTCAGAAACCTGAGAAAACATGATATTTCTGTTTGGAAACATGACATTGGATGCATTTGCCGAACAGAAAGATTGTGCTTTTCTCCAAAACCACTTTCACGGTGATTTTTTGGTTAAAATTCACTTCAAAACTACAACAATTTGTGCAGATACTCCTGGATGAAAACAGTACTATCTGGTGATTTTTAGCTATATCAATCCCAGATCTTGCTACAGCCTCTGTGTTTGTTTGTGTTTTCTGGACATTCTCTATGGACTTTATGGTTTTGAATGCATTTCAGCATGTAAGGTTTTGTTTTTAGCTGCCAAACGCTAATTGTTTCCACCTGGAGTCAAATCCTCCACACATTCGAGTTTTCTAGGAAGAAAGCTTAAGAAACCTGAGAAAACATGATATTTGTATTTGTAAACATGACATTGGATGCATTTGCCGAACAGGAAGATTGTGCTTTTCCCCAAAACCACTTTCACGGTGATTTTTTGGTTAAATTTCACTTCAAATGTACAACAATTTGTCCAGATACTCCTGGATGAAAACAAAGATATCTGGTGATTTTTAGCTATCTCAATCCCAGATATTGCTACAGACTCTGTGTGTGTTTGTGTTTAGTGGACATTCTCTATGGACTTTAAGGTTTTGAATGCATTTTAGGAGGACTCTTTTTGTTTTCTGCTGGCAAACGCTAATTGGTTCCACCTGGAGTCAAATCCTCCAAAACATTCGAGTTTTCTAGGAAGAAAGCTCCAGAAACCTGAGAAAACATGATATTTCTTTCTGTAAACATGACATTGGATGCATTTGCCGAACAGCAAGATTGTGCTTTTCCCCAAAACCACTTTCACGGTGATTTTTTGGTTAAATTTCACTTCAAATGTACAACAATTTGTCCAGATAGTCCTGGATGAAAATAAAACTATCTGGTGTGTTGTGGCTATCTCAATCCCAGATCTTGCTACAGGCTCTGTGTGTGTTTGTGTTTTCTGGGCATTCTCTATGGACTTTACGGTTTTGAATGCATTTTAGCATGTAAGGTTTTGTTTTTAGCTGCCAAACGCTAATTGGTTCCACCTGGAGTCAAATACTCCACACATTCGAGTTTTCTAGGAAGAATGCTTCAGAAACCTGAGAAAGCATGATATTTCTTTCTGTAAACATGACATTGGATGCATTTGCTGAACAGGAAGATTGTCCTTTTCTCCCAAGCCACTTTCACGGTGATTTTTTTGTTAAATTTCACTTCAAAAGTACAACAATTTGTCCAGATACTCCTGGATGAAAACAAAACTATCTGGTGTGTTGTGGCTATCTCAATCCCAGATCTTGCTACAGCCTCTCTGTGTGTTTGTGTTTTCTGGACAATCTCTATGGACTTGCAAGTTTTGAATGCATTTTAGCATGAAAGTTTTTGTTTTTAGCTGCAAAACAACACTAATTGTTCCATCTGGAGTCAAATCCTCCACACATTCGAGTTTTCTAGGAAGAAAGCTCCAGAAACCTGAGGAAACATGATATTTCTTTCTGTAAACATGACATTGGATGCATGTGCCGAACAGGAAGATTGTGCTTTTCTCAAAAACCACTTTCACGGTGATTTTTGTTTAAATTTCACCCGAAATCCAAAACAATTTGTCCAGATACTCCTGGATGAAAAAAAAACTATCTGGTGTGTTATGGCTATCTCAATCCCAGATCTTGCTACAGCCTCTGTGTGTGTTTGTGTTTTCTGGACATTCTCTATGGACTTTACGGTTTTGAATGCATTTTAGCTGGACCCTTTTTATTTTCTGCTGCCAAACGCTAATTGGTTCCACCTGGAGTCAAATCCTCCACACATTCGAGTTTTCTAGGAAGAAAGCTTCAGAAACCTGAGAAAACATGATATTTCTTTCTGTACTCATGACATTGGATGCATTTGCCGAACAGGAAGATTGTGCTTATCTCCAAAACCACTTTCAAGGTGATCTTTTGGTTAAATTTCACTTCAAAACTACAACAATTGGTCCAGATACTCCTGGATGAAAACAAAACTATCTGGTGTGTTGTGGCTATCTCAATCCCAGATCTTGCTACAGCCTCTGTGTGTGTTTGTGTTTTCTGGACATTCTCTAGGGACTTTACAGTTTTGAATGCATTTTAGCATGTAAGTTTTTGTTTTTAGCTGCCAAACGCTAACAGGTTGCACCTGGATTCAAATCCTCCACACATTCGAGTTTTCTAGGAAGAAAGCTTCAAAAACCCCAGAAAACATGATATTTGTATTTGTAAACATGACATTGGATGCACTTTCCGAACAGGAAGATTGTGCTTTTCTCCAAAACCACTTTCACGGTGTTTTTTTGATTAAATTTTACTTCAAAACTACAACAATTTATCCAGATACTCCTGGATGAAAACAAAACTATCTGGTGTGTTGTGGCTATCTCAATCCCAGATGTGGCGACAGCCTCTGTGTTTGTGTTTTCTGGACATTCTCTATGGACTTTACGGTTTTGAATGCATTTTAGCAGGACCCTTTTTGTTTTCTGCTGGCAAACGGAAATCGGTTCCACCTGGAGTCAAATCCTCCACACATTCGAGTTTTCTAGGAAGAAAGCTTCAGAAAGCTGAGAAAACATGATATTTGTATTTGTAAACATGACATTGGATGCGTTTTCCGAACAGGAAGATTGTGCTTTTCTCCAAAACCACTTTCACGGTGATTTTTGGTTAAATTTCACCCGAAATCCACAACAATTTGTCCAGATACTCCTGGATGAAAACAAAACTATCTGGTGATTTTTAGCTATCTCAATCCCAGATCTTGCTACAGCCTCTGTGTTTGTTTGTGTTTTCTGGACATTCTCTATGGACTTGAAAGTTTGAATGCATTTTAGCATGTAAGGTTTTGTTTTTAGCTGCCAAACGCTAATTGGTTCCACCTGGAGTCAAATCCTCCACTCATTCGAGTTTCCTAGGAAGAAATCTCCAGAAACCTGAAAAAACATGATATTATTTTCTGTAAACATGACATTGGATGCATTTCCCGAAGAGGAAGATTGTGCTTTTCCCCAAAACCACTTTCACGGTGTTTTTTGTTAAATTTCACCCGAAATCCACAACAATTTGTCCAGATACTCCTGGATGAAAACAAAACTATCTGGTGTGTTGTGGCTATCTGAATCCCAGATCTTGCTACAGCCTCTGTGTGTGTTTGTGTTTTCTGGACATTCTCTATGGACTTTACGGTTTTGAATGCATTTTAGCATGTAAGGTTTTGTTTATAGCTGCCAAACGCTAATTGGTTCCACCTGGAGTCAAATCCTCCACACATTCAAGTTTTCTAGGAAGAAAGCTCCAGAAACCTGAGAAAACATGATATTTCTTTCTGTACACTTGACATAGGATGCATTTGCCGAACAGGAAGATTGTGCTTATCTCCAAAACCACTTTCAAGGTGACCTTTTGGTTAAATTTCACTTCAAAACTACAATTTGTCCAGATACTCCTGGATGAAAACAAAACTACCTGGTGTGTTGTGGCTATCTCAATCCCAGATTTTGCTACAGCCTCTGTGTGTGTTTGTGTTTTCTGGACATTTTCTATGGACTTTACAGTTTTGAATGCATTTTAGAATGTAAGTTTTTGTTTTTAGCTGCGAAATGCTAACAGGTTGCACCTGGATTCAAATCTCCACACATTCGTGTTTTCTAGGAAGAAAGCTTCAAAAACCCGAGAAAACATGATATTTGTATTTGTAAACATGACATTGGATGCACTTTCCGAACAGCAAGATTGTGCTTTTCCCCAAAACCACCTTCACGGTGATTTTTGTTAAATTTCTTCTGAAACCCACAAAAATTTGTCCAGAAACTCCTTGATGAAAACAAAACTATCAGGTATGTTGTGGCTATCTCAATGCCAGATCTTGCTACAGCCTCTGTGTTTGTATTTTCTGGACATTCTCTATGAAATTTACGGTTTTGAATGCATTTTAGCATGTAAGGTTTTGTTTTTAGCTGCCAAACGCTAATTGGTTCCACCTGGAGTCAAATCCTCCACACATTCGAGTTTTCTAGGAAGAAAGCTCCAGAAACCTGGGAAAACGTGATATTTCTTTCTGTAAACATGACATTGGATGGATTTTCCGAACAGGAAGATTGTGCTTTTCTCCAAAACCACTTTCACGGTGATTTTTCTTGAATTTCACACGAAATCCACAACAATTTGTCCAGATACTCCTGGATGAAAACAAAACTAACTAGTGTGTTGTGGCTATCTCAATCCCAGATCTTGCTACAGCCTCTCTGTGTGTTTGTGTTTTGTGAACATTCTCTATGGACTTTACGGTATTGAATGCATTTTAGCATGTAAGGTTTTGTTTTTAGCTGCCAAACGCTAATTGGTTCCACCTGGAGTCAAATCCTCCACACATTCGCGTTTTCTAGGAAGAAAGCTTCAGAAACCTGAGAAAACATGATATTTCTTTCTGTAAACATGACATTGGACGCATTTGCCCCACAAGAAGATTGTGCTTTTCTGCAAAACCACTTTCAATGTGATTTTTTTGGTTAAATTTCACTTCAAAACTACAACAATTTGTCCAGATACTCCTGGATGAAAACAAAACTATCTGGTGTGTTGTGGCTATCTCAATCTGAGATCTTGCTACAGCCTCTGTGTTTGTTTGTGTGTTCTGGACATTCTCTATGGACTTTACAGTTTTGAATGCATTTTATCATGTAAGTTTTTGATTTTGCTACCAAACGCTAATTGGTTCCACCTGGAGTCAAATCCTCCACATATTCGAGTTTTCCAGGAAGAAAGCTTCAGAAACCTGAGAAAACATGATATTTGTATTTGTAAACATGACATTGGATGCATTTGCCGAAGAGGAAGATTGTGCTTTTCTCCAAAACCACTTTCACGGTGATTTTTTGGTTAAATTTCACTTCAAAACTACAACAATTTGTCCAGATACTCCTGGATGAAAACAAAGATATCTGGTGATTTTTAGCTATCTCAATCCCAGATCTTGCTACAGCCTCTGTGTGTGTTTGTTTTTAGTGGACATTCTCTATGGACTTTAAGGTTTTGAATGCATTTTAGGAGGACTCTTTTTGTTTTCTGCTGGCAAACGCTAATTGGTTCCACCTGGAGTCAAATCCTCCAAAACATTCGAGTTTTCTAGGAAGAAAGCTCCAGAAACCTGAGAAAACATGATATTTCTTTCTGTAAACATGACATTGGATGCATTTGCCGAACAGCAAGATTGTGCTTTTCCCCAAAACGACTTTCACGGTGATTTTTTGGTTAAATTTCACTTCAAATGTACAACAATTTGTCCAGATAGTCCTGGATGAAAACAAAACTATCTGGTGTGTTGTGGCTATCTCAATCCCAGATCTTGCTACAGGCTCTGTGTGTGTTTGTGTTTTCTGGGCATTCTCTATGGACTTTACGGTTTTGAATGCATTTTAGCATGTAAGGTTTTGTTTTTAGCTGCCAAACGCTAATTGGTTCCACCTGGAGTCAAATACTCCACACATTCGAGTTTTCTAGGAAGAAAGCTTCAGAAACCTGAGAAAACATGATATTTCTTTCTGTAAACATGACATTGGATGCAATTGCCGAACAGAAAGATTGTGCTATTCTCCAAAACCACTTTCACGGTGATTTTTTTGGTTACATTTACTTCAAAAGTACAACAATTTGTGCAGATACTCCTGGATGAAAACAAAACTATCTGGTGTGTTGTGGCTATCTCAATCCCAGATCTTGCTACAGCCTCTGTGTGTGTTTGTGTTTTCTGGACATTCTCTATGGACTTTACGGTATTGAATGCATTTTAGCATGTAAGGTTTTGTTTTTAGCTGCCAAACGCTAATTGGTTCCACCTGGAGTCAAATCCTCCACACATTCGCGTTTTCTAGGAAGAAAGCTTCAGAAACCTGAGAAAACATGATATTTCTTTCTGTAAACATGACATTGGACGCATTTGCCCCACAGGAAGATTGTGCTTTTCTGCAAAACCACTTTCAATGTGATATTTTTGGTTAAATTTCACTTCAAAACTACAACAATTTGTCCAGATACTCCTGGATGAAAACAAAACTATCTGGTGTGTTGTGGCTATCTCAATCTGAGATCTTGCTACAGCCTCTGTGTTTGTTTGTGTTTTCTGGACATTCTCTATGGACTTTACAGTTTTGAATGCATTTTATCATGTAAGTTTTTGATTTTGCTACCAAACGCTAATTGGTTCCACCTGGAGTCAAATCCTCCACTCATTCGAGTTTTCCAGGAAGAAAGCTTCAGAAACCTGAGAAAACATGATATTTGTATTTGTAAATATGACATTGGATGCATTTGCCGAACAGGAGGATTGTGCTTTTCTCCAAAACCACTTTCACGGTGATTTTTTGGTTACATTTCACTTCAAATCTACAACAATTTGTCCAGATACTCCTGGATGAAAACAAAACTATCTGGTGTGTTGTGGCTATCTCAATCCCAGATCTTGCTACAGCCTCTGTGTGTGTTTGTGTTTTCTGGACATTCTCTATGGACTTTACGGTACTGAATGCATTTTAGCTTGTAAGGATTTGTTTTTAGCTGCCAAACGCTAATTGGTTCCACCTGGAGTCAAATCCGGCACACATTCGAGTTTTCTAGGAAGAAAGCTCCACAAAACCGAGAAAACGTGATATTTTTTCTGTAAACATGACATTGGATGCATTTCCCGAACAGGAAGATTGTGCTTTTCCCCAAAACCACTTTCACGGTGATTTTTTGGTTACATTTCATTTCAAAACTACAACAATTTGTCTAGATACTCCTGGATGAAAACAAAGATACCTGGTGATTTTTAGCTATCTCAATCCCAGATCTTGCTACAGCCTCTGTGTGTGTTTGTATTTTCTGGACATTCTCTATGGACTTGCAAGTTTTGAATGCATTTTAGCAGGACCCTTTTTGTTTTCTGCTAGCAAACGCTAATTGGTTCCACCTGGAGTCAAATCCTCCACACATTCGAGTTTGCCAGGAAGAAAGCTTCAGAAACCTGAGAAAACATGATATTTCTTTCTGTAAACATGACATTGGATGCATTTGCCGAACAGGAAGATTGTGCTTTTCCCCAAAACCACTTTCACGGTGATTGTTTGGTTACATTTCACTTCAAAACTACAACAATTTGTCCAGATACTCCTGGATGAAAACAAAACTATCTGGTGTATTGTGGCTATCTCAATCCCAGATCTTGCTACAGCCTCTGTGTGTGTTTGTGTTTTCTGGACATTCTCTATGGACTTTACGGTTTTGAATGCATTTTAGCATGTAAGTTTTAGTTTTTAGCTGCCAAACGCTAATTGGTTCCACCTGGAGTCAAATCCTCCACACATTCTAGTTTTCTAGGAAGAAAGCTTCAGAAACCTGAGAAAACATGATATTTCTTTCTGTAAACATGACATTGGATGCATTTGCCGAACAGGAAGATTGTGCTTTCCCCCAAAACCACTTTCACGGTGATTTTTTTTTAAATTTCGTCCGAAATCCACAACAATTTGTCCAGATACTCCTGGATGAAAACAAAACTATCTGGTGTGTTGTGGCTATCTCAATCTGAGATCTTGCTACAGTCTCTGTGTTTGTTTGTGTTTTCTGGATATTCTCTATGGACTTTACAGTTTTGAATGCATTTTAGCATGTAAGTTTTTGTTTTTCCTACCAAACGCTAATTGGTTCCACCTGGAGTCAAATCCTCCACATATTGGAGTTTTCTAGGAAGAAAGCTCCAGAAACCTGAGAAAACATGATATTTCTTTGTGTAAACATGACATTGGATGCATTTGCCGAACAGGAAGATTGTGCTTTTCTCCAAAACCACTTTCACGTTGATTTTTTGGTTACATTTCCGTTCAAAACTACAAGAATTTGTCCAGAAACTCCTGGATGAAAACAAAACTATCTGGTGTGTTGTGGCTATCTCAATCCCAGATCTTGCTACAGCCTCTCTGTGTGTTTATGTTTTCTATACCTTCTCTATGGATTTTACGGTTTTGAATGCATTTTAGCATGTAAGGTTTTGTTTTTAGCTGCCAAACGCTAATTGGTTCCACCTGTAGTCAAATCCTCCTCACATTCGAGTTTTCTAGGAAGAAAGCTTCAGAAACCTGAGAAAACATGGTATTTCTTTCTGTAAACACGACATTGGATGCATTTGCAGAACAGGAAGATTGTGCTTTTATCCAAAACCACTTTCATGGTGATTTTTTGGTTACATTTCACTTCAAAAGTACAACAATTTGTCCAGATACTCCTGGATGAAAACAAAACTATCTGGTGTATTGTGGCTATCTCAATCCCAGATCTTGCTACAGCCTCTGTGTGTGTTTGTGTTTTCTGGACATTCTCTATGGAGTTTAAGGTTTTGAATGCATTTTAGCAGGACTCTTTTTATTTTCTGCTGGCAAACGCTAATTGGTTTCACTTGGAGTCAAATCCTCCACACCTTCGAGTTTTCTAGGAAGAAAGCTTCAGAAACCTGAGAAAACATGATATTTATTTCTGTAAACATGACATTGGATGCATTTGCCGAACAGGAAGATTGTGCTTTTCCCCAAAACCACTTCCACGGTGATTTTTGTTAAATTTCGCCCGAAATCCACAACAATTTTTCCAGATACTCCTGGATGAAAACAAAACTATCTGGTGTGTTGTGGCTATCTCAATCCCAGATCTTGCTACAGCCTCTGTGTGTGTTTGTGTTTTCTGGAAATTCTCTATGGACTTTACGGTTTTGCATGCATTTTAGCATGTAAGGTTTTGTTTTTAGGTGGCAAACGCTAATTGGTTCCACCTGGAGTCAAATCCTCCACACCTTCGAGTTTTCTAGGAAGAAAGCTTCAGAAACCTGAGAAAACATGATATTTGTATTTGTAAACATGACATTGGATGCATTTGCCGAACAGGAAGATTGTGCTTTTCTCCAAAACCACTTTCACGGTGATTTTTTGGTTAAATTTCACCCGAAATCCACAACAATTTGTCCAGATACTCCTGGATGAAAACAAAACTATTTGGTGATTTTTAGCTATCTCAATCCCAGCTCTTCTACAGACTCTGTGTGTGTTTGTGTTTTCTGGACATTTTCTATGGACGTTACGGTTTTGAATGCATTTTAGCATGTAAGTTTTTGTTTTTATCTGCCAAACGCTCATTGGTTCCACCTGGAGTCAAATACTCCACACATTCGAGTTTCCTCGGAAGAAAGCTTCAGAAACCTGAGAAAACATGATATTTGTTTCTGTAAGCATGACATTGGATGCATTTGCCCAACAGGAAGATTGTGCTTTTCCCCAAAACCACTTTCACAGTGATTTTTGTTAAATTTCATCCGAAATCCACAACAATTTGTCGAGATACTCCTGGATGAAAACAAAACTATCTGGTGTGTTGTGGTTATCTCAATCCCAGATCTTGCTACAGCCTCTGTGTGTGTTTGTGTTTTCTGGACATTCTCTATGGACTTTACGGTTTTGAATGAATTTTAGCATGTAAGGTTTTGTTTTTAGCTGCCAAACGCTAATTGGTTCCACCTGGAGTCAAATCCTCCACACATTCGAGTTTTCTAGGAAGAAAGCTTAAGAAACCTGAGAAAACATGATCTTTCTTTCTGTAAACATGACATTGGATGCATTTGCCGAACAGGAAGATTGTGCTTTTCTCCAAAACCACTTTCAAGGTGATTTTTTGGTTAAATTTCACCCGAAATCCACAACAATTTGTCCAGATACTCCTGGATGAAAACAAAACTATCTGGTGTGTTGTGGCTATCTCAATCCCAGATCTTGCTACAGCCTCTGTGTGTGTTTGTGTTTTCTGGACATTCTCTATGGACTTTACGGTTTTGAATGCATTTTAGCATGTAAGTTTTTGTTTTTAGCTGGCAAACGCTAATTGGTTCCACCTGGAGTCAAATTCTCAACACATTCGAGTTTTCTAGGAAGAAAGCTTCAGAAACCTGAGAAAACATGATATTTCTTTCTGTAAACATGACATTGGATGCATTTGCCCAACAGGAAGATTGTGCTTTTCCCCAAAACCACTTTCACGGTGATTTTTTGGTTACATTTCACTTCAAAAGTACAACAATTTGTCCAGATACTCCTGGATGAAAACAAAACTATCTGGTGTATTGTGGTTATCTCAATCCCAGATCTTGCTACAGCCTCTGTGTGTGTTTGTGTTTTCTGGACATTCTCTATGGAATTTACGGTTTTGAATGCATTTTAGCATGTAAGGTTTTGTTTTTAGCTGCCAAACGCTAATTGGTTCCACCTGGAGTCAAATCCTCCACACATTCGAGTTTTCTAGGAAGAAAGCTCCAGAAACCTGAGAAAACATGCTATTTCTTTCTGTAGACATGACATTGGATGCATTTGCCGAACAGGAAGATTGTGCTTTTCCCCAAAACCACTTTCACGGTGATTTTTGTTAAATTTCATCTGAAATCCACAACAATTTGTCCAGATACTCCTGGATGAAAACAAAAGTATCTGGTGTGTTGTGGCTATCTCAATCCCAGATCTTGCTACAGCCTCTGTGTGTGTTTGTGTTTTCTGGACATTCTCTATGGACTTTACGGTTTTGAATGCATTTTAGCATGTAAGGTTTTGTTTTTAGCTGCCAAACGCTAATTAGTTCCACCTGGAGTCAAATCCTCCACACATTCGAGTTTTCTAGGAAGAAAGCTTAAGAAACCTGAGAAAACATGATATTTCTTTCTGTAAACATGACATTGGATGCATTTGCCAAACAGCAAGATTGTGCTTTGCTCCAAAACCACTTTCACGGTGATTTTTTGGTTAAATTTCACTTCAAAACTACAACAGTTTGTCTAGATACTCCTGGATGAAAACAAAGATATGTGGTGATTTTTTGCTATCTCAATCCCAGATCTTGCTACAGCCTCTGTGTGTGTTTGTGTTTTCTGGACATTCTCTATGGACTTTACGGTTTTGAATGCATTTTAGCATTTAAGTTTTCGTTTTTAGCTGCCAAACGCTAATTGGTTCCACCTGGAGTCAAATCCTCCACACATTCGAGTTTTCTAGGAAGAAAGCTCCAGAAACCTGAAAAAACATGATATTTCTTTCTGTAAAAATGACATTGGATGCATTTGCCGAACAGGCAGATTGTGCTTTTCTCCAAAACCACTTTCACTGTGTTTTTTGATATATTTCACCCGAAATCCACAACAATTTGTCCAGATAATCCTGGATGAAAACAAAACTATCTGGTGTGTTGTGGCTATCTCAATCCCAGATCTTGCTACAGCCTCTGGGTGTGTTTGTGTTTTCTGGACATTCTCCATGGACTTTACAGTTTTGAATGCATTTTAGCATGTAAGGTTTTGTTTTTAGCTGCCAAACGCTAATTGGTTCCACCTGGAGTCAAATACTCCACACATTCGAGTTTTCTATGAAGAAAGCTTCAGAAACCTGAAAAAACATGATATTTCTTTCTGTAAACATGACATTGGATGCATTTGCGAAACAGGAAGATTGTGCTTTTCCCCAAAACCACTTTCATGTTGATTTTTGTTAAATTTCACCCGAAATCCACAAGAATTTGTCCAGATACTCCGGATGAAAACAAAACTATCAGGTGTGTTGTGGCTATCTCAATCCCAGATCTTGCTACAGCCTCTGTGTGTGTTTGTGTTTTCTGGATATTCTCTATGGACTTTATGGTTTTGAATGCATTTTAGCATGTAAGGTTTTGTTTTTAGCTGCAAAACGCTAATTGGTTCCACCTGGAGGAAAATCCTCCACACATTCGAGTTTTCTAGGAAGAAAGCTTCAGAAACCTGAGAAAACATGATATTTATATTTGGAAACATGACATTGGATGCATTTGCCGAACAGGAAGATTGTGCTTTTCCCCAAAACCACTTTCACGGTGATTGTTTGTTAAATTTCACCCGAAATCCACAACAATTTGTCCAGATACTCCTGGATGAAAACAAAACTATCTGGTGTGTTGTGGCTATCTCAATCCCAGATCTTGCTATAGCCTCTGTGTGTGTTTGTGTTTTCTGGACATTCTCTATGGACTTTACGGTACTGAATGCATTTTAGCATGTAAGGTTTAGTTTTTAGGTGCCAAACGCTCATTGGTTCCACCTGGAGTCAAATCCTCCACACATTCGAGTTTTCTAGGAAGAAAGCTTCAGAAACCTGAGAAAACATGATATTTGTATTTGTAAACATGACTTTGGATGCATTTGCCGAACAGGAAGATTGTGCTTTTCACCATAAACCACTTTCACGGTGATTTTTTGGTTAAATTTCACTTCAAAACTACAACAATTTTTCCAGATACTGCTGGATGAAAACAAAACTATCTGGTGATTTTTAGCTATCTCAATCACAGATCTTGCTACTGCCTCTGTGTGTGTTTGTGTTTTCTGGACATTCTCTATGGACTTTAAGGTTTTGAATGCATTTTAGCATGTAAGGTTTTGTTTTGAGCTGCCAAACGCTAATTGGTTCCACGTGGGGTAAAATCATCCACACATTCGAGTTTTCTAGGAAGAAAGCTTCAGAAACCTGAGAAAACATGATCTTTCTTTCTGTAAACATGACATTGGATGCATTTGCCGAACAGGAAAATTGTGCTTTTCTTCAAAACCACGTTCACGGTGATTTTTTGGTTATATTTCACTTCAAAACTACAACAATTTGTCCAGATACTCCTGGATGAAAACAAAACTATCTGGAGATTTTTAGCTATCTCAATCCCAGATCTTGCTACAGCCTCTGTGTTTGTGTTTTCTGGACATTTTCTATGAACTTTACGGTTTTGAATGCATTTTAGCATGTAAGGTTTTGTTTTTAGCTGCCAAACGATAATTGATTCCACCTGGAATCAAAGCCTCCACACATTCGAGATTTCTAGGAAGAAAACTTCAGAAACCTGAGAAAACATGATTTTTCTTTCTGTAAACATGACATTGGATGCATTTGCCGAACAGGAAGATGGTGCTTTTCTCCAAAACCACTTTCACGGTGATTTTTGTTAAATTTCACCCGAAATCCACAACAATTTGTCTAGATACTCCTGGATGAAAACAAAACTATCTGGTGTGTTGTGGCTATCTCAATCCCAGATCTTGCTACAGCCTGTGTGTGTGTTTGTGTTTTCTGGACATTCTCTATGGACTTTACGGTTTTGAATTCATTTTAGCAGGACCCTTTTTTTTTCTGCTGGCAAACGCTAATTGGTTCCACCTGGAGTCAAATCCTCCACACATTCGAGTTTCAGAGGAAGAAAGCTCCAGAAACCTGAGAAAACATGATATTTATATTTGGAAACATGACATTGGATGCATTTGCCGAACAGGAAGATTGTGCTTTTCCCCAAAACCACTTTCACGGTGTTTTTTGTTAAATTTCACCCGAAATCCACAACAATTTGTCCAGATACTCCTGGATGAAAACAAAACTATCTGGTGTGTTGTGGCTATCTCAATCCCAGATCTTGCTACAGTCTCTGTGTGTGTTTGTGTTTTCTGGACATTCTCTATGGACGTTACAGTTTTGAATGCATTTTGGCATGTAAGGTTTTGTTTTTAGCTGCCAAACGCTAATTGGTTCCACCTGCAGTCAAATCCTCCACACATTCAAGTTTTCCAAGAAGAAAGCTTCAGAAACCAGAGAGAACATGACATTTCTTTCTATAAACATGACATTGGATGCATTTGCCGCACAGGAAGATTGTGCTTTTCTCCAAAACCACTTTCACGGTGATTTTTTGGTTAAATTTCACTTCAAAACTACAAGAATTTGTCCAGATACTCCTGGATGAAAACAAAACTATCTGGTGATTTTTAGCTATCTCAATCCCAGATCTTGCTACAGCCTCTGTGTATGTTTGTGTTTTCTGGACATTCTCTATGGACTTGAAAGTTTGAATGCATTTTAGCATGTAAGGTTTTGTTTTTAGCTGCAAAACGCTAATTGGCTCCACCTGGAGTCAAATCTTCCACTTATTCGAGTTTTCTCGGAAGAAAGCTCCAGAAACCTGAAAAAACATGATATTTCTTTCTGTAAACATGACATTGGATGTATTTGCCGAACAGGAAGATTGTGCTTTTCCCCAAAACCACTTTCACCGTGTTTTTTGTTAAATTTCACCCGAAATCCACAACAATTTGTCCAGATACTCCTGGATGAAAACAAAACTATCTGGTGTGTTTTGTCTATCTCAATCCCAGATCTTGCTACAGCCTCTGTGTGTGTTTGTGTTTTCTGGACATTCTCTATGGACTTTACGGTACTGAATGCATTTTAGCATATAAGGTTTAGTTTTTAGCTGCCAAAAGCTAATTGGTTCGACCTGGAGTCAAATCCTCCACACATTCGAGTTTTCTAGGAAGAAAGCTTCAGAAACCTGAGAAAACATGATATTTGTATTTGTAAACATGACTTTGGATGCATTTGCCGAACAGGAAGATTGTGCTTTTCACCATAAACCACTTTCACGGTGATTTTTTGGTTAAATTTCACTTCAAAACTACAACAATTTTTCCAGATACTGCTGGATGAAAACAAAACTATCTGGTGTGTTGTGGCTATCTCAATCCCAGATCTTGCTACAGCCTCTGTGTGTGTTTGTGTTTTCTGGACATTCTCTATGGACTTTACGGTGTTGAATGCATTTTAGCATGTAAGGTTTTGTTTTTAGGTGGCAAACGCTAATTGGTTCCACCTGGAGTCAAATCCTCCACACATTCGAGTTTTCTAGGAAGAAAGCTCCAGAAACCTGAGAAAACATGACATTTCTTTCTGTAAGCATGGCATTGGATGCATTTGCCAAACAGGAAGATTGTGCTTTTCCCCAAAACCACTTTCACGGTGATTTTTTGGTTACATTTCACTTCAAAACTACAACAATTTGTCCAGATACTCCTGGATGAAAACAAAACTATCTGGTGTGTTGTTGCTATCTCAATCCCAGGTCTTGCTACAGCCTCTGTGTGTGTTTGTGTTTTCTGTACATTCTCTATGGACTTTACAGTTTTGAATGCATTTTAGCATGTAAGGTTTTGTTTTCTGCTGCCAAACGCTAATTCGTTCCACCTGCAGTCAAATCCTCCACACATTCAAGTTTTCTAAGAAGAAAGCTTCAGAAACCAGAGAAAACATGATATTTCTTTCTGTAAACATGACATTGGAGGCATTTGCCGAACAGGAAGATTGTGCTTTTCTCCAAAACCACTTTCACGGTGATTTTTTGGTTAAATTTCACTTCAAAACTACAACAATTTGTCCAGATACTCCTGGATGAAAACAAAACTATCTGGTGTGTTGTGGCTATCTCAATCCCAGATCTTGCTACAGCCTCTGTGTGTGTTTGTGTTTTCTGGACATTCTCTTTGGACGTTACAGTTTTGAATGCATTTTAGCATGTAAGTTTTTGTTTTTAGCTGCCAAACGCTAATTGGTTCCACCTGGAGTCAAATCCTTCACACATTCGAGTTTTCAAGGAAGAAAGCTTCAGAAACCTGAGAAAACATGATATTTCTTACTGTAAACATGACATTGGATGCACATGCCGAACAGGAAGATTGTGCTTTTCTTCAAAACCACGTTCACGGTGATTTTTTGGTTACATTTCACTTCAAAACTACAACAATTTGTCCAGATACTCCTGGATGAAAACAAAACTATCTGGTGTGTTGTGGCTATCTCAATCCCAGATCTTGCTACAGCCTCTGTGTGTGTTTGTGTTTTCTGGATATTCTCTATGGACTTTATGGCTTTGAATGCATTTTAGCATGTAAGGTTTTGTTTTCAGCTGCCAAACGCTAATTGGTTCCACCTGGAGTCAAATCCTCCACACATTCGAGTTTTCTAGGAAGAAAGCTTCAGAAACCTGAGAAAACATGATATTTCTTTCTGTAAGCAAGACATTGGATGCATTTGCCGAACAGGAAGATTGTGCTTTTCTCCAAAACCACTTTCACGGTGATTTTTTGGTTACATTTTAGTTCAAAACTACAACAATTTGTCCAGAAACTCCTGGATGAAAACAAAACTATCTGGTGATTTTTAGCTATCTCAATCCCAGATCTTGCTACAGCCTCTGGGTGTGTTTGTGTTTTCTGGACATTCCTATGGACTTTAAGGTTTTGAATGCATTTTAGCATGTAAGGTTTTGTTTTTAGCTGCCAAACGCTAATTGGTTCCACCTGGAGTCAAATCCTCCACACATTCGAGTTTTCCAGGAAGAAAGCTCTAGAAACCTGAGAAAACATGATATTTCTTTCTGTAAACATGACATTGGATGCATTTTCCGAACAGGAAGATTGTGCTATTCTGCAAAACCACTTTCACGGTGGTTTTTTGGTTAAATTTCACTTCAAAACTACAACAATTTGTCCAGATACTGCTGGATGAAAACAAAACTATTTGGTGATTATTAGCTATCTCAATCCCAGATCTTGCTACAGCCTCTGTGTGTGTTTGTGTTTTCTGGACATTCTCTATGGACTTTACGGTTTTGAATGCATTTTAGCTTGTAAGGTTTTGTTTTTATCTGCCAAACGCTAATTGGTTCCACCTGGAAGTCAAATCCGGCACACATTCGAGTTTTCCAGGTAGAAAGCTTCAGAAACCTGAGAAAACATGATATTTCTTTCTGTAAACATGACATTGGATGCATTTGCCCAACAGGAAGATTGTGCTTTTCCCCAAAACCACTTTCACGGTGATTTTTTGGTTAAATTTCACCCGAAATCCACAACAATTTGTCCAGATACTCCTGGATGAAAACAAAACTATGGTGTATTGTGGCTATCTCAATCCCAGAACTTGCTATAGCCTCTGTGTATGTTTGTGTTTTCTGGACATTCTCTATGGACTTTACGGTTTTGAATGGATTTTAGCATGTAAGGTTTTGTTTTTAGCTGCCAAACGCTAATTGGTTCCACCTGGAGTCAAATCCTCCACACATTCGAGTTTTCTAGGAAGAAAGCTTCAGAAACCTGAGAAAACTTGATATTTGCATTTGTAAACATGACATTGGATGCATTTGCCCAACAGGAAGATTTTGCTTTTCCCCAAAACCACTTTCACAGTGATTTTTGTTAAATTTCATCAGAAATCCACAACAATTTGTCTAAATACTCCTGGATGAAAACAAAACGATCTGGTGATTTTTAGCTATCTCAATCCCAGATCTTGCTACAGCCTCTGTGTGTGTTTGTGTTTTCTGGACATTCTCTATGGACTTTACGGTTTTGAATGCATTTTAGCATGTAAGGTTTTGATTTTAGCTGCCAAACGCTAATTGGTTCGACCTGGAGTCAAATCCTCCACACCTTCGAGTTTTCTAGGAAGAAAGCTTCAGAAACCTGAGAAAACATGACATTTCTTTCTGTAAACATGACATTGGATGCATTTGCCGAACAGGAAGATTGTGCTTTTCACCATAAACCACTTTCACGGTGATTTTTTGGTTAAATTTCACTTCAAAACTACAACAATTTTTCCAGATACTGCTGGATGAAAACAAAACTATCTGGTGATTTTTAGCTATCTCAATCCCAGATCTTGCTACAGCCTCTGTGTTTGTGTTTTCTGGACATTTTCTATGAACTTTACGGTTTTGAATGCATTTTAGCATGTAAGGTTTTGTTTTTAGCTGCCAAAAGATAATTGATTCCACCTGGAGTCAAAGCCTCCACACATTCGAGTTTTCTAGGAAGAAAACTTCAGAAACCTGAGAAAACATGATTTTTCTTTCTGTAAACATGACATTGGATGCATTTGCCAAACAGCAAGATGGTGCTTTTCTCCAAAACCACTTTCACGGTGATTTTTGTTAAATTTCACCCGAAATCCACAACAATTTGTCTAGACACTCCTGGATGAAAACAAAACTATCTGGTGTGTTGTGGCTATCTCAATCCCAGATCTTGCTACAGCCTCTGTGTGTGTTTGTGTTTTCTGGACATTCTCTATGGACTTTACGGTTTTGAATGCATTTTAGCATGTAAGGTTTTGTTTTTAGCTGCCAAACGCTAATTGGTTCCACCTGCAGTCAAATCCTCCACACATATGAGTTTTCTAGGAAGAAAGCTCCAGAAACCTGAGAAAACATGACATTTCTTTCTGTAAGCATGGCATTGGATGCATTTGCCAAACAGGAAGATTGTGCTTTTCCCCAAAACCACTTTCACGGTGATTTTTTGGTTACATTTCACTTCAAAACTACAATAATTTGTCCAGATACTCCTGGATGAAAACAAAACTATCTGGTGTGTTGTGGCTATCTCAATCCCAGGTCTTGCTACAGCCTCTGTGTGTGTTTGTGTTTTCTGTACATTCTCTATGGACTTTACAGTTTTGAATGCATTTTAGCATGTAAGGTTTTGTTTTCTGCTGCCAAACGCTAATTCGTTCCACCTGGAGTCAAATCCTCCACACATTCAAGTTTTCTAAGAAGAAAGCTTCAGAAACCAGAGAAAACATGATATTTCTTTCTATAAACATGACATTGGAGGCATTTGCCGAACAGGAAGATTGTGCTTTTCTCCAAAACCACTTTCACGGTGATTTTTTGGTTAAATTTCACTTCAAAACTACAACAATTTGTCCAGATACTCCTGGATGAAAACAAAACTATCTGGTGTGTTGTGGCTATCTCAATCTGAGATCTTGCTACAGCCTCTGTGTGTGTTTGTGTTTTCTGGACATTCTCTTTGGACGTTACAGTTTTGAATGCATTTTAGCATGTAAGTTTTTGTTTTTAGCTGCCAAACGCTAATTGTTTCCACCTGGAGTCAAATCCTTCACACATTCGAGTTTTCAAGGAAGAAAGCTTCAGAAACCTGAGAAAACATGATATTACTTACTGTAAACATGACATTGGATGCACATGCCGAACAGGAAGATTGTGCTTTTCTTCAAAACCACGTTCACGGTGATTTTTTGGTTACATTTCACTTCAAAACTACAACAATTTGTCCAGATACTCCTGGATGAAAACAAAACTATCTGGTGATTTTTAGCTATCTCAATCCCAGATCTTGCTACAGCCTCTGTGTGTGTTTGTGTTTTCTGGATATTCTCTATGGACTTCATGGCTTTGAATGCATTTTAGCATGTAAGGTTTTGTTTTCAGCTGCCAAACGCTAATTGGTTCCACCAGGAGTAAAAGCATCCACGCATTCGAGTTTTCTAGGAAGAAAGCTTCAGAAACCTGAGAAAACATGATATTTCTTTCTGTAAACATGACATTGGATGCATTTGCCGAACAGGAAGATTGTGCTTTTCTTCAAAACCACGTTCACGGTGACTTTTTGGTTACATTTCACTTCAAAACTACAACAATTTGTCCAGATACTCCTGGATGAAAACAAAACTATCTGGCGTGTTGTGGCTATCTCAATCCCAGATCTTGCTACAGCCTCTGTGTTTGTGTTTTCTGGACATTTTCTATGAACTTTACGGTTTTGAATGCATTTTAGCATGTAAGGTTTTGTTTTTAGCTGCCAAACGCTAATTGGTTCCACCTGCACTCAAATCCTCCACACATTCGAGCTTTCTAGGAAGAAAACTTCAGAAACCTGAGAAAACATGATTTTTCTTTCTGTAAACATGACATTGGATGCATTTGCCGAACAGGAAGATGGTGCTTTTCTCCAAAACCACTTTCACGGTGATTTTTGTTAAATTTCACCCGAAATCCACAACAATTTGTCCAGATACTCCTGGATGAAAACAAAACGATCTGGTGTGTTGTGGCTATCTCAATCCCAGATCTTGCTACAGCCTCTGTGTGTGTTTGTGTTTTCTGGACATTCTCTATGGACTTTACGGTTTTGAATGCATTTTAGCATGTAAGGTTTTGTTTTTAGCTGCCAAACCCTAATTGGTTCCACCTGGAGTCAAATCCTCCACACATTCGAGTTTTCTAGGAAGAAAGCTTCAGAAACCTGAGAAAACATGATATTTCTTTCTGTAAACATGACATTGGATGCATTTGCCGAACAGGAAGATTGTGCTTTTCTCCAAAACCACTTTCACGGTGATTTTTTGGTTACATTTTAGTTCAAAACTACAACAATTTGTCCAGATACTCCTGGGTGAAAACAAAACTATCTGGTGTGTTGTGGCTATCTCAATCCCAGGTCTTGCTACAGCCTCTGTGTTTGTGTTTTCTGGACATTCCTATGGACTTTAAGGTTTTGAATGCATTTTAGCATGTAAGGTTTTGTTTTTAGCTGCCAAACGCTAATTGGTTCCACCTGGAGTCAAATCCTCCACACATTCTAGTTTTCTAGGAAGAAAGCTCTAGAAACCTGAGAAAACATGATATTTCTTTCTGTAAACATGACATTGGATGCATTTTCCGAACAGGAAGATTGTGCTATTCTGCAAAACCACTTTCACGGTGATTTTTTGGTTAAATTTCACTTCAAAACTACAACAATTTGTCCAGATACTGCTGGATGAAAACAAAACTATCTAGTGATTATTAGCTATCTCAATCCCAGATCTTGCTACAGCCTCTGTGTGTGTTTGTGTTTTCTGGACATTCTCTATGGACTTTACGGTTTTGAATGCATTTTAGCATGTAAGGTTTTGTTTTTAGGTGGCAAACGCTAATTGGTTCCACCTGGAGTCAAATCCTCCACACATTCGAGTTTTCTAGGAAGAAAGCTTCAGAAACCTGAGAAAACATGATATTTGTATTTGTAAACATGACATTGGATGCATTTGCCGAACAGGAAGATTGTGCTTTTCTCCAAAACCACTTTCACGGTGATTTTTTGGTTAAATTTCACCCGAAATCCTCAACAATTTGTCCAGATACTCCTGGATGAAAACAAAACTATCTGGTGTGTTGTGGCTATCTCAATCCCAGATCTTGCTACAGCCTCTGTGTGTGTTTGTGTTTTCTGGACATTCTCTATGGACTTTACGGTTTTGAATGCATTTTAGCATGTAAGTTTTTGTTTTTAGCTGGCAAACGCTAATTGGTTCCACCTGGAGTCAAATTCTCAACACATTCGAGTTTTCTAGGAAGAAAGCTTCAGAAACCTGAGAAAACATGATATTTCTTTCTGTAAACATGACATTGGATGCATTTGCCCAACAGGAAGATTGTGCTTTTCCCCAAAACCACTTTCACGGTGATTTTTTGGTTACATTTCACTTCAAAATTACAACAATTTGTCCAGATACTCCTGGATGAAAACAAAACTATCTGGTGTATTGTGGTTATCTCAATCCCAGATCTTGCTACAGCCTCTGTGTGTGTTTGTGTTTTCTGGACATTCTCTATGGAATTTACGGTTTTGAATGCATTTTAGCATGTAAGGTTTTGTTTTTAGCTGCCAAACGCTAATTGGTTCCACCTGGAGTCAAATCCTCCACACATTCGAGTTTTCTAGGAAGAAAGCTCCAGAAACCTGAGAAAACATGCTATTTCTTTCTGTAGACATGACATTGGATGCATTTGCCGAACAGGAAGATTGTGCTTTTCCCCAAAACCACTTTCACGGTGATTTTTGTTAAATTTCATCTGAAATCCACAACAATTTGTCCAGATACTCCTGGATGAAAACAAAAGTATCTGGTGTGTTGTGGCTATCTCAATCCCAGATCTTGCTACAGCCTCTGTGTGTGTTTGTGTTTTCTGGACATTCTCTTTGGACGTTACAGTTTTGAATGCATTTTAGCATGTAAGTTTTTGTTTTTAGCTGCCAAACGCTAATTGGTTCCACCTGGAGTCAAATCCTTCACACATTCGAGTTTTCAAGGAAGAAAGCTTCAGAAACCTGAGAAAACATGATATTACTTACTGTAAACATGACATTGGATGCACATGCCGAACAGGAAGATTGTGCTTTTCTTCAAAACCACGTTCACGGTGATTTTTTGGTTACATTTCACTTCAAAACTACAACAATTTGTCCAGATACTCCTGGATGAAAACAAAACTATCTGGTGATTTTTAGCTATCTCAATCCCAGATCTTGCTACAGCCTCTGTGTGTGTTTGTGTTTTCTGGATATTCTCTATGGACTTCATGGCTTTGAATGCATTTTAGCATGTAAGGTTTTGTTTTCAGCTGCCAAACGCTAATTGGTTCCACCAGGAGTAAAAGCATCCACGCATTCGAGTTTTCTAGGAAGAAAGCTTCAGAAACCTGAGAAAACATGATATTTCTTTCTGTAAACATGACATTGGATGCATTTGCCGAACAGGAAGATTGTGCTTTTCTTCAAAACCACGTTCACGGTGACTTTTTGGTTACATTTCACTTCAAAACTACAACAATTTCTCCAGATACTCCTGGATGAAAACAAAACTATCTGGCGTGTTGTGGCTATCTCAATCCCAGATCTTGCTACAGCCTCTGTGTTTGTGTTTTCTGGACATTTTCTATGAACTTTACGGTTTTGAATGCATTTTAGCATGTAAGGTTTTGTTTTTAGCTGCCAAACGCTAATTGGTTCCACCTGCACTCAAATCCTCCACACATTCGAGCTTTCTAGGAAGAAAACTTCAGAAACCTGAGAAAACATGATTTTTCTTTCTGTAAACATGACATTGGATGCATTTGCCGAACAGGAAGATGGTGCTTTTCTCCAAAACCACTTTCACGGTGATTTTTGTTAAATTTCACCCGAAATCCACAACAATTTGTCCAGATACTCCTGGATGAAAACAAAACGATCTGGTGTGTTGTGGCTATCTCAATCCCAGATCTTGCTACAGCCTCTGTGTGTGTTTGTGTTTTCTGGACATTCTCTATGGACTTTACGGTTTTGAATGCATTTTAGCATGTAAGGTTTTGTTTTTAGCTGCCAAACGCTAATTGGTTCCACCTGGAGTCAAATCCTCCACACATTCGAGTTTTCTAGGAAGAAAGCTTCAGAAACCTGAGAAAACATGATATTTCTTTCTGTAAACATGACATTGGATGCATTTGCCGAACAGGAAGATTGTGCTTTTCTCCAAAACCACTTTCACGGTGATTTTTTGGTTACATTTTAGTTCAAAACTACAACAATTTGTCCAGATACTCCTGGGTGAAAACAAAACTATCTGGTGTGTTGTGGCTATCTCAATCCCAGGTCTTGCTACAGCCTCTGTGTTTGTGTTTTCTGGACATTCCTATGGACTTTAAGGTTTTGAATGCATTTTAGCATGTAAGGTTTTGTTTTTAGCTGCCAAACGCTAATTGGTTCCACCTGGAGTCAAATCCTCCACACATTCTAGTTTTCTAGGAAGAAAGCTCTAGAAACCTGAGAAAACATGATATTTCTTTCTGTAAACATGACATTGGATGCATTTTCCGAACAGGAAGATTGTGCTATTCTGCAAAACCACTTTCACGGTGATTTTTTGGTTAAATTTCACTTCAAAACTACAACAATTTGTCCAGATACTGCTGGATGAAAACAAAACTATCTAGTGATTATTAGCTATCTCAATCCCAGATCTTGCTACAGCCTCTGTGTGTGTTTGTGTTTTCTGGACATTCTCTATGGACTTTACGGTTTTGAATGCATTTTAGCATGTAAGGTTTTGTTTTTAGGTGGCAAACGCTAATTGGTTCCACCTGGAGTCAAATCCTCCACACATTCGAGTTTTCTAGGAAGAAAGCTTCAGAAACCTGAGAAAACATGATATTTGTATTTGTAAACATGACATTGGATGCATTTGCCGAACAGGAAGATTGTGCTTTTCTCCAAAACCACTTTCACGGTGATTTTTTGGTTAAATTTCACCCGAAATCCTCAACAATTTGTCCAGATACTCCTGGATGAAAACAAAACTATCTGGTGTGTTGTGGCTATCTCAATCCCAGATCTTGCTACAGCCTCTGTGTGTGTTTGTGTTTTCTGGACATTCTCTATGGACTTTACGGTTTTGAATGCATTTTAGCATGTAATGTTTTGTTTTTAGCTGCCAAACGCTAATTAGTTCCACCTGGAGTCAAATCCTCCACACATTCGAGTTTTCTAGGAAGAAAGCTTAAGAAACCTGAGAAAACATGATATTTCTTTCTGTAAACATGACATTGGATGCATTTGCCAAACAGCAAGATTGTGCTTTGCTCCAAAACCACTTTCACGGTGATTTTTTGGTTAAATTTCACTTCAAAACTACAACAGTTTGTCTAGATACTCCTGGATGAAAACAAAGATATCTGGTGATTTTTTGCTATCTCAATCCCAGATCTTGCTACAGCCTCTGTGTGTGTTTGTGTTTTCTGGACATTCTCTATGGACTTTACGGTTTTGAATGCATTTTAGCATTTAAGTTTTCGTTTTTAGCTGCCAAACGCTAATTGGTTCCACCTGGAGTCAAATCCTCCACACATTCGAGTTTTCTAGGAAGAAAGCTCCAGAAACCTGAAAAAACATGATATTTCTTTCTGTAAACATGACATTGGATGCATTTGCCGAACAGGCAGATTGTGCTTTGCTCCAAAACCACGTTCACGGTGATTTTTTGGTTAAATTTCACTTCAAAACTACAACAATTTGTCCAGATACTCTTGGATGAAAACAAAACTATCTGGTGTGTTGTGGCTATCTCAATCCCAGGTCTTGCTACAGCCTCTGTGTGTTTGTGTTTTCTGGACATTCTCTATGGACTTGAAAGTTTGAATGCATTTTAGCATGTAAGGTTTTGTTATTAGCTGCCAAACGCTAATTGCTTCCACCTGGAGTCAAATCCTCCACACATTCGAGTTTTCTAGGAAGAAAGCTCCAGAAACCTGAAAAAACATGATATTTCTTTCTGTAAACATGGCATTGGATGCATTTGCCGAACAGGAAGATTGTGCTTTTCCCCAAAACCACTCTCACGGTGTTTTTTGATAAATTTCACACAAAATCCACAACAATTTGTCCAGATACTCCTGGATGAAAACAAAACTATCTGGTGTGTTGTGGCTATCTCAATCCCAGATCTTGCTACATCCTCTGTGTGTGTTTGTGTTTTTTGGACATTCTCAATGGACTTTAAGGTTTGAAATGCATTTTAGCAGGACCCTTTTTGTTTTCTGCTGGCAAACGCTAATTGGATCCACCTGGTGTCAAATCCTGCACACATTCGAGTTTTCTGGGAAGAAAGCTCCAGAAACATGAGAAAGCATGATATTTCTTTCTGTAAACATGACTTTGGATGCATTTGCCGAACAAGAAGATTGTACTTTTCTCCAAAACCACTTTCACGGTGGTTTTTGGTTAAATTTCACCCGAAATCCACAACAATTTGTCCAGGTACTCCTGGACGAAAACAAAACTATCTGGTGATTGTTAGCTATCTTAATCCCAGATCTTACTACAGCCTCTGTGTTTGTTTGTTTTTTCTGGACATTCTCTATGGACTTTACGGTTTTCAATGCATTTTAGCATGTAAGTTTTTGTTTTTAGCTGCCAAACGCTAATTGGTTCCACCTGGAGTCAAATCCTCCACACATTTGAGTTTTCTAGGATGAAAGCTCCAGAAACCTGAGAAAACATGATATTTCTTTCTGTAAACATGACTTTGGATGCATGTGCCGAACAGGAAGATTGTGCTTTTCACCAAAACCACTTTCACGGTGATTTTTCGGTTAAATTTCACTTCAAAACTACAACGTTTTGTTCAGATACTCTGAATGAAAACAAAACTAACTGGTGATTTGTAGCTATCTCAATCCCAGATCTTGCTACAGCCTCTGTGTTTGTTTGTGTATTTTCGAAATTCTCTATGGACTTTACGGTTTTGAATGCATGTTTTTAGCATGTAATTTTTCGTTTTCAGCTGCCAAAGGCTAATTGGTTCCACCTTGAGTAAAATCCTCCACACATTCGAGTTTTCTAGGAAGAAAGCTTCAGAAACCTGAGAAAACATGATATTTCTTTCTGTAAACATGACATTGGATGCATTTGCCGAACAAAGATATCTGGTGATTTGTAGCTATCTCAATCCCAGATCTTGCTACAGCCTCTGTGTGTGTTTGTGTTTTCTGGACATTCTCTATGGACTTTAAGATTTTGAATTCATTTTAGCAGGACACTTTTTGTTTTCTGCTGGCAAACGCAAATTGGTTCCACCTAGAGTGAAATACTACACACATTCAAGTTTTCTAGGAAGAAAGCTTCAGAAACCTGAGAAAACCTGACATTTCTTTCTGTAAACATGACATTGGATGCATTTGCCGAACAGGAAGATTGTGCTTTTCTCCAAAACTACTTTCATGGTGATTTTTGGTTACATTTCACCTGAAATCCACAGCAATTTGTCCAGATACTCCAGGATGAAAACAAAACTATCTGGTGATTTGTAGCTATCTCAATCCCAGATCTTGCTACAGCCTATGTGTGTGTTTCTGTTTTCTGGACATTCTCTATGGACTTTACGGTTTTGAATGCATTTTAGCAGGACCCTTTTTGTTTTCTGCTGGCAAACGCTAATTGGTTCCACCTGGAGTCAAATCCTCCACACATTCGAGCTTTCTAGGAAGAAAGCTTCAGAAACCTGAGAAAACCTGATATTTCTTTCTCTAAACATGACATTGGATTAAGTTGCTGAACAGGAAGATTGTTCTTTTCTACAAAACCACCTTCTCGGGGATTTTTGTTAAATTTCACCCGAAATCCACAACAATTTGTCCAGATACTCCTGGATGAAAACAAAACTATCTGGTGATTTTTAGCTATCTCAATCCCAGATCTTGCTACAGCCTCTGTGTTTGTTTGTGTTTTCTGGACATTCTCTATGGACTTTACAGTTTTGAATGCATTTAAGCATGTATTTTTTGTTTTTAGCTGCCAAAGACTAATTGGTTCCACCTGGAGTCAAATCCTCGACACATTCGAGTTTTCTAGGAAGAAAGATCCAGAAACCTGAGAAAGCATGATATTTCTTTCTGTAAACATGACATTGGGTGCATTTGCTGAATAGAAAGATTGTGCTTTTCTCCAAAACCACTTTCAAGGTGATTTTTTGTTTAAATTTCACCCGAAATCCACAACAATTTGTCCAGCTACTCCTGGATGAAAACAAAATTATCTGGTAATTTTTAGCTATCTCAATCCCAGATCTTGCTACAGCCTCTGTCTTTGTATTTTCTGGACATTCTCTATGGAATTTGCGGTTTTGAATGCATTTTAGCATGTAAGTTTTTGTTTTCAGCTCCCAAACGCTAATTGGATCCACCTGGAGTCAATTACTCCACACATTCAAGTTTTCTAGGAAGAAAGCTCCAGAAAGCTGAGAAAACATGATATTTGTATTTGTAAACATGGCATTGGATTCATTTGCTGAACAGAAAGATTGTGCTTTTCTCCAAAACTACTTTCATGGTGATTTTTGGTTAAATTTCACCCAAAATCCACAACAATTTGTCCAGGTACTCCTGGATGAAATCAAACTATCTGGTGATTGTTAGCTATCTCAATCCCAGATCTTGCTGTAGCCCCTGTGTGTTTTTGTGTTTTCTGGACATTCTCTATGGACTTTACGGTTTTGAATGCATTTTAGCATGTAAGTTTTTGTTTTTAGCTGCCAAACGCTAATTGGTTCCACCTGGAGTCAAATCCTCCACACATTTGAGTTTTCTAGGATGAAAGCTCCAGTAACCTGAGAAAACATGATATTTGTATTTGTAAACATGACATTGGATTCACTTGCTGAACAGAAAATTTGTGCTTTTCTCAAAAACCACTTTCACGGTGATTTTTGGTTAAATTTCACCCGGATACTACAACATTTTGTCCAGATACACTGGATGAAAACAAAATTATCTGGTGTGTTGTGTATTATCTCAATCCCAGATCTTGCTACAGCCTCTGTGTGTGTTTGTGTTTTCTGGACATTTTCAATGGACTTTAAGGTTTGAAATGCATTTTAGCAGGACCCTTTTTGTTTTCTGCGGGCAAACGATAATTGGTTCCACCTGGAGTCAAATCCTCCACACATTCGAGCTTTCTAGGAAGAAAGCTTCAGAAACCTGAGAAAACATGATATTTCTTTCTCTAAACATGACATTGGATTAAGTTGCTGAACAGGAAGATTGTTCTTTTCTACAAAACCACCTTCTCGGGGATTTTTGTTAAATTTCACCCGAAATCCACAACAATTTGTCCAGATACTCCTGGATGAAAACAAAACTATCTGGTGATTTTTAGCTATCTCAATCCCAGATCTTGCTACAGCCTCTGTGTTTGTTTGTGTTTTCTGGACATTCTCTATGGACTTTACAGTTTTGAATGCATTTAAGCATGTATTTTTTGTTTTTAGCTGCCAAAGACTAATTGGTTCCACCTGGAGTCAAATCCTCGACACATTCGAGTTTTCTAGGAAGAAAGATCCAGAAACCTGAGAAAGCATGATATTTCTTTCTGTAAACATGACATTGGGTGCATTTGCTGAATAGAAAGATTGTGCTTTTCTCCAAAACCACTTTCAAGGTGATTTTTTGTTTAAATTTCACCCGAAATCCACAACAATTTGTCCAGCTACTCCTGGATGAAAACAAAATTATCTGGTAATTTTTAGCTATCTCAATCCCAGATCTTGCTACAGCCTCTGTCTTTGTATTTTCTGGACATTCTCTATGGAATTTGCGGTTTTGAATGCATTTTAGCATGTAAGTTTTTGTTTTCAGCTCCCAAACGCTAATTGGATCCACCTGGAGTCAATTACTCCACACATTCAAGTTTTCTAGGAAGAAAGCTCCAGAAAGCTGAGAAAACATGATATTTGTATTTGTAAACATGGCATTGGATTCATTTGCTGAACAGAAAGATTGTGCTTTTCTCCAAAACTACTTTCATGGTGATTTTTGGTTAAATTTCACCCAAAATCCACAACAATTTGTCCAGGTACTCCTGGATGAAATCAAACTATCTGGTGATTGTTAGCTATCTCAATCCCAGATCTTGCTGTAGCCCCTGTGTGTTTTTGTGTTTTCTGGACATTCTCTATGGACTTTACGGTTTTGAATGCATTTTAGCATGTAAGTTTTTGTTTTTAGCTGCCAAACGCTAATTGGTTCCACCTGGAGTCAAATCCTCCACACATTTGAGTTTTCTAGGATGAAAGCTCCAGTAACCTGAGAAAACATGATATTTGTATTTGTAAACATGACATTGGATTCACTTGCTGAACAGAAAATTTGTGCTTTTCTCAAAAACCACTTTCACGGTGATTTTTGGTTAAATTTCACCCGGATACTACAACATTTTGTCCAGATACACTGGATGAAAACAAAATTATCTGGTGTGTTGTGTATTATCTCAATCCCAGATCTTGCTACAGCCTCTGTGTGTGTTTGTGTTTTCTGGACATTTTCAATGGACTTTAAGGTTTGAAATGCATTTTAGCAGGACCCTTTTTGTTTTCTGCGGGCAAACGATAATTGGTTCCACCTGGAGTCAATTCCTCCACACATTCGAGTTTTCTAGGAAGAAAACTTCTGAAACCTGAGAAAACATGAATTTTCTTTCTGTAAACATGAGATTGGATGCATTTTCCGGACAGAAAGATTGGGCTTTTCTCCAAAATCACGTTCACGGTGATTTTTGGTTAAATTTCACCCAAATTCCACAACAATTGGTCCAGATACTCCTGGATGAAAACAAAACTATCTGGTGATTTTTAGCTCTCTCAATCCCAGATCTTGCTACAGCCTCTGTCTTTGTGTTTTTTGGACATTCTCAATGGACTTTACGGTTTCGAATGCATTTTATCATGTAAGTTCTTGTTTTCAGCTGGCAAACACTAATTGGTTCCACCTGGAGCCAAATCCTCCACACATTCGAGTTTTCCAGAAAGAAAGCTTCAGAAACCTGAGAAAACATGATATTTCTTTCTGTAAACATGAGTTTGGATGCATTTGCCGAACAGGAAGATTGTGCTTTTCACCAAAACCACTTTCACGGTGATTTTTGGTTCAATTTCATTTCAAAACTACAATTTGTCCAGATACTCCTGGATGAAAATAAAACTATCTGGTAATTTTTAGCTATCTCAATCCCAGATCTTGCTACAGCCTCTGTGTGTGTTTGTGTTTTCTGGACATTCTCTATGGACTTTAAGATTTTGAATGCATTTTAGCAGGACCCTTTTTGTTTTCTACTGGCAAACGCTAATTGGTTTCACCTGGAGTCAAATCCTCCACAAATCCGAATTTTCTAGGAAGAAAGCTTCTGAAACCTTAGAAAACATGAATTTTCTTTCTGTAAACATGACATTGGATGTATTTGCCGAACAGAAAGATTGGGCTTTTCTCCAAAACCACGTTCACGGTTATTTTTGGTTAAATTTCTCCAAAAAAATCCACAACAATTGGTCCAGATACTCCTGGATGAAAACAAAACTATCTGGTGATTTTTAGCTATCTCAATCCCAGATCTTGCTACAGCCTCTGTCTTTGTATTTTCTGGACATTCTCTATGGAATTTGCGGTTTTGAATGCATTTTAGCATGTAAGTTTTTGTTTTCAGCTCCCAAACGCTAATTGGATCCACCTGGAGTCAATTACTCCACACATTCAAGTTTTCTAGGAAGAAAGCTCCAGAAAGCTGAGAAAACATGATATTTGTATTTGTAAACATGGCATTGGATTCATTTGCTGAACAGAAAGATTGTGCTTTTCTCCAAAACCACTTTCATGGTGATTTTTGGTTAAATTTCACCCGAAATCCACAACAATTTGTCCAGGTACTCCTGGATGAAATCAAACTATCTGGTAATTGTTAGCTATCTCAATCCCAGATCTTGCTGTAGCCTCTGTGTTTGTTTGTGTTTCCTGGACATTCTCTATGGACTTAACGATTTTGAATGCATTTTAGCATGTAAGTTTTTGTTTTTAGCTGCCAAACGATAATTGGTTCCAACTGGAGTCAAATCCTCCACACATTCGAGTTTTCTAGGATGAAAGCTCCAGTAACCAGAGAAAACATGATATTTGTATTTGTAAACATGACATTGGATTCACTTGCTGAACAGAAAATTTGTGCTTTTCTCAAAAACCACTTTCACGGTGATTTTTGGTTAAATTTCACCCGGATACTACAACATTTTGTCCAGATACACTGGATGAAAACAAAACTATCTTGTGTGTTGTGTATTATCTCAATCCCAGATCTTGCTACAGCCTCTGTGTGTGTTTGTGTTTTCTGGACATTCTCAATAGACTTTAAGGTTTGAAATGCATTTTAGCAGGACCCATTTTGTTTTCTGCTGGCAAACGCTAATTGGTTCCACCTGGAGTCAATTCCTCCACACATTCGAGTTTTCTAGGAAGAAAGCTTCTGAAACCTGAGAAAACATGAATTTTCTTTCTGTAAACATGAGATTGGATGCATTTGCCGAACAGAAAGATTGGGCTTTTCTCCAAAATCACGTTCACGGTGATTTTTGGTTAAATTTCACCCGAAATCCACAACAATTGGTCCAGATACTCCTGGATGAAAACAAAACTATCTGGTGATTTTTAGCTATCTCAATCCCAGATCTTTCTACAGCCTCTGTCTTTGTGTTTTTTGGACATTCTCTATGGACTTTACGGTTTTGAATGCATTTTATCATATAAGTTTTTGTTTTCAGCTGGTAAACGCTAATTGGTTCCACCTGGAGTCAAATCCTCCACACATTCGAGTTTTCTAGGAAGAAAGCTCCAGAAACCTGAGAAAACATGATATTTCTTTCTGTAAACATGACTTTGGATGCATTTGCCGAACAGAAAGATTGGGCTTTTCACCAAAACCACTTTCACGGTGATTTTTGGTTCAATTTCATTTCAAAACTACAATTTGTCCAGATACTCCAGAATGAAAATAAAACTATCTGGTAATTTTTAGCTATCTCAATCCCAGATCTTGCTGCAGCCTCTGTGTGTGTTTGTGTTTTCTGGACATTCTCTATGGACTTTAAGATTTTGAATGCATTTTAGCAGGACCCTTTTTGTTTTCTGCTGGCAAACGCTAATTGGTTTCACCTGCAGTCAAATCCTCCACACATTCAAGTTTTCTAAGAAGAAAGCTTCAGAAACCAGAGAAAACATGATATTTCTTTCTGTAATCATGACATTGGATGCATTTGCAGAACAGGAAGATTGTGCTATTCTCCAAAACCACTTTCACGGTGATTTTTTGGTTAAATTTCACTTCAAAACTACAACAATTTGTCCAGATACTCCTGGATGAAAACAAAATTATCTGGTGTGTTGTGGCTTTCTCAATCCCAGGTCTTGCTACAGCTTCTGTGTGTTTGTGTTTTCTGGACATTCTCTATGGACTTGAAAGTTTGAATGCATTTTAGCATGTAAGGTTTTGTTTTAGCTGCCAAACGCTAATTGGATCCACCTGGATTCAAATCCTCCACACATTCGAGTTTTCTAGGAAGAAAGCTCCAGAAACCTGAAAAAAACATGATATTTCTTTCTGTAAAGATGACATTGGATGCATTTCCCGAACAGGAAGATTGTGCTTTTCCCCAAAACCACTTTCACGGTGTTTTCTGTTAAATTTCACCCGAAATCCACAACAATTTACCCAGATACTCCTGGATGAAAACAAAACTATCTGGTGTGTTGTGGCTATCTCAATCCCAGATCTTGCTACAGCCTATGGGTGTGCTTGTGTTTTCTGGACATTCTCTATGGACTTGAAAGTTTGAATGCATTTTAGCATGTAAGGTTTTGTTATTAGCTGCCAAACGCTAATTGGTTCCACCTGGAGTCAAATCCTCCACACATTCGAGTTTTCTAGGAAGAAAGCTCCAGAAACCTGAGAAAACATGATATTTCTTTCTGTAAGCATGACATTATATGCATTTGCCTAACAGGAAGATTGTGCTTTTCACCAAAACTCTTTCACGGTGATTGTTTGGTTAAATTTCACTTCAAAACTACAACAATTTGTCCAGATACTCTTGGATGAAAACAAAACTATCTGGTGTGTTGTGGCTATCTCAATCCCAGGTCTTGCTACAGCCTCTGTGTGTTTGTGTTTTCTGGACATTCTCTATGGAGTTGAAAGTTTGAATGCATTTTAGCATGTAAGTTTTTGTTTTTAGCTGCCAAACGCTAATTGGTTCCCCCTGAGTCAAATCCTCCACATATTCGAGTTTTCTAGGAAGAAAGCTCCAGAAACCTGAAAAAACATGATATTTCTTTCTGTGAACATGACATTGGATGCATTTGCCAAACAGGAAGATTGTGCTTTTCCCCAAAACCACTTTCACGGTGTTTTTTGTTAAATTTCACGCGAAATCCACAACAATTTGTCCTGATACTCCTGGATGAAAACAAAACTATCTGGTGTGTTGTGGCTATCTCAATCCCAGATCTTGCTACAGCCTCTGTGTGTGTTTGTGTTTTCTGGACATTCTCTATGGACTTTACGGTTTTGAATGCATTTCAGCATGTAAGGTTTTGTTTTCTGCTGGCAAACGCTAATTGGTTCCACCTGCAGTCAAATCCTGCACACATTCAAGGTTTCTAAGAAGAAAGCTTCAGAAACCTGAGAAAACATGATATTTCTTTCCGTAAACATGATAATGGAGGCATTTGCCTAACAGGAAGATAGTGCTATTCTCCAAAACCAATTTCACGGTGATTTTTTGGTTAAATTTCACTTCAAAACTACAACAATTTGTCCAGATACTCCTGGATGAAAACAAAACTATCTGGTGTGTTGTGTATTATCTCAATCCCAGATCTTGCTACAGCCTCTGTGTGTGTTTGTGTTTTCTGGACATTCTCAATAGACTTTAAGGTTTGAAATGCATTTTAGCAGGACCCTTTTTGTTTTCTGCTGGCAAACGCTAATTGGTTCCACCTGGAGTCAATTCCTCCACACATTCGAGTTTTCTAGGAAGAAAGCTTCTGAAACCTGAGAAAACATGAATTTTCTTTCTGTAAACATGAGATTGGATGCATTTGCCGAACAGAAAGATTGGGCTTTTCTCCAAAATCACGTTCACGGTGATTTTTGGTTAAATTTCACCCGAAATCCACAACAATTGGTCCAGATACTCCTGGATGAAAACAAAACTATCTGGTGATTTTTAGCTATCTCAATCCCAGATCTTTCTACAGCCTCTGTCTTTGTGTTTTTTGGACATTCTCTATGGACTTTACGGTTTTGAATGCATTTTATCATGTAAGTTTTTGTTTTCAGCTGGTAAACGCTAATTGGTTCCACCTGGAGTCAAATCCTCCACACATTCGAGTTTTCTAGGAAGAAAGCTCCAGAAACCTGAGAAAACATGATATTTCTTTCTGTAAACATGACTTTGGATGCATTTGCCGAACAGAAAGATTGGGCTTTTCACCAAAACCACTTTCACGGTGATTTTTGGTTCAATTTCATTTCAAAACTACAATTTGTCCAGATACTCCAGAATGAAAATAAAACTATCTGGTAATTTTTAGCTATCTCAATCCCAGATCTTGCTGCAGCCTCTGTGTGTGTTTGTGTTTTCTGGACATTCTCTATGGACTTTAAGATTTTGAATGCATTTTAGCAGGACCCTTTTTGTTTTCTGCTGGCAAACGCTAATTGGTTTCACCTGCAGTCAAATCCTCCACACATTCAAGTTTTCTAAGAAGAAAGCTTCAGAAACCAGAGAAAACATGATATTTCTTTCTGTAATCATGACATTGGATGCATTTGCAGAACAGGAAGATTGTGCTATTCTCCAAAACCACTTTCACGGTGATTTTTTGGTTAAATTTCACTTCAAAACTACAACAATTTGTCCAGATACTCCTGGATGAAAACAAAATTATCTGGTGTGTTGTGGCTTTCTCAATCCCAGGTCTTGCTACAGCTTCTGTGTGTTTGTGTTTTCTGGACATTCTCTATGGACTTGAAAGTTTGAATGCATTTTAGCATGTAAGGTTTTGTTTTAGCTGCCAAACGCTAATTGGATCCACCTGGATTCAAATCCTCCACACATTCGAGTTTTCTAGGAAGAAAGCTCCAGAAACCTGAAAAAAACATGATATTTCTTTCTGTAAAGATGACATTGGATGCATTTCCCGAACAGGAAGATTGTGCTTTTCCCCAAAACCACTTTCACGGTGTTTTCTGTTAAATTTCACCCGAAATCCACAACAATTTACCCAGATACTCCTGGATGAAAACAAAACTATCTGGTGTGTTGTGGCTATCTCAATCCCAGATCTTGCTACAGCCTATGGGTGTGCTTGTGTTTTCTGGACATTCTCTATGGACTTGAAAGTTTGAATGCATTTTAGCATGTAAGGTTTTGTTATTAGCTGCCAAACGCTAATTGGTTCCACCTGGAGTCAAATCCTCCACACATTCGAGTTTTCTAGGAAGAAAGCTCCAGAAACCTGAGAAAACATGATATTTCTTTCTGTAAGCATGACATTATATGCATTTGCCTAACAGGAAGATTGTGCTTTTCACCAAAACTCTTTCACGGTGATTGTTTGGTTAAATTTCACTTCAAAACTACAACAATTTGTCCAGATACTCTTGGATGAAAACAAAACTATCTGGTGTGTTGTGGCTATCTCAATCCCAGGTCTTGCTACAGCCTCTGTGTGTTTGTGTTTTCTGGACATTCTCTATGGAGTTGAAAGTTTGAATGCATTTTAGCATGTAAGTTTTTGTTTTTAGCTGCCAAACGCTAATTGGTTCCCCCTGAGTCAAATCCTCCACATATTCGAGTTTTCTAGGAAGAAAGCTCCAGAAACCTGAAAAAACATGATATTTCTTTCTGTGAACATGACATTGGATGCATTTGCCAAACAGGAAGATTGTGCTTTTCCCCAAAACCACTTTCACGGTGTTTTTTGTTAAATTTCACGCGAAATCCACAACAATTTGTCCTGATACTCCTGGATGAAAACAAAACTATCTGGTGTGTTGTGGCTATCTCAATCCCAGATCTTGCTACAGCCTCTGTGTGTGTTTGTGTTTTCTGGACATTCTCTATGGACTTTACGGTTTTGAATGCATTTCAGCATGTAAGGTTTTGTTTTCTGCTGGCAAACGCTAATTGGTTCCACCTGCAGTCAAATCCTGCACACATTCAAGGTTTCTAAGAAGAAAGCTTCAGAAACCTGAGAAAACATGATATTTCTTTCTGTAAACATGACATTGGATGCATTTGCTGAACCGGAAGATTTTTCTTTTCTTCAAAACCACTTTCACGGTGATTTTTTGGTTAATTTCACTTCAAAACTACAACAATGTGTCCAGATACTCCTGGATGAAAAAAAAACTATCTGGTGATTTTTAGCTATCTCAATCCTAGATCTTGCTACAGCCTCTGTGTGTGTTTGCGTTTTCTGTACATTCTCTGTGGACTTGAAAGTTTGAATGCATTTTAGCATGTAAGGTTTTGTTTTTAGCTGCCAAACGCTAATTGGTTCCACCTGGAGTCAAATCCTCCACTCATTCGAGTTTTCTAGGAAAAAAGCTCCAGAAACCTGAAAAAACATGATATTTCTTTCTGTAAACATGACATTGGATGCATTTCCCGAACAGGAAGATTGTGCTTTTCCCCAAAACCACTTTCATGTTGTTTTTTGTTAAATTTCACCCGAAATCCACAACAATTTGTCCAGATACTCGTGGATGAAAACAAAACTATCTGGTGTGTTGTGGCTATCTCAATCCCAGGTCTTGCTACAGCCTCTGTGTGTTTGTGTTTTCTGGACATTCTCTATGGACTTGAAAGTTTGAATGCATTTTAGCATGTAAGGTTTTGTTATTAGCTGCCAAACGCTAATTGGTTCCACCTGGAGTCAAATCCTCCACACATTCGAGTTTTCTAGGAGGAAACCTTCAGAAACCTGAGAAAACATGATATTTCTTTCTGTAAACATGACATTGGATGCATTTGCTGAACCGGAAGATTTTTCTTTTCTTCAAAACCACTTTCACGGTGATTTTTTGGTTAATTTCACTTCAAAACTACAACAATGTGTCCAGATACTCCTGGATGAAAACAAAACTATCTGGTGTGTTGTGGCTGTGTCAATCCGAGATCTTGCTATAGCCTCTGTGTTTGTTTGTGTTTTCTGGATATACTCTATGGACTTTACAGTTTTGAATGCATTTTAGCATGTAAGTTTTTGTTTTTAGCTGCCAAACGCTAATTGGTTCCACCTGGAGTCAAATCCTCCACACATTCGAGTTTTCTAAGAAGAAAGCTTCAGAAACCTGAGAATACATGATATTTCTTTCTATAAACATGACATTGCATGCACTTGCTGAACAGGAATATTGTGCTTTTCTCCAAAATCACTTTCACGGTGATTTTTTGGTTAAATTTCACCCGAAATCCACAACAATTTGTCCAGATTCTACTGGATGAAAACAAAACTATCTGGTGATCTTTAGCTATCTCAATCCCAGATCTTGCTACAGGCTCTGTGTGTGTTAGTGTTTTCTGGATATTCTCTATTGACTTTACAGTTTTGAATGCATTTTAGCATGTAAGTTTTTGTTTTTAGCTGCCAAACGCTAATTGCTTCCACCTGGAGTCAAATCCTCCACACATTCGAGTTTTCTAGGAAGAAAGCTTCAGAAACCTGAGAAAACATGATATTTCTTTCTGTAAACATGACATTGGATGCACTTGCCGAACAGGAAGATTGTGCTTTTCACCAAAATCACTTTCACGGTGATTTTATGGTTAAATTTCACTTCAAAAGTACAACAATTTGTCCAGATACTCCTGGATGAAATCAAAACCATCTGGTGTGTTGTGGCTATCTCAATCCCAGGTCTTGCTACAGCCTCTGTGTGTGTTTGTGTTTTCTGGACATTCTCTATGGACTTTACGGTTTTGAATGCATTTTAGCATGTAAGGTTTTGTTTTTAGCTGCCAAACGCTAATTGGTTCCACCTGGAGTCAAATCCTCCACACATTCGAGTTTTCTAGGAAGAAAGCTCCAGAAACCTGAGAAAACATGATATTTCTTTCTGGAAGCATGACATTATATGCATTTGCCGAAAAGGAAGATTGTGCTTTTCCCCAAAACCACTTTCACGGTGTTTTTTGTTAAATTTCACCCGAAATCCACAACAATTTGTCCAGATACTCCTGGATGAAAACAAAACTATCTGGTGTGTTGTGGCTATCTCAATCCCAGATCTTGCTACAGCCTCTGTGTGTGTTTGTGTTTTCTGGACATTCTCTATGGACTTTACGGTTTTGAATGCATTTTAGCATGTAAGGTTTTGTTTTTAGCTGCCAAACGCTAATTGGTTCCACCTGGAATCAAATCCTCCACGCATTCGAGTTTTCTAGGAAGAAAGCTTCAGAAACCTGAGAAAACATGATATTTCTTTCTGTAAACATGACATTGGATGCATTTGCCGAACAGCAAGATTGTGCTTTTCCCCAAAACCACTTTCACGGTGTTTTTTGTTAAATTTCACCCGAAATCCACAACAATTTGTCCAGATACTCATGGATGAAAACAAAACTATCTGGTGTGTTGTGGCTATCTCAATCCCAGATCTTGCTACAGCCTCTGTGTGTGTTTGTGTTTTCTGGACATTCTCTATGGACTTTACAGTTTTGAATGGATTTTAGCATGTAAGGTTTTGTTTTCTGCTGGCAAACGCTAATTGGTTCCACCTGCAGTCAAATCCTCCACACATTCAAGTTTTCTAAGAAGAAAGCTTCAGAAACCAGAGAAAACATGATATTTCTTTCTGTAAACATGACATTGGAGGCATTTGCCGAACAGGAAGATTGTGCTAATCTCCAAAACCACTTTCACGGTGATTTTTTGGTTAAATTTCATTTCAAAACTACAACAATTTGTCCAGATACTCCTGGATGAAAACAAAACTATCTGGTGATTTTTAGCTATCTCAATCCCAGATCTTGCTACAGCCTCTGTGTTTGTTTGTGTTTTCTGGACATTCTCTATGGACTTGAAAGTTTGAATGCATGTTAGCATGTAAGGTTTTGTTATTAGCTGCCAAACGCTAATTGGTGCCACCTGGAGTCAAATCCTCCACACATTCGAGTTATCTAGGAAGAAAGCTCCAGAAACCTGAGAAAACATGATATATCTTTCTGCAAACATGACATTGGATGCATTTGCAAAACGGGAAGATTGTGCTTTTCCCCAAAACCACTTTCACGGTTATTTTTTGGTTACATTTCACTTCAAAACTACAACAATTTGTCCAGATACTCCTGGATGAAAACAAAGATATCTGGTGATTTTTAACTATCTCAATCCCAGATCTTGCTACAGCCTCAGTGTGTGTTTGTGTTTTCTGGACATTCTCTATAGACTTTAAGGTTTTGAATGCATTTTAGCAGGACTCTTTTTGTTTTCTGCTGGCAAACGCTAATTGGTTCCACCTGGAGTCAAATCCTCCACACATTCGAGTTTTCTAGGATGAAAGCTTCAGAAACCTGCGAAAACATGATATTTCTTTCTGTAAACATGACATTGGATGCATTTGCCGAACAGGAAGATTGTGCTATTCTCCAAAAACACTTTCACGGTGATTTTTTGGTTAAATTTTACTTCAAAACTACAACAATTTGTCCAGATACTCCTGGATGAAAACAAAACTATCTGGTGATTTTTAGCTATCTCAATCCCAGATCTTGCTGCAGCCTCTGTGTTTCTGTTTTCTGGACATTCTCTATGAACTTTACAGTGTTGAATGCATTTTAGCATGTAAGGTTTTCTTTTCTGCTGGCAAACGCTAATCGGTTCCCCCTGCAGTCAAATCCTCCACACTTTCAAGTTTTCTAAGAAGAAAGCTTCAGAAACCAGAGAAAACATGACATTTGTATTTGTAAACATCACATTGGATGCATTTGCCGAACAGGAAGATTGTTCTTTTCCCCAAAACCACTTTCACGGTGATTTTTTGGTTAAATTTCTCCCGAAATCCACAAGAATTTGTCCAGATAACCCCGGATGAAAACAAAACTATTTGCTGATTTTTAGCTATCTCAATCCTAGATCTTGCTACAGCCTCTGTGTTTGTGTTTTCTGGACATTCTCTATGGACTTTAAGCTTTTGAATGCATTTCAGCATGTAAGTTTTTGTTTTTAACTGGCAAACGCTAATTGGTTCCACCTGGAGTCAAATCCTCCACACATTCGAGTTTTCTAGGAAGAAAGCTCCAGAAACCTGAAAAAAACATGATATTTCTTTCTGTAAAGATGACATTGGATGCATTTGCTGAATAGAAAGATTGTGCTTTTCTCCAAAACCACTTTCAAGGTGATTTTTTGTTTAAATTTCACCCGAAATCCACAACAATTTGTCCAGCTACTCCTGGATGAAAACACAATTATCTGGTAATTTTTAGCTATCTCAATCCCAGATCTTGCTACAGCCTCTGTCTTTGTATTTTCTGGACATTCTCTATGGAATTTGCGGTTTTGAATGCATTTTAGCATGTAAGTTTTTGTTTTCAGCTCCCAAACGCTAATTGGATCCACCTGGAGTCAATTACTCCACACATTCAAGTTTTCTAGGAAGAAAGCTCCAGAAAGCTGAGAAAACATGATATTTGTATTTGTAAACATGGCATTGGATTCATTTGCTGAACAGAAAGATTGTGCTTTTCTCCAAAACTACTTTCATGGTGATTTTTGGTTAAATTTCACCCAAAATCCACAACAATTTGTCCAGGTACTCCTGGATGAAATCAAACTATCTGGTGATTGTTAGCTATCTCAATCCCAGATCTTGCTGTAGCCCCTGTGTGTTTTTGTGTTTTCTGGACATTCTCTATGGACTTTACGGTTTTGAATGCATTTTAGCATGTAAGTTTTTGTTTTTAGCTGCCAAACGCTAATTGGTTCCACCTGGAGTCAAATCCTCCACACATTTGAGTTTTCTAGGATGAAAGCTCCAGTAACCTGAGAAAACATGATATTTGTATTTGTAAACATGACATTGGATTCACTTGCTGAACAGAAAATTTGTGCTTTTCTCAAAAACCACTTTCACGGTGATTTTTGGTTAAATTTCACCCGGATACTACAACATTTTGTCCAGATACACTGGATGAAAACAAAATTATCTGGTGTGTTGTGTATTATCTCAATCCCAGATCTTGCTACAGCCTCTGTGTGTGTTTGTGTTTTCTGGACATTTTCAATGGACTTTAAGGTTTGAAATGCATTTTAGCAGGACCCTTTTTGTTTTCTGCGGGCAAACGATAATTGGTTCCACCTGGAGTCAAATCCTCCACACATTCGAGCTTTCTAGGAAGAAAGCTTCAGAAACCTGAGAAAACATGATATTTCTTTCTCTAAACATGACATTGGATTAAGTTGCTGAACAGGAAGATTGTTCTTTTCTACAAAACCACCTTCTCGGGGATTTTTGTTAAATTTCACCCGAAATCCACAACAATTTGTCCAGATACTCCTGGATGAAAACAAAACTATCTGGTGATTTTTAGCTATCTCAATCCCAGATCTTGCTACAGCCTCTGTGTTTGTTTGTGTTTTCTGGACATTCTCTATGGACTTTACAGTTTTGAATGCATTTAAGCATGTATTTTTTGTTTTTAGCTGCCAAAGACTAATTGGTTCCACCTGGAGTCAAATCCTCGACACATTCGAGTTTTCTAGGAAGAAAGATCCAGAAACCTGAGAAAGCATGATATTTCTTTCTGTAAACATGACATTGGGTGCATTTGCTGAATAGAAAGATTGTGCTTTTCTCCAAAACCACTTTCAAGGTGATTTTTTGTTTAAATTTCACCCGAAATCCACAACAATTTGTCCAGCTACTCCTGGATGAAAACAAAATTATCTGGTAATTTTTAGCTATCTCAATCCCAGATCTTGCTACAGCCTCTGTCTTTGTATTTTCTGGACATTCTCTATGGAATTTGCGGTTTTGAATGCATTTTAGCATGTAAGTTTTTGTTTTCAGCTCCCAAACGCTAATTGGATCCACCTGGAGTCAATTACTCCACACATTCAAGTTTTCTAGGAAGAAAGCTCCAGAAAGCTGAGAAAACATGATATTTGTATTTGTAAACATGGCATTGGATTCATTTGCTGAACAGAAAGATTGTGCTTTTCTCCAAAACTACTTTCATGGTGATTTTTGGTTAAATTTCACCCAAAATCCACAACAATTTGTCCAGGTACTCCTGGATGAAATCAAACTATCTGGTGATTGTTAGCTATCTCAATCCCAGATCTTGCTGTAGCCCCTGTGTGTTTTTGTGTTTTCTGGACATTCTCTATGGACTTTACGGTTTTGAATGCATTTTAGCATGTAAGTTTTTGTTTTTAGCTGCCAAACGCTAATTGGTTCCACCTGGAGTCAAATCCTCCACACATTTGAGTTTTCTAGGATGAAAGCTCCAGTAACCTGAGAAAACATGATATTTGTATTTGTAAACATGACATTGGATTCACTTGCTGAACAGAAAATTTGTGCTTTTCTCAAAAACCACTTTCACGGTGATTTTTGGTTAAATTTCACCCGGATACTACAACATTTTGTCCAGATACACTGGATGAAAACAAAATTATCTGGTGTGTTGTGTATTATCTCAATCCCAGATCTTGCTACAGCCTCTGTGTGTGTTTGTGTTTTCTGGACATTTTCAATGGACTTTAAGGTTTGAAATGCATTTTAGCAGGACCCTTTTTGTTTTCTGCGGGCAAACGATAATTGGTTCCACCTGGAGTCAATTCCTCCACACATTCGAGTTTTCTAGGAAGAAAACTTCTGAAACCTGAGAAAACATGAATTTTCTTTCTGTAAACATGAGATTGGATGCATTTTCCGGACAGAAAGATTGGGCTTTTCTCCAAAATCACGTTCACGGTGATTTTTGGTTAAATTTCACCCAAATTCCACAACAATTGGTCCAGATACTCCTGGATGAAAACAAAACTATCTGGTGATTTTTAGCTCTCTCAATCCCAGATCTTGCTACAGCCTCTGTCTTTGTGTTTTTTGGACATTCTCAATGGACTTTACGGTTTCGAATGCATTTTATCATGTAAGTTCTTGTTTTCAGCTGGCAAACACTAATTGGTTCCACCTGGAGCCAAATCCTCCACACATTCGAGTTTTCCAGAAAGAAAGCTTCAGAAACCTGAGAAAACATGATATTTCTTTCTGTAAACATGAGTTTGGATGCATTTGCCGAACAGGAAGATTGTGCTTTTCACCAAAACCACTTTCACGGTGATTTTTGGTTCAATTTCATTTCAAAACTACAATTTGTCCAGATACTCCTGGATGAAAATAAAACTATCTGGTAATTTTTAGCTATCTCAATCCCAGATCTTGCTACAGCCTCTGTGTGTGTTTGTGTTTTCTGGACATTCTCTATGGACTTTAAGATTTTGAATGCATTTTAGCAGGACCCTTTTTGTTTTCTACTGGCAAACGCTAATTGGTTTCACCTGGAGTCAAATCCTCCACAAATCCGAATTTTCTAGGAAGAAAGCTTCTGAAACCTTAGAAAACATGAATTTTCTTTCTGTAAACATGACATTGGATGTATTTGCCGAACAGAAAGATTGGGCTTTTCTCCAAAACCACGTTCACGGTTATTTTTGGTTAAATTTCTCCAAAAAAATCCACAACAATTGGTCCAGATACTCCTGGATGAAAACAAAACTATCTGGTGATTTTTAGCTATCTCAATCCCAGATCTTGCTACAGCCTCTGTCTTTGTATTTTCTGGACATTCTCTATGGAATTTGCGGTTTTGAATGCATTTTAGCATGTAAGTTTTTGTTTTCAGCTCCCAAACGCTAATTGGATCCACCTGGAGTCAATTACTCCACACATTCAAGTTTTCTAGGAAGAAAGCTCCAGAAAGCTGAGAAAACATGATATTTGTATTTGTAAACATGGCATTGGATTCATTTGCTGAACAGAAAGATTGTGCTTTTCTCCAAAACCACTTTCATGGTGATTTTTGGTTAAATTTCACCCGAAATCCACAACAATTTGTCCAGGTACTCCTGGATGAAATCAAACTATCTGGTAATTGTTAGCTATCTCAATCCCAGATCTTGCTGTAGCCTCTGTGTTTGTTTGTGTTTCCTGGACATTCTCTATGGACTTAACGATTTTGAATGCATTTTAGCATGTAAGTTTTTGTTTTTAGCTGCCAAACGATAATTGGTTCCAACTGGAGTCAAATCCTCCACACATTCGAGTTTTCTAGGATGAAAGCTCCAGTAACCAGAGAAAACATGATATTTGTATTTGTAAACATGACATTGGATTCACTTGCTGAACAGAAAATTTGTGCTTTTCTCAAAAACCACTTTCACGGTGATTTTTGGTTAAATTTCACCCGGATACTACAACATTTTGTCCAGATACACTGGATGAAAACAAAACTATCTTGTGTGTTGTGTATTATCTCAATCCCAGATCTTGCTACAGCCTCTGTGTGTGTTTGTGTTTTCTGGACATTCTCAATAGACTTTAAGGTTTGAAATGCATTTTAGCAGGACCCATTTTGTTTTCTGCTGGCAAACGCTAATTGGTTCCACCTGGAGTCAATTCCTCCACACATTCGAGTTTTCTAGGAAGAAAGCTTCTGAAACCTGAGAAAACATGAATTTTCTTTCTGTAAACATGAGATTGGATGCATTTGCCGAACAGAAAGATTGGGCTTTTCTCCAAAATCACGTTCACGGTGATTTTTGGTTAAATTTCACCCGAAATCCACAACAATTGGTCCAGATACTCCTGGATGAAAACAAAACTATCTGGTGATTTTTAGCTATCTCAATCCCAGATCTTTCTACAGCCTCTGTCTTTGTGTTTTTTGGACATTCTCTATGGACTTTACGGTTTTGAATGCATTTTATCATATAAGTTTTTGTTTTCAGCTGGTAAACGCTAATTGGTTCCACCTGGAGTCAAATCCTCCACACATTCGAGTTTTCTAGGAAGAAAGCTCCAGAAACCTGAGAAAACATGATATTTCTTTCTGTAAACATGACTTTGGATGCATTTGCCGAACAGAAAGATTGGGCTTTTCACCAAAACCACTTTCACGGTGATTTTTGGTTCAATTTCATTTCAAAACTACAATTTGTCCAGATACTCCAGAATGAAAATAAAACTATCTGGTAATTTTTAGCTATCTCAATCCCAGATCTTGCTGCAGCCTCTGTGTGTGTTTGTGTTTTCTGGACATTCTCTATGGACTTTAAGATTTTGAATGCATTTTAGCAGGACCCTTTTTGTTTTCTGCTGGCAAACGCTAATTGGTTTCACCTGCAGTCAAATCCTCCACACATTCAAGTTTTCTAAGAAGAAAGCTTCAGAAACCAGAGAAAACATGATATTTCTTTCTGTAATCATGACATTGGATGCATTTGCAGAACAGGAAGATTGTGCTATTCTCCAAAACCACTTTCACGGTGATTTTTTGGTTAAATTTCACTTCAAAACTACAACAATTTGTCCAGATACTCCTGGATGAAAACAAAATTATCTGGTGTGTTGTGGCTTTCTCAATCCCAGGTCTTGCTACAGCTTCTGTGTGTTTGTGTTTTCTGGACATTCTCTATGGACTTGAAAGTTTGAATGCATTTTAGCATGTAAGGTTTTGTTTTAGCTGCCAAACGCTAATTGGATCCACCTGGATTCAAATCCTCCACACATTCGAGTTTTCTAGGAAGAAAGCTCCAGAAACCTGAAAAAAACATGATATTTCTTTCTGTAAAGATGACATTGGATGCATTTCCCGAACAGGAAGATTGTGCTTTTCCCCAAAACCACTTTCACGGTGTTTTCTGTTAAATTTCACCCGAAATCCACAACAATTTACCCAGATACTCCTGGATGAAAACAAAACTATCTGGTGTGTTGTGGCTATCTCAATCCGAGATCTTGCTACAGCCTATGGGTGTGCTTGTGTTTTCTGGACATTCTCTATGGACTTGAAAGTTTGAATGCATTTTAGCATGTAAGGTTTTGTTATTAGCTGCCAAACGCTAATTGGTTCCACCTGGAGTCAAATCCTCCACACATTCGAGTTTTCTAGGAAGAAAGCTCCAGAAACCTGAGAAAACATGATATTTCTTTCTGTAAGCATGACATTATATGCATTTGCCTAATAGGAAGATTGTGCTTTTCACCAAAACTCTTTCACGGTGATTGTTTGGTTAAATTTCACTTCAAAACTACAACAATTTGTCCAGATACTCTTGGATGAAAACAAAACTATCTGGTGTGTTGTGGCTATCTCAATCCCAGGTCTTGCTACAGCCTCTGTGTGTTTGTGTTTTCTGGACATTCTCTATGGAGTTGAAAGTTTGAATGCATTTTAGCATGTAAGTTTTTGTTTTTAGCTGCCAAACGCTAATTGGTTCCCCCTGAGTCAAATCCTCCACATATTCGAGTTTTCTAGGAAGAAAGCTCCAGAAACCTGAAAAAACATGATATTTCTTTCTGTGAACATGACATTGGATGCATTTGCCAAACAGGAAGATTGTGCTTTTCCCCAAAACCACTTTCACGGTGTTTTTTGTTAAATTTCACGCGAAATCCACAACAATTTGTCCTGATACTCCTGGATGAAAACAAAACTATCTGGTGTGTTGTGGCTATCTCAATCCCAGATCTTGCTACAGCCTCTGTGTGTGTTTGTGTTTTCTGGACATTCTCTATGGACTTTACGGTTTTGAATGCATTTCAGCATGTAAGGTTTTGTTTTCTGCTGGCAAACGCTAATTGGTTCCACCTGCAGTCAAATCCTGCACACATTCAAGGTTTCTAAGAAGAAAGCTTCAGAAACCTGAGAAAACATGATATTTCTTTCCGTAAACATGATAATGGAGGCATTTGCCTAACAGGAAGATAGTGCTATTCTCCAAAACCAATTTCACGGTGATTTTTTGGTTAAATTTCACTTCAAAACTACAACAATTTGTCCAGATACTCCTGGATGAAAACAAAACTATCTGGTGTGTTGTGTATTATCTCAATCCCAGATCTTGCTACAGCCTCTGTGTGTGTTTGTGTTTTCTGGACATTCTCAATAGACTTTAAGGTTTGAAATGCATTTTAGCAGGACCCTTTTTGTTTTCTGCTGGCAAACGCTAATTGGTTCCACCTGGAGTCAATTCCTCCACACATTCGAGTTTTCTAGGAAGAAAGCTTCTGAAACCTGAGAAAACATGAATTTTCTTTCTGTAAACATGAGATTGGATGCATTTGCCGAACAGAAAGATTGGGCTTTTCTCCAAAATCACGTTCACGGTGATTTTTGGTTAAATTTCACCCGAAATCCACAACAATTGGTCCAGATACTCCTGGATGAAAACAAAACTATCTGGTGATTTTTAGCTATCTCAATCCCAGATCTTTCTACAGCCTCTGTCTTTGTGTTTTTTGGACATTCTCTATGGACTTTACGGTTTTGAATGCATTTTATCATGTAAGTTTTTGTTTTCAGCTGGTAAACGCTAATTGGTTCCACCTGGAGTCAAATCCTCCACACATTCGAGTTTTCTAGGAAGAAAGCTCCAGAAACCTGAGAAAACATGATATTTCTTTCTGTAAACATGACTTTGGATGCATTTGCCGAACAGAAAGATTGGGCTTTTCACCAAAACCACTTTCACGGTGATTTTTGGTTCAATTTCATTTCAAAACTACAATTTGTCCAGATACTCCAGAATGAAAATAAAACTATCTGGTAATTTTTAGCTATCTCAATCCCAGATCTTGCTGCAGCCTCTGTGTGTGTTTGTGTTTTCTGGACATTCTCTATGGACTTTAAGATTTTGAATGCATTTTAGCAGGACCCTTTTTGTTTTCTGCTGGCAAACGCTAATTGGTTTCACCTGCAGTCAAATCCTCCACACATTCAAGTTTTCTAAGAAGAAAGCTTCAGAAACCAGAGAAAACATGATATTTCTTTCTGTAATCATGACATTGGATGCATTTGCAGAACAGGAAGATTGTGCTATTCTCCAAAACCACTTTCACGGTGATTTTTTGGTTAAATTTCACTTCAAAACTACAACAATTTGTCCAGATACTCCTGGATGAAAACAAAATTATCTGGTGTGTTGTGGCTTTCTCAATCCCAGGTCTTGCTACAGCTTCTGTGTGTTTGTGTTTTCTGGACATTCTCTATGGACTTGAAAGTTTGAATGCATTTTAGCATGTAAGGTTTTGTTTTAGCTGCCAAACGCTAATTGGATCCACCTGGATTCAAATCCTCCACACATTCGAGTTTTCTAGGAAGAAAGCTCCAGAAACCTGAAAAAAACATGATATTTCTTTCTGTAAAGATGACATTGGATGCATTTCCCGAACAGGAAGATTGTGCTTTTCCCCAAAACCACTTTCACGGTGTTTTCTGTTAAATTTCACCCGAAATCCACAACAATTTACCCAGATACTCCTGGATGAAAACAAAACTATCTGGTGTGTTGTGGCTATCTCAATCCGAGATCTTGCTACAGCCTATGGGTGTGCTTGTGTTTTCTGGACATTCTCTATGGACTTGAAAGTTTGAATGCATTTTAGCATGTAAGGTTTTGTTATTAGCTGCCAAACGCTAATTGGTTCCACCTGGAGTCAAATCCTCCACACATTCGAGTTTTCTAGGAAGAAAGCTCCAGAAACCTGAGAAAACATGATATTTCTTTCTGTAAGCATGACATTATATGCATTTGCCTAATAGGAAGATTGTGCTTTTCACCAAAACTCTTTCACGGTGATTGTTTGGTTAAATTTCACTTCAAAACTACAACAATTTGTCCAGATACTCTTGGATGAAAACAAAACTATCTGGTGTGTTGTGGCTATCTCAATCCCAGGTCTTGCTACAGCCTCTGTGTGTTTGTGTTTTCTGGACATTCTCTATGGAGTTGAAAGTTTGAATGCATTTTAGCATGTAAGTTTTTGTTTTTAGCTGCCAAACGCTAATTGGTTCCCCCTGAGTCAAATCCTCCACATATTCGAGTTTTCTAGGAAGAAAGCTCCAGAAACCTGAAAAAACATGATATTTCTTTCTGTGAACATGACATTGGATGCATTTGCCAAACAGGAAGATTGTGCTTTTCCCCAAAACCACTTTCACGGTGTTTTTTGTTAAATTTCACGCGAAATCCACAACAATTTGTCCTGATACTCCTGGATGAAAACAAAACTATCTGGTGTGTTGTGGCTATCTCAATCCCAGATCTTGCTACAGCCTCTGTGTGTGTTTGTGTTTTCTGGACATTCTCTATGGACTTTACGGTTTTGAATGCATTTCAGCATGTAAGGTTTTGTTTTCTGCTGGCAAACGCTAATTGGTTCCACCTGCAGTCAAATCCTGCACACATTCAAGGTTTCTAAGAAGAAAGCTTCAGAAACCTGAGAAAACATGATATTTCTTTCCGTAAACATGATAATGGAGGCATTTGCCTAACAGGAAGATAGTGCTATTCTCCAAAACCAATTTCACGGTGATTTTTTGGTTAAATTTCACTTCAAAACTACAACAATTTGTCCAGATACTCCTGGATGAAAACAAAACTATCTGGTGTGTTGTGTATTATCTCAATCCCAGATCTTGCTACAGCCTCTGTGTGTGTTTGTGTTTTCTGGACATTCTCAATAGACTTTAAGGTTTGAAATGCATTTTAGCAGGACCCTTTTTGTTTTCTGCTGGCAAACGCTAATTGGTTCCACCTGGAGTCAATTCCTCCACACATTCGAGTTTTCTAGGAAGAAAGCTTCTGAAACCTGAGAAAACATGAATTTTCTTTCTGTAAACATGAGATTGGATGCATTTGCCGAACAGAAAGATTGGGCTTTTCTCCAAAATCACGTTCACGGTGATTTTTGGTTAAATTTCACCCGAAATCCACAACAATTGGTCCAGATACTCCTGGATGAAAACAAAACTATCTGGTGATTTTTAGCTATCTCAATCCCAGATCTTTCTACAGCCTCTGTCTTTGTGTTTTTTGGACATTCTCTATGGACTTTACGGTTTTGAATGCATTTTATCATGTAAGTTTTTGTTTTCAGCTGGTAAACGCTAATTGGTTCCACCTGGAGTCAAATCCTCCACACATTCGAGTTTTCTAGGAAGAAAGCTCCAGAAACCTGAGAAAACATGATATTTCTTTCTGTAAACATGACTTTGGATGCATTTGCCGAACAGAAAGATTGGGCTTTTCACCAAAACCACTTTCACGGTGATTTTTGGTTCAATTTCATTTCAAAACTACAATTTGTCCAGATACTCCAGAATGAAAATAAAACTATCTGGTAATTTTTAGCTATCTCAATCCCAGATCTTGCTGCAGCCTCTGTGTGTGTTTGTGTTTTCTGGACATTCTCTATGGACTTTAAGATTTTGAATGCATTTTAGCAGGACCCTTTTTGTTTTCTGCTGGCAAACGCTAATTGGTTTCACCTGCAGTCAAATCCTCCACACATTCAAGTTTTCTAAGAAGAAAGCTTCAGAAACCAGAGAAAACATGATATTTCTTTCTGTAATCATGACATTGGATGCATTTGCAGAACAGGAAGATTGTGCTATTCTCCAAAACCACTTTCACGGTGATTTTTTGGTTAAATTTCACTTCAAAACTACAACAATTTGTCCAGATACTCCTGGATGAAAACAAAATTATCTGGTGTGTTGTGGCTTTCTCAATCCCAGGTCTTGCTACAGCTTCTGTGTGTTTGTGTTTTCTGGACATTCTCTATGGACTTGAAAGTTTGAATGCATTTTAGCATGTAAGGTTTTGTTTTAGCTGCCAAACGCTAATTGGATCCACCTGGATTCAAATCCTCCACACATTCGAGTTTTCTAGGAAGAAAGCTCCAGAAACCTGAAAAAAACATGATATTTCTTTCTGTAAAGATGACATTGGATGCATTTCCCGAACAGGAAGATTGTGCTTTTCCCCAAAACCACTTTCACGGTGTTTTCTGTTAAATTTCACCCGAAATCCACAACAATTTACCCAGATACTCCTGGATGAAAACAAAACTATCTGGTGTGTTGTGGCTATCTCAATCCCAGATCTTGCTACAGCCTATGGGTGTGCTTGTGTTTTCTGGACATTCTCTATGGACTTGAAAGTTTGAATGCATTTTAGCATGTAAGGTTTTGTTATTAGCTGCCAAACGCTAATTGGTTCCACCTGGAGTCAAATCCTCCACACATTCGAGTTTTCTAGGAAGAAAGCTCCAGAAACCTGAGAAAACATGATATTTCTTTCTGTAAGCATGACATTATATGCATTTGCCTAACAGGAAGATTGTGCTTTTCACCAAAACTCTTTCACGGTGATTGTTTGGTTAAATTTCACTTCAAAACTACAACAATTTGTCCAGATACTCTTGGATGAAAACAAAACTATCTGGTGTGTTGTGGCTATCTCAATCCCAGGTCTTGCTACAGCCTCTGTGTGTTTGTGTTTTCTGGACATTCTCTATGGAGTTGAAAGTTTGAATGCATTTTAGCATGTAAGTTTTTGTTTTTAGCTGCCAAACGCTAATTGGTTCCCCCTGAGTCAAATCCTCCACATATTCGAGTTTTCTAGGAAGAAAGCTCCAGAAACCTGAAAAAACATGATATTTCTTTCTGTGAACATGACATTGGATGCATTTGCCAAACAGGAAGATTGTGCTTTTCCCCAAAACCACTTTCACGGTGTTTTTTGTTAAATTTCACGCGAAATCCACAACAATTTGTCCTGATACTCCTGGATGAAAACAAAACTATCTGGTGTGTTGTGGCTATCTCAATCCCAGATCTTGCTACAGCCTCTGTGTGTGTTTGTGTTTTCTGGACATTCTCTATGGACTTTACGGTTTTGAATGCATTTCAGCATGTAAGGTTTTGTTTTCTGCTGGCAAACGCTAATTGGTTCCACCTGCAGTCAAATCCTGCACACATTCAAGGTTTCTAAGAAGAAAGCTTCAGAAACCTGAGAAAACATGATATTTCTTTCTGTAAACATGACATTGGATGCATTTGCTGAACCGGAAGATTTTTCTTTTCTTCAAAACCACTTTCACGGTGATTTTTTGGTTAATTTCACTTCAAAACTACAACAATGTGTCCAGATACTCCTGGATGAAAAAAAAACTATCTGGTGATTTTTAGCTATCTCAATCCTAGATCTTGCTACAGCCTCTGTGTGTGTTTGCGTTTTCTGTACATTCTCTGTGGACTTGAAAGTTTGAATGCATTTTAGCATGTAAGGTTTTGTTTTTAGCTGCCAAACGCTAATTGGTTCCACCTGGAGTCAAATCCTCCACTCATTCGAGTTTTCTAGGAAAAAAGCTCCAGAAACCTGAAAAAACATGATATTTCTTTCTGTAAACATGACATTGGATGCATTTCCCGAACAGGAAGATTGTGCTTTTCCCCAAAACCACTTTCATGTTGTTTTTTGTTAAATTTCACCCGAAATCCACAACAATTTGTCCAGATACTCGTGGATGAAAACAAAACTATCTGGTGTGTTGTGGCTATCTCAATCCCAGGTCTTGCTACAGCCTCTGTGTGTTTGTGTTTTCTGGACATTCTCTATGGACTTGAAAGTTTGAATGCATTTTAGCATGTAAGGTTTTGTTATTAGCTGCCAAACGCTAATTGGTTCCACCTGGAGTCAAATCCTCCACACATTCGAGTTTTCTAGGAGGAAACCTTCAGAAACCTGAGAAAACATGATATTTCTTTCTGTAAACATGACATTGGATGCATTTGCTGAACCGGAAGATTTTTCTTTTCTTCAAAACCACTTTCACGGTGATTTTTTGGTTAATTTCACTTCAAAACTACAACAATGTGTCCAGATACTCCTGGATGAAAACAAAACTATCTGGTGTGTTGTGGCTGTGTCAATCCGAGATCTTGCTATAGCCTCTGTGTTTGTTTGTGTTTTCTGGATATACTCTATGGACTTTACAGTTTTGAATGCATTTTAGCATGTAAGTTTTTGTTTTTAGCTGCCAAACGCTAATTGGTTCCACCTGGAGTCAAATCCTCCACACATTCGAGTTTTCTAAGAAGAAAGCTTCAGAAACCTGAGAATACATGATATTTCTTTCTATAAACATGACATTGCATGCACTTGCTGAACAGGAATATTGTGCTTTTCTCCAAAATCACTTTCACGGTGATTTTTTGGTTAAATTTCACCCGAAATCCACAACAATTTGTCCAGATTCTACTGGATGAAAACAAAACTATCTGGTGATCTTTAGCTATCTCAATCCCAGATCTTGCTACAGGCTCTGTGTGTGTTAGTGTTTTCTGGATATTCTCTATTGACTTTACAGTTTTGAATGCATTTTAGCATGTAAGTTTTTGTTTTTAGCTGCCAAACGCTAATTGCTTCCACCTGGAGTCAAATCCTCCACACATTCGAGTTTTCTAGGAAGAAAGCTTCAGAAACCTGAGAAAACATGATATTTCTTTCTGTAAACATGACATTGGATGCACTTGCCGAACAGGAAGATTGTGCTTTTCACCAAAATCACTTTCACGGTGATTTTATGGTTAAATTTCACTTCAAAAGTACAACAATTTGTCCAGATACTCCTGGATGAAATCAAAACCATCTGGTGTGTTGTGGCTATCTCAATCCCAGGTCTTGCTACAGCCTCTGTGTGTGTTTGTGTTTTCTGGACATTCTCTATGGACTTTACGGTTTTGAATGCATTTTAGCATGTAAGGTTTTGTTTTTAGCTGCCAAACGCTAATTGGTTCCACCTGGAGTCAAATCCTCCACACATTCGAGTTTTCTAGGAAGAAAGCTCCAGAAACCTGAGAAAACATGATATTTCTTTCTGGAAGCATGACATTATATGCATTTGCCGAAAAGGAAGATTGTGCTTTTCCCCAAAACCACTTTCACGGTGTTTTTTGTTAAATTTCACCCGAAATCCACAACAATTTGTCCAGATACTCCTGGATGAAAACAAAACTATCTGGTGTGTTGTGGCTATCTCAATCCCAGATCTTGCTACAGCCTCTGTGTGTGTTTGTGTTTTCTGGACATTCTCTATGGACTTTACGGTTTTGAATGCATTTTAGCATGTAAGGTTTTGTTTTTAGCTGCCAAACGCTAATTGGTTCCACCTGGAATCAAATCCTCCACGCATTCGAGTTTTCTAGGAAGAAAGCTTCAGAAACCTGAGAAAACATGATATTTCTTTCTGTAAACATGACATTGGATGCATTTGCCGAACAGCAAGATTGTGCTTTTCCCCAAAACCACTTTCACGGTGTTTTTTGTTAAATTTCACCCGAAATCCACAACAATTTGTCCAGATACTCATGGATGAAAACAAAACTATCTGGTGTGTTGTGGCTATCTCAATCCCAGATCTTGCTACAGCCTCTGTGTGTGTTTGTGTTTTCTGGACATTCTCTATGGACTTTACAGTTTTGAATGGATTTTAGCATGTAAGGTTTTGTTTTCTGCTGGCAAACGCTAATTGGTTCCACCTGCAGTCAAATCCTCCACACATTCAAGTTTTCTAAGAAGAAAGCTTCAGAAACCAGAGAAAACATGATATTTCTTTCTGTAAACATGACATTGGAGGCATTTGCCGAACAGGAAGATTGTGCTAATCTCCAAAACCACTTTCACGGTGATTTTTTGGTTAAATTTCATTTCAAAACTACAACAATTTGTCCAGATACTCCTGGATGAAAACAAAACTATCTGGTGATTTTTAGCTATCTCAATCCCAGATCTTGCTACAGCCTCTGTGTTTGTTTGTGTTTTCTGGACATTCTCTATGGACTTGAAAGTTTGAATGCATGTTAGCATGTAAGGTTTTGTTATTAGCTGCCAAACGCTAATTGGTGCCACCTGGAGTCAAATCCTCCACACATTCGAGTTATCTAGGAAGAAAGCTCCAGAAACCTGAGAAAACATGATATATCTTTCTGCAAACATGACATTGGATGCATTTGCAAAACGGGAAGATTGTGCTTTTCCCCAAAACCACTTTCACGGTTATTTTTTGGTTACATTTCACTTCAAAACTACAACAATTTGTCCAGATACTCCTGGATGAAAACAAAGATATCTGGTGATTTTTAACTATCTCAATCCCAGATCTTGCTACAGCCTCAGTGTGTGTTTGTGTTTTCTGGACATTCTCTATAGACTTTAAGGTTTTGAATGCATTTTAGCAGGACTCTTTTTGTTTTCTGCTGGCAAACGCTAATTGGTTCCACCTGGAGTCAAATCCTCCACACATTCGAGTTTTCTAGGATGAAAGCTTCAGAAACCTGCGAAAACATGATATTTCTTTCTGTAAACATGACATTGGATGCATTTGCCGAACAGGAAGATTGTGCTATTCTCCAAAAACACTTTCACGGTGATTTTTTGGTTAAATTTTACTTCAAAACTACAACAATTTGTCCAGATACTCCTGGATGAAAACAAAACTATCTGGTGATTTTTAGCTATCTCAATCCCAGATCTTGCTGCAGCCTCTGTGTTTCTGTTTTCTGGACATTCTCTATGAACTTTACAGTGTTGAATGCATTTTAGCATGTAAGGTTTTCTTTTCTGCTGGCAAACGCTAATCGGTTCCCCCTGCAGTCAAATCCTCCACACTTTCAAGTTTTCTAAGAAGAAAGCTTCAGAAACCAGAGAAAACATGACATTTGTATTTGTAAACATCACAT